>NC_142721.1:5460000-6110000 GCF_055471065.1 Atractosteus spatula | reverse complement strand
ATTATGTTTTCTGCTAAATAGATAATTTCTTTATTCAAGCAGTTTATCATTCCATTCTGAAAATAGATTTAGAATCCCACATCATAATATGGGTATGATAAGAGAATTTGTTTTCAAAAAGTTTTCTAAGGTACTGTAACAAGCAACATCCTTGTTTGAAGCCCAAGTTGCATTCAGGAAGAGTAAAGCTACATTATAACACCATTTTATTTTAGTGCTCTTCAAGAAACTCACAATGTAGTACAATATTACACACACAATACTGTATATAACAATCACATGAAGTGAAAAATATCCCAGTGAACTTGAGTTTGTGAAAACAAGTGTAAAAATAAATTATGGATTGTATATGAAAAGGTCTTTAAGCAAGTTTAGCAAGTCGACAAACAGCAGTGCACATGAGAAGGCTCACTGTCTCCATTTGTAGAACCCAGTCTTTAGCAGAGTAAGAACCAACACAACTCAGATTAAGATCTGAACTATTTTCATTTAATAAATCATTAAAATAATCTAGAATCAGACCATTCCATGCCTTAAGCACACACCTTAATGTCCACTCTAAATTTCACATTATGTCTAATTTACAGTATTGATAGGGGTGCTGAATTTTGAACATACTGAAACCACCACAGTACCTTAGACGATATCCCAGACAATAAGGCATTATAGTGACCCAATCTTGATTAAACAAATGCATGGATCAATATTTCAGCATCAGACAGAAAGAGCCAGGATCTTTACCAAGCAATGTTCCACAGGAGGAAGATACCTTTGTGGCACTCCTAACATGAACATCAAATGACAGAATCAAAAGAAAGGCTAAGGGTTCTAAGAGTCTTTAGAAATTCATCAAAGGTTTGATTTCAGCACAGTCAACACGTGCAAAAGCTGTGATGCAAAACTGATATGGAAGCCTCAGTCTTTAGCTCAGTCACAGTTCAGCTTAATAACGTGCTTATTCCAGAACGATAACCTGTAAACTGCAGAAACTGCCACAACAGTATCTGAGTTGGTCTAAAAATAAACTGGAGTATCTTCAGTTATCTTCACAACAATGAAACCCAAGTCCATGAAGGCAATTAATCTGACCAAGAGGCAATGTATAAAAACTAACATATATAAACAAACATTCCCGAATGCTTGACATTTAAGTATGGATGCTGTTTGGAAGGGTGGATAAGCTGCAAAAAGCTATTTTCTTAAATCAAATGTACTGACTTCAGGGTTTTAAGTGTTTGTGCCCGCACTATTAAAACCCCCATTAAAATGGCCTGGCATCATCATTGGCCTTGAAGATAGTTGCCAATTAATAAAAATCCCTCTATTGTACAAAACATAGTTTTTATTTACTTTGAATTGTCTGTGTTTTGCTGAATTTGGAAGCCAATATTATCCCTTTTCACCCCTCTTGTGAAATCACCACCATTCCAGCCAAGACATATCAGGATCCAAAGAAGCACAGTCTCCCATAGCGACATGTGATAAATGGACAATCTCTTTTCCGTTCTGAATAATTAACAGAAAGAGTTTAGGTTACAGCTGGAGAAGGACAAGAGCTCCCTCAGTTGCCGTTAACTAGGATATTACCGTTTCATGAAAAACAACCAACTTCCATCCAAACCCCCTAACACTGCCGGCAAGAGCCACAACAGCAGGTTTTCCTGCAGTGACCATGCCATTACTCACACTTCTCTGAATGTAGTCCCAGGCCGCGTCCGCTGTAGTGTTCCCCTCACGATAGTCCAGAATTATTTTTTTAACAATGACTGACATCTCATCTTTCAGCTGTCAAAGATAAAATGGAAAAGTAAACAACCACAACAAACATTTTCAATTTTTTTTAATTGTTTACTTCATGTATATACTACATAAACAGTATTTTGACTCTCTCTTCTTTGCCAGGGCTCTCCAAGGTGAAGATGGCTTTTGTAGATTTAAAACTTAAAAAAACGTTTTCAGCAAAATCTCTGCATCTCAGAGGTAACTTCTGAATGATAATTGCTCTGGAATGAAGATGTCACATTAAACAATTACAATATTTATTCAGAGGAGAGTAAAGAATTTGATAATGCTATAAACACTACTGTAAGTACTTTAACAATAAGCATTACATGAATTGTTCCGTTTTCACATTTCTTTTTTAATTCATATCCTTTTGATTGAAGATTTGCATGAGTCATAGTAAGACTGCTAAGAGTTCGATGCTGTTGTGAAGCTCATAGCTTATCATATCTAAAGGAAGCACACAAAAGAAACTAACCTAGTATTACACAAGATTTTTTCCCATTAGTGATTGTTACTATTTCAAAGGGTAGCTTGATTAGAATCAAGACTGCAGTGCATTAGCATAAACAAAAGCATAGGACAAACAGAATACAACATAAAGTACAAATAATCTTACAGAACAATGTATAACATGAGAACTTGCTGAAACACAGTCCTGATTCTCTCTCTCTCCATGAAATATCTGCCGGTCCTGGTTGCAGATCTAGAGATGGACTTTCAGAAATTGTATCTTAAAGTTTTTTTTTGTAATAAAGCAATTTTTATAAGTGAGGCCTGCCTTGCAGTGAAATGCATTGTAGCAATTAAAAGAAGGAAAAGGCATTTTGGGTTCTGCCCATGCTGCCTTTGTATTTCTCTTTGTAATAACAATTAAATTGTGACAAACCTCTTTATCCAAATGAACAGGATTAGAGAGGGATTCCCTGCACAAGAATAACTACCTTCTGCTCTTGGTAAAGGTTTATGACTTCAGGTCTACAAACATGATACACACCTGTATAGGGCTTAATGGTTAACTGAGCACCCTAGCACAGAATGATTTAGATCTTAGCAAATGAGTGCTAACATAAACCTCAACCTGTCTAATTTGGCAATAATCCCAGTGACTGTTGAGTCAGTGCAACTGAAAGCAAGAGTTGCAATTATCAGAGTTATTATTAGAGAAAAAAGAAGATCACACCTTTGCTTGTTGTGTGTGCATGAGCTGCAAAACTGCACTCTCTCTTAAGAAATCTATTTTAAATTCATTTGTGATCTTTGAGACTGTGCAAAAGAAAAAACAGCACGTCTTTCTTTATCAGTTAGTCACAATATATTGCAAATAAAATGTCATTTGCCTTGCTGTTGTTTTCCCCTTTCTTACCAAACCAATATTATTCCGAACTGTGGTGCAGAACAAAAACGGACTGCTTTCCACACATGAAGAAAAAGGTTATGAAATAAAGCATTACTTGAGATTCTGTAAAGGAAAGGGTCATGTCTCTCTGAATAAAACCACCCTGTCTTCCTTTAGGAATAATTAAATAAAAAAGGCACTCGAGAACTGAATGTGCATCTTGGAACAGACAGGAGTGTAAATCATTCTTCATGGTCTTTCCTGGTACAGATGTTTCCCTTCAAATCCTCAGATAGGCTCTGCCAGTCTAATAGCAGCTGCAGTCTACGTTCTGTGCCAAGAACTGTGGGCTGCAACAACAATTGTCCTCAGCTTCACCCTTTGGGTGCTGGTACTGTGCATTCCTTAAACCCCAGTGCTCTTTACTGGATGGGGATGAAGATGTGATTCACTGTGGCTAGGCCTGCACTGAAATAACAAGCCTGTTAAACACTTCTTCCTAGCGTGTATGTGTTGCTGGGGACCGTTATTCTTTCTTTGAGCAGCCAATAGCTTTTACATGTACTTTTGCTACAGCAAATAGAGCAACCTGGTTACTTACAATGACATTGGTTTATTTAAAGTAAGTTATTTCACAGTAATTTTGATTCTGTTCTGACTACAGATGACTGTTGTGCAATTACTGAAAAAAGTGCAGTAGAAAAGGGGCATTATTTGAGGTTAATTTACTTTTGGGTAATGAGCTTAGTGTTACCAGCTTTTCTCAATTTTAAGAAAAAAAGACTCCAGCTTCACACCAGCACAAGTACGCGCAGTGGAAATTCACAGGCTGATACCCTTTTTCCAGTTCCCCCTGCTCTGACATCACTTTCTCCTTCTGCTTATTTTACCAGATTGTGCTCGCAGTTTTTTGCTTGTAAAACAGCTGCAAGGCTGTGGTTTTCAGGCCTGCACTTTTCCCCCCCCCCCACTATTTCCCTTCCTTTTTCACTTACAGAAGGGTCTTTGCAAGACAGAAACATTTTACAGTAAGTGAGAAAAGTGGAGATTAAGACTGAGATTAAGATTAAGAATTTATGAAAGTGATTAAATCTCATTAGTGAAAACAAACAAAAAAGACAAAAATAAATCTATATTATCCTACAAAACAAACGAAGTAGAGTAAAAAAAAAACAGATTTAACCATGATAAACACTTTCATGGAATTCTAAACAATTATAATGCTTTTTCTTTTTTCAACAAACTCAATGTGGAATCACCAATACTGTGACAGCTTTACAGCTACAATCACTTTAGCAAATGTGGAGAGGGAGCTTCATGTGGTGCCCGACATGCCCTTTTACCACAACCATTTACCATGTGAAGTGCTGCAAGTTTCACAGTGTCGTAACAGGAAAGTGAACATCAGCTCTCAAAACAATGACTCTCGCATTGACATCGCTATAAGAATGCACGGGCTCTGGGCAGAGAGATACTCACCAGGTCTCGCTGGAAGTAAATCAGGACAGCAGCAGTGATTTGGGCAATCAGTATCAAGAGGAGGCAGGTGAAGTACTGAAGAGAAAAGGAAATGACACTTTCTAGGGAGCGAACTAGCCAAGCAATTCTGTAGCATCCTTCCTTTCTCAATAAAAGAGCTAATCCATCATAAAAAGAAACCATTCTTCTCCAAACTGAGTGTACTGGGCTCATTTGCACCTTCTCTGTAGCTCATCATGTTGCTACAGCTGTAGTGGGTAGTAGCCTTAAAACTAATTTAAATCACAGCAACTCATCTAGCAGGTAACATGTTTTAAAGCCATAGTCAACTTTATTGCCAAACCAATCCTTCGAGTTACTAGGAATTTTTTTGTGGTGCACTCAAAGTAACGCAAAAACAGAAAGACAGATACTAAGGAGAAAGAAAAGGTATAACATACACTTATCATATAAGAAATAGAGTACAAGACTACATTACAGTGAAGACATAAATCCTCTAATTTACCAAAACATAATTTTACAACAGTGTTGAGTTAAGAGACTGAATAGCCTCAGGATCCTCTGTTAGATTTGATGCATCTTAACCTTGTTCCCAAGGGAAGGAGCTCAGACAAGGGAAAAGCTAGGTGGGAGTTTCAGAGATTTCCGATTGAAATGTGCAGCTTTCAGGCTAACAACAGATGGCAGGTTTGTGTCTGTGTTAAGTGGTAGTTTTTAGTTAGTTTTTGACAAAACAACTGATCTTTAAAGTAAAAATGGCGAGGATACTGTAGTTAACTCTGAGCTTCAACACATGTTATCACACGAGCAGGTGTGGAAGTAAGTGTCTGATATTTTATAAAAAAGTCTGTTGTCAGGCTGAGGAAAAACACTCCAAGCCAAAAAATTCCAAAACTGAAAATTATTGCCTGTACCATATTGCTGGGTGCCATAGTTTAAGACAGTTGGAGTTCATACTCTTGCAGAATTAAAGATTACTGCAGTGAATGGCATTATTTTCAAGACGGCGTAGATTCTCTTGACTCATTAAAGCCAACCTTGTCTGGAAACTAAGCAGTGAATTTTCAATGTAAATTGCAAAAACAACTCACCAAACCCAGAAGGCACCTGATCTCATAGATGGCACCAATACAGCCCAGGAATCCCATCAGCATGGACAGTGAGCCCACACTGATCAGAATGTAGGAGCCCACTTTCAGGGATGTGGAAGACTGCTCTGTGAAGGAAACGGAACAGGGACACCGGAAGGTTAGTACTAGACCATCTGGCTCTTTGAGTTTCAGCCCTTACTTCAGTTTTCATCATATACCTCAACAATAACACGGCCAGTGTCACAACAAAACAGCTTGGAATCTGCAAATAAGTCCTTAAATAACAGGAAAAAGGCCTGCGCACCTCTTGCATAAAAGAGGATTTTGCTATTATTATGTTTTATTTTGCTAAACACCCAATTGGACAAGGCTTTCAAAGCCTACAAAGCGCTTTAAAATACACACTGTTGAGGCATGGTATATCACATTATTTGCAATTAATAAATGATTCAGTAACTCAAACAGCCCTAATTAAGTTGGACTGACAGAAGTCATTACACTTCTAAATTGTTTGTTTAGCCATCTTGGCTGAGACAAGGACAACCTGACTGCAAGAATGAGCCCATCAGAACCAACCCCCGGGTGAAAAGAGTACAAGAGCTTCCGCATGGGTGATGAGGTGGAGAGGGATACAAGTAGCAAATGCAGGAAAGTTGTTAGAAACCTGACACTTATGCGTTGGTGAAGGTAAGTGTGTTACAGCGTTCGAGCTTCCCTTCTCCCGAACTTTCCTTAAAACGTCCATAAAATACACTGATGATTATACGATTAAATAGTCATCTGTAGCGATTTTAATAAATAGGCAGCAACTTGGCACGGTTGTTAGCATTCCTGCCTTCCAGTGCTGGGGCCCTGGGTTCAGTTCCGGACTCGAGCTTCTATCTTGTTTGAATGTTCTCCCAGTGTTTGTGTGGGTATTCTCTGGGTTCTCTGGTTTCCTCCCATAGTCCAAAGACATGCCGATGGGTTAATTGGCTTCTAGGAAATCTGGCCTAGGTGTGAGTGTGTATTTGTGCCAGTGTGTCTGCCCTGGGATTGACTGGCATCCTGTCTAGGGCGTGCCCCGTCTTGTGCCCATTGCTTGCTGGAATTGGCTCTGGCTCTCCTGCCGCTCTGATTTGGATGAAGCTGCTGGAAAAGAGATGGATTTTACTTTTATTATTAAATATTTGGACCCATTCTGTGAAGTGCTCTGTTCAATTCTGCACTGTTCCCCTGAAAAATAATCGAACATTTAGCCTAAAATTACACATATCTTCTAAAAAGCTCCTGACACTTGTCATGAAACGAACATAGGAAGTAAATTCTATTGTACAAATAGTTGTGCAACATAATGACCTTTTATCTGACAAAACGCTAGTATACCTCCCCCTTTACACACTTGCTTTCAAAGGTCTTTCACATCGTGTTTCTTTCTTTCATAGGGAACAATAGTGAAACACAAATCTGAGGATACAAAAACAATATGGGGGATAAACAGAATGTGCAATAAAATCATCTATCACATTTAAATATGGTTGCTGATCTATAACATTGGAAAGGAAATAACAGAAAAATAAAGATAAATTGAAATCAGAAGACACTAGATGCAGATATCATGAATGCTCTTAATAGTGCATGACCATACAGTGTTATTGAAGTGGGGCGTCCTCATCTTTCATGACAAACTGGAAGAACAGTGCTTTGTTGGATGGCTGGCATGACTGTGTACTACACTATAAGTAAAACTACTGCACTACCATGCTCGCACATTTCATGGTAAAAAAATACATTCAAAATATCTTGCTTTGGAAGCGCCCAGCTGGCCAAAAGAAGTTCATACCAAGCACAGCAGACAGAAACAAGAAGTTGCCCATGAGCCAGACATTCTGCGGCTCTTTTGGTTCTCCAAAAGAAATGGCTTTTTTCTTACTCGGATATCAGTTATGCCCAACGCTGACAAAAAGCAACTTTTAATCTCACCACAAGGTTTCTAAGAATCGAAACCTTTTACAGGAGTGCCATCAAACAATGATGGCTACATACAAAATATAGTTGATCTTTTTCTCTCTGGACATTCTTTAGAAGACTAAGGTGTTAGAGTTGAGACTGACATCCCCTTGAGCTACATTGTACGTGATGTACGTTCAGCCTGTTAAGGAATGTGCTTGGAGCAATTGAAGCTGAGATTTCTCAGGTTCCAGTTTGAGCTGCCATCAGCTGGTTGTGACAGATTCTCCAGATCACCATGCACGATTTGGAAAGTGCCAGGTTGATAGGGATTTTGATCCCTAAACTTCCCTTGTCCTTCAGGTTAAAGGGTACTTCTGAGATCCTTCATGTTCCCTTAAGCTTGCAGTGTTGGCAATGGAAGACACACTGCTCCTCCAGATAGTGATCAATATCGAGCAAGACAGCAAGACTGTGGAGCTTAGACGATGAATGGCTCTGATAAGTGTGAATGTGATAGGACAGCAGGAACAGGTCCTCATTCTCTTCTAACTGCACAAGGGTTGCAGCAATAAGCTGAGTTAAGTGGCAAGTTACAAAGTTGTAAAATAGATCAGAAATGATCATTTTCGATTGCAGACAAACATCAATACACCAAATATCGGTATAGTACAGTATGTTATTTTCTTGACCACCACAACTACTTAAGATACAAAACAGATGGAAATGTATGTGTCAAGTAATGTTTTGATCTGTAACAGGTCAGTTTCTGTTACGAAGTTTGAAAAGTCTCTTGTTTTAAATATTTTAGTGTACAGCATGTAATTTTACAGATTGTTTACAGAAAAGGAAAGAAAAAAAACATTCAGTTGAGATAAGAACTACATTTCATCCTAAAAGAAAATATTACGATCAGAACTAAAGACAAGGAATCAGAATTCGTTTACCTCAGCATAATGCAGTACAAAAAATCTGAAGCAGAGTTGATAACCTCAGCCTGAAGAATAGGCAGCCAAACATCTCTAGGCACAATCTTAATACTCATCTCTCTGCTGCGCCAACTATAAAGCAGACTAGCTGGCTTTTTAGTACAAGGTGGCTTATGTTAGAACTTGTTATTCTTCTTCATTTACTGTACAGTTGGGAACTAGTGCAGAGAGTTTTGTTAAATGTTGCACAATTTTCCACCACTGCTTACTAAGAGATATGAGTATAAAGGCCTTCTCAAAAGCATTTTTCTTTATATAACTAATATTCAGTAAGGACCAATAAGTACTTCATCTACAGCTTCACTAGGTTGAAATGTCTACTGCTTGCGTTATTTTAAAGCTTTTAACCTTGCTAGAAAGTGGTTGATACACGATCTGCATGATCTGAGCACTGCAAAAGTCACGTGCAACACAGTCAGTCATGACTGATCAAGTTATCGGAACAGTTCCAAAAACCATTTCCTATCTACTTCATGCAATTCAGGGTTGCAGGGGAGCTGGAGCCTATCCTGGCAAGCATGGGACATCGGTTACTAATGCAACAAATTCTTCCCCTTTTTTGGTAACCCTTTCTTCAAGAAACCTTTTCTTTTTTCTATAATTATTCTATTTTGCTTACGCAAAAATCTGGTTGGCTTTGTGTTCCTGAAATACAAGTTTTACGTCTGATCAAGAAAGCATTAAAATTAAAACAAAATTTGCAGGATTATGTTAATATTATTCATATGTGCAACTTAGTACAAGCAGAACATTCACACTTCAATACTACAAACTCACGTTACACAGTAGCTTTTTTGGCATGTTTTCTCTGAGATTTGAGCTTGAGTTTCTGTATTCAAGAGAAGAGCTTAAGCACTAGGATGCATTACTGTGAAAAATTATCTGTAAAGTTAGTGAAACCAAAGAATCCTCCTTATCCAGTTACTTGAAGTACCTGCTCCATCTGACTTGAATGCCTCCTGTAATGTTCTCTATTTGGTGTGCGGTGAAAATGTTCCAGCCTGTCTCCAAATACCATGTCATGTCTTCTGACAAAAGGGACATGACATGGATTCAAATCCTGCAGGTGGATTCAAATTTGGCAGTTGTCCCTTGACTGATGAGAGTCACTTCTGCACATTTGAAGACCTCATTAAACACAAAGACATTTTCTGGGAATGTAATGAGTTTCCTCTGCACAATGACTTGTGGCATAATGAATGATGACAATCTTCTCCTCCTTTGCATGTGCTCCATCATATTCCTCAATATAGTGCCTTCCTCTGGTGCCTATTACTACCACTGTTCTATCCTTGTAATTTGCTAAGAAGGACCAAATGCAAGAAATTCAGAAGGAAATGCATAATCTGGTGATGGGCTTGATTATCTCCTCTTGCTCTTCATATATTATATAAACTGTGTTTATAAATATAAAATTACAATTTTTAACTACAAATTATTTGTAATGATTACACCTTCTGGGATTCTGCACCTTGTTGTATTTGGCTGTAGCCCATAACAGATGCAGTGTTTAAACATGATTTTAAATAAGGCCAAAGACTGATAAATGGCAATAGAAAACAGTTCTATTTTTTAATTGACCTAACTAAACAACAAAATGATAAACACATGCTTTCATAATTCAAAAGGATTGATATACATCTGTTATAAACTAATGTACACACTTTCAACAAAGAAACAAATGACAGACCTAATTGCATGTTTGCATTAAAGGGGGACAGCTTAATTAAAAAGGACAGGGAAAACTAATCAGTTAGCAAAACTAATCACAGGTGCACAATTTGGAACACACCTGCTTGCCCTCTACCCAAGACAATAAAAGACATTGTTTGCTTATGGTTCTTACCCATTTGTGATATCCAACACTAAATCAATTTCTCTCTGCAGATGGGTTGTAAAATCACACATTTAATTCCAGCAGGATTAAATCATGCTGGCCATGGTGATATATCAGTAAATTAAATGCATTTTTTACCTAATTCTGCTTCACATAAAAAAAATAGATACACATTTTGTATTACTTTCATTATTTGAATGCTATAGATTTGTAAATTAAAATTCTTGCACTAATTTATGAGGGTCAAGCATCATTTATAATTTCCACTTTCAATGGTGATTTTGCAGTATCTTTCTTAAATTTGGTGATCCATTGTTTCAATGACATGCAAACCACAGAACTATTTTAATGTTTATCTACACAGTAAAACATCTATAAAGTGCTCACTGATTCTTGGCAATCGTTTTAAAGCTAGTCATGTTATATGATGAATTACAAGACAGGGTCAACCCTAAACACTGTTTTCACAAAGATAGCCAGGCCTTTGAACTTCACCCAAAATCACAACAGAAACAAAAATATTCCATGGTATTCCAAATGACTATGATTCTGAATTCATAGCGTGAAAGATGAAGGAAACTGACATAATTACAATAAAAAAATTATAAAACATCCCTTAGAACATTTCCACTACATTCTGAAATTAGAGTATTTGGGGATTTCCTGTTCAATTTGTAATGAAAGGCATTGCTTTTCACCACTCATTGTACACAGCGTTTGTTGTACTACTGCCATGTTTCCTTCCAGACAGTAATGAAAAACATGACTTTATTCTATAAGAAATACAAAACATTATTTTTCCTATTTCGAAATATATTTTATTTTCCTTAATTAGCAGCTCCTGAAGTACCTATCTAGTTCAGGGATGTCTTCATCCAGTATGGAATAAGAGCTTTTGGATTTTTTTTTCTTTTATTACCCCTTTTTGTCTATTTATATGACTAATTTATAATCTAGGTGGGTAGCTGCGTCAGCATGCGTAGGCTGCAAAGGAACAAGTAATAGGTTTATTCCATGCTGAAAAAAAGAAGAAAGAGAACACAACGTTTCGGCCGTGGAGCCTTCTTCAGGTGTGAAGAAGACACCTGAGGAAGGCTCCACGGCCGAAACGTTGTGTTCTCTTTCTTCTTTTTTTCAGCATGGAATAAACCTATTACTTGTTAATTTATAATCTGATGTCCACAAAGACATTTAACTAACTCAGTGAGTCCCATCCTGTATTAGTGAAGCATGTTGCTTTCTTTCTGGATTTACAGTAATATCACGAAACATATTCTTTGACCATATTATGCGCTAAACTGTAACCTATATTTTTTTATATAAACTGCAATCAGTCTGTGGCGACAGACATGCTCAGAAACCACAATATTTTATTTTAAATTCAGGTTCTATTCACCAGGAACACCAACTGCCAAGCAGCTGTTTATGTTTTCCTGAACCTTTTCATTAGAACCCAAAAGTACCTGTTTTTTTTTCCCCCACTTATCAGATAATGGAACTGATTAGACAGTAAAACTACCGTACAGGACAGCATGACATGCCACAATGTTCCTCTATCATAAACGTATAACATTTAATATTTTCATCATTATATCTATCCTTTTCAAAATAATAAATAAGATGTTCTATCATTAAGCGAATGATTTTATTCAAACCTACACATGCTACAGCAGAGAAATGACTTTCAGTCATGTTAGAAATGAAAAGCATTACCTTCCATTATTATATTCACTCAGCTCATAGACACAAATACTTTATGCACCCATGACTATGACCGTGTTAGTAAAGTCTGACATGCCAGGCAGGATTTTTATTAAAAAGAAACCAACTCTTCACCACAGGTTTGTTCAATTTTTTTTTCTTTGAAATTAGGGCCATTTCCAGTTTTTACCAGCAGCAACCTCGACTGTAATTTAGAATTGTTCTGCTTCTACAACTCCAAATGATTCGAGTGTTTGATTGTACTCCCCTAAATTCCAGTCCCTCAAGTAAATCAGGGAAGAGGATTCATGCTCAGGCCTTTCCTTGCAGAAAGCTCTTCATCGTGCAGTTCAACATTACTAAAACACTCAAACTAACAGGAATCTTCCTTTGTCAGGTAAAAAGTACCAATAGTATCCTTAAGTACTCTCTTGGTGAGCCATACTGAATAACAGGAGGAGTGGTTATCTATCAAATTTCTTGCAGCTACAGATCAGTTACGTTACCTTTGGCAAAATGTAATTGATAGCAGGGTCAGATACTTTTTCTTTCCCTTAAAACATGTTTAAAAAGTCCCTTCTTTTTTAGTGCTTATTTCAGTGCACTCCTATTTTCTGTTTGAATAAATTAATAGTCAAGAAATGTACAGCTTCTGTACAAAAGCAAAAGTCAGGTAGACTACAAATCAACAGAAAATGGCTCCATAGAGTTTCGCAAGATGGCCTCCTTACCTCCATGTTATCTGCGCACAGAAGATGCATATTTTTACAAACATGGCTATGTGTGAAACCAGCTGTAACTCCTATAGCTATACTACTGTATACAGTATGTGTCACCTAAACATAAAGATAGTTTTTTACTGTAATATACTAAAAGGAAGGAAAACTTGGACTAATCAAGTTGTATAGTATGTAAGAGAAATATTCACTGGTTATAAAACCTTGATCAAAGAATACAAAGAATCATAGAACTAAAACTACATTAATGCCAGTGAAATCAAAATCTACTGCACTTTCAGAAATCAAGATGTGGCGGTTGTTTTAAAAACAACAAGACAAATGCTCCTCCATTTTGTAAAATTGTCCTGTTCCTGACATTTCCTTTTCACACCCATGAAATATCTCCTCTCATGTGATTCAACATTCAAACCCCCCTTGAAGAACTCTGCAACTTTAGTCACTACAGTTTTTTAAGAAGCAATATTTGTAATACTGACTCTGCGACGTGAGAGTTTTCTATGGATTTAAGATGGTGGGCCTGATGTGAGATGTGAAGTAGGGATGAAAAAGGTCCAAAGCATGTAAGATCTGACCAGATTATCCAAGTAGATATTTTGCAGATCTTTAATTTTTAAAAACCCTCAAATCTATTTACAACACAGCGTTGTTCTTCAAGGGAGATTAACTTTTCTGTCTTCTATCTTGGCTCTTCACGAGAAGGCTCTGTTTCACCTCTTCCAATAAATTTATGAGCTAAAACTAGGAAGTTTCATTGCCCATATGCTTATCCAAGAAAGAAAAATCCTAAAGCTGTAGTTTTCTTCTGCTTCAAACAGCCCTTGAAGAAAGAAAAATAGCATTTATGTCCTTTGTAGCCTGCCAAACAGCCTGTAAGCCAGCCAAGTACAATCGGCAGATACAAGTATTAGCATTAAAATTTGTGTTTTTCAGGACAGGGGCTTTGTTTTAATACTACTGCACCGTTACAGCATCGTATTTCAATGGCATCTTAAATTTAATTTGCATTTTTACATAACACAACAGTTTGTTGACTGTTCAAGAACTAACTACATAAATTTAAAATTATTATACATTTGCCCAATACTGTCAGGAATCCTAAACAGTCTAAAAAGTGTTACTGTGTTAATTTTCTTGAATTTTTTTAACTGTTTGGTCTTGTTTTAAAGTTACAAGGATGTGATGGTCAAACTCAAGATGATCTGAAAACTACTTTTCAAGTGTACAGTACACAACGTTTAGGCTGTACTCTTAAAAAAAAGTTCTTAGGTCTGTCTGGGTAAGAAATTAATGGAAAAGCTAATGGTGTTTCTTCTGGGGTTTTCTGTTGGAAACTAAAACTACCAGGAATCCCAGACTGAGAGGTCGGTAATGAGAAAGGCAGAGATCAGCTACAAACTATTTAAAGGCTATGTTTGTTATCTGCAAAGCTCACTTTCTCTTTCACTTATTTGCAGTGACAATGCTTTGAAAAATGTCAAAGGAAAAACTAAATCACAGAACACTAAAACCAAAACTAAAACCAGTCTGGTCTCTCAAAAAAGGTAGAACTACTGGAAACTTCACAAATTTTCACAACTAACATTAGGTCAGAGTAAAAGTGACAAAGTTCTGAAAGCTTTCTGTATGCTCAGGTGCTCTCTGCAAGAGGCAGAATCAGGCTTATGCTAGTATCACACTTTCCTGTGGTGTTCACAGCTCTTCTCGGCAGTGCAGATTTGAGACCCATGTGCCTATTTTTTCTTCATTCAAATGCACAACTAAAATGCTATCAGTTATATCCTTGATGACAAAAGATATATATAGCACAACATGAAAACGAGGGGGGCACGGTAGCACAGTGGTAGCCCCGTGTTCAATTCTGGAGCTGGGGCGCTATCTGTGTGGAGTTTGCATGCTCTGCCCAAGTTCACATGGGCTTCCCCCCCACAGTCCAAAGACATATGGGTAGGTAAACAGGCTTCTGTGAAAACTGGTCCTGGTGTGAGTGAGTGTGTCCTGAGGTGGACTAGTATCTTGTCCAGGGTGTACCCTGCCTTGTGCCCGTTGTTTGCCAGGACAGGCTCCAGCTCCCCCGCGACCCTGAACTGGATGAAGCGGTAAGAAAATGGATGGATGGAATATCAAGAAAGAATAACTTAGTAAAGGGTCTGACGCCTTGTTGTACACAAATGACCTACAACAACACAACAAAAATCAATTTAAATAGCAGATGATCAATCAATTGAAAAAAGGTTCTTGTTCATTAATTATTTTCTTTTAAATTCTGTAATGCTTTACTTTTCACTTAAGCTGAAACTTTTAATCTACTTGCTTAAAGTTTGCTTTTGTACAGTTTCTAGACATTGCATATATATTGGTATTCTGAAAGTCCAGGACATAACAGGCTGATAAAACTATCTACCATATCTACAGTGCATCTACCAGATTAACAGTTAAATTAAAATCGTACTTCATTTGTAGCTGGCACACCTTTACCCAATGTTAAAAATGGTATGTGCACTAAGAAAAGCAAACTATGTCACTTACGCAGAACATTCATAAAACTCTGGTTGTCCAAAAGAACCCATAGTCCAAATCCCAGAATCACGGCTCCAAATATCTGGGAAAGAAAGCGAAAACAGAAACTGAAATGAAAGCCCACACTGCCATTGAAACCTACAATACAACATTTTTTATAGCCAGCATGCTAATGTATGCAGAAAGGCTATTGACGCAGACACCAATGACTATATTTTCAGTGTGACTAACAGCAAATTACTGTGCATGTTTCTTGTAAAATGCTTTGCCTAAAGAGACCTCTGGGCAGCTTCTCATGGAACACAGCCACTTCTCCAACATCTGGATTTGATTCCAGGCTCTGTCTCCAACGACAACAAGCACAAAGGATACGGAATGTGTTTGGGAGACTCACACAGACAGTCCTGCTTGACAGGAAACAGATTTCTCATGAGGTAAAAAACGTGTGTGAACTCCACTAGCATACTCAGCAACAGAAAAGCTTACTGAGAAACACTGGGCATAAATAGGGAGAGTTAGGCCTCATTTTCTACTGTCCACAGAAATCCATCTGTGGCCTGGCGAAGAAAAAAAATGATGTCCTGGAAGGATTAAGGGTATTTTTTGTTTTGTATTTGCGTACACTAAAAGAAACGTACTGATGTGATATCTTCATATGCTAACAGTGAGTGCTATGATTTTAATTCTCCAACTCTGAAGTGGTATCAGTCCAAAAAACAATCACCATCACTATTTGGGAGAAAACCCAGAAAACCACATCTATCATCACTTTCATTGACAGGGTTTTTTTGCAAGGTCAACAGGTAACAGAAGAAATTAGATTTATAAGAATCTTGTATGTAGAATAAAGTAGCTCAAAAGATTTAAATATGGTGTTTGTAACATCACGGTTCAGGGTTCAGTTCCACCCTGATACCACTGATGAAGTGGCCTGGGCTCCCCACCTCCACTCTCTATGCTCAGAATTGAGTATTAGATGTAAAGAGCTGTTTAATACCTATATCATTAGAAAAACAACTCCTGTCTTCAGCTGGACAGTCTAGACTTAATATCGAAGCCATAAACGGCTGACCCTGTTCTCTCACAGCCTCAGGGACACTAATGAGAGAGAAGCCTGTTAATAATTAAAACATTTAAAAGTACACGTACTAAACTTCCGTTTAGTTTAAAGTAAAAGCTTTTTGCGATTGTATCTTACAAACTTCTAATCAATGCTTAAACTTCCAAACCCTTAATTTCAAGAAACTGTAATCTGCCATTGTAATTCGAAAACGTGGAAACTAACATTAGTGATGGTTCTGAACAGCTCAAGACATGCGGCTGTTGCAGGCTACTCTGTGGACTGTAAACAGAAGAGCGTGCCTTTGCATCATGCTCACTTTCCAAAAGAATCCCTCCTTTGATAGGCTGAAGGAACTGAAACTTTAAAATCCTGACCAGAGTTCATTATAAGCAGACCTGATAAAAAATTTTTGCAGAAAATCCTGAAGGTATTGACAAAGTCAACCCAGTGGACTTCTTCAGATCAAATAGTGGAGCACAAACCAGAGCTTATGACTGGAAACCGGAAGTGCTCTTAAAGCTGAGAACACTTTTCTGCACAGAGTGCTGTAGGGGTGTAGAACCAGCCGCGTTGCCGTTTCATGAAAGAAGATGGCTGGACGAGATTTGCATTAGCTACCTCCTCGTTTGTGACCTTTCTTATGCTCTTAAGAGACACCGACCAGATCATCAGCCTCATTCCCATACACCTTGCAAGGGTCGGTCATGAAAGGAGAAAATCCTCTGGAACTTACGAAGAAGAGGAGGTTGAACAAGAACAAGAAGTATTTCGTTGCTGTGGTGCAGCCCTTCCCCATGGCCCGAACCTGTGGGAAACCAAAAAGAAAATGGAAAACCTCAGAAAAACACAAGTTACATCACTTCACCAGGAATTCTGTATTTGAACTACATGATGCCCTAGTTATTTGTTTGGCTTAAATGCTATTAGAGACGATGCCCTTTAGTACAACAAGAGACACAATATACCATTGTAAGAAGCTACTTGCAATCAAACATACAAGGTGGTCTCCTCTCGTTAGATAATGAGCCAAACTGCCTCTTTCTCTTTGAATGTTCTTCTAAGTAGAGGCATGCAACTTTTTCTGATGCAATGTTAAAAAAAGTCTGCCTTCATAAATGGTCATGTAAAGTAATTCACATAAACAATACAGTGATGCATTCAGAGATATGGGTTCAATTAGGGATTTGACATTTGCTTTTACCACAATAGACGCTTGCCAATCAAATCAGGTTGGCACTTCAGCTGGTTTCACTGTACTGTATAACATGCCAAATTATTAGCCACGCTATCCTGCCAGATTTTTCCCACCATTTTATATTGCTTGTGTTTACAAGACAGAGGTGAGCCTGTCCCTTAGGTAACATGAGATCATAGAGTTGAACAATACCTGTGTGTTCCAGTGCCATTAGGCCCAAACCACTCATTCTGCCTCCGTTTATAGAAATTGCTCTTTCAAATAGACTGTTCAATAATTTCTTGGCAAATCTACAAAGGCCCAGAGGATCGGTTGTTAATGTAGGAAACACGACCCACACTTGTTTTAAATAGGCTAATCTTATTGCCTATGCAATTGACAGGGCTTTCTGGATGAAGAGTGCCACAGTGCAGACTAGTCCTTGCAAAGCAATGCTTGTACATTTCACACCCTTAACTGTTTGAAAGATTGATCATCAGTGAATAACAAAGACTGGGAAACCACTGGTATTTTAATAAACAGGAGGTGCTGGCTGTGAAGGTATTATATACCGAGATGCATTCGAAATTAAACAAATGCTATTGGTTCCAATACATATTTGTTGCATATTTAATATCTCTCATTATTTATTAGTATTGTAACGCTTACGGCCGACAGGTACTGTGTAAGAGCCGGCGTACCAGAGCAGGTGACGTCACCGCCCTTCCCTGTGATAGCAGGACCACAGCTACTGGGCTGTGGAGAGATCTCTCTTTAGCTCACGGGGCTAGGTCGCTGCAGAGAGACGCGGAAGTCCCGGGTTCGAGCCCCGGACAGTGTGGGGCCGACCTGATGCGGCAAGGGCGCCCGCCTGAGCCCCCGTTGCGTTACATTGGTGTCAGAAGCGGGATGGGATAGCCCTTCGCCGGGGACGGCGATTTAAGCGGGGGAGAGTGTAACGCTTACGGCCGACAGGTACTGTGTAAGAGCCGGCGTACCAGAGCAGGTGACGTCACCGCCCTTCCCTGTGATGGGCTACTGGGCTGAAGACAGATCTCTCTTTAGCTCACGGGGCTAGGTCGCTGCAGAGAGACGCGGAAGTTCGAGCCCCGGACGGTGTGGGGCCGACCTGATGCGGCAAGGGCGCCCGCCTGAGCCCCCGTTGCGTTACAGTATATTAAAATCTACTAGGTTACATAAATAAAATATATGAAGGGGTGATCATTTTGCACATTCCCTACACAAAAACCTTGCTATGACAACAATTGTTGTATTATGATCAAAATACGTTTGTGAAAATATAAACTGAGAACACAGGCTGACGCATTTGTGAAAAAATATTTTTAACAGTTATCATTGTTGTTTTTCTTGTCGTGTTTTCTTATAATTAATATTGCCTGATAGTGCTAATTTAGAGCTGACTCTGCAGTGACTCATTATTGAAATAAAACACAGGTAGATAACATTTAAAACATTCAACAGTAGGAATAAAGTTTTACAAACAAACAAAATCAGAACATTCAAAACTAGACAGATTTCTGCATTCTGAGCTTATTCTCTATATAAACAATAAAACCACCTTCAACAGTTTCCAAGAAGAGACCTGTAAAAAGTCCCCCCCCCCCCCCCCAAGGCCTCCAATGGAACAGCTTTCAAGTAAATGAGAAATTTTGTTTCAGCAACTCAGGTCAGAACTTTATACCACAAGCTACTGACATCCACCTCCAAAACCCTACCACCTCAAGGGTTACAGAGAGAAGATGGAGGCGTGCCCCGTGTGGCAAAACATCTGCGATTCTCATTCCATTGTATCTGAAAAAAAGCTTTACTTTGTAAACAGCTACAGTAACTAGCATTGAAAAAAGTTGATGGAATTCTAATTATTACACTTAACTATACCACAAGTCTCAAACTAGATTCCTGGAGGACCTCTGTATTTTATTTCAACCTGAGCAGTCAATTAAACAATTAGCCTATTTTTTTATAATTAGACATATATGGGATATTTAAGGTCATTCACTTCATCAAAGGTAGTAACCTAAAAATAACTTTGGAGCCCAGGCAGAAGTTTTAAATTAATGTGGATATTTAAATAATTAAGCCAACTGCAATGTAATTGGAACAAAAAATACCAGGCCTTCAAGGAACTCAGTTTTAGACCCCTGAATTCCTGCTCCTACTGTAAAACAGCATAAAAAAATAAATCTCTATATACAGTAGCATTCATCCTTTACAAAAAATAAACAAATCATAGTCTGACTAATAACTGCTTTTGCCAGGCATTTTAGAATTTTAAAGATTTCTGAAAAAAAGACATTTCAGACTTTATATTGAAACTCTGTCAAGTCACAATGAACTACTGTACTTTGGTCAGTATCAGGATGTACACAATATTCACAGAGTAATTCTTTAGAACTAGAATTGGCCGAGGCATTTCTTATTCTGCATTCAGTTAAAAACTTACGAGATTGTGAAACCTTATAAAGTATAAGGTGCACATTTTTTTTAAAAGTGAAAAGACAACAACAACAACAACCATATTTATTAAAGGAAGTGTTTCAAAATAACTCCTGAGGGCAAATAAAATTAAGCTCACAAATCATGACAAACACTGGCTCTCTTTAACTGCAGACGCCTGGTTCTACAAATGTAGCATCATTTCCATCAGAGCCCCTAAGATTTACATTTGTTTTGGTAGTAAGTGATTCCATATTAGACAAATTACAGAGGAGATTGCCCTACTAAAGGGTGAGGAAATGCAAGTCAGCCTGTATGATTCAATCTGTCACTATGTTCCAGAAAGGGTCCATCTTACATCTTCCTACTAAAAGGGGGAAACGGAACCATTCTTAACATGCACCTGTCAGATTGTGAGCACATGGAAAAACTGAAAAGGGCATGTGGATGACATTTCACTAGACCTTCCAAGAAGTGACTTGGTCAGGTTCGAACACAGAAACGCAACAGTGCTTAGAGGAGATGTATGATGATTTGAGCAGTGTGTCTTCCTTAGTAATTTTTTTCATGGTTCCGTCTTCACTACCTGTGGCAAAATTTGTATGACCAGCATTTGCACAGTTTTTTTAGTCAAAATCTAACACTAAGAAGTGACATATTGCTATCAAGCACATTTCATAGGCACAGCAAAGCTGACCACAATCTCTGCATCATTTTTCTTAAAAAGGGATTTTATCACTGGTGTGCTATAATACTTAGCATATCTTTCACAGAATCAAATATTGCATGAGAAGATTTGTATAAGGTGTTGCAAAAGGCTCCATCTTCCGATAAGGATGACCCTACAACCTTAGTCAGGATCGCTCCAGAAAAGTTCCTGGCAATATAGTAATAATACTAACAAATCTAGACATTGGTTACACATGAAACACCAATAATGAACAAAGATCTAATGTAATGTAAACTTGAACGCTCCTGGTCTCTCACTCTGGCCCCTCAGCTAGCCTCAGGGCAGTGGGTTTCAATAGGAGGTGATGCCTGGGATATGTTAACTGGTTGACTGACTGCACATGGAGAACTGCAGTACAACCATATTCCCATACAAGCCAATCAACTGACCCAGGAGCTGCAGGCTGGGACCTTTAGCTGGGCCTAGTTAGGGCAGGGCAGCAATGTTTTGACATCAGGAACACAGCCAATCGTGTTAAAGTTAATTTCACTGGAATGTAATCCCATGCTTCCCATTCCCATGGGGAAGGCATGCAAACATTTCCAAATGGGAGAAAAGGGAAGTTTGTTGAGATGATATCCTAATTCAGCCTGATGTGTTTCAGGATGCCACTGATTCAACTGTTAAAATTAATATTGCCTTGGCAATGTCAACGAAAACTACTTGGTTGAGGTTGAGGGCTTCCCAGGAAACACCAGCCCGGTGCTTTTGAGTGATGATGCTATTGCTTGCATGCAACATGTCTAGCCACAGATACTGCCACCTAAAGGGTAGTCCCCGTCACATGCCAGAGATTGTGAGTCTTGAGATCATTCCATCTGAAATATTTGCATTGGTGGTGCTTTTCAATATTCAGAATGATGAATGGGGCTTATAACAAAAGTCTGTGAGGGATGACAACAGCTATGTTCAAGCAACCTCAGCTGTCAGTAATTCATAATTAATCCTGACATCATTTCCTCACCTAAAAACATCATTAAGGAGGCCAGCTCTCAGCCAAGCCACATTTATTCTGACTAAAACACTCAAGCCTTTCAATACCCTTAATTCTTGGATGACATTATTCCTAGTGAATACTATTTAGAAGTGTTCTGTCAACAACAGACATTCCCATTTGAGTGGTTCTGCAGTATCCAAAATGCAAGCCTAATTGTTCTGTTTTTCATTCAAAAACAATGTGACAAGCTCATAGGACAAACTACCGAGAGGTTACTTATGTGTGAAAATGGTAAAAAACAGACAAGCAGACACAAGGCTGAGTGTAAAGAGCTGATGGGTAATGAATACAGATGAAAGCAAAAGGTGACTCACTTTTTAGAATTTGCATCTTTAAATAAGGAGACTTTTTATGAAATATGTTGATTGCAGTGACCAATTTAGAACTCTTTTTAAATTAAACCAATTCCCAAAGAAAGTGCTGCAGTCAACAAAACCATACCTCAACTTACTAAATCTCATTTTCCTGTAATTTCATGTAACCTTAAATATGATAAAGTACACACACAAAAATAAAGAACATTATCAGTATTTTGTGTAAACTTAGTCATTTTAATGGGATCAAAAGCCTCTGATTACTCATTAGATGATTGCAAACACCACTGTCTTTAAAACAATTCACAGCTTAGTTTCCAGTACACAGAATATATTTATCAACGTAGAAGAAAATTAAGACCTCAGGAAAGAATAAGCCATCTTTGTACATCAGCATAATCTTCTCAACTATCAGAGGATCTAAACACAGTACACACTTCCTCCCACATCTTTGAGTTAAGGAGTTTTAAAACATAGAAAGATGCAGCTCTGTTGCTTCCTATATAGAAGTCTTCTAAATATCTTTTGCTTAAATCAAGCAAAAAATAAAAAGCTGCTACTGCAGAAAACCTTCAAAAATAGCTTTTATTTCTGTAGTCCTGGAAAGGAAAAGGTTCCTTCTCCATTTTCTTTCATATGTTCCTCATAGAAGAGCAGAAACTTTTTTTTGTCCTGTTTTCTCCTACTCAGAACCAAAGAAGCTAAGAAAAGAAGAAAAGCAGACTCTGCATTCAACTCACCTTTACATGGTTGGCTTGAGTGTTCCACCCTGCCCCCACACCCTCAGGCGCTGACGCCCATACTCCTGTTCTCTCAACTAGGCTTGAGAAACACAGGCTCTGCTTTGATTTTCACAAACAACAATGGCAGCTTTCACTGCTGACAAAGGAAGACCCAATACACCGAACCTTACTCCAGCCTTTATGTTTTCCAACCCACAACAGCCCATCAAAATGCGAGGGATGGTCTTTTGCAGTTCTTGGAATGAAACTGAGAGCTTACAAGTTTGTTCACATTCAAACGGTAACAAAATACCATACAGAGCTGTTTTTTTTTTTAAAAAGGCTATAGTGTGAATAATATATAGGAGGGAGGACAGTGAAAGAAAGTGAGAAAGGTCCCATACAGAATCAACTGGCCTGCTTCATTACAATATTTGAATATGATACAGTACATGAAAGAAAAGCACTGCGTAGCTTCTCGTTAGGTAATTTTGCTCTAACTTTGCAAAATACCCATGCTATCTTTCAGTCTCGGAGGAGGAAGAATAGAAATTTTCTCCCAGACATGTCCTTTCATTCCCACGACAAGCTGAATAGGTTTCTATGGCAACTATGCAGCCACATCCAAGAAGAGGCCCGGGTTAGTGTCTAGTAGTTGTGCTGTGCTCGACCAGGGTGCTCCACGCTCACGTGGAATCACTTTCCTTGGAACACTATCTTTGCAAACACTTGTTTAGAGAAAACTAATGACTCGCCCACAAGTTAGAATCACTAATCGTGTTTCTCAACACCAAACTTAAAGCCATAACTTGGCCGTTGTTGGCATTTTTTATCTGAGAAGATCAGTGAAAATACCAAAATGTGCTTTTACGAGAAAAAGTAAGATTATATTTCTTATTTACCCCAAAACAGATATTCTGTAAAAACAAAAACACAAAGCAGGTCATATTTATAACCATTCATTAAACCCTTACTGCTATATGGATAATTAATGTTAAAAATTGAATTTTTTTCAGAATAAATCAGCTGTAGAATGTGTGGTATATCTAGGTATGTTTATTCATACAGTACTGTGTATGGTGTACTTATAAAGGCAAATTGATTAAAATGTTCAAATTTCAGATTGTTTCAATGCCAACAACAGCTCTTAATGGATTGTTTTACAAAACAGCTGTACAAGGAGAGAAAAGTAAAGCATGATATCGTTGCATTAAAAAAATCCACAGAATCGTGACACTTACATTACACTCTTTCATGGTTCCATTCAAATAAGATTTATGAAGACTAAATCTGAGGCACTATTAATAACATTAAATTTATTACTAATTAAGTAGTAATAAACTAGTAATTAATTAAGTACATCATACTTTGCTTATGTTCAATTCTATAGCTTATTTACATTTTAACAGCTATTAGTTCTTATTTAGATGAATAAAAATCACCAAAGATTTTCTGTAACACATTCTAGTGAAAATGCAATATAACTACTGGTACAGTAGGTGAATCCCTGAGTAGTGTGTGCATGTGTAGGGGATTTTTGAAAAACTGCTCTGTTTCCCTGCAATGAAATCCAGTTAGGAATTTTTAGATTTAAAACTAAAAAAGAAAATGAAACTGACCTTCTAAACATCCTGTGCCTTCACTGGTGGGGTTTCTCCATTATATCAAAACACAATGTTCCAGTCAATTCTTTACTACCACTGGGAATTTTACATTACAGAAAAACAAACCTGGATTTAGTCAGTTGCATCTGAAGCAACAGCTTTTTGTTACTTTTTTCAGACAAAAACAAAGGAAGTTTTTTTTCCAGTAACATTCCAATGTATAAATACTTCAAATGCTTTGCGTCTTGTTCACATACTGTATCATATCATCAACCACTGCCCAAAGAAAAGCAGCTAAACTCTCAAAATGTCCTTAAACGGCTGTGACAAAGCCACTAAATGCCGGATCTTCCTTCTGGATACACAACAAGCATGTTTTACAATGTATTCCTACCCTAACACCTACTGTAAAACAAACGATACGCTCTTTATCGGGATGGTCAGGGTTTTCTCATGGTGTTTTTCCAGAAAAAGACTGATTAGTCGCTTAACAACAGGATAGTTTTAAGTATGGGTCTCTTAATCCAGGGCCATCTAGGATAGAGAGTAATATAGGGCCAAGCAACATTTATAGAAAAATATGGACTCCAAAAAGTATAATTCTCCCCTTGGATGTTTATTGAAACATTGTATTTATGCGTGTGAAACGTTTGAAACATCTCACCACGGGAACTTGAAAGCATTGCCAGAAAACTCAATGAAAGCCTGCTAATTATAGAAATGGGAATTGGGTTTTTTAAAGTATCCTCTTGTTGGCATAATTCAAAATGCCATACATGCAAAAACAATACTATAAACAGCAGTATGCGGTGCAGAGCGTATAACATATAGCATATAGTAACAGAAACGACTATGCTTTGTCAAATATCTGTTTTTTAATATTAAAACTCCTAACAGACTGAATAGTGCCTGCAGGTACAGTCATCTGCATTTTTGTTACATTTATTTTCATTGCTGAATTATCGCTGCGTTGCGGTAGTTCGCTGAACTCGACCTTTTAAGAAACCAAGCGACTATATGGAGTTAGGGAAATGTGGACGTCACTAGCATGCCCACCGCAACTACTTTAAAATTCTTTAAGGGTGCCCATTTCACAGACAACTCCAGAAGTCGATCGCTGAAAACAGCAAGAACATTAAACTTAAAAGGTGAAAAGAACATATTTCTTTTAACTCAAGTACTCAAGCACCCCGATTTCCTCATTCTCACACCTGTTTGTAATTATACTTTTGTGGGTAAGCTTAGTTACAGTACATTTCAACACGACCAATACAAATGCCACATCAGCAGAGCTTCTACAGTAGTACTTAAAACATTTTTTAAAAAACTCCAAGAGAGACAAAGAGAAAATTAAGTTTTTATAAAAATGGTTTAAATGCCTAGCCACTTAACTTATTTGTTGTGCAATGTACGATAAAAAAAAGTTTTAAAGAAGCGCTAGAAACAACACCGAGCCTTTTTTGTTCAGCGACAAAGTCGCCCCTAGCTTCGTTAAGATAGTCTATTTATTCTCTAGTCGAATAAATATTAGAAATACTTACGTTAGAAGTCAAAAGGGGTCTAAAAGTCTAACAAATGCCAGCCGAACTGCCTCCAAAGACTTTCACAATGCACTCTGAATAATGACGAACCAAGCGCTGATGAGTCTGGGCGTCTCTAAATCCCCGCCATGTGGCAAATATGGGAATTAAGTATATTAACCCTTTAGTTAAAAATACACAATTACTTGATTTGTATGTACTCGTATTGTTTATTTGTAATCCACCCGTATACAAATAAACAATAATGTATTTGTATATTAAAACAAGCATGGAAGAGACATGCAAAAAGCATAATTATCCTAGAACGTATCTGACAAGACGACAGTATATTGGAATAAATGTACTGTGCAGATGATGCAAGCGATAAGCGTTAGATGAAACTGTTATTGAACATTACATTGTGCACTGTTTTTGAATAAATTTTGTACGCATATGTTTGCAGTTTTACATGAGAAATTCGTGCTTGCCAGTGTCAAGTCAGAATCTGTTATTAATATTCAGGTAGCTTCTTTTTATGTTTGGTTATTTTGTTTATTTGTTTTTAAATCATATTAAGAGTGAGAAAGAAAAAGATAAGCCTGGGTTCTTCTGTTGCTTAAGGGAGAGAACTGAATGATGTGGTACAGGTAAACATAGCTCAAAACCGTATTTTGTCATCATTATTGCTTTTTGTATGGAAAGTGTCTTCAGGGACTGTATTATTTGGGGTTGTAGCTGCTGGTAAGTATGCAAAGGGCACTGTGGTATCATAGAGAGGGTGGTTGTTTTTTTTCTGTTACATAATGGCAAGATGCTAGTTCACTTTGAATACTTCATGTTTTACTACAGAGCACAGTTGTCAGTGCTTCCAGAGGATGGTGACAGCAGTCCAGTAATAGCATGACCTAGTAAGGCTAATGGGAGAGGAACCGGTCCCTGCAGGTGGCTCAGAAGACAGCAGGCTTTACTCGCACAGCTCCATCCGGTCACACAGGGACATTCAGTGGAAGCAGGTGGCAGAAAATAAAAAACAAGAAATTACTGCAAATTGCTCTACTATACTGCATTTGCTGTACTATTGCGGCGGCTCTGTGGCTAAGGATCTGCGCCTGTGCCTGGAAGGTTGCCGGTTCAAATCCCGCAGCTGGCAGAGGAATCCTACTCTGTTGGGCCCCTGAGCAAGGCCCTTAACCCCAACTGCTCCAGGGGTGCCGTACAATGGCTGACCCTGTGCTCTGACCCCAAGCTTCTCTCCTTGTCTGTGTCTCATGGAGAAAAGCTGGGGTATGTGAAAAGACAAATTCCTAATGCAAGAAATTGTATAGGGCTAATAAAGAAACATTATCATTATTATACAATATACCATCTAAGAGCCAGATGTGTTGACGTCTACCAGAAGGTGCTTAGCTTGCATATTATGAGTCAACTGGAAGGGTTCTACAGAATGTAAAACAGAAAGAAAACATATTCTTGTAAACGTATTTCCATTCAGAAAAGTGTGAATGCTGCTATGGTGCATATCCACCCACAAACAAATACAAAATGCATGTGTGTTTTATCAGATGTGTGTACAGGCAGGAAAGCGAATGTTCTTTGACATGCTTGGTTGTTTTGTGTTAGTTAACTTTGTCTTGCAATGAAAAAGAAAATGCTAATGTGAATTACTTATCTGAAACAGAAATGCACAGGCTCAAATTTCACTATTTCCATCTGGATCTATATACAGTAAGTGGTTAGAAATTTCTGTGGAACACAGCCTAAATGCCCTCTACTGTGTTTCCATGTGTGACAGGGCCTGCTGAGACTAGAAGAGCTCTGATTCTGAGTTAGGCCATTGTGATAATGACCAGCAGTCTCGTGACATCAGTATAGATGTCAACACTAACTTCACAACAGAAAGAAAAACGCTGAAGACCAGGTGTCATCGTTCAGGATGGTTCGTTCAAGTTGTGAGTATGATACAATCTAAAAAATCAGGTCATAGAAAACACACAACTGTTTCTCTGAGCTGGAGTCTTCCCAGTTTGTTTGGAGGGAAGAATTGACAATCTGAGTTTCGTGAAAAGGGCTGGCTGCAGAAGGTGACCTCCACCCTGCCTCTAAGGTGAAGCATTCTTTCTTTCTTAATTTAGCCTATCCCCTGTCTCTGCAATTTCCTTTGAAGGTCTCCTCTTCTCGTTCTTTTGTTCTGAATTTGATATTTCATTGTGACAGCCAGGCTTGCTTACAAAAGGGAATGAAGTGGTGAAACTCAAGTATAGTACAATAAATCCTCCTGATCCAAACTAATCATGGCCAGACCTAAACTTGTATAATAATAGATTAGGCAGCTAAAAGGTTTGCCTGTAAGAAAACTGTGCACACAACAGGAATAGAAATTATGCTCTTTTGCCAGCAGTAATAATACTTAAACATTAACAACATTACTGTAACTCCAATATTCATAGTGACTGCATGCTAAAACAATATATTTTTCAAATAAACAGGAAGAACAAAGTCTGCTTCAGTACTGATTAAGAACTGAAACTGTTTTACAAGATTGTCTCAATATGCATTATGTTATTGTGACTGTTTAGTCAACCTAGAGAGCCTAAGAATGTGCATTGAGAAAGTGGGTTTAGTGATGACTGTCTGCTTAGTCATTTTTTCTTCAGCTGTTTGAGCCCAGGTGTGTAGTTCATCAGCAATGGCCAGTTGTGCTTTTGGCAAATACACCCTTGTCCCATGTGAAGCTCAGTGTCTTCAACCATCTTAAAATCTGGCGACATAACAAACCACATTAAACAGATATGATATAATTTCAAATGTATTGGATCTTCTTCAGACATACTGCATATCCAGTAACATGTACTATTTTTTAAAAAAGTGCTGCAAGATAAACTGCAAATCTCCCTCTGTTGGCTGCTACTTTAAATGGATTTCCCTTTTTGACTGTTATGAAAATTAATCAAAAATGCACGACTGTTTCTGCCCAGAGCATTTGTTTTCTTTCAAGCTTTGCCAGCCTTAATTGAAACTAAAATTGAAAAAAGGTAAGACTCAATGTGGGAATGTGAGTTAAACAAAATATATATCTTGCAGTTTGACCAGGGGATAAGTTATTTCTTAAGTAGGAATAACATGTGCAGGTCAAGTAGTACTGGTTTTTGGTAGATTAGGCAGATGCTGCCTCTGGACCATCTGCTTCTATTCTAGGGTCAGTTGTATTTATCATAGTTAACTTCCAACAATACAGATAGTCTGACAACTCCACTGAAACCAATCTATGTTAAAACTAGAGCAGGTCTTTAGCCCCTAGTCAAACAGCTATTATCGTCTACATTGACAACAGACATCCATTTCCTAACCAGTTCATCCAGTTCAGGGCTGGGACTAACCAGCAAGCAATGGGTGCAAGGCAGAATACACCCTAGATGGGGCTCAAGTCCATCACAGGACAGATAGACATAAACAAAAACATGTGCACACTCACACCAGGGCCACTTTCCCAGAAGCCAGTTAAATTACCAGTATATTTCTGGACTGTGGGAGGAAACCAGAGCACCCAGAGGAAACCCATGCAAACATGTGGACAACATACAAACTACATGCAGATAGCACCCCAGGTCTGTAATTGAAGCCAGGACCCCAGAGGCAGCAATCCTAACCACTGTGCTCCTATACTGCCCACGTCAACAAATATAAACTCAAGGTTGGTGAGTTTTGGCAGAGTTAAAAGGGCGTGCTATGAATCACACCCATGTGTTTGTATCACTCAACAGGTTTAACAACCATATCATGGAAGCTACTTGCATTCAAAGCAATTAAATGGCAAGTAGAAGCCTGTATTAGGGTAGAATAAGAAGGGATACAATGAAGAAAATGTTGATAGGTCCCTTTCATGGCCAACACATGTGAAAATAGACAGTATCTGTTGTATCAGCCTACAAAATCACCCCTGGAGAAGCTGACCTGTCACTGTTACCTGTTGATTACTTATTTCTCAGCCTCTATAAAGCCATGTAGGTCAGTGGGAAAAATAGTTTGGATTCACTTTCCAGGGTTCACTAATACGTAGTAATTACAACAAGTTTTCGATTGTAAAAAAAATAAGAAAATGCTCCACATTATTTTCTGTTTCCAAATCCCCACACTCCTAGGATTTAGGGACAGCGTGATGGTGTGGTAGTGTCACTGCCCCACTGCTCCAGGGTCCTGGGCTCTGGATCTTGACCTTGTGTTTTTCTGTGTGGGATTTTCCCAGGTGTCGTGGTTTCCTCCCACCTGCTAGAGATATGCTGGCTGGGTTTGTTTAGCAGCCCTTATGCTGTGACCTTCTCTGGGGTAGGGTGGGGCAGGTGTGTGCTCTTAGCACCACCTTGTGCCCTTGGCGTCCACAAGTGGCTCCAGTTTGCTCTTACCCTCACCAGGGTAAGTGGCTTTCAAATAATGGATGGGTGGACTTAATGAAACACATGTGTAAAACCCTTGTTGTTTTAATGATGTAATCAAGTATAACAGTACTGAGGTGTCTGTACTTTAAATAGAGCCACTTGACTAAGTCATACAGTCCCTTTACTTATAAAAAATGCACTTAGTCTTGAAATAAATTATCCCTGTAATCTTTAGGAAAATTCTCATACAACGACCGTACTTTTGGTTGGCTTCTTTGATTATCAGGGCTGAAATGGACGTTTCGTTGTTAACAGAAAAGAATATTTAATAGCATTTTATTCTGATTTTAATAAGTGATGCTACCTTGCAGAATATCTGAACTCACTCAATAACAGTGCATATTTATGGAACAATACTAGTTCCATATTTTTTTTAAAAAGTAATCTTCAGAAAATTCATTTTTTATATTGTGGTTTTGTGCTCAATGTCTGTATTGGACACAATTGTATTAAACCTGGGTAAAAATAATTGGTCACAAGAACTTTGAGGTTCACCAGAATGGATTTATTTTCATGATGTAAAATCTACCATTATAATAAATTAAGACGGATTCCCTTATTACAGGTTTAATTCCTGAACTTTTTCATTTTTGTTTTGACCAGATCTTCCATTAGAACAATGATTGTTGAAGATTTCACAGCAAGTGAAGCAAGTTCTTCGGTAATCTACATATATCAGTATTCAGTTATATACAGAAAATAGTAATCCTAATACAAGAATAATATAAAAATAAAGGGTTAAGTTCCAGTTTCACATTAACGAAACCATATTGTTATAGCAACAGGAATGTAAACACAACGGTGTTGTTTCATGAGCAAATATGTAAATAATGAGAAAGCTCCCCAGTGCTTGTCTGCAAGATGGAGTGATCACAAAGCCAGTGCGAATTTGCCCAGTCAAATTTATACAAATAAGCACTGAGAACAAGGAGAGAGCAGTCATGTTTAACAGGTATTCCAGAGATTCTAAGTACAATATACACACTTGTAGAGCTAGAAATCTTAAAACTAGCATCGTTAGATCGACTGCACCACATCATAAAACAAGAAGACTGACGATTTGGCTTTATGGATAAGACAATGGCTCTTTGCTTGATGCAGCCTGAAAATATACTCATTTGCCCAGAATACTGGACCTTCAGCATAAGCAATTATTCACCACAACATTAAAAGCCAAATTACATTTTCTTTCTAGTTTTTCTTGTGGACTTATGTGACTAATCAACACTTCAAGCGTGCTTTTCAACTTTAGGTATCATCACAAAAGTATTTTCACCTCTGTCAATTTAAACATTATCATTATAAACTAACTAATTTCATGCAGGAATGACTAAACAAAGAAAGAAACAAGTAATAAAAACATGGCTCTGTGTACATGTGAAGAATGCTTCACAAGTGAATTGTTGTTTTTGCTTCTTTCTACTTTTCAGCGTGTAATTAACCACTGCTTATTCCTTTACAGCCTACAACTGCTACAGTTTTATTAGACTATAACTACGGACAGCTATGATAGATAATAACCACCTCAGGCACTCAGGCAGAATTAAAATACTTGTTAAAGGCTAAATAATGAAAAACTATCATAGCCAGCGAGAAAAAAAACTGAAGTCATTGCTGAGGAAGTAAATGATACAGCAGACATGTATTAAAAGAGCAGTAAAATTATATTGAGCAATGAAAGAAGCTCTCACTTGGTAAGTCCACCTGGAAGCAAATATTTGCTCATTTTATGAAACATTAATCAATATAATGACTTAAAAGAGAAGCTGGGGGGTTTCTTTCCAAGGAAGAAGCTAGTAAGGCAGATCACACCTGTGATGACTGGAATGAACTGTGGATTGGTTCTGCAATTCGCAAACAGCTATAAGGAAATGTTATGGATAATGGAGGGCAGTAGTTCAGTGTTTAATCATTGAAATGGATAAATAACTGGGGAAACACACATCTCACTCAAAACCTAAATAGGAAGCATCACATACTGATATGTTAAATCACAAATATGAGTACAGTCGTTTTTCTATGTGCTATTGTGAATTATTTTTTCAAATTTGCATTAGCAGTGACAGCAGTGGAAATGTTTTTAAATTGTTTAATTACCAAGATGAAAGTGTTTAACTGAAGACAAAGGGTAATTTACTTGAATACATCTCCATATTACCTTTTCTAATGTTTTTGCTTATATGATAAAACATGTCTTTCATTGCACACAGCAGGTGTAAGATTTATGTAGGTGATCTAAGCACAAGTAAAAAAAAAGCATGGTGCTCACTTTTGAGCAACAGGGACCCCCTCAGTTCAAATCTAGAATGACATGTCAGGTATGAAACCCTGAGAAAACTTGATGCCTCTATTAATGATACGCAAAGTGAAAGTCATGCCAAGATGGTAGAAAAAAAAGACAATCTCACAGCTTGAAAAAACAAACATTTATTTTTAAGGAAATACACACACAATATTCCATCTGGAGTTTCCAAAAGTAAATATTTTCCAAAGCTAACAAAACAAAATGAATGTTTGTAACAACCATTTTCCTTTCAAGTAAAATGTTTAAAAAAAAACATTTGATTGTTAAAGCAATGTTTCTGTTCATTCTTCACGTATGTTTAAGACACAAAAAAATTCTAACCCAACCCCTTCAACTGCTGGCACAATGGAGGGCACTTATAGCTTCACGAGACTAGACTTTATCTCAGAATCTCTCTACCCAAGAATGTTAAGGAAAAACTGTACGTTCTGGGCAGTGAGCTGAGGGAGTGCTATGAACTTGGGCACCTTCACAGCCTTCCAGATAATTACACTGCTTGGAGCAGCACAGGAACACTAAAAGATGCTGCTTGCCACTGGAACAGTAATTCACACAGAACATTTTAAAGGCATGATAAAAAATTAAACTGTGTCTTGAAACACCCTGTATACTGTAGGTATACCCATGAAAGGAATTGACCTCTGCACTAAAATTCTTTTATAAAATGGGGTAATTTTTCCAGAAAATTCAGAATACACTGCAATTATAATGCTAAGCTACAAAATGACAGTTCTAATACAGCAGCACAATATACTACAGTATGTCAGACATACTGAATCATGCATTTCTTTAAATTAACACTGCAAAGATGATAATGTCAGCAATTTGAACACTGCTGGGAAACAACGGTTAAGAAGCAGTATGTCTTTTCTTACAAATGAGAATAACTGCACAACTCAGCAAGCACAGACAGTTTCCTAAATCTTACAGCTCTAGACACTAATCATAACTGTTCAATATTCTCCATCAACCCCGTCAAACAGCTAGTCACGCAAAGCTCCTCTTCAATTAACAGAGCTTCTGCTATGTTAAATGAAACAGCCCATAACACAAACAGATTACTAACCCAGCATGAGACTACATCACTGAGATGGCTTTATTTTTTTCTACTGTAATATAGTTGCAATTTACCATCAGAGTATTAAAAAAAATTGCAGAAAAAATTAGAACTTTGAAAACAAATGAATAAGGACCAGTAATAAAAATTTGCAATTTTAATAAGGAACAAATTTAATAAGGGCTTAACTCCGGATGCTTTAGCTATTTCATTATGTCTATGTGGTTAGAGTACAGATGTCTTCCAGTACACTACACCAACCATAGTTCTGCACACTAAAAAATAAATACAAAGCCTTTACTGGCATTATGTTTTAAAACTGGAAGGAACATGCTACAGAGGAAAGTGCATTTGACACAGCATTTCCAGGAACAAAATCCCTCTTCTTCCTTCTAAACTGTTAACCATTTTGTCACATTTGCAGTCCTACCCACATGAAAATCAAAATGCACTAGTTTAATAAGCTGCTTTTTTTCAGAAAGATAAAAGCTCTAGAAGCAGAAAGCACATGAAACCAACTAATGCCACAAGAATGCTCTTTTCATGCCTGGGTACGTATTGTAGATCACTTTTAAAAAACAAAAACAAAAGATAAGGACACTTCTCTACCCGTAATTTATACAAATTAGTCTGTTAATTCTACCAACATCCAGGATATAACTGAATAAAACCTGCAGTTCTCGTTTTTGAAGAGACCTCTTTACTTCTGCCTTTTCAGTATGAAACCATACCATGTAAAATGGGGTAAAAGCTTAAAGTCTGACAACTGGATAACATAGTTTGGCTCTTCAACTTAGGTTTAGGGAACTAAAACTGTTTGGGAAGACTGTTGATACAAACCAGCCCAGGGAAGATTGCAGCATTTCAGAACAGCAGTAGCTAAAAAACAAAACATGGCAATACTATCAGCATTTCGAATATAAACACTCACATACAGTACATGTATGTATAATAAGTACGCCACACACACACAATAAGAAATAAAATTAGTTTTCCAACAAACTGTTTCTAAAAATCAATAATCTTCTGCACAACTTCTTTTAGTTACTAAGCATTCATTACATACCTGAAAAAGTGTATCTTTAACAGACAGATCTGTCTTTGTAGCCCCAGGTGTACTTTATATAAACTGGGTTAATTTGCAGGAGACAGGCAATACAATTGTGAATATTACAGTGTGGATGCTATGGGATTAGGAGGATGAAACGCTCAGTAAAAAATAAAACAGCAGGAACAAACTTTTGCTACAAAATACTATAATCAAGAAAAGAAAATGGTTGGTGAAATAAACGAAGCTATTACAGAATCTCAAAAAGCTTAAACGCAAAAACAAGACATTGCTGCCAACCAAAAAGTCTGTTCAATCATGTGACTATACTAGGGTAACAACTGGAAAGACTAATTTTTTGCTTTAGCCGCCCACAAATGTGCTCGTTTTCAGCTCATAAAGTCAAAGCACAACAAAACAATTTGAAGTCTGGTCTATACAAATAAAAGTACCACAGTGGCAAAGAAAACCTTATGTACGTTCTAATGAAGAACTGTCGAACTGAGCTTTGTGCTGTTCTCTTTTTCAGATTTAAGGCAAGTCTGAGGATATGTTTTGTTTTAAATTCTGCTACATGTATCTTGTAAAAATCAAGTGAAGCAAATGAAGATATTTTAATGAAATACACCAGCCATCTGCTATGCAATAAGTTTATATACTGTACAGTGATAGATAAGTTATGTTATGTTTAAGCACATAACACGATGTTGTATCACACCAAACTTAAAATTGTAGGCAGACCTATGTGGTTATCTGAAGCATGCGCATTATGGATCTGTACTTTAAAAGTAGTGATTCGTGATTAGCATTTAGCAGTTTTTTTAATTGCTTTATTTTTGTGAAAACAGCTTTACCAGCTATGGCAGCTAATATTAACCTCCACTGCATATCATTCAGTCATCCTCACAATAGAAAGTTTGTCATTGACTTCCTTTTTGCCAAAACCCCCCAGACTAAATTGGCAATTTTTCCCGTTTTCTGGTTCAGACTTAAATTCCATTTAAAGTAAATAGAAGTAGATACAGCATATAAACAGCTATTTCAAACACACTTCTGTTTTCACTCAAAGTTTATAGCCGCCAAAGATTTCTAAAGCTGTCACTCCTTTCAAATTGTACACAGAGAAATCAATTCTTTGAATAACAGACCCCTCCACAGGCAAAACTGTTAATGTCTAAAATCGGGAAGAATCAGAGTTGATATTATCCAAGGCAAAAGACACTCTAAATATGTAAATGTTAATGTTACACAGACGTCAGTTTTCACTATTTAGACACTCCCAAAACAGCCTACTGTCAATTCAATGGGGTCACTGCAGTAAACTAAACAGATGGTACACTACATTTTTAGAGCAGTTCAGAACCAATTACAATCCAAGACTTTTTGTATTTCCATAGGTGCATTTATGAGTACTCTTTGAACAATTCGGAAACTAGTTTTATACATTTGCCCTGGATCTTTCCTATTGTAAATTGTTTTGAACACGTTTACAGTGGAACAGCCTCTGCATGTTCTTTGAAACTCCAGAACTGGGATGCTATACCAGAGTAGCTGTTCCAGTTTTCATTAAATAAATAAGACAGGATAAGGATTTCATTTTAATATACAGAAGTGAAAAATACAACATCAGCAAAAAAAGCAGAATTCCTTCAATCACACTTTGTCTAGTGAGAAATAGAAAGTGATGTTCTCAGAAACTGTGTACAATAAATGCCAACCTACACTGCATAAAGTACACAATCAATACTGAATGATTTAAAATAACTATGCCAGCATATTTAAGAACAATTTTTTATCCTGGTCCCACAATGTACTTCTACACCAGGTGTAAACTGAGCCACAGGACTTGTCTAATTTCCTAGGACCCTACAGCTGCTCTGCAGTAACTGCTTAAGCAACACGCTATAAATTAGTGCTCTACACATTGCAGGAAACTGCAATATTTTGCTCTTTATCATTTAACTATACCATAGCTCTGTGGCAGAGAGAGGAACTGGTCTCTGCCCAATCTGGGTCCAATGGCTTAATTTACACCAACTATATAGGCAGGTAATAGCCCTCCTCTGGAGATCGCCTGTTGGTAGAAGCTGGCCTTCCCAGGTCCCGATGGGGGGCTGTATTTAGATCGTGGGGCTGGGGATGTGAGGGTTGTGTGCTGCACCAGGACCCCTCGCAAGAAGAGGGGTGAGGCCCTCCCTCCCCCCGTCCCCGAAGGTCTTCTCAGATCTTCTTGGCCCGGCGCCCCAGGTGGTGGTAGTAAGCAAGGCTGATGGCAATGAAGAGAACTCGACTGAGGAGGAGGAGGATCGCGCCGTTAGACACCGACCCATTCTCCACCAGAGTGATGGCTGTCACTGCAACGACACAGGCCACAGCTCCTTACTGAAGGGAAACACAAACTCGCCATCACTCATCTTAGTTCTGTGCTGACAGAGGGGAGGACAGGCTGATTGGCACAGGAGGGCTTTCTTTACAAGTGTAAATCTTAGCGCATTGTGTTTTACAAAGATAGTCTGAACACCTCTATGCTATTTTTCGTACAGTTAATCTCATTATTAAGTGCTCTAAATTGTCATATCTGAAAGACATTGTATGAAGTCAATTCTGGGTGATTAAATACTTTTGTTAATCTGATGCCAAAGCACTGACATTGTCAACATTTTTCAGAGATGTCAGATAAATTACATGCAGAATATCATTCAGGCTAGTACTGTATCTGACAGAGCTATAGTTGCAGTGCAGTTATAGTTATAGCATTAATAGGGCACTATCAATTAAAAAGCCTTACAAATATTAAATGAACTGCAGTAAAAACAGATTACAGTGGGACTTGAGCTTTCTCGAATTCAATTTTTTTAAGTGCAAGTTGTATTCTTTTCAGTTTTATATATAGTTAAGTAAATGGATGGAATATAACCATGATTGAACTTATTCCATAAATCAACTATGGTCATTTGTTTTGTGTATGTAAACATATGCTTTTAAGTATCTGCTGTGAATAACTTTTATACCCTGTTGAGGAATAAACAGGTAATTTATTAAATAAAAACTGAAAGGTGAATAAAAATAAATGACCATTAAAACAGTGAAACAAAGTTATAAGGTTTGCTAAATTTTAAGCGATGATAAAATTAATTGCACATTTTAACTTTAAAATGAATGAGGTCAAAGGCTAGTCAAGCTAGATGACTGTGAATGTATTCACTCAGGTAATTTTACCACTGCGCAGTTAACAATGGGTCAAGTGAGGGAAGATACTGAATATTGAAAACAAAATGAATGTCAAAATAAGGAAAACCACTGGTTCAAAAAGTTGTCTGTAGTTGTTTACTTGATCTATTTATAATTTTTTTTTTAAATGACAGTCTTCTTGTAATAAAAGACAACTTGGAACAAAGGCAAGAAAAAGCAGAAAGCATAAGAGACTGGGGTCAAAATGAACACACTGACTTGAACAACTCCTTTGCCCATGGCAGAAACAATATTTTTTTTAAACTGAGGGTAAAATAAGTTTGTTTTAAAAAAAGCATGGAATATTAAGTATGTATTTTTCTATCCATCACATGCTGTGGAACCTTCTGACACCCTTTTGTCTTCAAAAGCAAAGAAACTTCTGCAAGCCAAAGGAAACAAAGCAAACTGCTAGTCTCAAAACGCAAATGTCAGAGCTATATTTTACAAGACCCAACCACAAGAGGGGAGTGTTGGTCAACGTGTCCAACCAATTGGCAAAGCAGATGAAGTCTAGTGAATGTGAAGGCCAGAGCCTGCAGTGTCTTATACTCATGTCAAGTATCTAATCCATGAAAATAGCTGTTAACTATAAATGTAGACAACATACATTTTAATATGTGTTTAATTATATCTTGAAATTTAAAAAGCTTACAGAAATGTGTTTTCTTTTGCAGTAAGTCTGCAGTTATCTGGTTGCAGTTTGTAGAAGCAGATAATTGTCAGTTTGAGTCCCGATGAGAATAATGTTTAATTATAATAATAATTAATAATTGCTTACACTTATATAGCGCTTTTCTGGACACTTCACTCAAAGCACTTTACAGGTAATGGGGACTCCCTTCCACCACCACCAGTGTGCAGCCCCACCTGGATGATGCGACGGCAGCCATAGTGCGCCAGAACGCTCACCACACATCAGCTATCAGTGGGGAGGAGAGCAGAGTAACGAAGCCAATTCATAGATGGGGATTGTTAGGAGGCCATGATTGATAAAGGCCGATGGGAAATTTGGCCAGGACGCCGGGGTTTAAAATAAGCAAAAGGGGCCAAAGCCATCCTCTCTTTTAGAGCTTTTTGCAGACACTTATGCGTCATTCAAACACACATTTATAGAATATCAGGAATCATGGTGTATTAGCTGTGACTAAGGTATCCCTGCTGGTGCTGAGGTAACTGTGCTTTTTTCCACACCTACCTAAAAACTGCACCCCGAAATAGCAGGCTTCTGTCAACAGGGTCCACTGAATAATCACCTTCTCGGCTGTGTACAGCCCATTCCACATGATTAGTGAGATACCTGTGGGGAGCAGAAGACACACAGGGTCACATGAGCCTTATGGGAATCAAGCAGACAGAGCTGAGCAGAGCAAAAATGAGTTGCAAAAATCAGGAATTGTTTGCGCTGGCAAATAGAATTACCCTTTCCCATTAAAATTAATAAGAAAATCACAAGGTACAATATTAAGTGGTGTGCTTCATACCACAGTACCAGTCAGGATTCAATTACAGTTCAGGCTTACATAAACTGTGAAATGGTAGAAGTGGTTATTATGGGAGATTTTAATTTTCCTCACAAATACTTGGGAAACCCAATCAGGGATGTCAGAAGGTACAGCTACTTTCTTATTCAGTGTGTCAGTACCTCCAACAGGTAAAGATAGCAAAGACTACAAGATAGAATGAGGAATAATATTTGAGAAAAATGAAAGAATGGAATATAAAAGTGTAGAATTTCAGGAATACAGACTATGAATGAATGAAAGAATTGAATCAGTCGAGATTAGAAAGCCACAGCTTAAAAACGTGTCCTTGAAGCACAGAACAACTTTATCCCAAAAGTAAGCCACACACAATAATAGAAAACATCCATGCAAATGCTTTGATATTTGAAACAGAATACATTAAGAAAAACTAAACTGTATGTTTAAAAACAACATTTGTTTAAAAAAAAGTGCGTAATGAACTGCAACACAGTTCACAGCACAAGATCAAAAATATATTGGAAAGGCCAAGACAGAGACAAAAGACATTAATGGAAACTAAATTAAATTTTACAAAAGTAAATTATCACTTACAAATGCAAAATATTCACAATGTTATAAATAATTACCCTGCTATAAAAAAGATTTTCCTCATGATAATTCACCATTTTCATGAGGAAAATATTTTTTTTAAAGCAGGGGCACTGACATTTTATTTAACTTAAGTACATTCGTTGTACTGATCATGTGTTCAGTATAATGTTGATGATTAACCCACATTCACGTTAATAACCAGCAGGAAGTCTACTGTGAAGAATGTTTGGCTGCTGCTGCAAGCGATTCAAGCTGCACATGTGCAACACTTCTTGCATCAGGTTGCCAGTGCAGTCTTGTGAGATTCTGTCCCGTTCCTCAAATTTGTACGATGAACCAGTAAAACATTGTTTTAGAATCTCAGACAGAAGTTTAGTTAACATGTCATAAATAAAAAAGACTGATGTCCAAATAAGTGAAATCGAGTGGGATCCCAGGTTTAAAAGAGCAAGGGGTATGCGGTTTACACAAAATCTGGAACACCATGTTGTTGATGATGATAACGTCCTGGTCATCAAGAAGGAGCTGGATGTTACCCTTGAATCGTCAACCTACTATCAAACATGCCATGTGGGCCAAAGCAAACGGCCACCTAATCTCTGCAATCTGTCGCTGAGAAACCCCGAAGAAAGACCATCATGGCTGCTGTCAGGGGGGGAACGTGCAGACCAACAGAGGGGCAAGAGCCGTAGAGGCAGCAGAGCAGTAGCAGGAGAGACATCACAAGGTAAGGTTTTTAAGTGGGTTAATGTTACTAATTTTACCATTGATTGATCTCAGCAGGTGGATCAAGACTTAAAAACAAAGCAACAAAAAAAAAGTTTTTCAAAGACACAAAGGTCACATCTGGTCCACAAAAGCAAAAACATGTAATGTGTATGTACTACAGTCTACTGACATCAGTCTCTCCAGACAACCAAACTGTGTTTTGATCTTCTGCTGTGTGTGCCTGACCATGTCCTGCTGGATTATGCCCATAATATCCAGATGAACTTGCAAAGACTAAGGGAAATGTTGGTTAAGAGAAACCTCTAGTACTTTTTTAGCATTGAGAAAAAATGGAGGAATTCACTTTCTTTTCAGAAACCAGGTTTCTAACACAGTTCCTGTCATGCATCCTGCAACATGTGGCCATCCCTTCCCAGGTTCTAGCTTCTATGCAGGCTCTTCCATGTTACAGGACGAGTTTTTGATGAGCCCTCAGCAGTCCAGATGGGCAGGTGGGCAAGATGATTTATGAAGCACGCTCTTTTCTGGCACAATGTGTTAACGTGTTTGCAGGCTTCAGGAGCTTCTGGGGAAGCGGCATCACTTGATACAGAATCCTTCCTCCTAGCAGGTACCATCTGTGTGGTGGATTATCACAAATCTCTACCTGTGCTCACCATCTGGTTTGCAATTGATTAAAAAAGGGGCTCATGTTACAAAGCCTGATGGGAATCTGAATCGTCCAGCTCAGCACTACAGGAGGTCCCAGAAACAGGAAAGAGAGAACAGGCATGTAAACACTATGGGCCACTGTAATCCAGCAGACATGATCTAAGTCTGTAGGAGACAGATGGCTGGACACATTGTACCTCACAGGTAGTACTACAATCCACACAAAATAACCATGTCATGTAAAAAAAAACATGTAGGAGACCATACTATTATAGTATAATATGAAATTATTTAGAAATGATATGAGCCTTCTTCACAAAGAATTTCGAAGATTTCATTTTATATGTTAACCTCTTTTTTTATTTGTATCTTATTTTTAATTACAGCACATACCCACCCAATCTGTCAATTTAAGACTTATCTTTTCAATAACTCCATTGGGAGAATGACAGATGAGAGATTCAACAGGCTCTCCTTCTAGCGCCATTTTGTTTTGTGGCCTGTTGCAAGTTCCACAGTGGCTGATGGGTGAGTTTGCGTCTATCAGTGACATCACCGTCAGCCCTGTTAGCACCTGTAAGTGCTTACAGTAGTTACTTTATTGCTGAAAATCAAGGACAACTAATTTCAGCCTCCATTTTGAGATTTCTGGCCAATGTCAGCTAGTGACATGACTCAGGCTGGAACACAGAATAAGTTCAAGCTGGAAAGCACATCAACAATATAAAAGCTTTCAGAAACACGACTGATAGCAAGTCTCAGAATGTGCCGTGTCTTAAATCTTTTTCCATCCTAGTTTGCACTTTGAAAACTCACAGAACTTGCAGCATTTATATTTAATTTTTAAAAATAAAAGCACCAATGGTAAACATCAGATATCTGCATGAAAATGGAAAAGGTGTCAACACTTGACATCCCAGAAAAGCTTTAGATGAATGTGACAGATGTTTAGATGCTTAGATAGATGTTCACCTGGTCAAAGTGGTGACCTAGCTAGTTTTTCAAGAGCAGTCAATTACAGGTCAAGAGTAACCGCCTTATAATGAATCTCATGATAAAAATGGGTTTTAACTAAAGCATCAAGAGCCTATTGACTATTTCATTAAAAATGAAAGAGACTTCAAAAACAGAAAAAATATTTCATAACAAGCATTTCAATTTGCCTAAATTGCAGTTCAAATATGAGTCGCTCCTTTCCTCCTTCATAAAAAGTCATGACAGATTTTCTAAAGCAATGTTTCTTTCACCAGAAGCTTTCCGAAATAACATTTCTAGTTGTTCAATTCAATGCAAGCTTTATTGTCCCATTGGGGAAATTTGTTTTACAGCACACTCCCAACATAACACCACAAAGACAGACAACATATTTAAGTCAGTAAAACAGCATTACAGTAAGATAAAGGAGAAGATAGTTACCGTAAAATACACTGTTTTGAAAGAGATATTGCAGTGAGAATGAAAGATTTCCTGTGTCTATAAGTATTGCACCTGGGGGCACAGAGGCGTGCCCCAGACAGGAGAAGTATGAATTTGCAGTGGAGGGGGTGAAAGACACAATCCGTAATACACATTTACTCAATAAATTTGTCTTCACAATAACAACGTAATACAAGCACAAGCCTAGAGGAACACATTACATAAATTCACTTACCTTTAACACCTTTCCATTGTAAATGGAAACTCTACCAACAATGAGAAAGACATAAAAACTAACTTTGAAAAAAGCCCTTACTGAGAAGTGCACCTCCGTACAGTCTAATTGACATCTTTGTGCCAGACAGCTCCTCATCAAACACTGCATCATACAGCTGGTTGGGGAATGTGAGAGCCTGCACAGGTGGACAAAAAAGAGCCTGTTAGGGATCTCTGATTCACAGAAACTGCCAGTCTGCTTCTTCAGACAGCATCTCCTGGCAATCACCATCATGAATCCTGACAGAAACAGCTCTTAATCACTGTTACGGAGCAATGCAGAATAATCTGGATTACTTATAGAATAATGCTGTTGCTGAAAAAAATATTTTGTTTATCCTGTGCTCCCACAAACCTAATCGTTCAAATTTCCCTCCTTGCTCCACATTAAACGTAGAAGCAGGAATGTTTTCCATGTTCCACAGCAACCCAACAGCGATTTTCAATTTAGTCTCACAACTAATTTGGGATGGATGGAGATCAAGTGTTCTTTTTTTAAGCTTCAATCCATTTTTCATCCACATGAACCCCCCAGGCTGCCCATTTCTTGTAAACAATGTTTTAATTATATCTAGTTATTCCTCTCCTAAAACATGAAACAGTAGAGTTTTGTTAAATTCCTTTGTGATGGTGCATACTATAGAAGAGAACTATATAAACTAAGATCTGACTAGTTGGTTCCTTAGCTCCTTAGTTGCTGCAGCACTAAAGGTCTAAAATCAAATCCAGATTATCACCATCCTATAAAAGAGCGTAATCCATTTTCATACTATCTTGAGATGACTCATCAAAGTCAATTTAGAGCAGCCAATTAAGTCTCACATATAACTAGCAACCTTACTATACCTCCCTCTCTTAACCTCACACTATATTTCCTACCCAGTTTAGACCCAGACGCTAAAGACTATCGAACAACTTGCAAGTCAAGAGTGAGAAAGGCTCTAGAACAGAGAAATTCAGTCTTCTCCTCTGCACATTGCAAGAAAGGAGTGATCAGGAAAAATGTTCTACAGAAATGCAGAGCAGTGCCAGTTTAGCATATCTGTTTACACTAACTGCACCTTGTAAGAGAAAAAAGAGAAACAAAATCACAGTAGCATTTGATGTCTTTAAAGTGTTTCAGTAAACATTTCTGAATGATTCTAAGGATTATGATTTAGGGTGGCTTAAATTTGGAGAGAAAATTATTTAAGATATACATATATCACAATCGTTAATTAATAAGATATGTTAAGCATCCCAAATTTAAAAATAATACTTTTTTCAGTTGTAAACTGAGGTTTAAAGGTTATAAAACCTTTTCAAACTTTTCTATTTTTTAAAGTAAGCTTTTCTCATAAGTGTAATGAAAAATGACTGCTTATATCCAATGAAGTGCTCAAAGTTGTATTTTCGATTTCCTGTATAAATGAATTCATACTGTTATTAATACTGTATATATACAGTAATAGGAAAAGAGTGTAATATAATTGATCATTTCGGTACTTCATCTGTCAGAGAGCTATCAGCTCAGACAGTAGTTCTCAAAGAATGGAGACCTGAAAGAAGAGTCCTTCTGTGGTCCTTCCAGACAGACAATTGCATTGGCAGCTCAGCTCATATTTGCAGTTGCTTGTGTGTCAAAGCTGTTAACCTAATGAGACAGCGGGGAGTGAGCTATGATTATTCTGGATGCACTGCAATCCCACACTGGCTAATTACATTGGTATGTGTCTGAGTGCCTGCTCCTCATTGTATGTTAAACTTTTCACTACAATATGAATTTCCCATTTTAACAAAACACCTAATAGGTCAGGCATTTTGGCCTGCCAAATTAAGAACTATGTTTTCCGGTACTAGGAACCTATTGCTCTGGGTTTCAGCCAACAGAGGTCAATGTAGAGTTACAAGAAAGAAATATATCCATAGTATTTAGATAACTTACCATTAAAGCCACAGCTGTGAACAATACTGCTGAAACAAGCAGCCAGACCCTGTAATAAAAAACAATACCACACAACCAAGTTCAATTGGAAAGGCTGTACTTTCTCTGTTCAAAACTCCTAGACACATTTTAGGTGACCTCAAGAATACCAGAGACATGAACCAACAGGAAAACTGACAGGATCTCCCAGATTTTTCTTTACTGTTTAATTAATATTGAAATGCTATATGACTTTTCATTAGAAATAAAACCTTCACTTGACTAACTTTTCCTAAAATAGCCATCAGTAGAGCCTATGTCATGTTCTGTAGTGTCCAGCAAACTGAGAAAGAAAGACTTCCACTGGATGAGATACTATTTCTAGTCCACCATGGGTTAACCCTTCCAGTAACGAAGGCAGTCATTCATACAGCCTGGAAAGACATGAGGTTTGAGCCCACAGCTCTAGACCCAGGATCTATGGTACAGAAAAGCACATGGAACAAATGAAGAAAGTAAGCAACACAGGAATCAACGTCTTCAGTGTTAATATCTCGCTAATATCACGTTTCAAATGTGCAACTGTACGAAAGCAAATGGATTCTCTCACCTGAGACCCAAAGGTTCACGAACTGCAAATTTTATTTCATTTCCCAGGACTTGACTGATCTGCAAAACAAACACGAATAATATAATAATAAAATAATAATAATAATGCATTTTCCCTAATAATAAGTAAGCCCTTTCTTCTTCTGCATCCAAGACTGCAGCTTTCAATATCCCTCAGTGCAGGGCTTATAACTGAGAATAAGAAGCACATAACTATAAAAGAGATTTTAATTTTTAAAGAACTAATTTTGGGACATTAACTTATTCATGCATCACAATTAACATTTATGCAGTCATTAAATTAACAAGGTCTTCCATCACAGAGCTTTGTTAATAGGAAACTATTTTTAGCAAGCCAATTTTATTTTGTAGCACATTGTCTTGATACAGTGCTGTACATCAAAGAGACACAACAGCCAGTCACTTGTGATTCTACCTAAAAGTGAATTTATCTTAATCTTAGCACACTGTTGATACATTCAAACTGATGCTGATGCTATTATATATTTAAGGTAGTTCATATTCTAATCAGAACAGCATAACATCCAGCTATAGTGCTTTCCACAGTGTTGGCTCATTCAAATTAAAATGGCTATTTTTGCTGTATAGTCAAATAATTTGGATTTGAGATAAAAAGAGGAATATGAGGCAAAAGTAAAGAATGTCACATTTAATTCTGCATATTTCTGTATTTACAAGTTGTACTGTTATATAAATATTACATATATATAATAATAGCACTTTTGGTGTTAAATTCCCACATTTAAATAATCCATTGTGAACCTGAAAAATATTAAGATTTGTGGTTTACGAATGGCATCAGTGAGAAAATTGACTGCATCTTCTAAGGCTTGGTGCAAAAGCCAACCATCTCTGCTCCAGAAATCTGTTATGACATGTATCAGTATTTTAGAGAACACAACATGTTTGTTAAAGCTGAACGAAAGTGTCAACTCTTGCCTCTAGTGTCACAGATCTCATGACATGTGGCACTGAAACACACTAATGATGAGGTATACATTTTAGACTTATTTTCCAGGTTTGAGAACATTGCTTTATTTCTATTGTTCATTCAACAGTGACTTCATGACCTAATGACAGACAATAGACCATGCCTGATCTATGTGGTTTCTGCATATAATGCAATATGCTAACAAATTCAATTAGAAATAAATAAACTCAGGCTTGTTAAGTTGTTCAGAGCCTCTGCAACTTCATATTTTTTTTCTCATTATAAGGTAGACTAAGTGTGTGCTGCATGCTCTCATGTGTTTAACTGTTAAATTCTTTACGACACCAACAGGCATCAGTGTGTGAGGAAGGGAGACTCAAACAGTAACATATACAGATAGCACACATTTTAGCAAAAAGGTCACATATTTAATCATGATTGTTACTCCAAACCTGTCATAATCCTAAGAGAAATCACCACAGGGTCAAAGGAGATAAACAAGGATTCCAGTTCCAAATAAACAAAGGAGTCACTGTCGCCAAAAGCCTAGAAGGTCTAAGAAAAAAATAAATTTAGTGTTGATGTTTCTGGAGTACTTGAAAATTTGCCTCAGGGGACAAATGCATCTGTTATTCAGAAAACCCTTTGGATCAGAATAGTAAAGCACTGCACAGCTGACAGTATTTGAGAACAGTGAAGATAACTGTGTCTTGTGACGGGCAGGAATATTTCTGAAGAGAATGTGTTTGGGATCGCCACTGCTTGAAGAAAGGTTACAAATGAGAGGTGGTCAGAGCAGGTTATGCAAACATCCCATCCAACTATTTCTTGATTGAAATTGGGATACTGGCTTCAACAACATGGCTGGGCAGCTTGTTCTACACTTCCAAAGTCCTTTGGGTAAAAAATAACCTCCAGTTCCTGGTTTTAAATGCACTTCAACATGGTTTTCAGTAGTGCTCTCTGGTTACTGGTTCTTTTGACCAACACCCACTGCACAGAGAATGGCAGAGTTTCCACACTTAAATAACAGATGTCTTTCCTTGGGTTAGTGAGACACATTACTGAAAGGGTAAGAGGAGAAAACTGTGTTAGTTTGCTAACAGAAAAAGGATAAGCAGAAAATAATTCCTTGCTGAATAATATAAAGTACTGTAATGGATCCTAAGAATGTTGCATCTGATGTTGGGCATTGCTGTAGCGAGATGACTGGTAGAGACCCAGTTGCAAGACTTGGGGGGATCTTCGGGAGATCCTGGAGAGAGGAGATGGAGGTGAGGAAGCAGGGAGAGATCAGAGGGAGAGATGCACAAGCAGGCTTAGGCTAGGAGAGGGAGGAGAGGGAGAAGGCTGTTGTTTGTAGAGAACTGTCTGTGGAGAGGAAGGCGGAGGAGACCAGCAAAAGCTGTCTGGAAAGTAGGCAGCAGGGCAGCTGGGGAGAGTCCGCCAGGAATATACAGACTGCGGAATAGCAGGCTCTGCAACGGGGCCAACAGAGGTTTGAGATCCCGAGGTGCTGGTGAGAGGATTTCCGGGGAATGACAGGTCTCCGCTGGATCAGTGCTTGCTGAATATTAAGGGAAAAATCTGGGGTTTAAAGAGGTGTGTGAAAGGAATTATACCCCTGCGTATAACAGGGATCTCAGCCGCCCGGGCTGGGGGAGTTCTCCTTTAGCTCAGCCGGCAAGTTCCCTGTTGCGTGACGCCGGAGACCCGGGTTCGCACCCAGGCAGTGAGGGACGAACTGGCAGGGCAGGAGGGGCAGGGGCGGGAACCCCCAGAACCGTCACACGTGTAAGCAGTGGCCTGAACGCAGTTCAAATGTCAGAGTGCCAGTCTAGTGGAGAGCCCTGCCTCCATTAGACCCCATTAGCCCAGTTAATGGGATGACTGGCCAGTGGACTGATGCCCGAGATTGATAAGTAATTGGTCTAATTGAAATCCCGTTCACACGGGGCTGGAGGAAGGCTGAATCCCTTCTGAATGTGCTGGTCACCCCTGGCAACGGCAGGACCGGATCCGCTCCCAGCCTGGGCGTGACAGAGAGCATCTATTTAGATTTTCCAAAAGATTTTGATTATTTTCCACACACAAAAAATAATAATTCTCAACTTGCAGGTGGTAGGCATTCAAAGGGCATGGATATTCTGAACTGGTTAAAGAATAGAAAAAAGTAAAAATGAGAGGTGAATGTTCATATCGGGGTTACAAGTGGAATGCAGTACAAAACTTTATGCTGGTGATCTGGAAGCAGTCCAGATAAGAGCAACCAGTTACATTCTTCGGGTTGAGAGGCTAGAAAACTCTATTTAGTGTTGAAGGTTTAACACAATAAAGGGACCTGATTCAAGCATACACTATCTTCAAAGCATTCACAAAGTGAAAACCCATGGATTTCTTCAAGAACAGAAAAACAGCACTGCAGGCAATTCTCTCCTGATTGAGATATAAAAATCCCAAAATAATGTTAAAGGATGTCTTGGTTACTGGGACGGCTAACCCTTACCTCAGCCAGGGGCTTAATAACATACATCTTTCCAGCTAAGGGTTTGCACAAGGGTAAATGTTGCAATCAACATAAATATTTACAGTAACTTGTTCTTGGGCAGTGGCAGTGCTTTCAACAACTTAATTAAGGGTATTTCATTTGCATTTCAGTTTTGATTTAAAATCCACACTTTTAATGTATCACGGAAGAACTGCCAATGATTAGTAGAACATTAACTGTAATTGCAATATACAGTAGGTCTTAAAAAAGTGAAGATGGGACTAAATTCACATTAAAACCCTGTTTACAGACATGGAAACATTTAAAAAATGCTGATAAAGGATGTATAATTTAATGGTTAAGCTAATTGTAACCCCAGCCTGGGGCTTATTGACAAATACAGCTTTCCAGTTTAGGGATTGCATAAGTGTAAATATTACAATTACCATAAACATTTGGCGTGTTTTGGGTAGCAGTAGCACCTGAAAAAAATTAATGAAGCCTAATTCATTTTTATTTGAAATTCATACTTTTGCCATTTAAACTTATAATACTAACTGCCTCTATAGTACAGGTCTAAAATATAAAGTGAAGATTGTACTAAATTAGCATTTAAAAGCCTTGTTAAAGACATGGGAATAGTCTTCACAGAAAGGCGTGTGAGAATTTGGAACAAACCTCCGAGCAATAGCTTTGAAGCCGACTCCTCTGAATTTTTGAGAAATGGCTGGATGGGTTCCTTTGATCAATCAGATACTAAACCCCCCCAAAAAATACATAGATGTAACAAACCACCTCCTGTTTTTCACAAACCTTATGTTCGTGTGTTTTGGCTCTGGAGCCTTTCTTCAGGTGTGTACAGAGCACAAGGAGACAGCAGACAGAGGAGAGAAAGACACAACAGTGATGAGGTGAGGAAGGGGGTGGGGGTGGGTAAAGGGGTTAATTAGATAAAAAGGTAAAGGACAGATTACAGGGAAGTGTGAAAGGCAGCGATCTGTAGATAGACGATTAAAATGAGATTAGCTGGTAGCTGAGTGCAGGGCAAATGTTGAACCCAGTCTAACACGCCAAAATCCATCTCTGACACGAAATAAGCAGCATAACCTTTGATAAACACTATTTCAAGCTATTATCTTCATTTTTTCTAGCAGTTAACATAAAACAAAGAAGGAAAGAAGGCCTCACAGCTCTCCAACCATTAGGGTAGAATAATTAGCATTTTGTTCCAAAAACAATTATATTGTTCTTTTGTATTTTTTTTAACTGCAACACCCTTCCACTTGGACTTGACACACTCAAGAAATTGATTTAGGTTTTCATCCTAAGGCATTGATTATTCCAAATGTACCAAGTACTGCTTTCAGGATTGCTAAAATACATTTCACACAAGGCTTGTAGAATACTGTCAAAAGAGACAAGAAGAACAAAGATGAACAAAGACCTTTTAGTCCCACTTCAACCCCTTCAAAACACATTGGAAAGAAACAGGTGTGATAATGTGTTCAACAATACAGAGGCTTTATGTGAATGAACCTCAACCTAATGAAATCAAAGCTAATGATTCTGCTACTGTATAGCATGGCTATTAGGAAAGCAAATTTGATTTCCAAATGACAAATTATAATTTAATAAATTCTAATTTATTTGGATCTATTAAATTGTAACTGATCAGAAATGTAATGTAGTATAACAGCTATTTAAAATCTATCCTCTCGGCTGTGACCCTCTCAGGAAAAGTGGATTGAAGATGGGTGAATGGACCGAGAATCCACTTGGTAGACCAGTCATGGCACCGTGATGTAACTTTCCTTTCCCACATCCCAAATTACTCCTTGCACAAAATCACTTCAAATTAAGATAATACACGTCCCTCAATGCTAAAAGAACGGATTTTATTCTTTATATGTTTTTTTACATATAATTTTTTTTTGTTTTGCTTACTAAAAGAGAAGCTTTCTTAGATGTTTTTTTTCCCTTGCTTCTAAGGTACACTATAACACTGTAACTTCTTTTTCTGCAGGTTTTGTAGGTTTGCACTGCAGAGGTGGTATACAGAACTTCACTAGCTGCAGTATTCCATTACAAACCATAAATCAGTGAAGATATCCTTCTGGCACGCAGCAGAAAACTTTTTCCTCAGCGCTTACACTTACAATCCTTTGTGCATTGAGCAATGCAATTTTCCTCGTAATGTTCCGAATCTTTCACATATTTGTTGTTGTGGGAATAGCTGCAGTGCCTTTGTATATACATATATTATGCACAATGGAATGACCACAGGTAAAACGTGGTTTTGGGAGAAAAGAAATCCTCAAGAAAGGGATTAAATATTCAGCCCCAAATCTACTGACACACGTTTCAGTATCCGCTTATTGATGTTTCAATGAGGCTGCTCTAAATATCAAGGAGTGGGCACAGAGAGAATGAGAGAGAGAGGAATTTTCCAGGCCCGGAGCTGTGTGTGCATGTGTCTTCATATATTTGTGTGAGGGAGACGTGGGAGTATATACTGTACGTAGCTAAGGTGGAACAATAAAACTCGTCCATTGAGTCACACCAAAAATACCCCTGTACTTCGCCTTCTGCCCTGCTGGGAAACAAACTTGCACGCAGCTGCAGTGAGGAAGGAAAGGACGTCTATATCTTTTGTCAGGGGGGAAATCAGGAGTTTCAATTCTTAGGATGCTCAGAGGGAAAAGCAGGAAGCCACCTTGCAGGAAAAGTGAAGGGGGAGGCTTGTTAGACTGTTTCCTTCATTTGTTTACAGGAACTGCAATTTATCACTCAAATCTTTCATCAGACGGCTCTCTTCCCCCTTCCCTTTCTCTGCAACCTTGGTCCATTCTGCTCTTACCTACCATATTGATATTTTAGGCTTAAAATGTAATTCAGCGGATCACATTTCGGCATTTTAGAATCTCAACCAGCCCAGGCATGTGTATTACGTTGTGCGTCTGTTTCCAGGCCCTAAAATGTACAGGGCTACTCCTACACCTGGTTTAAAATCAAGAGCGGGGCGAAACTCAGGAGAAGCAAAACGAGGTGTGGAAAAATACCAGATTTCTTATGACCTCTGTCCTCTCCCTGTATCTCAAGTCATTTAGATTAGGTTTCATGCCCATGAATGATTCAGGATAATAAAACATCAGAACATACATTTTAGAATGCACAGCGTGAGACTCGGGCTTACTATGCTCCAGCTCTGGCAGGGGAATTATCTCACCATTTAAAAATTAGAAGATACTACACCATTGGCGTGTGTTCCTTATCTACAAAAGTGAGATGAAAGCTTAACTGATGGGACTCTCCAAACACATAGCTACTACAGATGTGTGTGGACATCCAGGTTTCTCAAATTAACAAACACAAGCTCTTGAGGATTGCCCTTCTGTTGGTCTCAAACAATGTTACCAAACGGTATCTGTACATCTGGTATGCACACACATACAGAACATGTAACTCAAACGATTTAGCAAATTTAATCATTTCTTTCCTACAACAAACTTATTCACAGAGAATCACATTTGCTGTAATGTAGAATATCAGTAGATAGGATATGTGACATCACAAAAAAACACATCAGGAATGATATAAACGTGAGACTGTCCTTCACTTGTTTACAGGCACTGCAATTTATCACTGAAATCTTTCATCAGAAGGTAAACTCAAACAAACTCAAAGGCTAATGTATAAACCAAAACTGATAACAGCTCAGGGAGAAGAAACCACTATTAGTAAAACCAGCTACTGTAAAACCTCAAACTGTTCAGAGTTCAGAAAACAGGATCAATGCACCCTGAATGTGCTCAGAAGAAAGGATTCCAAGTACCATACATTTAAACTCATTGGTGTTGTCTGTTGAGGTTGCAATCTGAGGGACGCATATTGTATCATTAAGATTACCAAAAATTATGTGATGCCGTGCTCAATGCTAATGAATAAACCACAGAACTAAGTGCTGCTGTTGATTTTCAGTCAGGCCCCACCCTGTGGTCTGAGCTACAGAATAGCCTATTGATCCTTGCATGCAGGAATGCAGGGGAGATGAGCTTGATTGATAACAAGCATCTCTCAGGAGAGTCACTGAACCCAGGGCAGTGCTTCCCATGATGGATTTCCACACCTGGAACCTGGGTGTGTAGCAGAGAGTTATGGGCACATCTGGACGATGGCCTTTAAGACACAGGTCACGGTCAATCACCCAAAAGAAGACCAACGAATCGGGGATCTACAGGGTGTAAAGAGCCACTCCACCTAGTGACCACTTGGCCAACCTCTTACCTTATTTTCCCCAGTTAAAAAGGCAGTCACCCTTGTCCACAAATGTTTTCCTAGTTCAGCTCAAAGCTAACCTCCTGAAGAGAACATGAGGCTACAGCAGCAGCTTCTCTTTCTCTCTAACATTCGGATGCTGCACCAGGACTGGTTGGTATTGGGCCTGCAGAGCACTGATCGGACATCAGTTAGACAGGCCCTGTCAGTTCCTCCCTGCACGGGTGTTAAGAGTGCATGTCTGTTGGATGAGTGTTTCACTATTCAACATTATTGTTTTCGACAATTCAAATGTTTGATATCAATTTAATATATCTAAATAACAGTATTTACTTATGAGTATTTGCATGAAAAGTCTTCGTATGATACTAATGATAACAAGTTAGTATGATCAATTTCTCCAAGCCCAAAGTTTCTCATTTCACCTCAGACAGCCATGATCACGCTGATCTCTCTGCCTCTGTTCTCAAAGAAGGATTTCTCAACTCCCACAGCTGAAAGACAACAGAAACGAAACTCATCCTGAAACTCGGTTCACACCTTCCCCCTTCTCTCAATGAAAGAGTTATTTTCGTGTAATCTTCTCTCCTCTCATGCAGGTTTTGACTCCACACCTTTCTCCACCCCTCTCCACTTCGCACTTCCTGAGTGGCCTCTCAGCCGCTCTCCTCCACTTTTCCAGCTTTTGTTCTCCTGTGCTATTTAATCTATGTCGTCTACCCCGTCTTTCTCACACCTGAAGAAGGCTCCACAACTGAAGTGTTGTGTTTCCTTTCTTTTCTTCTCAGCACGGAATAAACTCGATACCTGTTCCTTTGCAGCCCACGCATGCTGACGCAGCTACCTACTTGAACATAATCAGTTTTATACCAAATGCGTAATCCTTGTGTTTGTATCTCTTTGTAATCTTGACATCCATTATATCTTGGTAACCCTCAAGTGAATGATCTGCTGTTTGTATCTAGGCAGACTGTTCATGCATTTCTATTGATTGTTTTTATGTACACATGTGGTGTTAAATGCATTCTGTGTATTTTGAATCTGTGTGCAGACTGTCTGTTATTCTGCTGATTGATTACTAATAGCAAAGAAAAGCTCAGGCAATTTACTGTTACAACATATAAATTGTGCCAATAAATTCACACAACTCCTACACCATGCAGTATCTGCTGTATTTTAGAACTGAAAGTATTAGAAAATGTATTGAGGCACACTGATCTTCAAAATATCCTTCTTTGCTGTATTGTTGAAATCCCTGTTGCTCTTATCTCTGGGGACATACATCTCATCATCCAAATTAGAGAATAATCAGTATGTGTTGGAAGGAGTATTTTAATTTTTGAAGTTGAGAAGAGAAGCACATGTACATCTGCCAGGGCTAGAGCACCAAGGGATTTACATTGTGGGTGTCACCCCCCTCTGAAAGCTAGACAGTGTGAAACTCTACCATGGCAAAGGTCTGGTCTTTCTGTGGGGGGGAGCTACAATACCTGCGGTGTAGGCAGTAGGGAGTATTTACATAAATATGACGCACATTAGCCTTTACCAAAGATTCATTCAAAAAAGGTGATGCCCTTCTATAACCAAGTTTAGAATATAGAACATATTCCAGTAATTAGGAAGTCTGAGTTAAGCAACATCAGTTCAGATGGTGTTACTTGGTGATAAGTTAGTCTGATTTTCTTAGTTAAAAAAAATATTGAACGCGAGCTACTTCAATTCAGGACAATGTGGCAGCAATGTCCTCCATACTCTGTACAGTTAGAATAGACATCTGGCCAAACTCTTTGATGCTGTCGCTGGACTTCATTACGTTATATACCTTCCACCCAGATGATAAAAGCTAACTGGGTCTACTGCTGTACTCTTTATTCAAGGGGAGGGGACGAGCCAAAATGCAGCCACGAAACATGCTCTCTGTTTGATTTTTGACTAAATGTGGATTTGAATAATTTTGTTTTAAAATGATATTTCGTAAACAGAGATGCCACTTTTGCTGTGTTGTATTTCCGTTTTACAAACCTTTGCTTCTATTTCATGTTAATAATTTTTACATTTCATAAATATGTGCTATAAAAAAATCAGTGCAATGGCAGAGCTATGCAAAGTTAGTAGGCCTGTACACTGAATTACAATGTAAACTACTCTTACATACTACAAGTCCACAGAACATGTCCTCATGTGTGTGCATACTGTATGTTCTCTTCTAATGACATTATACAAGGTTACAGTCGATTTCTCCAAAACCCTCTGAAGTGTGGCAGATTAAATCAAACTTCTCATTCAGTTCCTCAGTAGAGCAAGTATTGGCTTGAAATGTTGTCACTCAGGTACAAATCACATTGATTCAGGCTTGCTGCTACTATTGACTCACGTGTGATTATTCTTCCAATCAAAATAATACAGCAAAGAAATTTTAAAAAAATCAACACAGTGTGTATACACTTAACCGTCTCTTAAACGTTTTAAGTGGAATATTTAGTTCTAAACTACTGCAGCGTAATGCTAATTTTGGTCATTTTCCCCCATTTGATTGCCAGCCAACATCTTGATATACTATATTATTAAAGCATTAGTTGCAAGTAATAGTTTTGGTTACAGTATGTAGCAAGCTTGAAAAGGCATTCTTTGTGTTTTTGATACTTTCAGATTACAACAACAGTGTTTATAAATTGAGTTTTATATATACAAACATGCTCAAGTCATTTATAAAGGGGAAAAAAGGTTCCAACTATAGGTTCTAGGCCTTGATTACTGTATCTTAAAGTAAAACCGTCTAAACTTCTTTTACTGGAAGACAAATACGCCCTGTTTTCTAAGCTGCAGTTGCTTATTTAAAACTACACACTGGATAGTTTGGTTTCCTTATCTTATACTGAATACAATTACTAAGCCAAACATTGTTTTTCTGTTTGGTCAGCTCAGATTTACACATGTGCCTTCTGCTCGAGTGTAAATAGCTCAAACTGCTATGCAGTGGAAGTTTTACTGTTTTCTTACAGCAATTTCGAAACTCTCACAAAAGACAGCAGGGTCCCCTGACCTTAGATCTGTGTACTTCTCCATCATCGTCTTCTCCTCCTACTCCCAGGATTTTGCGGGTTTTCAGGCGGCTGACCAGGTCTGTCTGGCTGTGCTTCTTCATCAAGGGGGGGTGCGGTTTGGTAGCCATGTATGTCGCTGCTGACCAGCACTCCAGAGACTCTGGGGACACAGAAGGCAGAGTGTCAGTGACACAACAGCCCCACGCTTCACTGCCCACCTCTCCCACTTACACATCAGTCAGATAAGACAGCTAAGTCATACTGCGTATGTGAGGAGGTATGAATGTGCCAGTTCCTATACATCCCTGCGATGTGAGGAAACAACCACCACCAACATCCTATAAAAAAAATCAATTCAAATGCTACAGCCTCTGCACAAAAAATATTGAAAATCTTAAAATATTTCCACACTTAGAATATGTACTGTAGGGACAGTGACCTATGAAAAGCCTCAGAATCACGAAAATACTTTTTCTAGATGAGCTAAATTTTTTGTAACATTACCATGCTGATCTTAAAAATCTGCTAAACTCAGAGCTATAATGTCATAAAAAATACAACTCATATCCTACGTACTGCATTCAATGTCCTGCACATACAGAATATAGAAAATACAGAAAGACGCTGAATTTCTAGATGTTCCATGAAAGGTTGGCAATAAAACATGACTTACAGATGACAAGAACACTTAAGATTCCAGGATATTAAAAGTGCAATGAGTGCATATTTTATTTCCATATTCTACTTTGTTGGTTCAACGCATGTAACTTGTCTCAAGAAAAAAACTTATCTTTTACATCTACTTACTCAGGAGGAGGGGAAGAGTTTAATGGTTGAAATCTATCTTAGCACAAGTGAATAATCTATTAGTCTTTGTGGCTTTAGACCAAAATATTGTGTAAATTTATGTGCAGCAGGTGCTGCTATTTCCTTCCCCAACTTTTCTAATAGAAGCCAGGCGGCTACTGTGGGGGGAAAAAGTGTGCATTTCTGCGATAAGAAGGGAAGAATAACTTGCTATCCGAGATGCTCTGAAAGAGAAACCTGCTCTGTGAAGAAAAGCCTTCTGCCTCTTGGCAGAAAACAATATTGCATAGTTACACTAAGAGCACCGCACGCACTGTACCAGCATGCATCTGGGAATTTCTTACAGAGATCAGACTTATAATGTTGCCTCTTCAAAAGATGTTTCCAGACGTTCTCCCAGATGCTTACAACAGAAAAGAGGGCCAGTTTTAGAAAACACACTTATTAATTCAAAACCAGAAATTTAAAAAGGTATGGAAATAAGAAATACAGCAATTTATTATTTACAGCAAAACAGGGAGGGTTCCTAAAATAATGCACAGTTGCACATGTAAGAGTAGGACCCAGCTGTTAAGTGCACTGGAGCTGTTTGTGAGAAATGCGAATGGATTTTGAGGCAGGCGGGAGGAATTGGGAGAGATGAAACACCATGGAGAGCAGGTACAGAACCTCCAGTCAGTAAAACCCAGTGAGACACCGAGCCAGGCTGAGTGCTCGGCACGCGTTTCAGCTTCAAGCCACACCAATCATAATCACCAGCTTCCACCTCTGAGATCAGCGCAGTCTGGTGCGCACACACACAGCTGCTTCGCCCAAAACATCCATTATGTGCTTTGAACCGTGCACTTTTTGACACAGCACAGGCCCTGTAAATCCATGACATATATAAACATTCATACTGTAAGTCAATGTCCCTAGAGAGCAGCACCTCGCACACAAAAACAAGTGTCACATATTTCCAGATACTGTCTTCTCCCTTTGGTAAAACCAGGCACGCACCGCACAGAAGCGGATGACCCAACACTTACTGTAAATGCAAACAATTTCTACTTATACTTAATATTAGTAATATTAGTAATGATATTAGTAATAGTAATTAGTAATAGTATTAGTAATAATTAGTATAAGAAATTTCTACTTATACTTAATAAGTAGAAACTATAACCAACAAACAACTACACATTAACAGGAATGTCTGAAATCTGTAGGTTTGGGAGATTTCAAATGTGCAGGCATACAGTATCTTGAGCAATAAAACATTTCAAGTGGGGTAATAAATCACGGCATGAAAAAACATGGCCTAGGACACCATAATAACGACATTGTTCCCTTGCTAAAGCTGAAACATCGATAAAATGTAACAAAAATGGTGCAAATGAGTAAAGAGGCGAAGTCGAGCTGCACAGGGATCAGATCTCCTGCTTCCGTCCCAGACGCGGCTGCGCGCACGCCGGCCGGGGTGAAATCTGTCCCGTGCGCTCGGGACCAGGAGAGCTGCCCGGCCCGAGGCACCCGCGCACCCGCGCTCGGGCCCCGTCTCCCGTTCCGCCGCGCGCAGCCGCCAGGCCTCCCCCCGGAAACCGCAGCAGAAAGCACCTCTTCGGTACAAAAAAACTGCCTCTCGGTCTTGATTTCCTTCTCGTCACATTTAAAAACCCGAAAAGTTTTTAGAAACCGCTAAGCACATTTCTAAATTTAGAAACGACAGTATTGAAAGACAAATCCCCCAAGACCTGTTGCAGCTAACCATTAAACTGCTCCTACTCCTATTAAACATAAAACCTAACACATTTGTGCTAAACACAAATTAACAAAATTATTCAATTAGCAATAGACAACAAACTTCCCAGTCGTCTTCTTGTGCTGTGTGATGTAAGATAAAACACAAAACCCCCCAATTGAGCCAAGAAAGTACCAATCAGTAAAACACTGTAAATGCCTATTCTGCAGTTGGTGATATGCAACTAGGCCATCAGGAAAGTCTTTATAGTGACATGTTTTTTTAACATATTTCACAATGCGGGATGCAATGGTTAGGGGTGGTCATATTTCCCAGATCTGATGACTTATGTGCAGGTAACAAAGAAAAAGTACCTTATACAGGTATTTAAGAATAATATTTGTAGGCTACTGCTAATAAAAGATATGGTTGAGTTCTATGTGCAGAATCTCTACAAGTCTATACCTCCATTTGTTAATTATCTCTAAAAGCTTTATTTATGAAGAGCATGTATCTCCTTTGTGACGCTCTGAAGAGTATTAAACTGCTGCTGACACAGTCCTTTACAATGCTTGAGGAAACAAAAGGAAGAGCTGGTTCAATATTTTAAGAAATATTAAGACAATTAATTTCCCAGCACTACAGTAAGAGCTTTTCACAATTTCTGAAAGTGACAGTGTAATGGAGATCTTCGTTGCTTTAAAGGGCAATAATACAGTTTAATGCCAAACTAAATAAAGATGTGAAACAACAGTAAGGCATTATAAAGCTACTGTCTGTACTGCTGTTGCTGTTCAGCTGAATATGAAGTACCAATTTGATCATAACTGAAATATTTAATGTATTTCAGAGAGCCTTGTAGGTTTGCACACAAAGTACACAATACTGTGTGTTTATTTATAACAAACACTGATACTTAGAGTGTTCAAGCAGAAAAGCATTTATCCTTCCATGTTTCACTTCAAGAGCTTAACCACATTCATCTTTTGTGTACTGCCAGTGTAGCTGTCTGTCAAACACAATGCATGGTGAAATTTCTAACAGGCTGCAGCTAGGCCATTAATCTTTGTATTAAAGACTTAATCATTACCCCGTTTTATAAACGTTTGCTGTACATTCATATTGGTTTTGTATAGAATGATCAGTCATGGACTGTAAAGAGAAAATACATTTCACCCTAAAAAAAGATTACTCCTACTTCTCTCCGTCCTGACCTGAAAAATATTTAATCTTTTGAAAAATCTGAAGTTTGTAGCTTTGATTTACAAAGACAACACAAAACATACTTTTATTCATGAAGTGATAAGCTATGGACAAAAAAACTCTCTGACAAGATATTTACTTGCACTAGAACGACATTTGCAACTACAATAGTACCAAAGCTTTAGGCATAACTGACAGTACAGTACTTTCCTACTGACCTCCATTCTGTTTAATTAGTTTCCACCACATTAATAATTCTGAATTTATGGGTGAGTTGACTACTGCACATTTCAAGCCAGTGGCTGAAAAGCCTGTTGGGAAACAAACTCAGTTTAATTACAATTTAGATATGACTCTTGACACTCTACTTTAATGAACAGCACCAACAAACAATATGGTCATCTTATTATTGTCAAACAGCTCGCAGCTCACAAGGGTCATCAAAAATAACTCTCTCATGCTCACCCTAGCAGACATGCACAAATTCTTTAAAAGTCTACACAAAGACTGGCCAGAAATAAATTAATTCATTTTAGCTATTGAACCAAAACAAGGAAGCAAACTATTTATAAGGCAGAAAATCCTGCTGAACACTATAGTGCTTATTCTGTAAACTCAAAGTGATGTCCATTCAACAACAGCTGTATGAAATGCTAAAAAAAACAATTTAACTGGTAACCCTTGACATATCTCTTCAACTTTGGGTGGCTGCATTTCAAATTTTACCTACAGGAGTAGCACAAATGACAAAGACCTCTGGGACATCAGAGACCTTAAGTCAATGTCTTTGTCTAATCTCAGGACCCTCCTGGTCTAAACAGCTGTGCTCACGTCTCGACGTCTGCTCTCAGATACGCGTGTCTGAGATTGGCTCTTATAGAAACCAGCCATTTTTCTCATATGAGATTTAGTGACTGGCCAGCCTATAACTCCTTTGGTGTTTGTCTAAGCTGCAGCTTAAAGAAAAAATGCAGTACCCCCAACAGCTCACTTTAAATCCATTACCCTTTTACTTGGATGAATTGCTAAATAACTGTTTGCTGCAACTGTACTGGCTATGTCAAAGTGGTAGGCAGATCCTGGTACTTAGAAATGCATGTATTTGAAATGATAGGTACCACCAAGAAAAACATACAAAAGAAGAAATAAAAATCAGCCTTCCTTCCAATGGACGTGGAAGTCTTTGTACATTTGAAAACCATATATTTCAATGCAGAAATGTATTCATCTGCAAATTTTCCACCTACTGCACTCTTTTCACCCTGTTACCCCTACTGGCCTATACTCTGTAGTCCAGATGAATTTATCTACACAACTGGGACAAATGCTCAATTCAAAATGCAAAGAAGATATGCCTCTGCAAAAATCTGAAGCTTCAAAAGGCATTCAAGGCATTTACAGGATTAGGTATAGTAATGTCATCATGCATTCATGTGAACAGCAGAAGGCATTAGCTAAATTATATTCATCTCCTGTGAATTCTACAGGTGGTTAAAGGGCAGTGATCAAATTTACAATATTTTCACTTTACTTCTGCTACAAAAAATTTTTAATACATCTTCATTTCTATTGTTAACTGCTTAGCTGCTTCTAAAAAAATCTGTTATTCTAAGAAGCAAAATCATGCGCCTGCATGAACTGTTAAATAAAGACAAAACTGTTAGAATTATGTTTTTTGTTTGATTAGTTGTATTTATTTCAGGTGCCAAGCCATTCTTCTCCCATTCTAGCTTACTGTTTTGTTAGCTAGCTTACTGTTACCGTTACTGTCCTTTTGTAAAATCTAAAGTATTTTAGTATTTAAAATAATGAGTAATAAATGTTTTATCCCTTTTATGTGAATTGCTTCTAAATTGCATCAGGATACGTTCCTTCCAGACTATGTTTATGATAATCCTCGACTTGAGATGTATTGAAACTGCAGAAATACACACTTAGGTCAGTAACACTTGCTAACCACAGGACTCTAGTGAACAAGGGGCCCTTGCTGCTGTTTGTTTGCACTGCAGCTCCTTGAATCACATGGAAACATGACCAGAGACCGAGAGCACACTAGCAGAGGTAGCTGGTTTTAAATTATTAAATAGAGAGGTAGTTGACATGCTTTTTTCTTTCAGAAGTGCATGAAAATTTTTTAGACCCGTGTCTCTCAAGGGTTGACACACATTTGTGTGTGACAAAGCAGCCAATAGCATTACACCTGCATCAGTTACATGTCAATCAGTTGCTGGAACTGTTACACCTAGCATAGCACTGGTGTAGACTAATGAAAACAGAGTCCACAACAGAAAACATAATTCAGTGTTAAAATATCAGACTTGTTGTAAAGTGAACAGGACTTTAAGGTATAATGAAAGTACTAATCCTTTCTCGAGCACATTCCATTAACAGACAGCTGTACAGGAAGCTGCTTGATTGGATTAGAAAGACAGAGATATAGGTACAAAGGCATACCATTATAAATGGAACAAGTAGATATTAATTCCTCACTGAAATATAAAAAGAAAAAAAAAGGATTTTAGCCATGAAACCTTCTTTGGGTTTGAAGGCTAAAAGCCAAAAGGTTGTTTTTCTTCTTTCATTTTACGTTGCAGCCTGGAATTAACCTCGGCCTCTTTCTTTGAAGCTCACTCAATGATGCAGCTCCACACTCTATCATTATTAATGATAAACTTTCAACTAAACTGAAATATACAGTGTAATTTTAATCTAAATTATGTACAATTTTTCTTCAGGACATCAAATGTATCTGAGCATTTCACACATGAAATACCACTTCTATGCACAACAAAGATAAAGTCAGGCAAACAAAAACTGCGGCAATTTCATCCTGTTAATACAGAAATTGATTTAAGTAATCTTAATTGAGAAGAATGGATTAATGGATTGGTATGGAATATGTCACAAATATAAAACAACAACAGGGAAAAAATATATAATGGGTTCATACTAGTAATGCACAGAAAAAAGACAGGATCTCAGAAGCTGCACAAGGTTCAGCCTTTCCAGTACAGGGATGAGAGACCTTTAAGAAAAAAAGTCTGATACCAGAAACCATGTTGGTGGACCAGGAAAATAGCAAGATGTGACCAACTGACCATCTGATGTCTGTTCTAATGTCAATGTTGTGGTGAACTTAAATATAATAAGATGCTATAGTAGAGTTCAGAACCGCTGAGTGGAAGTTAATTAAGGCACAGAGACACATACAGAACAGTATGTTCAATATGCTGAACAGTCAACAGGAGACAATTAAGGCAAAAAGGGTTTAGAGACTGTGAAAGGAGGACTATACAAAACCAGATACCTGAATAACCAGTGGATGTGAGTTCATGAATACAGAAGCAGCAGTTGACAGCCAAATTACTAGGTGAGGGTCAAACGATTCAGAAATCAGTCTTCAAGATTACCTTCATGGTGAAAAAACAGTATTTAAAAAGATGAATAAAGAAAATATATTTAAAATTCCAGATACTATGCTTTAACTGGAGGGGGAATAATTGTGTGCAGAAGTACTTTCAATCTGTATAAAGCTATATGCATAGGAAGGTGTTGCCAGTCGCCTATATACTGTATATGTATATAAAGTAGATACTGTACATACCACCTGTTTGTCAAGCCACTTGACCTTCCCAAAATTCTTCTACAGATTGTGTCTCCAGATATCCACATTCACAACATTCCCGCAAGCGTCTTGATTTAATTTTGGCATCTAAGTAACCATCTGTTTTGTTTCTTGAGATCTAGTTGGGTATTTCCTGTTTGACAAAGTTGCTGTGTATTCAATTTTAGTCCCTTGCATCATACAGTAACATCACTGTCACATAAAAATGTTTGTGCTACAAACTCTCCAGTCTTTACTTGCTACACTGTCATTTATGATTCCTGTATTTAAAATGATGAAAAAAATATAAAGTTTTGCTAAATTAAATTATATGGGGTTTAGTAAGCAAACTACCTGGCGTTAGTCTTTCCAAGCAGCTTTTGTATCCATTCTTTCCTAGTTAAATCTCAAACAGTTCCTGATAAAGAACTGCTACTGCAATAGCCCTCTATAGCTTTTATTTCATTCATTGATTTGTCTGACTTTTATTCTGCAGTGTCCACCCATGGCTTGATCCCATAACCTCTAGTCCTCAGCTGAAAGCCACTATTCCAAGCTGCTGTCACTCCTACCACCTTTTCTTATTTTACACACACTGCACACAAGCTCGGTGTCAGGAAGTCACCTGCATTCAAATGCTGGAAAAACCTTTACACTGGTCTTGACATAGAGGGGAAAATAGTATTTAATTATGATTCTTCATATTCTGTTTCCCAGAGAACACCCGTTGAGACTCAAGCAGCATATTTACAATGCACCTTTCACTGGGAAGTATTTTATTTCTAAGCCATGAATTATGAGCTCACAATCGGAAACTCACCTGTGCTACTGTATATTCCATTTATCCTGCAGCTACTGCTCAGCATTGTTAGGTGATAAGAAAGGGGAAATGGGACGTGTTTTCTGAGAGCACTGTCCTGTACAGTAAATGGCTCTGAGGGTCAAGCCTGGATATGGTCAAGCCTGTTTGAATGGTGACAGCAGAAAAAAGACCTACCTATACCAACCTAAATACTGGACACTAGTCCAATTACCGGTATAATTTAGTCCATTACAGTGATGGACTAATAGGGAGAAAGAGAATGCAATAGATGTTGGACAGGGTGAAAAGCACTATACACCCAATTATATGTGAATGTTAATCATTAATTTAAGAACCACCTTAACAAATGAAGAGAAAAAAATACAAATAGAAAATAAAAATAATCATGAACATCCATTCTTGTATAACATATGGAGATTTAGGAAAAAAAGCGTTCTTATACTGACGTACACTACTTCAAAAGGATTACAAGGAATACAATATGATACATTGTTCTTCTTGATTGTAGGATTGGATATCACCACCTACCACCTTCACTATTGTACTCTCATTGCAATACATTTACCAATAATTATGTGGTTCTATATATCTTGAAAATTAAGATTTCTTATTTGATAAACCATTAATTTTAAGCCTGACTCTACTAACCAAAGGAAATACAGAAATCTGTACTAAAGAAGGTAGTTGATGATCTGAAACTTCAGCCTTTTATATAAATTGAAAATGCTGTTACATCTCTATAAAGTCTTCCTCAACAGTAATATGTTGGAGCTCATGTTGCCTAGCAACCCTACCTCCCATTAGTGAGAAGATTCAAGAAACTCTCAAACATCAGAACATGAGCTTTAGATTAATGTATTTTTTCCCAATTAGTGATGTGCTAGCATAATTAACATAAACATTGTTTCATTTAATTATGATTATTGCCTATATTCCTTTTATAAAGAAAAACTGGTAACTAAGAAGATGGCGAAAGGTGGCACGGAAATAAGTACTGCTGTCTCACAGCTCTTGAGTGACAGATTCAATTCTGGACTTAGGTTCCTGAGAAGTAAATTGCTCAGCTCAAATCCTCCCTACAGTAGCAGTACCCTGGGGTAGGAAATCACCATTTGTTATTATTAAATAAACCAAAGATTCTAGTGAGGGAAAAGCATGGAGTATTCAATTATTTCTATTTGTGTTTGCAGCTAGTTTCTTCTCCCTTGAGATCCATCTAAAAACAAAAATCTAAAAAGTTAAACAGACAAGAATTACACTTCCAGTTTTATACTTCAGTCTTATACTTAAGAATCCAATAATTTGGGCATACAGCTGCATGCATGCACATTCGACATTGACAACCACCAGAAGTTTATTTCTACTGTTGACATAAAGAGTAATGAATTGCACACTTAAACCTACTGGAAAGTCACTGTACAGACACACAAAGGGGCCTTTCTAAAGATCTTTCATGGAATGCTACCCAATAAATAAAGATTAGTTACACCACAAAGAATGCCACTGGAGCCACAGTAGTCAAAATCTTTTTAGGGGAATTTCTCTCATCTTACGACTGAGAAGCAGCTACCTCCAAAAATAGTCAGTGGCCACAATACATCAGCAAGAAGATCATTTACTGTACACCCAAACACCTCATCCATCTAAAGGGAGGCACAAAGCTTCCAATCCCCCTTGCCCACACGTCGCCTCTTCCAGAGCTGACTTTGTCTGCAGACGTGATCATTACATTCAGCTGCATCCAGTAGCCTCACTGTCTGGCACGCGTCCATTGGAACGTGAAAGCAAAGCCACAAAGGCACTACAGTGTCACACTCTGCAATCAGTTTCCTGCTGCGTCTGGGCAGGACTGGAGGAAATCCCTGGGCCAGCGCCTGGCAGGTTTAATGGAGCACTGTGCTCTTCGGCTTCACAGAGAAGCACTGGCTTGCTCTGCACTGTGCTTGAAAAACTGTGGCTGAAGATCACCAATGAGAACTGCGTTTTCTTTCAGCACGGTTCTGTCTCTGAAAAGACCTTTCCTGGAAATGCCACTGCTCTGTTTTACCAGTCTAAACATTCTTGTACTTGGACTATTATTTAATTTGCACTGCAGTCAGGTAAAAACTATTCAATACAAAGAGTTTTTAATACCACTAGTGTAACAGCATACTGTAAAAGTACTATGCATCAAAAAGGTATGTAACAGGCACTATACAGTACATGTAAATTGTACAGTACAAATATAACTAGAAATGCATGTGTCTTTATGTATCTGTGATGCATTGGAACACGAAAATCGCAATGCAGAATCTCACATATTTTGGAACCATTGCTCATATATGAATAAAGAAAACACATTTTAGTTCATAGGTCTAGTCTTTGGTAGAAAATACTGCAAAGGTGGTTTCCAACAAGAAAAGAAGACGCCCAGATATGTCTTCTAAACATTAAGCTTTTTTTTCACTGGGTCACTACCCCCACCCTTCTCCAAGATGACTGAAACCATTTTCACGTGAACTAACACCTACTCTGCCAGATGAGTACTAAAAATAGCCAGAGTTGTGCTAATTTCACCTCATCAATTTGCATTTCACCACGTAAACTGACGAAGAGAAATGAAAGAGCTTATTAGGTCTCACTCTGGAATTGAATAACTTCTTAGGGAAAGCAAAGACTTATGTGAAATGAAAATCTGTAAAGTGTTTTAAAAAGGCAGTAGAATCTAAACAAAAATGTCATTGCCCCTTTCAATGCTGTATGAGATAATAACATACAACAGATTAATTTTAAATACATTAAATTACTCTGAAGTGAGTGATATTGCAGAACTTTAGGTCTGGTGCCATTCTTGAGCTGTATTTAGTCTAACAGCGAATTAGTGTCTGAGTAACAAAGATGCTAAACTTCTATTATGAGGAATGATGGTATTTGTCAAAGCAGGGAAGTCTTGGATAAGCCACAGCACCTTCTCTTTAGAGCTCAAAGTAAACAGCAACCCTGAGCCCAGTAGATAATGCGGTAGTTCAAAGTGTGGACAAGAAGAATTTAAATGTGGATATATTATATGTGAACAGTTATATAATATATATATGAACTTATTGTTTCAATAAATAGTTGGATAAAGTAATTAGATACTGAAAAACAAAGGATCTGTAACCACTCTTCTGTGTGTGTAATCATCTAGGATATAAATCAAAACCAATGGCCTACTTGCATGAAAGTCTACTTGCTCTGGTCATTTATAGAAACCTTGTCGTCTTTCACAAAATATTTGCTTCAACCTGAAAGCACTCCAGCAATGGTGACATTGAGATAGGTTTTGTTAGTAGCAGTACAATTGGTTTTTTTTTCCTAACAACAATAAAAAAGAAACTAAGGTGCAACACCTCAGTGGCCCTTCAGTAAAAACAGAGGCAATATTTAAACAATAATACATCAGTTTATATTGTTTTAATTAAAATGAATTTGGTCTTAGATATTTGCATAATTGCTGAGCTGATGGTAACCGGTGACCTGGACTGGAGACATCAGTGCTGCAGTGCTCAGTGTGCCCTGAGAATGAAGCTCTCTAGATGACTGGTAGAAAACTCAATTAAAGTTTACTGACAGCCAACAAAGTTTCAACCCTTGCACATTTTAAATGGTCAGTATTATAGGGGTGTAAAATCTAGCCTAATGTAAATATATATAATTCCACATGTTGATTGACCTTATTTTTAAAATGATAAGATTTTATTTTTAAGACCAAGACCTCACATTACATAAACGCAGAGAAAATTACAAACGTTTCAAATGTCAGAGCTATCATTCAACAGGCCACTTTCCGTACATCCAACTCGCACGATGACATCAAACTGGAAAAACACGCTACGCCTTTTTAGTTTGTTGCTAGGTAACTTGGCTGTGTATTACGGGCCTCATGACCTTCAGTAAAGCACCTTCGCAGTAAAACAGTCATTACGTTCTTCCTGCCATTTAAAGAAAAGATTGTACTAAAAACTGAGGTAAACTGGTTTCAACTTCATAGTTTTACCTGGACTTAAATGAAAAGTTCAGTAAGTGACAGGTACACAAGTCCACCCTGGAAAAACCAGCAAAAGCAGAAGTATCTCATTTCTAGTCACCCAATCCAGCTCACATGGTGATCTACCAATCTGATGCTGTGTCCACGTACAGTATGTACCATAGCAACAGTTTCTTGACAATCTCCAAAAGGTCATCACAAATCACACAGGACTTAAAGGCACACATTCTTTTATCATCAGTGGTGACATATTGTGAGCATAGGAGGTGATGATAGCAAGAATGCTTTAGCACAAAGACATAAAACATAGAACAACACTTTACACAAGAACTGGGACAAATACAATTGACATTTTACTCTGATAAACAATAACACAATCCTTTTTCTTTCTTAAATTCCAAGCAAACTTGACCTATGGTAATTAGTAGTACTTTTATTGAGTTCAAAGCCAACCACTTGCTAGGTACAGCAAATATTCCTGACTTTAAATTGCCCCCCCTGCCTCCCAGCTACCAAACTTGAGAATGAATAAAGTATTTTGTACTGGAATGATCAAAATCTTTGGATTCAGATTCGTCTAAACCACGTCGCATTTGCCGATAGATACTGTAACTGTCAGGGGTTGCCAAGCACTGTGGTAAGGAAGAGAGACGGTTCCTACTGCAATGCTTGACAGTCACAATTTCAAGCTCTGTCACATCGACTTAAACAGATTGACAGGCAATTAAACCTGGCTGAACAGCAAGCACAAACTGGGCTAACGCTCCTAGCCCTTAGCAGCTGCGTCTCGGCTGCTCTCTGCTGCACAGCTCCAGCACACCTGGAGGAAAGGTGAATCACACTCCATTGTATTTCTTCTCTAAATTAACAGCAAATACTTCAGACCTTGGAAACCTCTTCTGTTGCTGCCACAGAGCTGACACATCAGTGCTCCAGGGGCCTCTGTACGTTTTTCCCTGAGATTAAAATCGTTTCTTACAGGTTAAGACCTCCGATGAGAAGTGCTGTATAAGCCACATACAGACGCTTCACATTTTTTTTAGAGATGATTTCTTCTTTAAAGCTTTATTTTTGTGTGTGAGAAGTTTTTTCACTGTCACAAAAACTACTAATGTTTCAAAAGCAGACAATCTGACATGCATGCAGAAGGACAGTTAAGTTTACTTGTGGTTCTGATGCATTGATAAATTTCATACTGCTTGGTGAAAGACCTGTTTTCCAGGGGAGCAAAGGATTATAGCTGTTAGTATGGAAGCAGCATGATGGGACTCTTGATACCCACTATACTGTCTTGTATGGGCTATTTTCTTTAGTTTCATTTAGATTTCAGAATTGCTGTAGGTCCTGATGTCATTGAGGAGGTTATGTCAAGGCTATGCTTTTTATTCAACTTCAAAATGACAATAAAATAAATGAAAGTGTATAAATATTTTTTCTGAAAAAATGTTTTTTATGTCAAACTTATGTCAATTCCTCTCCTTATGTCTATAGGATTCCTGCAAAGTGTAAAAGAGCTTATAAACTTATTAGATACCAATCTCAAAAACCAATCAAATAGGCAAAACTGTACTTCACAGTAACTATGCAAAAGCAGTGCCTTCATTCAGAAGTCCATTTAGTTTTAACCTTCCTTTTTATTAAGCGGTAAGTTCTGGAGAATGTACAAGCCATCATTATGTTTGAATGGCATGCAAAAAAACAGTATGTACAGTACAAAATGAAATAATGAAACGCTCCCTATGCTTCATTCTCAGAGATGGCTCATAAGCAGCACAGGGAGAGAAAAACAGCCCAAAGACAATAACAGAAGAGGTGGGTGCAGTTTCAGAAAAAACCTGTTCCAGCCTGATGTAACCCGCATTTTCCAATTCATGCTAAATCTTCAGGTCTACATACTGCACTCGGGGGACACATTCCTAAAACATGGGTTTATATCTTTGCTTGTATAACACAATATGAAAACAGCACAAAGATTTAAAGTGTAATGGAAATCTTTCAGGATAATTGATCCTCTATAAAGTAGGTACTTTACTTTATCCCTCAATAGGTTTGTTGTTGTTGTTTTCCCAAAAAGGTGTTATAATCATGGCAGAAGATTTCTCATCCTACAGTATATCTTATTTGAATAGCCAAACGTTTATTTTCATGAAAGAAATATTAAATATAATTTCTTTACAGCTGGGATTTTATTTATCTTCAACAAATAAAGCAATAATAAATGTACTGCAGTTCACAATATGTAATTTTAGATAAAAACCACCAAATAAACTTTAATTAGAGCCTTTAGATCCTGTTAAAAAAGCCATCTGCCTAGAATTTGTATTGTTAAAGGCATGGTTTAGGTCAATCCAGACTAGTAGAAGACGATGTCATACTAAAATAATCCATGAAAACAGCCTGAGCAGGAAATCAAGACCCATAAATGATTTCTACAAAGCCAAGCATTACGGATGAGAAAACCAACAATGTTGATTTAAGCCTGTTCTCCATAATTACATATGCCACTTCTAAGTTGTAATCTTTATCATGCATGGGTCCTTTCTTAACAGATTCGATAACCTCTACGTGTTCCTTATCATCATACTGACTCCATTCTCTGTCCCCTACAAACCAACAGCAAGTGCATTGCAAAAACAGGACTTTTCAGGATTTTTCAGCTTTTGCTGATGACATGGCACAGAGCACATCATTTTCTAACATTATAACAGTGTAATACAAAGAAAAGGTATAGACATTTATCTAATTGTGCTCCGACCTCGACTACAGTAGAATCTGCCACACTTTAAATCTCTACAATGCCTTGCAAAAATGTAGAACACTGACTTCAGTTCAGACTTAAACCTCACTTTTTCCTGCTATGCAGCTACGCAGCCCTCACTGGACAAAAGGTAATTTAGCTGGGGACAAGGTCTCTTATTTCATGCGACTCAGCCTCATGTCACAGTTTTGGAATGCCGGTTCTCAAACCTGCATTGCAATCTGACATGTACTTACAGCAGAATACAAATCTCAGCAACATTGAAAACAAACACTGCCTATGATCTTGGATTGTTTGGCAATAATCGAAGCAAATGTCAGTGTTATGCTTTATGTCAGCTCAAGTAATTCTCAACAGCTGACAATTAACATGAATGGGTGGGAATTGGTTGAAAAGAGACTAGAATTTAGTTCCTAATGGGTGAGATGACAGACTGTCACACATCTCCCCGCTTCACCCCCTAGAGGTCTGGACTCTAAAGCATGCTGTCACTGAGGGAGATGGAGGATTTGATTTGCAGACAGCAGCCACTTTGCAATGATACACACTACAGGAGTCAGCTCTCCAGACCTCGAGGCAACAGGTTTAAAGAAAATATCTTCAGGAAGCCAGTTCCACCACAATTGTAATGGGAAATGAAATAGGAAGGGGAGAAAAGACTGAGTGCAAATCTATAAAATGCTACCACAAAGTCAGATTTATTTTTAAGGAAAAGCCCACCAAATCACAAGCCACCAAGAGGAAACACCAATCTCCATGTTTTTTTTCCTAAATCACTTCTGTAGCTTGTAGCATACATTGAGTGATATTAAATTATTAAATGATTTAAAACATTTCTGACATGTACTGGATACTGTGGATTTGTTGAATGCATGAGTGCTTGTTTTATCTTTTTACAATTCAGGGATGCCTTAGGGAGAAAAGGTTGGTTACCCATGCAAGCCAAAGATTCAACCCTGATGAAAAAAGGGCTTTACCACACCCCTGTAGGGGAGCATGCTGAAACAGAACACATGCTGATCTAAAAACATTCTACCAGGTCTGTAAGCTGCAAGTGAAAGGAGACATCTTCCATGGACCTCAAGAACTTAACCATTATTGCAGGAACGCACAGACCACTATCCAAGTGCATTTCTTTGTAAAAGGCTTATTTCGTGCATTTCTGTGAACCTCTTAAGCTTGAGTTGATTTAGAATGTAGCAAGAGAAGCTTAATGGAAGGGGGCTTCACTTCGCCTCACTAGCACACTCTACCCATCTTCCTCCAGTGCATGTTTACCTGGTTGCTAGGCAATCATCCCTGGTTGTGACAGCCAGAGAACAGCATTAGGAAGAGGGCATGTCAAAGTGACGGAAATCAATAAATCACTTGCTTTGCGTCAGGGTTCTTTATTTAGGGTATTAAATTGCCTCAAAAAGGTCCAAAGCAGGTTAGATATATTAAAAATTGAGAAAAGATGCCCGTCATGGGGGTGTAATTTTGCCAGAAATTCTTAATCACAGGGCATAATGTTCTTAGAAGAAACCAAATTCAAATCAGCGCATAATTAAAGCTGCACCAAATCCAGAAGAATTCTGTGGTTAAGAACTCTGTGACTCTACCATAAAAAAGGTAAGTAGAAAAAACTAAAAGCTAAAGCGATTTTTAACAAATGTGGTCTTCCCAAGAAAACGGAAAAACCTGCATCAAGCTTGAACATGAAAGGGCAAGTAATTCTGTGAATCTGGATGGACTTTTATCAACAAACTGAAACACAGACCACCAAAAAAAACTGCACAAACAGGTTAGAGTAATTATGAAAGATTTATTTCTACAACCAAAAAACACTTTATGGCCTAAAGGGAAAGCCTTAAACCTCTACGTGTGTTGCCAGGGATCAAGGACTGCATCCCAGGAGATGAATAATTATCAAGTAAAACATTTCCTGTGGGCAGGCAGGGTTGTATTGCAGGATCTTAACCCTACTGAACTCCCATAGAGATGAACGGGGTGGACAGTCAACGTCAACTACTGCCAAATAGCCCTGCTGGCTGTCCAGATGCTTCTTACATTGCAAGGAGGGGGACATCCATCTGGTCTGTGTGCAATGCCATGCTTTCTGGATGTTCGGCCAAAAGGAAACACAAGGTATTGGTGACTTACATTATGGTACGTTCCTTGAATGCGCTACTGTTTATGACCTGTATTACATGCATTTTCAGCTTTTGTCAAAATGTGGTACAGAAGTAAGAAAAAGAGGATCAATACCTCAATGAAGTGTTACTTTGCAGTTTGGAAGAGAAGAGTTTACGGCTTTTCCCCGAGAGTATCCGTGTTTTTGTTTTGTTTTTTCCACATCCTGTATTCAGGTACCCCCATTGGTCCATCACTACACCATCATTGCAGTTGTGACGTCATCATCAAAAACTCCTGACCAATCAGCAACCAGATCTACAGTTTAAATTCCGAAGAAGTTCTGACCTCGGTCAGCTTCGGCTCAACTTCAGTTTGCGTTCGTTTGTTGGTTTTGATTACCTGTGTTTTGTTATTACCTTGCCCGCACTTGTTACTTTCCTTTTTACCTTGCTTGTGCTCATTTGTTACCCTATTCCTTGCTCGTGTATTTTCGTCGGTATTTTCCATTTTCCCATAATCGTGCAATTGGTTCACTTGTGTTGTGTTATTGTTGACTGTGAACTTGTTGTACACCAGGGGAAAAGGTACAGGCAAGGTCATCGGGTTACATTGTGCACACGTAGGTTTGTTTTGTCTAGACACACTAGGTTAGGGGCGTGTGCCACTCGTGTGTTTTGGTTCTGGTTAGTTCAGTCTAGGGAAGTTAGTGCGCATGAAGACGATTTTTGTTTGTCTGGGTTAGTTAGGTAAGTCCTCACTATATTAGCTAGATCCATTTGGTTTTGTTATTTTCTTTCCTTTGGCACCGCTCAAGTTCCTTTTCCCTGTGTGTTATTGTGTCCTGTATACGTACTGTACCAGTCACCGATTCACTTTTCAAAACCCTTTTGCACAAAGCTTCCTAAGTCCCTTACCAGAAACCCACCTGCATCCAAACCCATCCTAAATGTTACACCCCTTTACACCGGGGGTCGTAACAGAGGCTCTTTTCAATAAATGTGTTATATTGTACTTCATCTGCAAATGCAGATCAATGAAAAAGCTCAGTTTAGTAGCACAGTCTTTGACCACTGAAACCAAGGTGCCTGTTATGGATTCATAATCTATTTTTTAAGAATCAGACATAAGTAGTAATTTTGCCTGTTCCAACAGACATGACAAAACCTGGCTTAGAGGTCAGGATTATAAATGATTCAAATGTTTTCTCTACAATCCTCAGACTTGGATCCAAGTTCACAGGTCTGTCACCAACTGTTTACATTCCAGACTTTTTCACATAGGACTGAGAAATGTTGCTGCACTGGGAGTTTCTTAAAATAAATGAGCACTTTTCTATTTTCAAGGTTTCTGGACTCTTTTGGTGATGTTTATAAAGAAGACTCACTCTCTACTGTTCTTAACAATAATTTCCTATATCTTTATATTCCAATTCCTCATAGCCTTTTCAGAGAAGTAACATAGTGTACATGTTGAAAAGCCATGTGTTGTGTACAAACAGGGCTTCAGTGACTGTGATGTGGGCTTTGTACACCTCACAAAAATATGCTTAAAGGTTCATAGAGTCTGTGCATTGGTTTGAATGACTGTAAAAATACAATCTGAAAACAGTGTCTACATTTCAGCAGAACCGAACTGATGTTTGTACAAAGTTCACTAAAAACACAAATTGGGTTTTAACATCTTCATTTATGGTTCTCTTGAGTCTTTGCTCCCGACTCACTTTTTGCCAGCAAACCAAAGCACTTTGCAGAAAGATATTACTGAATTAATTTGCATGTAGCGTACGTCTTCATTACAGACCTGAACCTGAAATACAGTGGAATTACTACCAACTTAAAAGAAACCAAACTCATTAGCTGTCTCATTTAGATTTGATTTAAAGGACTTACACTTTCTGCTCCTCCATTAAGTACTCTGACTATGTCTTCATACTTCATGGTTTCTATTCCCTGTGAGCATTAAGTAATTCACATCATTCTGGTTGCTGCCTTTTCCTTGCAACATTGTACCACTGTTCTGTAATTTATATAGGCTTAGTTTTTCAGTTTCATTTTGTTGGTATTGGCAGAGCTATAACTAACATTCTGTACAAAAAATGTACTATTAACCAGCTAGGGAGCAACAGATGATTTTATTTGCAGGAAATAAATCATGTCAACAGAGTTTCTAAAGGCAGATTAATGAAATAGCTCAGTTTAGTAGAGCTCTCTCAGCCTATTAAAATCCTTCCTGGTACATATACTGTATAATGATGCCTGGTATGGATTCACAAACCAGTTTTTAAGAACCATACACAAGCAGTAATTTTGCCTGTTCCTACACAAAATGATTTCTTAAGAAAAGTATGGTAGAAGGAAATGTTCTTTTCCACATTTTCTAGATATGTATACAAAGCACCAAAATACTTTATTTTTTTAAAATATATTTATGGATATTTTTACACAAATAAAGCATTTGAGGATTTTGAATTTTGATTAAATGTTTTTTTCCATGATTTGATTAATTGGTCATTTATGACTGACAGTCACATGTTCAGTGAGAAAATCTGAGAGAGAGAAACAGAAAGGAACAAATAGACACCATCTATAAAGAGAGCAAAAACCTCATGCCATCATGCCATTACCAGCAACTCCTAACCTGGCACGATGGGTCAGCTACAGTCAGACAAAGACAGGCAATGATCCGAGACTCAAGATTAACACCACAAACAACACACAACATGAACAAATAAAATTTGAAAGGTATATTATATACATCTTACAGGGGTGGCATTATGGTGGTGCTGTGGTTAGTACTGCTCCCTCCCTCCCCTCCCCTGGGGCCCTGGCTTTAATTCTGGACTTCAGGTGCTATCTGCAAGGAATGTGCATGTTCTCCTCTTGCTCACATAGGTTTTTGACAGGTGCTCTGGATTCCTCCCACAATCCAAAGACATACTGGTAGGTTAACTGGCTTTGGGGAAAACTGGCCTTAATGTGAGTGCATGCGTGTTTGTGTCTGTGTGTGCCCTGTAATGGACTGGAATCTGACCTGGGTGAATCCTGGTTTGTGCGCGCTGCATGCCAGGATAGGCTCCAGCTCCCCCGTGACCCTGGATTGGATGAAGTGTTTAGAAACTGGATGGGTGGATATACATCTGATGCCATTAGGTAAGAAAGTCCAAAACAAGAAAAGAACTCAATAAACAACAGCAAACAAAACTAAAGGATAACTATAAGACTGTATAAAACATAAAAGAATCATACAGTAAACTCACCCATTAACAGAACAAATGCACCCACACGAGACAAATATGCAGCAGCAACTGTACAAGAAAACATCTTGTGCACAAATGAATTTGTGTTTGATTTTTCATGCACTTTCTCAGATTTCAGATTTAGTTACTTGACACACAGCAGTGTGTTTCACAACCAGCTGCTTTCACATGCTCTCCAATGCTACTGTATCAGCAGACTAGGCTTATGGCTGAAACGTTCTCACAGAAGTCAAAACAAATTGTGATATAATAATAAACTAAGATCTCAATACAAAAAACCCTGAAGCCCCCTATCAATGAGACACAGTCTTGATATTGAACGGCGAACATATTCCAGACCTGTAATAATGTGATTAAAGCATGATTTGAGGAATTACTGTCAGCAGTGACCGATTGGCTGTGACAGAGACTGAGCTGCTTTAGTTGGAACTCCAACAGGGGGAAAAGTCAGTTCTGCTTCACTGCAAAGTGATTTTTTACCCCAAATCCTTTTTTACCAGGTCTGCCCTTGAGCAGAGATGTCCGCAATGAGAAGCACAGCTAGCAGCACTGAACTTTATCTGCCAACATTCAGTATGCAGGGCTGACAGCATCTTTTTAACTAAAACATGCTTTGTCCCCTGAACCTTGGAAGATCAGATCTCGGTTATGAAAGAATAGGCCCTATGGCAGAATGCTTCAAACCTTCTGCATGTTATTTCAGACCAGAGTTGCAGTACCTTCAAATTTGAGAGTTACTATCCATTCTTATTAACTGTGTTTTGAAAGAAATTCAATTGGATGCTCTCAAGTTCATATTCATTCTGATTACAGAAGCACTTAACCCATCTGAGTTTTACATGTTGTTATGACAGCACAAGCACTACAACAAAAGTGTTTATGTTTAAAGGCAGATAGTCCCAAAGCACTTACAGCTTCACAACAGGATGAGAATTCCATACCTCTTTGTGTGTGCTATGTACAGCTTTTTAATGTTCTCTAAGAATCAAGCAATAATGACCACAGATGGGGATTTCTTTTCTCCCTAAATTAAATTTATTAAGCAAACAGTGGGCTACTGTTTTCTTCAGGTCCTGCCAATTGCTTGGAAATTACTGGGTGCAGCACTGCACCAACACAACAGTGCCTTTTCCACTGCTATACTGTATGTGAAGTGAAACATCTGAAATTAAGAAAAGTACAAGGAAAACCAGATCTCATTACAGTATTCCAGCAAAGCATTAAATCTTTAAGAATACAATTACTCATCTGTCCTTCTATTAACCAGTTCTTGATTGTCTCTCAGAAACTCTGGAGAACTGTCTAAATAATAATCCAATTTATTATGCAAGAGACTGCTTGAAACCTTTGAATGCGATTCTTTAAGCTGTCAGGAGAAAGGTATGTTATTCTTAATTTTTATAGAACTCCAGTATATACAGTACAGTAATAATGACATTACCTTTCCCTTGGTAAATTGAATGAATTATTAAAGTTATAACTCACTGTTTTTCAACAGCTTTTTATAGTCCATACTGTCCACTGCGGTCATCTGTCAATTATGTCGTACAACACAAATCATTATATCAGGCATGACACCAAGCAACAATTTCAATGCTCTCAGGAAGAAAAAGAAAAAAGGCTCGTATTCTGTTAAAGTACATCTGTACACAAATGCAATAATGTGCATAGCCCAAAAAATAACTTAAAACAGTCTGCAACGAGAAAAAGGAACTCAAAACTATCTGTTTTATTAAATAAAGGTCATGTTTTTAAATGAGAGAATCTTTGCCAGCATTCTCTGGCAACTGGAACAGTAAAAACAAAAATCAGAAACATCTCTTAATATTGGACAATCAATGGACACACAATTGTTCAATTATAATAAATTATATTTAAAAAACAGTATAAACAAAGAACAAATTAATACTACAGACCTTAAAAATGTATCTATTTTTATACGTTCACTGAGTATCCTAAGACTACACTACAGTTACTTGAAAGTGGTGGTGGGTGGTGCGGTGGCTCTGTGGCTAAGGATCTGCACCTGTGGCTGGAAGGTTGCCAGTTCAAATCCCACGGCCAGCAGAGGAATCCTATCCTTATCATAAAGGAGCATTCATTGCTTTGTTAAATGTCCACTACAGTATGTACAATCCTAGATACCTATCATGAAACCTGGGCTGTAAGAAACATGTCTTCTGTGCTCTGGGACCAGACCTGGGTTATATACTGTAGCTTTCAAAAGTACTTGAAAATAGTTTTGCAATTGTACTTGCAAACTGTAATTCGCCTATATTAGCCTATGGAAATATCAGCCCTGAAATTAAAAAGTGACAGATCTTGGGAGCCCTAAGCAAGATTTGAAGCAGTCAGTCCTATAAGGGGAGACCTCTTAAGGAAAAGCAGATTGCTACTGTCAGTGACTGGGAGACCAGAAGGTGCAGCTCTTCCCTCTGAACACGATACCAGGAGGAGAGACCCGTTTGCTTGCTTTAGTGTGGCCTTCTTAAAGTTCTTCCTAAACTCACCCCATGAAGTAATTTTTCCTCCTTCCCTGACCTTTTTCTGTCTTCTGTTGGTACATGCAGGAGCTGTGAGTTATCTAGTTGGGTGCTGCACTTCAGTGGGTCTTTTCCCACAGCATTTGGGATCTCTTGGGATGAAAAGTGCTGTACAAATGCATTCAATTATTAGCAGTGTATACTGTATGTGTGTTTATGAGAGTTATACAGTACAATATTTAGAAATTGGCTCCAGTAATGAGATCAAAGTTTTTGAAAGGTATTAAAAATGTGAATTAATCATTCACACATGGTCGACTACTTACCATGTTTTTTTAGATTTTTTTCCCTTAAGAAATACAGTATATATTTTCTATATATACTATATTTCGTAAGGGAAAAAAATATAAAAAAACATGGTAAAAGAGATTTAAAAGAGATTTCTGCAAGTAACAAATGTGCTGGTGAGAAATTTCACATGAAGGGAAACCACAGATAAGGAAGCCTAACTGAATCGAAGGGGTTTGTTGATCTTGACTTTGACAGTCTCATATGTGTTTGAGGGTTTGTTTCTGTTTGAATCAGTTAGATGTTAAATGTGGTTTTATTTTTCAAGCAGTTGCCAATTTCTGCTTTTTATAAGATCACTTTATTGGCCATATACAATTTTTTTATTTGGAATCTGTCTTTTCACAGACCCCAGCTTGCTCTCCATGAGACACAGAGACAGGGAGAGAAGCTGGGGGTCAGAGCGCAGGGTCAGCCATTTGTACAGCGCCCCTGGAGCAGCTAGGGTTAAGGGCCTTGCTCAGGGGCCCAACAGAGTAGGATTCCTCTGCCGGCCACAGGATACGAACCGGTAACCTTCCAGCCACATGTGCAGATCCTGAGCCACAGAGCCACCGCGCCGCTTCATACATGAAACATTACGTATGAAATATTACATGACTTCGTTGTGGAACGTTTTTAACAATTAATATTTTTTATTAGCTCTGTAATTACCACAATTATTTTCTGAAAAATGTTTCCTCAAGATCACACAAGCCCTCAGAACTCAATAAGAAGAAATTTTAACAAGACTGAGGCACTGTCTGAATTATGTAATAGAGATTAATACAAGATTCTTTAAACATATCCCCACTTGCATTTTTTCCCCACAAATTACACTACTAGAATAAAGATATTTTAATCAACATAGCAGCCGTTCGAAATCATAAGGAATTGGCACACACTGAACAGGTATACTGTACCTTTGTCTCAAAACCTGTGCTGAAAGTCAAGAAATGCCCACCCACTCATTCCATTGAGTCATATTGCTGAGGCTCATGGAACTGATTCGCTGTTGTTGGTGACAAGTCAGACTGTACCAGTTACAACTGAACTGTCGGCTTTACTCTCCCTACGAAGTTGTTTTTTTGGCAAGTGCAAAGAAAAAACACATGAACTAAAACACTGTAGTATTTGGCTCAGGACTTTGAAATCGATTTAGGAGAGGAACTTTCATAAATATTAAGAGCTTCAGCACTGCAGTTAATTCCAAAACTAACACCAACACAATTTAAAAAAAAAATAACATTGGACTCCTTACATAAAATTATATGTATTTGTATTTTTGGAAACAAACTTTTTGGTACAAATCAAGGAATAAAATGCTTAAAAATTAGGCACATTCCTGAAAATAATTTCTGTAATACCCTTTAAAAGTTTTGTTCTTCCCACAAAGCCTGCAAACACTGTGTAAAGTGCTTAGAAACTAAATGAAGTGAATTTACATTACGAAAACCAGTGCAGTATGCTAACAGAAAAACACATCTGTCGATCTGCGTACAACAATACATTTTGACCTTTAGAAAAAGCTTGAGTCATTAACCAAAAAGAACTTAAAGAATATTTTCTCACACAATACTGTATAATACTGGACAGTAAAGGTTTTGCAGCTAGTTTATACTGTATCTAGCTGGCAGTAAGTAAACCAGTGCTTAAGCGCTTGATATACATTGCTTAGATTTTTCCTAAGGGAAACATCAATCATTTGAAAATCTTTTGAAGACCAAAAAGTGAAAATATCTTACCATACATACCACAGAAACTATAAATAATATGTATAACTCAATAATGTTATATAGCTGTAAAACCCAATATTGGAATAATGAAAACAGAACCGTCACTCAAAAGCACAAACCGGTCAACTGTAACATTTAATAAATTACCTGTAATTTCAAGAAACAGTAACAGGGAAGAAAATTATTATTGCTAGTGGTAGCAAATAATGCATTTACTAATGACTTGCTACAGGGGAAAATTGACGTAAATATGCTGAGAAAGAGGCAAAGTTAAATTTAGCCATGTGCTTGTAATCGGTAACTTTTCAAAACAGCTAATATATGCTATAGACAATGCAAGATGACAGCAGTTTTCATAGAATGCTGGAAAATAAAAAAAAAGGGAAAATCCAGTGCAAAACAAAAAAATACACCATAATACAGTTTTGAATATATGAAGGCATCAATGCCATGAAAGGCACTATATAAAGAATGTTATTATTGATCACAAATTTTTGTACTGCCACACAGGCAAATGACGTCACTGCTGCAGGCAGCATCCTTGGACAGTCTGTGTGGAAACAGTTTTCAGCTCTGAACAGCTTGGGGCAAAACTGCATTGAACTGTTTCACTCATTTCCATACTTCTGTGCTCCCAGCACAAAGCAATGGCTGAATTACCTGTCACTGTTATTATTCATCTTATTTACTTCTGATACATACTTATACACACATAGAAGGTATAAAGGTACCCATACAGTACTCGATAGCCAAGGATGGAGGACCGAGATTACATTTGTGAATATGGGATATTGCCACCTAGTGACGTACAAAACTACTTTGTCCAAGTGCAGTTTTATACTGAAGGTGTTTAGTGGCCCTGAAAGCTGCCACAGAAAACAGATTTTTTAGATTGGCTGTCTGGCATTACAGACATGTTTCAGAGCATGCTTTTATGATACTATGACCTAATACATTCTGAACTGCAGTGCGATACAGTTTATAGGATTGATTTTCGATTTGCACTACAGTACATTCACCCTTTTAAGTTTCCTGCTGAAGACCACTTAACGTGTGAAGATCAATGGAACTCTGCTGTGCACTGCATGAGATACCTAAGATAATCAGGACATGACTGTGAAATGCATTATGTTGCAATCCAGAGTTACTCTTGGGTGCTGTACAACTCCCTAATCAAATACTGGCTCATCATGACTGTATCCCTAAAGGAGCTGACTTTTCTGCTCACTTGCTTTACCACACAAGTTTCCTTCACTTTAAACTTAAGGAAAACATATGGACTGATATTAAGTAATTATTCGGAAAATGTAAATTAAGAAAAAAGTACAAAGCACAGCTGTGCCTGATCATGCAGAAACCAAAATCAGAAAAGGCTAATAAATTAGCCAGGTTCTGCATGTTTTAGTCAACATTGTCATCCACAACAAAACAGTTTAAAAAACAACCATTTACACTATAATATACACCTAAAAATAAACATACCAAGAATGTGGTTTCAAAAATGTGGTTTTGCATTGGGTGTGTTACGTTTAATTACATATTTGCTTGAAAACATTTTCTGTGTTATCTACTATTATAAAGCAAACCCCTCATTTCTCAGAAACAAAATTAAATAAAAAGCAAACACTTAAAGATTTTTCTGTTTATTTTGGCTTCTTTTCCCTATCCTAGAAAACACAGTTAAAGTATATAACAGGAGGTTGCTTAACTCTGAGAAACATGGTCCCAAATGTCTACATCCATGGAATTTACAAAGATAGCTCCCTAACCCCATGTAGTCAAAACATGTTTACGAAATCTTACAAAGTCTAGGTCAATTACTATGGAAATCAAGCATGACAAGTCTTATCTAATTATAACAAAAATTTGACTGCACATAAATTGAGAAAATTCATAGTTTTGTTTAACTCAAAGCTATAGTCTATTTGAGGAGTAATTTATCTAATGCAGTTCTGCTTTATTAACCACAGTTTAGTAAATTTACCATATTTAATTAAGATTTATAAAGCACATTTAAATTCCTTCATACATAACATACTAATTAAATTATGTGACAATGCATTTATTCATAACCTTCTAAGTCTTCATTCTATGCTATTATGGCCAAGTTTATGAAAAACTTGCTGAATGAGCAGGCACTGGAAAGTAATTGAGACCCACTCTTAAAAAATGTTTTGTATTAAGACATATCACTGCAGAAATAAAATATTTTTCTAGAGAAAGGATACTGTTTTTTTTTGTAAAGATCATCCAATCTTTCATCAGCACAAAGGTTTTTGTTAGCTAGATACAATACTCCAAAAACAACAGCTAAAGGTTTTTTTCCTTGGAAAAGTGATCAGAATTTAGCCTAAAAGCGTATGCCTATCCATTTGGATAGATAAGAAAACTATTTTTGCCTATTGTTGCTTCTGTTTTGTCAGGGTTCTTATACAGACTTTTTAAAGAACAGTTTGAATGCCTCAATGTGCTCTCACATAAAGATGTATAATGGCTGACTAATTTTATTTATTCCCTCAAATCATACAGCATCTCATCTTTTCAGTCATTGTCTATACACTTTATCACACTGTAGCAGGAGTCCTGCCTCCTGCTATTTTTTTGCCTTGGTAACATTACAGATATGATTCAACATTATCAGAAAAATGTAAGGGCATTGTTTTAAAACATTAATTTCTCAAAGGCTTTTACATACTTTTTAAAACGAAAATAGGCAATAACATCTTATTAAAAAGTAAAGATTGTTGTGTACAACACTAAAGTAACAGGCAAAATCCATAACCAATAACATGCTTTTCAGAGACAAATAAAAACCACACTAAGAAAATATCTGAATAGTCCACATACTTGAAAGCAAGAAAAACATTTGGTATTATTATGCTTAATGACTACTGTCAACCTTCGTTAGAATGCCATTTTTAAGCAAACATCCTAAATCATATTGTCCATGTAAAATATATTTTGAATCTTTTCTTGATCTTTTATTCTGTTGGAGAACATGTTTTGATCGGTTTGCTGATCAAAGTCTGGCATTAAAGCAGATGAATGACAAAATATTTTGTTAACCGATGTTAAATGTTTTTTTCTCCCAGCAATGATGCTCCATTTTGTTTCAGATCCTCACTTTTTAACTGTTTTTCTCTCTTATTCTACTTTTAAAATATAAACATCCCTCAGAAGCACTGTAAATTCTTGTCTGCATTACACTGACACTGCAGATATAAGAACAGTCCTACAGAATTGCGCACCTCTCTTTACCTCTACTGATGAAAACAGACTGATGTAGAACAGCCTTTCAGCACAGTATATAATGCTATTTTTTCCATTTGCACACTTTTGTTTTTACAATAAATCCTTTTAATCAGACATGTTTTTAATGAAACAGCTCATTTACAGAGAAAGTGATTGATTCATGAAATAACAGGAAAGAGTAACACATCAAACAGGGAAAATGGAAATGGAAATCGGCTCTTTAAAATTCTAGAATCCTCCAAGTGTGAGAAGTAGATTTTAAAACCACACCTAGTAGAAAACAGCCTGTCAAAAAAACAGAAAAAAAGGTGAGGTTGTACTTTCAGCAAGTTAAAAAAAACCTGCAAGGTCATTTCTATTTCAGCCTTTTCATAGGTAGCACTGGAATAATTTCAGCCGACTGTGATATAGTGAATGATAACGGAATCTCATTGTCTGGTAATGTCAATAAGCCTTCTGCTGAGCAGCACTTGTGACCCATCATTGAGCTCTATTACGTATTTTATTCACAATCAGCTTGAAAAAGCACTTCAGAATTCTCTTCATCTCCAAGCAAGCAGCACTCAACAGCCTGCCCTTTCCAATTCCAACAATTCTGAAATATGAACAGATACTAGGGTTTGACTTCTATAGTTCAGCTTGATAACCAATTCTGCTTCAGAACCAAAGAGCTCCCACTGTAAGAGACAAGGAAAACTACACAGTGCGTTTATGTAGTGATTCAATTAAATCTAATCGTTAAAAGGAAAAAAAGCCTCACTAGGTCTTGGCTGACCCTTCATTAAAAGCAACTATTTATTCCTATTTTATACTGCAATACTTGAATTTACTTTTACGGCAGTTGTCTATATTTGACTTCATTAATAAGACATACTTGACCCATTAATAAGGCAAAAAGGATTTTCTGAAATCCAGTATTATTATTTATTATAGCTCAAGCCAATTATGTCCATTTGGTCTGAGTTTTTCCATTATGACCGACACTGGTGCACATTTGCATTACGTTCATTTATCAGGGTGGTCCACACGACACTTCAGTTCGCCAATGACATCTTGGATCTATTCCTGGTAAGTCCACCTGAGATACTGCTCCAACAAGACAATGACACAAAGGTGTTGTTCTCTTGATAAACAGGGAATAATGGTTCCATGCTTTCTTGATTGTCATCACAGTTAATATTAAACACCTTCATCCATGTCCGGTCAACACTCTCACTCATGAGATTTAAAGTTCATGCAACATTCCAAGTTAACAAGGTCTATCACAGTCAGACATGAGTGTTTAATTAATCAAAATGACACCAAAACATACAATCAATATCTAAAATCTTTGAATTTTTCAAATAAAAAACCCATAAATAGTGGTGTTTCTTTTGATGCTCGGTATAGCTTACGGTTTTATCTGCAACACATCCTGTTGACACTACACACTTGCATGTCAGGGGTTGTGGATGCTGAAGCAAAAGCAGGAAGGCAACTCTTCCTGGCACCGTATTTTTAATGACGTCATGACAGCTGAGAGTTGACTGGGGGGATGGGGGGGGGTGCAGGATTATTCGCTTCATGCTATTTACGCAGCAGATGGGGAAGGATCTCGTTCAGAATCAGGTTGTGGACCTCAGCGCACAGGGTAGGGTGACAGGGAAACCCAGCTGTTTGTAATTTATAGGAACTGTGCATAGTCAGCAACAGCACAGCATAATACTGACATCCCACCAGGTGTTTAAAGATGTTACAAATAAACAGTTAAACTTTCCACTCTTCTGTCAATGTGAATTTAAATACTGCATAGAGTACTTCAAACACACAATTCACAATTTCAGCAGCGTGTTCCATTAAGTACTGTACATTAGCTTTTAGTAATCTATTATACCTCCATTAAAAATACTGTATACTACAATTCCATATTGTGCCCATGAAAAGGCTTCAGTAAGCACATCAGCTTTCAGACTCCATTGATTTACTTCCTTTCCCTGTCAGAGACCGTGGCTGAAATACGATGCAAATAAATTCTCACTGGTACCCTGCTGGCCAAATTCATGATGGCACTCAAAAGGCATAATGAATTTGCCATCACCAGGTCCTAAATGTCAGGTGCGGATTGATGTAACAATTAAAATCTCATTTAGTTAAAAACGGGACTGATGTTTTCGTTTCATTCACATCCCACTCAGATTTAATATCTCCTCTTTCGCTGCTGAAGAAAGTCTAGTATGCTGCTTGTTTCTGGTGTAAAAGTAATTTGCAAAATGCTGCAGCGGATGATAATAAGCAGATAGGTAACTATTAGGGCAAATGACTGCGTTCAGAAAGGCGCTGTCTTAAAGAATAATGTCAACCCAGAAGATCTGGATCCTTACGTTACTACACACATTCGCAAACCCAAAGAATTCTTTGAGTCTTGAACAAGAATTGACTGCCAACTTGAAAAAAAGTACATAAAATATGATTGAATAATGAATGAAAATTCTGTTAACACAGCTTGTTATTGAGATAGAAGTTCTGTTTATATTAGACATCTTATCTGGATTTTTTAACACACTTATTTATGAACTCTGTGCTTAATGTAATTTTATCACCTGCACATATTTCAAAGACAAAAATAAGACTTTCAAATTGGACCGCTCCTATGACAGCAATTCTGAAATGAAACACTTGTCAACGCTATCCCTTGCAGCTTCAACACTTTTATTATGGCACCCGTATAAATATATATGTATCACATAAATTTTAATTAACAAGACTCCTTTACTGCCACCATAATGCCTTACATATTTATTCTTTAAGATCTAGTCTTTCAAAAAAAAATCTAAACGTTTTGCTAGAGGACACTGGCCTGTCCAGGGAAGAGATGGATTACTGCACACTTGAAGAGGGGTATTTAATGGATTGGAAATATTCTGCAATCCAGACTTTTTTTCTCTCATTTTACAAATTACTCATTGTTTATTAGCCATTATTTCCTTCATATTGCCAAATGTCCAAATGTTCTATTTTACCACTGTTCTGCACTCAATGCACAGAGTACTGCTATCTCCTCCTTTTGCAAAACATTCTGGAATCAAAATAATCATGAATTATATGAATGAACATATGTGTTTTTTCTAGTGGAGATCTGTCAGCCACAAGACAACAAGAGGCAGGATTCTAGTATGCCAACCTGAAGATAGCTTACAGAGGAAAACAGCTCTGAGGGGAATAACTGTATATCGTTCTTTACAGGTGTGCATACAGAACATTTGGCATGGCCTTGGCTTGTAAAGTCAAGAGAACTACTAAGACATCTCATGTGAAAACATCCCTGCTGAGCATGCAAATTACTACAACAAACTAATTCATAATGCTTAGCTCCTACAGAGATTCAATCAACTTTCAACCTATAACAGCACTCAACACACCACAAAAAAGCACCATATAGCTAGATGAAGTGCTTAATTTCCGCTCTTGAGGAGATGCGTCTTTGGTTCTCCCTAAGAAGTACTTTAAACATTAGGTGCACACAAAGGAAAACATTAAAATCACAAAATAGTCACATAAAATCACAAACAGATGCATAAAATCATTACAGCACATGACAGATAAATCAGCACATAAATTGGGTGAAGTAGGGAGAATCCATTTAATTACCTTCCTTCAGTAGTTTTTACACAGGGAACTTTAGTCCCCTAAACCATGTCCCTGATGGATGGGTGGGATAGGTTATGCTGCTGAATTGTGGTATAAATCACCAGCCTGGGTCTGCTGTTTCTCATTTATGTTTCCTGCCATTCTCACGATTCTATATAGATAGATTTTGCCTTTCAACCCCAGATGTTCATAGCAAACTGTCATATTAAATACAAAGACACTCTCAACAAGGCTGTTATAAGCCATCTGTACACACAGTCAGTTTAAACACTGAAGAGAAGCTCTTTAGTCTTGGTCACATTTAATTTCCAATGGGCTAGACTGGCACCAGTTTTCAAATGGTCCTGAAGAGCTTAAGGTAAATTTGCACTAGGTGTCTCACTAGGTGTGTATCATCAATTCTGCATATACAGTATGCAGAACAAGTTTTCGGTCTTAGAAATCCTAAGAATTTCATAGGAATAACCCGACAGAATCTGGAATTAGGGATCACGACTCTTCACCAGGACTAGGATTTACAGTGTTTTCTGTTGGGTGTGAGCACAGAGGCGGATACTATGAACAGACTGATGGCAATACATACCTGTGAATTTGTGTGGGAAGATAAGAACAATATTTACAACCAAAACCGAGATATGATATATTGTGATGAAGATAAGATTGTAAAATGTCAAATGTTTGAAAGAAAAATAAATTGCTACTCTAAGAAGTTAAATACAACAGAGGACCAAAAGGTGGATTACACAGTGAAGAAACATTAATCAGTTTCTGAATAACTTTGCATCTAATTTTGGAGAACTCTATAAACTTAATTATTTCTCTTTATAACAATTTAGTCCCCTCATCTTAGTATTTAAAATATTTTAGGAGTAACAAAAATAGGTTGGTACTTTCCATATATTTAGTGCAAATGTGCTATACTGAGGCTTAAACTTGCTAAATTTAAAAACAAATCCATCACTTAGTCTTTCATGAAATAAACTTATCTAGAAATAAAGAACAAATGACAAGCTTTTGCTGAAAGTCATTCTGGCAGACCATCAAACACAAACACATTAATAGCTAAAAATCAAACAGCCACATTAAAAAGCAACCTAATCTGCCTCACAAATTCACAGACGGCACACATCACAGCAAGCTAGTGAGAATGAATGTTTGTTAGATATATAAGAAGGACTGATTACTTAGCATAATGAACAACGAGAAATACAGATCTTTAATAGCACATATTTTGTGGATAAAGGCTAAACAACAGAACTAGGCAGGAAATGTATTTTCATTATTGCACTTCAAAAGTATTGATTTGCATTAAAGAACAGAATAGTAAGCACTATGGAATGAGTGATAACAAAAGCATATGCCTTCTGCTCAGCATACATCCAAAAACATATTATTGTAGCTCACTACTCAGAAACAAACAAATCTTTTGGTTTTATCAAACCTTTAATTCACTTTATGATGTACCATAAATGTTAATGTGGTATTCAATGGGATATTGAACAAACGCAAAACTAACTTTATAGGAATACCTTCCCAGTATACTTTCATAAAAGCCTTTGGGAAGCAAGACACAGAGCAACACATAGGGAAATCATGTAGTTTATTGCATTTTTGTCTAAAATTGTCTTTAGGGTTTCTCTTTTGCTTTTTCTGCTATTATGATGACAAATTCTAATTCATTTAGTCATAAAAATGATTCCTTAAGGGTACGCATGATGAAATGAGGGAGGGAAAAATGTCTGTGTCATTTACGTTTTGCTGCACAATACTCCACCATTGAGTGCCAGAGCACTAAACTGTCTATTTGTTAGCCTGATATTACTTCTTTACACTGTGCTTGGTCAAGACGTTCAGCCCATTAAGGACTGCAATTGTGTATAACCAACATGAACAAGATCAAAACATGTGCAAGGTTATTTTTTAGCAAACTTCTCTCCATATAAGGAAGGGAGTCAGATACCACATTAAACTGTTCTTGTACTGTAGGCGCACTTAACTGGAAAACTGCACTCAGCGAAACTGGGTCTATGTAGTTCATTGTGTTTTTACTGGAACGTTTGTTCAGCAAGGCAATTTAAAGATAATGTTTTAATCCTCAAGAGAAAAAAAATCCACAGAGTACACATAACTAGACATTCAGTTAGGAAAAAGCCATGATAAAATTAAAGATACAAATCTAAATGTTTTAACTACTGCTTCATGCAGTAACATGGGATTATATACAGTAGGTTGCTCTTGTTTCTTAAAGGGCATTCTTGGGTTATCCTGTGCCAATTATTATCATGAAATTCTAAAAACTTTTAATTACATTTAGAAATGAGTAAAACCCAGAGTGTGTGGGATTGGTTGTTATGTTAAGTGCACGACAAGATAATGAGTATTTCTAGACAGAAGTAACAGCATTTTAATTAAACTGTTACGAGACAGTATGCATCGGAAATGAATTAACTGCTCTTTAATTGCCACAGAAATCTAAGTGTCAAAGTTTAAATCCACTGGGAAAATGGGAGCACATTCATCCCTTTTAATTTGGTCTGTTAATTGCTTAAGTGCATTAACTGCATTAACTGCATTTTTATAAAACCACCTTACAGTATGTGACTTTGTGGCTGTTCATACCATTTAGCCACACAAAATATTACCATTGGCATAATTTATGTTTACAATTAAAAGTAAAAAGCAATGGTCATGGTGTTTACTATGAGTAGGTAAATTCAAAATACAATAAGGAATGAAGAATACTGTCAATGCTGTCTGAGAATGGGAACGATTTGTATCGTTCTCTCAGACAGACATGAAGCAAGCTTTTCATACTCAACATAGACATACTGCACATTTCCCTGCTGGAGAAACAGACAGGGGAACTATACTCTAAAGGACAGGCACCTTCTGGTTTACAAAGCAGGCCTTTAATACTGCCAAACCGAGGAACAGCTTACAAAAGAAAGACAAAACAGCCTTAAATCAGGAATAAGCAACCATATGCTGTATATTAACAATGGTTCTTCAAGAGCATCATTGTTCGAGTTGCAACAGTTATAGTACATCAAAGTGCTAACCCTACGAGCATTCTGCAACATATCATACAGTAAGTCAATAACCAATACAGTTCGAAAATTTGCAGTGCAGTTTGCAGTAGCAATCAGTCTTTCTCTGAAAACAGCAAAGTATTAAGAACGTGAAACAGGAATCTTAAAGCAATCAGAACACCACATTGCACAAACCAACAGCATAACATTATCACAGTATACTACACATACAGTATGTACAGGTTTATTTTTACATTTCCTATTTCCTAAGAGGAATAAACATGCTCATATGAGGTAAAAATAATAGTCTCTCCCAGATACTTCGTTTTGATCAATACGATTAAAAATTAATGGGGAGGCAGGGAAAGCCCCTGACAAAATCTGCAACTAGCATTAGAATAAAAGCTTTTTAAAATGCAACATCTATGGGGATAAATGAGTTCACCACTGGATTTTAAAATACTCAAGGGTTATGGTCCAAAATCTTACAAATAAACCTTTCAGCCTGTCCGGGAATAATCGTTTGAGATGTTATGCATGAATTCTTTACTGTAGTAATTTAACCTTGCTGAACTTAGTGTTTGCACTCAAAAATGCCTTTGGATGTCTATGATTGCTTCTTTAATGTTATTTCACAGTGCACAGCATAACATGCAACCCTGCCATCCTTACAGAAAAGCCCTCAGGAATATACAGTATTATGCAAGAAGCAATTCAGAGGAAGAATCATTTCATTTTGTTGTACTATGTGTATGATTAGGTTGAGTTTAAAATGTAATAAAAAAGAAGCCTAAAATAATTTTGTTTGACTTCAGAAAGAAATCGGCATGACAATCCTATCACAATGAATATACTGTGCATATCGTTTGCGAATGTGAAAGGGAATTTACAGTATATTGAAAAGAAAGGTCCTCTTTACTAGTGGACATATAACGTCATGTCTAAAAATGTCCAACACACACAATGTACTATTGTGTGTATGGCTTCAGTTTTCCACAAAGTATCATTAGAATTGAATAACTACTCCCATCCTATGTTCCATAAAAGACAGGATACAGGGGAGAAAGCATACATTTCTTTTTTTTTTAAACGTATCTCACATTTTAATTTATCTTTGCAAATAAATGAGCAAGACGAGTACAACAGCTTTCTTAGATCTTTGAGATGGTTTCTAGCAATGCAAATTACATTGATTTTAAATAAACCATTGCTGTAGATACATTCTGTTACATAGCAGGAATTGTCATTCCTGGTTCAATTTCTGTTTGACATTTTAGCCAGCAAATCGGGGAGAGAAAAAAACAAATTCCAGGAAGCGTATTAAAAAAGTGGTCTTTGGAAATACATGTAGTAATATTAGGGGATAAGTAGCCTTGGTTTTATTTGGCAGCCCATTCTTTTCTTCAGCTCTGACAAGCATTTTTTATTTATAAAACATATATACTTTGAAGGAGGAATCAGTAAGATTGGCCAATAACAGGCAGAAGAAAAGCAGTGGTGAATAATTCAGAGAACAACTGCACAACAGAAAAGAGTTACAGAAAGAGGCTGCTATAAAGTAATTTGGTCAGGGACTAACCCACTCCAAAAGGTCAGTTCTTCATTTCTGGAGGCATGAGGCATTATAGACACACTGGAAAGAACTGATCATCTCATAATGCAGCAATAAAAAAACTTTCTTTATTATAGTGCCAATATCCTTGAAAGATCTTTTTGGGAATATGTGCTAACATATCAAAACAACTGTTTGCACATATTCTTTAATATACAGTAGGACCATGGTATTCTTAAGTCATGAATTTTGGAAATGGCTTCCTTGGGGTATGGTACTAAAACAAATCAGGAATGTTTTACAGACAAAAACAGGTTACCTAACCTAAGAGAAAGCACACCAAAGTTTCATTTGCTTTTAGCTATTACTGTCATTGGTACATGTTTAAGTGTGAGCTACATGAAGATCTTCAATAATTTTTCCCTACGTATTTATGCAGAATAAAGTTCCCTCTAGTCAGTATTTATTGCAAGAGGTCATGTAATTTAGTCAGACAATGGAAGGCGTTCAATAACCATTTCTGGGATTGCCAGTTCCTTTTTACTTTATATATAGACTTTATACTCACCCAAAATGCATTTGTCCATTGTTTTAACTCTATGAGAACGACACCCACAGAAAATTCTGATCTGATTTTATACCCGCCTTCTTCAGTCATTCACCTCCTCACTTCAGTGTAGCTACAAGATCCCCAGTGCCTGACACTGGGGATCTTGTATAGAGGACTATTACATCTTTTCCTTACATTACTGCAAGCCTGAAGGCACCTGTTTCCATCACAGGAGTCACCGATTGTCAGCAAGCCAAGAGTGCTGGCCAGCTAATCCAAACACTACCATGGTGGTGTCTGGCTGCCACTGAGGGAATCCCAGTCAGACAGTGACCTCCTTACATCTTTGGTAAATATTAGTGTGATATTTTTAAATGAACAATTAAAAATATTAAGGTTCTTTAAGTGAAAGAGAGCATCCTTCCTTACCTTGTGTCTGGTAGGAGGCATGGTAACTTATATCTGGGAGCACAGGACACAAGATGAGACATTTACAGTGTCCTCCAGGTTTAATCATAATCCCAGAGAAAGAGGAACAAAACATCTTTATTTATGTACTTATTGGAAGAGGCCATGCAATGTAGTCAGACAGTGAAAGGCGTTCAATGACCTTTTTTGGGCATCACCAGTTCCTCATCACATTTACAGTTTCCTCCAGATTTAATCATGCACCCAAAGAAACAGGAACAAAACACACCATTTAGCAGAATGAGGACCAAATTGGATAAATTGTCTCAATAATCTTAATTATAAATTCTAATAGTGTTATACTTTAAACATCATAGCATTTTGTTCCTATTTCATCAAGTGATTTAATAAATCTGGAGGGTACTATAATTTTCTAGACTTCCTTGATGTTTGCCCTTCTTATTTCATCAGTGGAAATACATTTGGAGAACTATGTCTACCTTATTCTTATTTAGATTACACTGAATTCAGGAGCTACATGACATGTACCTTGTCTTTGAAAGTCAGCAGTCATGTATGAAAGTCATAACAATGGGAAAATCCATTGTAACAGCATATTTAACTGAAGGGCAATTTGTAATTTTACAAAGATAAAAAGATTTACAAAGGATTTTTTTCCCCGATTTAAAGATTCTGGACTTTATACAGTAATCATGTCATGATCACATTTACAAAAAATATTTTCTTGTATTTCATACATAGCTTTCAATTAATTATTTTTCAACTTCTAGTCTTATTTTTTTCCATTAAACAATACCAAAATATTTTTAAACTATTCATTTTTCTGAGACTATCATGCACTTGTTATTGTACAATGTTTATTTCATACAGGATTAACAAAAAATGCAAAACAAAATAAGGGCTTAAATTTAAGACAATGAGACTTCAACAGAGCAGAAAGAAAAGAGGCGGAGATTACTGACTTAAATAAGGAAAGGCACTCTTCTTGAACGTTATAACACTAACTTGGTGTGGAAATGTTTTATTGCAGGTTGTTTTGCCCCATTACAGGACCATGTATGGATATTGTTTGAGAGGCCATAAACTACCATCACAGAAAAGAAAGTCTGGCCTGTTTTAAAATAATGTTCAAATCCAACCAAATCCCATTCACTACTCCAGCAATCATACAATTTCAAGATCAGATGGCAGCAACAAAGACCTTCATTCATTCTGATTTATTGTACTTTAACTTTTCCTTCTATACAAAAGGACCATATCAACCCACACAAAATGGCCAATACATTCAATATGATAAATAGAATGCAAATGCTCAATGTTTCTGATTTTAGAAGAAACCCCCATCACAGATAAGCAATTTAATCTTGCACTGCCAAACCACTATGTGCTGACAACTGCAAACTGCAGATTAAAGTGTTTCTTTTTTTAAACATTCAAGCAGCCACTGATGGCCAGTGAGTTACAAAAGACAGTTCTGATCAAGGCTATGGACTCTTTTGGGGTTTTGGAACACATGCCAACCCAATGGACATTTGTATGGTTAAGGTTCTTTAATTGAAGGAATCAGGCATGTAAATACCCCCTTTTACAGTTCTTCATAATCAGCAATCAACTGTAATGATATTAGGGCAAATTACATAGTGTATACCACAGAGCAAGAAGCATAAGAGCTATATTGAAGACACTTCATTCTCTTCGAAGTTTGAAACTGAAGTGAGAGCATCACGATGTCGAAATGCTGATCTGCCTTTTGGAAACACATTACACGTGTAAGACTCTTTTACACTGTCTGATAAATTTCTTTCAAAATCTAACTAGCTGTCACTCCTATGATATCACTCCATTTTGGCATTACATGTTCACGTCAGTTTTAAAAGAGAGAAACAGCAGCAGATTACATACTCTCTCACCTACTGCATATAAACCTACAAAACAACCTCCTTGAACTTTAAATCATGTTCAGCGCACTCACAAAGATTTCCATAAACACTCCTTCGACGCTGTGAGTAGCTAATACCATCCATGGAGAGATTTTTACAGCGAAAACATCGAGGTAGCTGCTGGTCCCAGAAAATCAGCAGCAATACCAAAATGAACAGCCATGCTCCAAACACACATTTTCCAATTATTTTCTGAACTTTTTCGAGAGAATGTCAAGAGCGTATAACTTTTCACTGGCTGCCTCCCTTTGAAGACGTATGTGTACGCATGTTTTCTCTTCACAGTATACAATATTTAACTGTATACTGTTAAAACTGCACAAAATTTCAACCTTATGCCAGATTGTTTATTTTAATACAATTCATCTAATTATTTTTTTCTCCCTCTCTGTCAATAGCTATGCAGAAAATTGAAATTGAAGTGCACACGCTTCTTTTTAAGGCAGGGTTTATCAAACACAAAACTTCCCATTATAGAAAAATTCAAAAAACATAAAAAAGCCACTCTGGATGAAGATTTCATTTAGTGAAAGGAAGTCCCCCTATGATGTAGTCCTGTCCATGTAATTCGCAAACCTCCATACAGTACGTATCGGTTCAACTGTGAAAAACAGGACAAACTGGAGGATGAATATGGGGTACTTTATTCATAGAGACATTTCTCATGATAGATTACTGATTAAAAAATAATAACAATAAGTAGGCCACCATCTGCTTTAACTGCGAGAATCCATCACAACCTGCTGTGTCTTCTCTAAGGACCCCCAAGACAACACCCCTTAAATCCTGAAAGCAATGCATCAGACATGCAGTGCCTGTGCCATGTGAACTAGAAATAATTAATGAATTCATCCACAGAGAAATAATAAACCTAGAAGCATGAAAGCAGTCAACCAAAGTGTCAATATTGTTGCAGAAGATCTTATCATGATTATAAAACAGATCAGTTAGTATGGTTTAGATCCCATTCCAATGTGGTTTCGGAAGGATGTCTTTAGTCACCTGTTTAGTGATAACTTTTTAATTATAACCTGTTTGCTGGCAAGTGGAATAACTGGAATTAAAATTGCCTTGATAAAACCTTTTCTGAAAATGTACACAGTACATTACTACAAAAACTCTTAATGGATTCCATCATGAGCACAGTACACAGAAGACTTTTTTATTATTCGGCATAAAATGTACCTACTTCATTAATATTAAATAAAGGTGCATTAGATTATTGGGAAAGAACTTTGTGGGAATGCTTTCAATCACTGAAAGAAACTCCAGAGGTCTCCTACTTTAAGCCACAAAATGTATTTAGTTCTTGGATTAGGAGGGAAAGTACTTTGCTAATTATTGCTCAAGATACAAGATGGTCATTAAAGTTCAGAGATCACCAATGTAACAATGAAAAACAGCTCGTCTCTCTTTCCTTGTACTCTAAGACCTGAAAGCCCAATGATCACTCATTGATTTTGCAACCCTCAAATCACTGCATATTTTAAACTTAAATATACAATGATAGACAGTGGAATAAATATAGATTATTGGAAATGAAACATTGATATCTAAGACACTGATAAGATATACTGTATTTCAATACTCTGGTTTAAGATGAATCATAGTCTACTAGATATATTTTCATGATATGACAGAAAATATCATTAGCACTATACCTTCTAAAAACATATTGTATCCCAATATACTGTTCCATCACCTTCCCTCCATCACTATTGACCATGAACAAAACAGAAACAATTAAACTGGGTTTAGCAGATTACATGAAGTCGCAGCAATTACAAGAGTGTTTTTCTTTGGAAACAAGTGGTCTCAAAGTAAAACCCTCCAGGCAGTAGTACTAATTTCACATCTCTTCCAGTCAAGGGTGACAGCCATCTCTTTTAAATTAGGTGCAAAACAATATAGTCACAGCACACTTCCAAGAACTCTGCAGAGCCATCTGTCAAGACAAAGCACTGGGTCCAGTGAGAATACATGAAGAGCCCTGCACTTATCCAGCAGTCATACTGCATAGGCAGTGTCTCTGTTCGTCGATGATATTTTCCAGTATCTAAAACAGCAGGGCAACCTTTCAGATCAATACAGCAGTTACAAGATTTATTATTCTGTTCACAGACTTCTTCTGGAACATTGCATTTTGTCAGGAAAATAAAATATAAATAATGCATTTTAGGGAACAATAACCTGAGCATCCAGCAAAAACAGGGCCAGTTTCTGTAGTCATCTGTAACATCAGGACCAAATTAATAAGATTTGTTTAACAAATAATATACGGAGAATAAATATTTCATTTAGTCTTTTCATGGTAAAAGTAACAGCGAAGACTGAAATCAAAATATTTAATAGAATTATCACTATTTCAGGGCATTTGTGCAACAACTGTATGCTTTTAGGCTAAACTAGTCAGCAGTATTGACGAGAAGAATGTCAGGTCTGATAAACTCTACTATCAAAGAAAACATCAAAATAATGGACAAGCCAATAATCTTCTTTCTGTCCTCTTCTGAGCTGTACAGGTTATAGAAGAGGTCTCTGTTCTAAGAGGCCTTTATTTTCCTTTCAGCTGAGCAGTAAATTAAGTAATTAACAGAATTATTTTATTTGTTAGACAAATACAGGATAGATTTTTCTTGATTTAAAGCAGTGACTTCCATAATGCTACCAGTTATCAGTAAATACCTCAGAATCTGGTCATACGTGCAGCATTACAATTCTGCAATAAATTAAATAATTTGAATTTGTCTCTAACCCTGCTTCCAGAAATGTCGTACACAGCAGGTTTTATAGGTTGCCATTAAATCATTAATATCTAAAGACCTGGTACATTATTACTCTAATCTATTAAACTGGTTATTTTTTGCAATTAATCAATTTTCTAACCACTTTATCCAGTGCAGGTTTGTAGGGGAGCTGGAGCCTATCTCAACACACAACAGGAACAAAGCATGACAGACCCTGGATCACACAGACCAGTCCATCGCAGGGCACAGGCAGGGCACACACGGGCACACACGCACTATTTTTCCCAGAAGTCAAATTAACCTACCAGTACAGTATGTGTTTGGACTATGGGAGGAAAACCATATGAACAAGGGAAGGACATGTTAACTCCACGCAGACAGCAACCCAGGAATCAGACCCAGGACCCCAGCGCCACTAGACAGCAATGCTAACCATTGCTCCACTGTGCTGACCAATTTAGAGATCATGTGGTACCAAATTCTCAAAACCATTCAGACCTCGATGCCCATAGTTCCTTTAACTGAACAAACTACTGCCTTAATTTATTTGCTGCTTATATTCATATAAGCAATTAAAGTCCTTGTTCTCCACTTAGCTGCTAAGTTACAGTACATGCAGTTTTTCTGAGGACACTGGCACATGGCTAAACAAAACCGCCATTTTCCAGGTCCCTCCAGTATTATGCTCAGTTATTATCACCATTCAGCTCCATGGCTCCACACAATATGGTGGATGTTTTCACATTAAGCTCCCCAGGACATTCGGCAGACTAGAATACAAATGTATACTGCCCACTGTGGCCGCATTTTAAAATCTAAGACTGTAAGGGTCAGCTACATTAATACAGACAGAACTTCTGACCTTGACAGAATTCACACATTTAAAAAAAAAAAATAAGAGAAGGGGGGACAAACCTTTGCTGTGAAGAGGGAAGTCAGAGAGGAGACTTGTTCTGGAGAAGGGAACATCTACTGTAGGACTGTCCTGAATAAAGGTCATATCTGGGTACCGTGGGCTCCTGAGGTGCTCTCCCAAGCACAGGGTGAACTCCATGATCCAAGTGTTGCAGGATCGTGGGTGTGTGGGTCATGTCAATAGCCAGCTATGATCAGGATCCTCTTGATATCTATGCACAAATTGCCAACAAAGCTGAGATGAGAGTATCTTCCATGGGTCTCTTGGCCCCTGGTGACAAAGCGATTCTGAAGCTCCCTGGGTGCTTGCAGGCCTGTGGTGCTGGAGGTGAGGAACACGCCTCACCTCCAATCGACTCTGAACCTCCTGCCCAGCGATGCACTGCCGGCCACTGTAAAATGGCTCAAAGATGGTTGGGTCAGAAACATCTGCCTACTCTTCCTCATTATCCTTCATGTGAGATTTCATAAGCTGAGACATGAGAAACACACAAGTGGCAATTCCACATTGTGTGGACAGCTGCTGTAGTGTGTACAGTATACAGTATATACAAATATTCAATTATCTACCCCCTAAAGTTCTGCTCTTAGCAAAAACGAGATGAGATTGTTTTTAGGGCTGGCAAAGCCGTAACACATTGTCTTCCAACTTACCTCAAAGAAAGATTCAGGCTGCAGGCTAATGAGGAAATGAGATATGAGGACCAAAGGAAATGGTTCAAGGATGCACTCCATCACAGAGAACATTAAGATGCGAGGCAGTGACATCATGTTCTAGCTCAAGACAAAGACACAGAACTGATCTCACTTTCAGAAAAAACATCATACCCTGGAGGCAGACAAATGGCAGAAAGAGGAGGAAAGGAGACTGAAAGGTCTAGCCTTTCGTTAACCAGTTTTTGTGGGGTCTGCAAAGAGAGTCTGTGGTTGTTGAAATGGTCCTTACAGCCATGAGCAGACAACTATATCCCCCAGCCTGACCTGTGGGAAGTGTTTTCTCAACCTTTCATTGTCTAAGAATTTGAGGCAGCTGGAAAACATACTCAACCTCAACTGTGCTGCCACAACTCAATAAGCAAAAAGATTATATTTCTATTGATCTTACGTGCTAGCACACTGTTACTTTTATAAGAAAGCATTTTGGTTCCACAACTTTCTGTTTCAATGCTGCTCCTTAGGTAGCTTGATATACAACCAATTTCAAAACCCTTCTCTTGACCTCCAAATCACTAAATCAGCTCAATCAAGACTCCTTCCTACCTCACTTTTACTCTCCACCTTAACAGTTCTTACAATTTCGACTTGGGGTGGGTCCCCATGACAAGACGTCAGACTGGGGGACAGGGCTTCACACGGATGTACACCTAAATTGTGGAACGTTCTGCCGGAGACTGTGTGAGCCTTTCCATGTTGTCTTCAAAGGCCATTTTAAAAAACATTTCTTTAGTAAGGCATTTCTAGCAAGTTGTCATACAGAAGTGCTGTTTTTCTTTGTGTGGGGCTTTGAGATGACTTGACATGCTACACAAAACAGTATTACTACTGACATAAAATTTGTTGCACTCTATTTCTGAGTATATTGTTAGCACTTATCCTTGCTTTAAACCATTAAAACAGGGATGTGGTTAATCGTATTTGAAAAGCATTTGGTCAAATTCAAGTATATATTTTACACAGCATGTGTTCATATATTTTAAAAGTATTGTGTATTTAGATCTATATTTGTATAAAGCAAAACACAAATATTAATTGTATGCACTATCACATTTCCTACAGTGGGAAACTTCACATTTCCCATGTGCTTTACTGTAGGTTTCATTGCTTATCAGATCTGGCACTCTGTTTTTTGTGTACATTTTATCTAAACCCTCAGAGTACAGAACACAAAACACAGGAAGGATTACCAGTATACTGTATGTGTCACACAACATTAAGTCATTACCTCCCTCATACCAACATAACATCCTTCATATTGACAAATGTGTTTTTTCCAGATGATACAGCAGTACAGGTAACACTAGGACTACACCTTTAAAAAAAATCAAAAGGGAAAACAGGAATTATTCATTCTGCTTTTTCAGTGCAGAAAACACATGGATCTATGAGCACCAAGTTATTTTGTTCAGATAGCAATGAAAACATAATTCAGAACTTTGGTTTTGTGCAGAATAAAAGGTTCTGTGTTGGAGAATCCATTTCTATCAGTCTTTAAAAAATGGACTATAACATTTCTGTACATACACTAATTCTTAAACGCATCTTTACCGTTAAGAAGGGAAGCCAAATAAGTTCTTCACCGGTTGATATACTTTCACAAATACAGGGGAACAAGGATTTGAAAAGATCTCTAAAAAAGATTTAGTCCTGCTCAAATCAATCTGTAAGCAAAGGTTCAAATTATCCCAATGCATATGACACTTTTGAAATAGCTGGCAACCTGAAAGGACAAAAACGATATTCCTGAGCTTGAGAAAAAAATAGCACCTGAAGACTGATACCTGTATTTACAGTTTCGTCTTCCAAAACTATGGAGTTCAATATGCTTCCACCAAGCAGAGTGCACATTGCTTTACACACGTGGACAAAAAATGAGATTTTTGTTTCCTAAAATGCGATATTTTAACCACAAACAGCCACGTACTGTATGAAACAGTAACTATGCAGCTTAAAAAAAACAACGTTTGAAGAACATCCGATTCGCATCTCAATTTAAACTTACTGTAAGCATATTTACAAATGGCTCGTGTTCGCGAATATCGGCTAATTAGCTTTTGTTATAAATTAGTACACCGAGTCAGACGTTTCCTTAAACTGTAATATCAGAGTGTCAAAAGCTAGGTTCCTTGAAACAACTGGAATTACCAAGAACAGTTTTGATGTCGGTTTAAGGTCTTCTAAAACTTTTCATGCTGAATGGGTGCACACAGGATTCATATACAAATTCTTTAAAAGATTAGGTTTTAAAGATAACCTGGGGTTACGGACTGATACATTATGCATAGCTATAAAATAAAGTGCAGGGCTTATAATGGGCTGTGAATTCATTATGAATCCGTCTAGAAGCCAGCGCTTGACGCATTACTCTGGTTCATTGATAATCATAAAGGGCGAAAGAAAACAAGAAAGCAATAAAAAAACATGCGGTCTTCACTTTGAAGTAGCCTTCAAAAAAAGCATCTTGCGTACACTGATCAACCACAAAAGGAGCAAATCACATATAGACCGTAGACAATATTATGCGCAAAACTATGGAACACAAACTTGCAAAGTGTCTCTATCAATAACTACTATTTTAAATAAAAGAACAGACTCACGGGTTGTGAAATATAATGCTGTAATCGGTTTCCTGTTTTCGTACTCTTCGTTTTACAAGCCTTTGCTTTACACACTGGAACCGGTAAACAGCAACGTATCTCAAACCTGTTGTCTCTTCTCGGGGAAAGAATATACTTCAGATAAAAGGCAAGCGTTTCAAACAACGAACATTTCTTAAGTGTTAAAAAAGTCAAATCTATAGCCTGACTGGACGATATAAACCTACATGGTTTGAACAGCCAAAGCCGAGAATCGTGTGCACGTTCAGAAATGAAAGTCCGCAAATCTTTCTACATCGGTATTTATCAAGAAGGGGGATAAAAGCCTGCTTGCGCCATTCATAGAGCATTCGAATCAAACCCATGTTATTAAATTCGCTCACGACACTAAGTAACCAAGTTTTGTAAACCTGTGTAGCTCAGGTGTAACAGATGAAGAGCTAATTCCCGTCTGAAATTGCAGAGTCGTTTTAAGGAAGCAGACGTATTTTTTAAAAAATCCAGTGACTCTCTAAAGCTTAATGGTATTACAAGATTTCAAAACTATTAACGTCCCCTTAAGCAAAATATCTGAAGTCCGCTCCTATTTTCCGTCAAAGTACGTTTATTTGCTATTCAATCTTCAAGGTTTTCAAATGGAACAGCCTCGACATAAATGGCAACTTTTAGCGTGTTCCATGCTTGCATCTTTAGTGAATGATTTTTTTTGGGGGGGAAACGTTTTCTCTGAAGCATTCAGATGAAGGTGAAGGCTAAAATGGGTGAAATTTCGCACAAACGTTTGTACAACTATAACGTACACAGGTGCACTACCATCAGTATAAATAAACTATATCGAATATTATCAAGCTCATCAAAAGCAGATTCTTCAGCGGAACTACCCATGCCTATAAAAATACTTGCTATCATCTTTAAAAAACTGTCACAACCCTACAAAAAGCATAACGATTGAAAACGGATAAAGTGTGTACTTACAGGCTTACAGCACGCTATCCCAATGCCTTCTCTGTATCTCCTTCGTATTCGGTCTGTAAGTGAAAGGCTTGAGTCTCATATATTTACATCGCTTTGCTTTGGTTTAGCAAACACATCAGAGAATCCGACAGAAAACCCACACATTTACCGTAATTTACATGAAACAGCTACAGTAGACCGCTCCACTACCGTAACTCGTCGCCTATACAACGTCCTTAGAACTTTTCAAAGACAATACATTCTCTCTAATTCATGAATGTTATATTTCGCATTTTCTAATCATCACTTTAGAGTAACAAACTCATTTTTGCAAATAGAAACCACTGAGTATTGTACATACAGTATGCACACCATGATACGCATTCTTAAAGTTCCTTTACCTCATTTACGCACCACTCAGCACTATACAGACTTTGTTTTAATTTTGGCCGTTGGTGCATCTTGCCAAAAATAGCAATTAGGCTAAGTAGAAAAATTAACTGTTTTCGTGCTGTATCGTTTATCAGTTTATCAATAACACATTTGACAGTGAACTGCACTGAATAACTATTCTTTTTGCAATAATGAGGCCGCGATTTGTATTTTTCGTTGAAAAGCATGATCCCAGAAGCGGAGTAAGAATGTACATTTCCTTTTTCACGCAAAGCGCGAAGACAGTATTGTTAATATTATATAAGACTGGCCGAGCAATAAAACGTGCAGAAAACAGTATGGACTTACTGGCGTCCTTTGTCAAACATTTTTCAATGCATTTATATGTCTTCAGCGCTCCAACGCCCTTTTATTTCTGTCCCTTATGTTCTGTAACGTTAGGCAGCATATTCCAGAGAGGTCTATTACACAGGACTTAGCTAACATATAACTCTGAGTTTATGAATGAAACACAGCTGCAAAAACAGAATCTTAAATCTTAGAATGTACCTTGGGAACTAAACATGTAGGAACTGTCATTGCTATCAAGGCCGTTCTAAAAAACAATTGTTCAAGAAGGCTCAAATAGGATTGCTGCTCATTAAAACTGTGCATTCTACTGTATATGGGGTAGATTATATTTAGTTTCCTTCACTGACGGACACTCTTCCTCAGGAAATACAGTATCTGCATGGGGAATTAGGAAGAAGCTGCAGTGCGTGGCTGTTACTTCTACTAAAATCATAATTAATATACTTGATAACTTGGAATGGATTGACTCACAGCACGCACATTACCATTATCCACATTTGTTGTCCAGTATTATTTTGGGATTGTTTGTTGCCCATTGTCTTTTTTATAGAAGGGGATAATCAGCTCACAAGAAAATTCATTGTTGCTTTCCTCCGCTTTGGTGATTAGAAACTGAAAGGTTTTAAGCAGAAAGGTAGCTTCTCCTTGCCTACTTGTTCAGATTGTTTATGGATATTTTAACTGGCTTGGTTAGAATCACCATTACTGTAACAGAAAATCTTCAGCTTATCAAAATCTTTAGAAAGATGATAAATTACCTTTTTTTTTACTTGCCATGCAACTGTTAATATTGTATAAAGGCAAAAACAGGGGAGAAAGACATTTTACATTACTTTCAATGCATTAATAGAGACATACTGCCACACGGTTTTCATCAGAAAAGACTTCACACTACACGCACAAGAAACAGCCAGATCATGCCATTTGTTATCCTGGTGAAACTGTTTAAATGAATGGCTTTGATGGTATTCAGAGGAAGCTTGGAGCTGAACAGTACCTAATTCTGCAGTAAGAAGCCTGCTTAATTTTCACCCACGCAGACATTTCAGCCACCCTGATTTCTCCTGCAGCTTTGCTAGTCTTCATTGCCAATCAGCCTCCAGCTTCACAGAGTGAGAGAAAACATCACTAGACCTCCTCCAGAACTACATGAACAAATAGCTGCATATATTCCTATATACTGGAGCTAATTAAAGCATTCTGCATCCCTTTCAGTCCCTGGGTATGCCAGCATGCAGTGCATATAAAGCCCTCCTTTAAATTATACAAAAGGACAAGATGCAATGAAATTTTAACAGGATTTTAAATATTTTAGTTGTCTTTTTGTTGTTCTTCTTCTCTTCAAAATAAATATTCAGGGGAGTCTGAAGAATGCTATGATCCGTAACTTGAAAATATACAGAGAGAGGGAAGGAAAGGAAAGAGAAGGTAGTTAGTTATGTACATTGGAAGCAAACGCATTGATAATTTTATCAGAGATTAAATTTGTGCGTGAATCACTCAGTGAGATATGATTTTAGTTTTTGAAGAAAGGAAAAGCCCATCTTCCACTCTGTCCATCAATATTATCCCATCACAGTGACAGTCCATTAGAGTAAGTAAAAAAGTAATGGAATTATTAACATTGTCTGTCAATTTAAAAGTAAAATAACAATCCTAGTTGTAGAAAGAGGGATGAACATTTCTTGAAACGAATAATTTCCTTTCTGGCAAATTGAAATGCGGGCCTCCGGATGTCATGAACGAAATGGCATATAATTAGGTGTGATTAATAAGAAAGCAGAAATCCAACATGGGCTGAGAGGAAAGATAATGCTGCCTTTTCCCAAGCAAACCACTGTGATGGTGAAAAGGGTTCATCTTCACAGCAAAAACTGGACTGGATTGGTAATGATTGTTTTCCTAAATCACTGCTGTTATGGTCGGCTTTTGAAATTAGTTAGTTGCGCTCTTGATTTTTAATAGGTCGTGAGGTAAATTTCCCATTGAACAGTTCAGTCTTTAGAAGGTCAAAGATCTTTTCCCTCTAGGTAGGTTTGACCTGGGCATGAGAGCTTAGTGGCCCGGCCTGTTCTTAATGGCTTTTTATATACATTGCTCTTTCATCCTGTGTAGAGGAACAGGACACATGCTTTGTAGAAAAATATGCCTCTGGTTCACATAGTACACATTTGATACACAGCTGTCTCTCCTGGCTGTGCTTTCTAGAAGAGCACATTTTAAGAATAACAACATCCAGATTCTCAGACACAGACTAAGCTGCCTTTCCAGTTTTTATTTAAAAATAAAAGGATAGCCATGGATGTGAAGCATTTAACAACCTCTGAAAGACATGGAGATACAGTTCCATCTGCATTAATTCATAATGTACATGACTATAAAAACAGAAAGAAAGATACAGAAATATTAAAATGCAAAACCATGACATTTCATTTGCACCACTCTAGAAGGTATATCAGTAATTTCTGGAAGATAGCATATCTATTTTATGTGTAGAATCCAGTTCTTATTTCTTATGTAAAAATGAAAAACTGTAGTAGCAGCAGTAGGCATGGAGGTACAGAGGTTGTAACAGTATACAAGTGCCATAGAAAATCGTTCTGGCATATTTTACAAAATAATTCAGAACACCCACATTTAACATGATTTCCTTTTCCCTGCTGAAGAAGGACGGTTTAGATCTACTTTTAAACAGATGGAACATGTTACAGAATGTTCTCATATTTTCACATTTCCCTGCCTAAGTATCAGATATAAAAACAATAAAAGATAAACATCCCCAGTGAAAACAAACAGCTCTACAGACTCAAATTGAGTTTACACCTTGAATAATAGTTTGTTGGGGTTTTTTTTTTTGGATACTGTGAAATGTTTCCTCTCAGCTGAAACTAACATTAAATATCACAGTGGGGGATAGGTAGTGAAGAAGAAACAGTGCCTGTCCAAGTCAAACCTGTAGAGGGCAAACTGCTGTCTCAGCTCTGCACAGAAAGCCTACGTGCACACTGTTCACAGCTTGTGCCGAGACAAGCCTCCCATTCACAAAATGTGCCCAACGTCTTTCACTCATTCTCAATCCACCTTCTCTCCCCATTTTCCTAGAGATAACAGTAATGTTGGCCTAAGGTAAAACTACCCAAAGCATTTCAGCCTGTAACAAAACATAGAGCAAGAAGAAAAGGAAATTGTAAAGCATCTAATACCTATTGCATACTGTACTATATATACATTAGTAAGTATGAAACTATCTGCACAGTGTAGAATCTGCCTGTCACCACTTCCTTTGAGGTACAACTCTCTCCTGACATTGAGCATGATCTACTCTACTGAGATGACTAACATTCATATAAAAGATTGGAATGAGAGAAATACAGTATTTCTCCTTATAAGATTACTCAGAGCATTTGAAATGGTAAAGAATAACAGTAGAATAAAACCAAGTCAAGTGAAATTTCCTCCCAACATAAATCTGACTTTATAATGTTGAACCTATTTAAAAAGATTTCACAGAACAGAGAGAGAAAGGCACTCTGAGAGAAGACTGTAACCAGGTCCTTGGTAAAGTTCAAAATAAAAAATATAAGCATCAATTTAGCCCTTAATCACAATTTTCTTATGCTTACTCTAGGCACAGTAGCACATTGTGTTAGCCTGCACTTTCAGTGTGCATGTCTGGCCTTTGTTAGTTTCATATTTGTTTTAAACGATATAGTTATTTAGAATTATATAACTGCAAAAAATATATAATTCAGCCACCTAATAAGCCAATAGTCAAATCCAAAGCTTGCACTGTGAAACAGCTCATTTCAGAACTAGAAGACTAACTCACAGTTAAAGACACAGTGGATGGGCTCAAGGATAAAAAGGCACTTATGCGGAGCAGGTGCTAACAGAAATGAACATTGATGAAAGTAACTCTTGCAGCACTCTAACAACAAGACCCCCATTTGTAGACTTCTTACAGTGGCAGAAAAAGACGACACAGGACATACTTCTTCATGGGAGTTTGATGCTGAAAATTTCCTGCCCCCTGAGACCACGCCTTTAATTCCCTCAGTAAGTCCTCCCTCTTTGCCATCTTGAACATGTTGACACCATTACAGTACAAGTCTCCCCACACTGGTGTCACGGTGTCCCCGACATCCTGGCCTGGGCACACGTCTGCTACAACACATCTTTTTTTTCTTACAGGTCCTATTCGGAGCGTGTTGTGTAAATTTAGACAACAAAGGCAATTTCATTACATAAAGGATTGCCGTGTAGTTTGCGGGAAATGATCATCATTGGCTATAAAATAAAGAATATCTCCAAACTTTTTATGCACGTTATGGGTTCATTGGGGATAGGTACTGTTCCTCTCACAGAATGATCGGATGTTGTCTGAGCTTGACTTGACGGAAGTTCTTCTATAATGGCTTTCTAGAGAAAACCAACACTTTTGAACCCCGGCCATATTTTATTTCCCCTCACTGAGTGCTTTTTCGCCTCCCACAGATTAATTCGTTTTCATTCAATCTTGTATCTGCGAGACCATGTACTCCGAAATGCCATCTATTTGAAAAATCAAACCGCATTGATTTCCTATGTAAATGCTTGGGATTAAACTTCTTTCACCAGTGAAAAATTACAATATTCGACACAACCACAAATTGGCTAGAAGCACTCAGGAGCTGCATAGGAGGCTGGTGTGTGGCTTGATTTTTAGATAATAAAGGATTCTTAATTGAGACTGCTGTGATGAATTTTCTTTGAGAGCTGCTAATGGTATTTGGAGTACATCAATTTAACAGCAACTCCACAATTGCAGATGAGGCATTTAACCAAGGTCCTGACTACTTGTGGTTATTAAAGGTCCCACAGCAGTATTCAAAAGAGTTCAGGCTCTCTCCCTCTGTCTGATCTGAATGTCCCTCAGCAGTTTAATTGGCTAAATACTGTCTCTGTTCTCCTCTTTCTCTGCTATGCAAGTGAGCTGCAGGTGCAGACAGGGGTCTGTACTTCAGTGGGAGATGATAATGAAAGTTAGTTTAGAAAGCAAATTAAGGAACCTCATGTTAAAATTAGACGATGCTGTATCCATATTTCCTATGGAACGTGTTCAGTTTAGACACCTCATTATAAAAGAAAAACTGTTGCTCTCTTGGAACTGTTAAGCAGACCAGCCAGACTAGATCGTGGTCCACAGAGAATGTCTGTCTCGGACAGATTAAGGGAAATGAATCTTTTTAACCCCCCAAACTGAGAAGATTATATGGGAATTTGAATCAGATATTAAAATGTATTGACTGAACCCATCCAGGAAATATCTTCACTTAATGGACAAGCTAGATGATTTAATTGCTCTCTCTCTCAGTTCTAACCTCTTATGTTGAGGATAAAAAATAATACATGAAACAGGCTCTACAAGTGAAAATTAATTTTAGGAGAACTGAAGACAGAACACAAGAGTGATTTCTTTACACTGAAAGCTGTGGACAAGGTGATAATAATAATAATTGCTTACACTTATATAGCGCTTTTCTGGACAGTCCACTCAAAGCACTTTACAGGTAATGCGGATCCCCTCCACCACCACCAGTGTGCAGCCCCACCTGGATGATGAGACTGCAGCCATAGCGCACCAGAACGCTCCCCACACACCATCTAACAGTGGGGAGAAAAAGAGAGTAATGAAGCCAATTCATAGATGGGGATTATTAGGAGGCCATGATTGGTAAAGGCCAATGGGAAATTTGGCCAGGACGCCAGGGTTACACCCCTACTCTTTTTGAGGAACACCCTGAAATTTTTAATGATCACAGAGAGTCAGTTACATCTCATCCCAAGGACAGCACCTTTTTACAATATAGTGTCCCAATTACTACACTGGGGCATTAGGACCCACACAGACCACAGGGTGAGTGCCCCCTACAGGTCCCACTAACACCTCTTCCAGCAGCAGCCTTAGTTTTTCCCAGGAGGTTCTACTGACCAGGCTCACGCATATGTAGCTTCAGTGGGTTGCCAGTTGTGAGTTGCAGGGTGACATAACTGCTGGCTAAAGCAACACAAGCCAGACAGGAGATCCTCAGATCCTTAGCTACACTGTTGACGCTGACTCCATAGGTGCCTTGGAGAAATGGCTTTGCGGGCAGACAGATGTCGCAGTGGTTAGTATTGCTGCCTTGCAACACTGGGGCCCGATCATTTAGGAGAAAACCTGGCACATTTCAGCACACTTTGTCCTACTTTGGTGCCAACAGGATTTTGATCTATTTTGTATGGAGATCTGAGAAGCTAGTAATTGCCCTGTTCATCAATTGTAAATAGATTCTGAAGGAAGCTTCTGAAATTCATTTGAAGAAGACAAAGTAAATGTTAATTGTACAAGCAAGGAAAATCACTCATATTGAAATTACATTTTAAGATTTCTTTTCTGAAATGTCTTCTGATACAGTTTCATGTTATAAAGTAAAAAAAAACAGTTTCTGCAACATGCTTCACAATTCCAAACTTGATAGCTCTGTGTTTTTTGTTTAAATGAAATTCTTTGTTAATTTTGCTTAGTTTTCCTGACAAAGATCAAGTAGTTCCCTTGTGTGATCTCTTCTGATGCCCCAATTCATTGTCCATTCGAAAAAGTAAAAAAAAAAGACATGGAACAGCAGGACATGCTCCACTGACTGAGATGTGTGTCTTGCACTGTCTTTGCTGCACATTCCTCTTATTGCTCTGGTTATTACTAGGTCTATACCAAGGAAAACAACAACATGTGGAAACTGCTAAAAAAAAGACAATTTTCTGATGAAGAGTCTTTAAACTAAATAAAATATTATTTTGCTTTTGATACACTGTATAATTTGTTATGACCATTTACAATGGTAAATTCAACAATTGATAGTACACAGTAGAAAACATTCCTCTGAAAATCATGGTCTTGGCAAAGCGGAGTGGAGTGGTATGGTAACCCCAGGAAGCCATAGCAGAATTAAAACTGCAGTGATAGTAGAAAATAGCACTACAGAGTCAACACTGTGGGATGCAGTGGGATCCCAGTGGTATGTGGGATGCTGCAAAGGTAGAATAATAATTTTAATAGTTCTGGTGAACCTCTGAAACAACACTTTTTTCACTTAACATTTTAAAAACACACTTTAAATTACAGAACAGCAAACATTCAAATATCCTTTGGAAAAAATGTCATTTTGAATTTACATCAAAGGGGCGCCGACAATGTCTTTTTTAACACGATTGAAAAGTTTCAAAACCTGACATGAGCTATTTACAGTAATTCAGTCCATTCCTTAGTCGCTCACATTTTGCAATATGACCAGTCTTCTAATTTCTTTGAGGTGGCATTTTCCTGTGACAATCTGCCGTAATATTTTATAGTCTTATCTATCCATCCATTTTCAATTACCAATTGATCCAACATACAGTACTGCAGAAGTGCAGCCTAACCCAGCAGGCAGTGTGTACAAAGTGGGAAGCAGACATCTCAGGGCACAGGCAGTACCTGGTGAAAATGCACACAATCTCTGGGGGAATATGCAACCTCCATAGAGAAAGCACTCCAGACCAGCTTTGAATGCAGATCCCAAGAGCTGTGAGACTGCAGCACTAACCAACAGAGCAACACGGCTCTCTGTTTTGCAGTTCTAAGATGCAGGAAATTCTGAAACATCTAAAGCATTTCCCAAGGATATACAGTACACACATTTGACTCCTTAAGGATGCAAGTGCCAAATGCCTCTTTAAAATACGTGCATAAATAGTTTCAAGGTTATTATGGTGCAGGATAAGAATGAACATTTTCCCAATGATTCAATTCATACTCTGTTTAGTTGCAGAGCCACAGCCCTTACAATGGGTCTTTTCTTTCAAACACAATCTTTAAAATCGCCTTTCACTCTGAAACGGAAATCAGCTTTGTATGAAAGGCATTTCAGTATTAAAAAGTGATGAAGTCACACCACTAATCTATATTGGACTATTTTGTTAGCTATTTACATCTGAGGTATTTAGGGAAATAAAATTTGATTAGTTACACAGTGTTTATCACAGGTCTTTCCTTTGGACTGTGCATTGCGTAAAACAATCATTTCTTTATTTAGAGATTCAATGTGCCTGGGGTGAGGTGAAATCTGATACAGAGATGATTAAAAAAAGAAAAAAGCTTCACAAATCATTCCAGTTCAAGTTACATATTCAAAAGTCTCGCTTAATAAAAGGAAGAGAAGCTTCATGTGGAATCAGATATTTTTGTACCATTTTAGACAGTTCGGATTGTGTTATTAAACATAAACTGTATTTTAAGAGGCACATAGATAAATGTGTGAATTTGTTAATTTTGCTGCAGGAAAATGCCATCTGAAATGCAAATGAATGTGCAAAATATGTTGGTGGTTCTCTCAGGAAACAACGCATGCTGCTTGTCATGCAAGGACAGGATTCCCTCAGGTAATGAAAAAGTACGTCACAGGCAGAGGTGATTTGCCCTGTGAGTTACATGTACTGTTACATTTAAGACATCGTCAGGAGAGACTTGGAAACCTCTATCAAAGCAATATTACAATCATGTTCATTTTAAATTGGTACCAACCGTGACAGATGTTAGCATACATACTGTAGCTGGGGAGCATTTCATACAGCAAAAACAGAAAGCAGTCTTCATCCTGACATTTAATAAACAGTGCATAATGTGATTTTTTCCACCTGACATTTCTGGTTTTGTTCTCTTAGTGCTAACACTGCTCTGAATTGGAGGTAAACCAATTTGCAGAAAGGTGCCTTACATAAATACTTTAAGTGTTTTTCAGCCCACCTTCATTTCTCTCACAGAGTATGCTACTGGACCTCCCATGCAGACACCATGCTCCTCATTTATACTGAGCACATGTTTCAATCTCAAGCACCAGCCTGTGAATTTGAGCAGTTCAATGGTTTTCCAGAAAACAACCCAGAGGAATTTGGGCCTCCAGACACTGCAAGTTTAAATTTAAAGATGAACCAATTCCAGCCACCATTTTGTGAAAAATGATCGAGGATAATTAAATGTTCAGCAAAATTGAATTTAATGACAACACACATTTTGTTTAACATTGTTACAAATTGTTAAAGGTGCACTAACCCCAAGAACACTTTTTAAAGTAGAAAGAAGGGCTGTGTGTTTAATATTCATCTAATTAGCTAGAATTTGGTTGTGGGTTGTGTAAGCTATAAAACCTATATTTACAGTATGTTTATATATTTAACTTTGTGTGGTGGACTGGCGCCCTGTCCTGGTTGTATCCCTTCTCGTGCCTGTTGCTTGCTATGACAGGCTCCAGCTCCCCCGTGACCCTGAATTGAAAGAAGCGGTTACAAAATGGATGAATATTTATTTTTAATGTATTGTAATAAAACAGTAGAGCCACACATAGGTGTTCTTCTTAGTAGTACAAAGATGAAGGCAGCCAGTCACCTGATCATTCACTCTGCTGGTCGGACTGTTCTTCACCATTACTGTTTTTTTTTATTGGATCTAAAAAACATTTTTCAGGATGTAGCAAGGGCCTTCCTAAACTGGGTCTTTTGTTGTTTTCTAAGCGGATTAAAAAGCGCTGGAACAACCCCAAGGCTATTTGAAACTATTAATAGCATACTCCGTACACATCAGACTACTGAACTGTGTACGGAAATTCCACACACAGAGCCAATGAATTCTTGTGTAAATTTCCTGCTGTTTCCACTGGCGTGATTGAGGTGATGTTACAAGTGAGGCCTACCACTTGCAATCTGGAGCACTTGCCCACATCTCTATTATGTTCATTATATTGTTACTACTATACTCTTATCAAATAATTATTAATTGCTTTCTGACATTGGTATAGCTTGTATAGGTGCCTTTTGCTTCCCATGCAAGCTATAATTAAACCTTCAATGAAGCAACCAACAATTGATCTACAGGTTTTCAATAACTAAATGAGCATCACGTCAAACATGTATAAGTCTTACCTCATGCTTGTGTGTTTAACACATTAACACATCAAGTCCACAGGCTGCTGTTCACGATTAAATCCCATATCCTGGTACTTCCTTCTGTCTGCAAGCCACAAAAGTGAGTCACTGTCTTGCAGATGCTTGCCTGTGTTTGAACAGAGGGTTAGACTATATCTGTCTCAATATTTTAGAAGAATCCCAAAAATTGGGGTTAAAATAAGATCCACACAATCATGGTAGCATTTTGTGGCATTTGCTTTCTAAATAAAGAGTTACTGATTTTGTATTTGATCATATTGTGACTTATCAACACAGCGCTGGAATTTTGCAGACTGGCAACTTTTTTGATTTAGGCAGAGGAGGGACAGGGGATGGCGCGAATTTCAGGAGCCAGTACACTTCAGTCCAAGCCTGTCACTCAGCCTAATATAATTTTTTTTTTCTTGGGAAGGTCACAAGGAATTTCACTCAAAAAATGTGGTAAAACCTGATATTCAAACATAATGGAGAGAACTACCTTTTCAGAACTAAGTCAAGCATTTCAAATACACAGGACTGCATTATTCAAGAGCTGTTCTCAGAAAACCTACAGTAGCATGCAACTTCTTGCAAATATTATTCCACGTTCTCTGGAAAGGAATTTCAGTTTCTAAGATTGTGTGTGGAGAGGGCCTTTTTAAAATATTTTTTATTTAAAAAAACAACCTGGGAACCTAGACAACATCCTATCACTTTGTGTGTTGAAGCTGAAAAAGTAAATGATGTAATTTAACATAAAATGGTACTAAAAGAGCGTAAATGAGACTCACTGTGTCACAATCCTCACCCCTCCTCTTAAGGGTGCTCCAATCCTTTCATATTTAGTTGATTATGTTCGTCTCTCATTATTTAAGCCTGGTACTCTCGCTATTCCTGGCTCAGCACTGGGAGATGGACACCCAGAAGCCCACCTACCAGTGGGTCCAGGAGAGACCCAACGGCACAGGCTTCATCACGGCGTCCTGACCGTCTGAGTCCAGGGCTCGGAGCGCCTGGCGTTGTTACCCTGGTTTTTACTCCATGTTCCTGTTCCGGATCCCGTTCCGGATTTTAGCCCTGTTTGTCTCGTCTCGGATAGATCTCCCAGTTCCTGGACCCTGGACTGCGCCCCAGACTGTTTGGACTCTTTTGCCTTCGCCACGCCCCCGAGCACCGGATCACCGTTGTCACGCCCTCCTCTCTGTCTGCCCGTCCTGATCCTTTACGTGTTTTCCCTGTTGTCCTTCTCCACTTACTTCCAGATTATACCGTCTGCATAGGGTCCTGAACGACGCTTCACAGGAGCCGGCTTACACACTGAGTACTAGTCTAGAATACAGTTCTTATAGCAATGTTTAATATACACTAAATTGTCTGCAAGAAACAACCCGTAAGTAATTTAACATTCAACTAAAAAGTTTAAATGATGTACAAATGATTCTTTTAATCTGCAGCTGCAGCTTGGTTGTATTTATGTGATAGATCATGTTTGCTATAAGTAGGCATTTCATGATATTAACACGCTGATCTGATCTGTGTGTAATTAGGCTCAGGAGTAACTGGAGAAAGGACATTTAGGACATTCTCAATTACGTTGGTGTAACCAATTGCAATAGATGTTCATTATCAATAAAATAACATTTTTTAGAAATAGATTTAGTGATAAAAGGTCAATCTCATGTTATTCCATAGTATCAGTGGGATTCATTCTCCTATCTTCCTATCCCCTAGGGAGGTTCTACATAATTTAATACAGGTCCTCATGTCACATCGATCTGTGACCCAGAAGGCCATTGAAGTTAAACAGGCCTACACTGTCTCATTTGTTAATTTGGGAGCTTAAAAGAAATCCATTGATTTATACACGGTTCATCCTTGAAGGCACTTTGTTACATATATGAGAACAAAGGAGGATCAAATGTACCATTAATCTCACAGAGGAATGAACAACTTTCAAATTCCCCTTCACAGCACTGCAACCAGACAGGGGTCCCTGTATGTTTTTTATGGGTTTGTCATGTCAAAACTAGAAGCGTTTTGATTTCTGGATGAAATATTTTGAACTTGATACCATATTTCTCTTACACAGATTGACAGATATAAAATAGGCCAATGGATAAACTATACTGTATACTGTACGTTTGTCTTGGCAACAGTTCTCCAAAGAGAGTAAAACCAAACCTGTTGCTTTGTTCTGGGGTATAACATTTTGCCATTTTGCCAGTTTTGGTTGTAGACTCTGACAACCAAACATTGTCAACGGTTGTTTTTTTGTTAGTTTGCCTGTTATCCTGACAAATAACACAAATGCTTGCTTTCTCTTGCAGACACGGTAGGTCATCTTGAAAGCAAGGTTTCATACAGTATATACTGTAGGTAATCCTGTGTACTAGTGGATCTGTCTTAGATCCTCTTACCAGAAATTCAACACTTCAATCGACTTTGTGATTCCAATGTTTCATCAACTGATGGGGTCATCACTCAATATCTGGGCATTAATTTCTTAAATAATGTAACACATAATTTAGTAAATGTTAAGATTTTTGAGTTTTGAAAATTATTTTTAAAACTTTGGTATATTTTTAAAGCTCTGGTGTAGCTGGTATTGTGCTGCGTATAACAAAGCCGACAATATAACTACTCTCCGAGGGAAAGGAGAGTCCATCATTTATTCTTCTCCATCATAACAACACCTGACCGTGAGGAGGCGCCGGTGGGGGACAGGTGTTGCGCTACCGAAGCGGTCTGGTGAGTGGCTATAACGCACCTGCCCATCCGAAACAGAAAGTACGCCCCCTCGGCTATTCTGTATATACCTAGAAAGATAGCCGCTTACAATAATTTATAAACTGAACTGTTATAACCTTTAATATCTCATTTTGTATTCTGATTAATGGTTAAATAATCACTGTGTAAAATCTCTGTAAATGATTTCTGCTTCAAACCAAAACACTATGAGTAACTAAGAACATCGAATGCCTATTAAAAGCTGCAATGAATGTACAGTATGGCATCAGATAGAGTGTATCCAAGACAATGGGACAGAATGATAAGTCAGTCTACCTTCTGTAGAGTGAATTTACAGCCCTTTCCATTCATCTTCATTCCGGAATTTTCTAAAAATAGCTCCTTAATTATTTGGCTTCTAATCAACAAGATCAATATTGCAATTAAGGAGCTGTTTGTGTCAATATTCGGCAATAAGATAGATTAGTGGAGTCACAAGATGAGTAGCCCTGCACTACAATCTAGGCATGGAAGCAACTCAGATATCACATCGATCTGTCCATGTGGAATGGACAGTGTGGCGATGCAGACATGCCTCAGACGCCTCAGACTTCTTTTTTTGTGAAGCCGTGATGAAGAGATGTACTGTAACAGGGCGGAGTGCAGTCAGCATTGATGGACTTGCATGGCAAGTGCATGGTCAGGTGTGCACATCTACCAACAACAGACCATGTCATAAAGTTGGGAGAGCAGCACCGTCATTCAGGAAAGACCATGCTGGAACTCTGCAGCCCTGTGGCTGACCCCAGACTCACACACCTCTGGAATTAACAGGAATGATAAATCATGGACCTACGTCATGTTAAAACATTGTTAACGGTTGTTTTGTTTGTTTTTTTGTTAGCTTGTCTGTTATCCTAGCAAATTCTGTACTAGTAATACAGTAACAGTGCATGATTCCCCTGACTACCATTGCACTAATATTGGTTTGTGACTTTTTAAAGCATTTAGGTCAAAAGAATCAGAGGTCTAGCACCTTTGAGCTCTTCAGAAGAATGACTTCTGTCGTTAGGCCATAATCAAAAGTATTGACATTTTTTGCAGTTTTTCTCATAACGCCTTGACATGTGAAAGGGTTAATACCAACTTAAGAATGATATATATTGCTGGATAACCAGAGTTCAATTACATAGTTTAAGACAACTGCAATTATTCTTTTTTTAATTTGGTCAGTGGCCAGGTTATACTCCATCAAATTAAATGTGGGAATTAAGGTATTATAGAATTCCCACCCCTATATTACATTCCTCTCACATAAGACAGTTAATTGGGTGCATTCATCTAATGTTTATTTTGGTCGATGAAGAGATAATGTAAAACCAAATATGGTGAAAATGGAAACCGGGCTGAGAAGGGTATCTAAAGTTTTGCAATGGCTTTGAAATAGTTGTTTGTAGTTATTCTTAGCCTTACAGTATGTTACAGAATTCCTTAAAAGAAAAAACAGATTGTCTATTGTCTGTAAAAAGTCAGACGAATTTAAACAAATTCCTCAGTCACAAGTAACAGCAATTCAGCATTTGGTTTATATGCTATAAAAGCTGTAAATACATGTACCATCATAAATATTCGTTATTTTGCTTTCAAGCAATATTTTGAATAACAATATTTGCAAGAGGCTTCTATGATTTTTTTCTGTGAATGCATGATATTAGAGTAAAAAGGTTACACAGAAATAGTATATTATTGATATCAGTGTCATGCCTGATATTATATTATTATATGTTGATTAGTATAAAGAGAATATGTTTAGACCTTCAGACCTTGAATTCCTGTAGAATTAATTACACCTTTTTCGGGAAAAGACCTCAATATTTCTGCTATGAATGACACAGCAACTAACATCCCTGAATGAGACATTAAACAATTTAATACAATTGAAGAATGCAACAAAATGTAAGTTACAAATCTTAAGCTTAATTTGTGGAAAAATCTCAGTTGGGCACAGGAAAGACACTGATATATCCATTTTAATGCAGGATAAGTTAAGCCTTGCATTAACAATTTTGAATAGTATAAAACCCATTTGATAGTGGAAACTATTAATATAATATTCATGAATGTTTTTTTTTCTTTTTTGTATTTCTAACAATTTTGAAATGTATAATATTCAAGAGGTTTATTTTTATTGTAATCAGCTCTTTCAGGAAGTTTTCAGTGACATCAATATATGCAACTAACACTGGATAAAAGTGGCAATTATTTGATATTAACTGCAGCTTTATTATGTTCCTATCAAATGGAGGATGAGAGTCATTTTGTTTAACAGCCCTTTTAGTGTAATTATTTCTAAACAGTCCGCCATTTGTCCAAGAGATACATCTAGAATAGAACTGTTCACAATTACAAATTGTCCTAGGTTCAGCCGAGAATGTCAAAAACATTTTATTTGCTGTGGGACTGAGGGCTTAGGAACTACACAACTCAGAGGATTTACAGGATCTTCAAGAAAAGACAGATCATTTCCGATATATTTTTGATGAAAGGTGTCATCAACAATAAAATAAAGCAATCAATTATTTATTGAAGACCTGTCACAATCATATTCAAGATAAACGAAAGTTGTTTTATCATTTAGGTTTCCTGTGTCCTTTGTTTCTATAAAAGAAGACAGTAAATGGATCTATTCTGTATGCTGGTATACTGTACTGTACAGAAACAGTCTTTTATTTAACTTTTTAACTTTTTTATTCAATTCTCTTCTGCATTTTAAACTCTCCAAATGCAATTTATATTATTTTTTAAGCTTTCCTTTCTTCCAAAATACCTTGTGTTTTGAATTTCATGTCAGTAGTCCAGTAAAAGCTCCCAAACAATGTCTTTTAAAACAGCAGGATCTGAGGACTATATTGTTATTGTAAATGATCTATCAAGAGCTATCTTACACAGCAGAAATGGTCTAAAAATAACTGGTTTCTAAGTGCAAGCATGCAATTCTCAAATAAACTAGCTTTTAAATGAGAGACCCATCTTACATAATAATACTACATTAAGTGCTCTAATGAAGAACAGAAAGCACAAGAATATTTTCAGAAAACCCTTTTCTCCTATTTTCTGTTAAAACAAAAAACAAAAGAAAATATAACTGTGTTGTGAGTGCAATATTAAAGATACAAACCTGAATTTACAATAAAATATTCAATATACTCTGGGAATATTTCAGAATAGGTATATTCCCGTTTTCTTCCAATTTATCTCAAAGGATGATTTTCAAAATGGTTTTGGCTCTAGATCAAAGTTTCGTGGCGACTTTCTGAATATAATTGTAAAAGTCTAAAGATGTAACATTATAGAGAAGCATCACAGGACTGTAAAACAGTATTAAAATTAACATCTACTGTTTTTATATTTTTAGTTAGGAACAGATTTGGAATTTTTTAATTAAAATTAGCGCAAACACCAAAAGTTTGAAAGCATCAATAAGTAATATTGTGTCTTTTTTTCAGAAAAAATGGGCAGCAACATTGCAGTTTAAAAAAAAAGTTCATCCCATCTTCAATTTAACATTTATTTTCTTTTATGCTGCAATAATCTATTACTCTGTCTGAAGTGTAATTAAGGATTTAATTAATGTTAATCTGGAGTTAATCTGCGACATTAGAGTAAAAACTAACAGATTGGATGTAACTTGAGTAACCTGGTGCTGAGTTTATACTGACGATCATTTGTATAGTATGCCAGGTAAAACCATTGTTTTTCACACAACAGGAGAGCTCATGGAGGTCCTGACATGCTTATTTCTCTGCTTCACATTTACCCTGCGAACTCCTTCGCATATTATAGGGTAAGTAAAATGTAGTGCATCTTAACTGGAAAATTATTAGGTCAATGAATTCATACAGTTCTTCTCATTTACTCCAGATTTAGTAATCCCAAGGTAAGAGCTTTACCAAACTCTCCAAAAACCAATGTAATATAAAGTGATTTGATAATATGGAGTAATTAGCATCTGGCAGTTTAAATTACTGATCTGTAACAGGTAATTGCTATCATCCCACATGAGCTTTTGTGAAAAAGGCAAAGGAAGAGCTTCACTGTTATCATGTAACTCGACACCTTACTATACTATCATAATGTTAAAACTCTATTATGACACAGTGGAAGGGATAAACCATCTGGATGGTTTTAAGCTATTACGTTAATTCTTTCATATTTTTGGCCATGTTAACTAATGAATTTTTGGACAAATTTTGATATTACTTTAAAACAACAAGTGTCTTTTTTAGGATTGATTACTGCAAAGTCCTCCTACAGGAGCTCAGCACAGGACATTATTATTGTTAATGACACATGTCATTATTACAGGACTCCCACATTACACTGCTACCATGATTTCTGTTCACAACAAATACTTGGCAGAATGATGCAAAATGTGTTGTAAATCAGGTATAGTGGAATTTGAATAAACATTTTTTCATCTATATTGCAAAACATTCCAACCTTGTTTAAGTAAATAGCTTCAATCGTAAATCTGTAAAAGCTAAATTATTTAAATTAAAAATTGTGCCAACACAAAAATAGAATAATTGCAATACAAAGAGAATTAAACATTAGAATGAGAGAGTGAGAACAGATACATTTTAAAGAAAGATTTTAATCACTGAGTCAAGTATTTGACAGTTTTTGCTTACATACTGTAGTTCCTCATTTCTGGTGCATTCGCAACAGAACAGAATGCTTAATCCCCATTGAATGCAGTCTAGGTCTGAGGAGGCAAAGATTGTCTGTAGATTGTAAAGCTGCCATTTCTTATTGTGGTATTTCTGATTCCCCCCTATTTTTAAAGGTTTTCATCAAACAATGACACTGCCATCAATTGTGGGTTTATTCCTACCTTTCTCACAACTTCATTTCTATAGCAGTTGAGATAAGCCGTGTATGCTGTATTTAAGAAATGTCTCCTGAAGATGTTGTTACAGACGCTATGTGTGTCAACTCTATATAATTTTGGTACAGAATGTGATGCACCCTTTGTGATAATAAGATTTCATGAAAAAATACCATCATACTTCAATCCTAAACTGTGTGTGAATAATAAATCTAGTTTAGAACATCTAAACAGAGCTTAATTGGATTTCAAATTCATTTCTAATTCCTCACGTCTATCCTTCTTGAGAAGAATGGCAATACTGCTGCAGGTACAGATTGTGATCACTTTGGCATTCACTAGCAGTCACATAGTAAAATCAAGCTATAACGAGGAACTGCATAACCAAGGCGTTGCTTTATTACATATTTGTAAATGTTAGAAATCCCATCTAGGTTATGGAAGTTGTTCAAGATTATAAATTGAACCTGTTTAACTTTTTTTAAAGCAGGTTTAGAAGAGATAGACACACACTGCCAGTTGTGTCAGATCAGTGCATTCGCTTCATGAATGTGTGTTCTCTCATTTAGTGTGGTATGCATGGCTCTGACTGTGCCAAGGTATTTTATTGTTGTGTAAGAGAGACTACTTATACATCATGGTTGCACAAGTGCATGGTTTACATTCAGTACTGTAAGTGTTCAGTTACAACACATAGGGTATGCTCATATTTTCCCAAAAACTCTTGCTCTTGGAGAACAAACTTAAGACCTGGGTCACAGGAATCAAAGTCTCCTAGCCTGCCTGATATACTATTCTGACACGTTACAATATATTAGTGGTACAAGTCAAGCAAAAGATACAGTAGTTTAATCCATTATTGCACAGCTGGAGTTTGTGGAGGTCAGTATAACAGGTTGCTGTTTGAAACCTGTGGGTGACCAAGTGCTGTTCTGAGCTAATAAATTATTAGCATTTGCTCCTTCTGCCCTAGCACATTCTCAAAAAGTACTTGCAGTACTGTATGTATCTGATCTCTGTAAATTTTAGAAAAAAATTGAAAATGACATTCCAAATTGCCTCTGGTTTATTAGACACATTTCAAATCAGATTTGTAATGCATAAAAGCCGGAAAAAAATATTTATTTGAAACCAATGATTCACACCTTGTTTTTTCAATAACAAAGAAACAAACTCAAATATCAACACAGCCTTTTCAACATAGTGTTTTCTAAGGCAAAGTAATGGCAGTAAGGACTCTTCTGCATGATTCATAACAGATTTGTCTACGTAGTCACTGTATGTAGCTAATTTAATATTCCACAGACTAAAGCAAAATATAAAGGGAACCGATTATTACTTTTATTTTAGTAAGTTAAACATTTTCCTTAACTTCAGTATAGCTGCCATACTGAGTAAAATTTACTCCTCATCTCCTATCCTTCATGAAACATTCCTGGTTACAGCTCACTATGAAAGCGAGATCAACAAATTATTCTTTTTTATTCTACTCTATTTATGAATACCAGAAAACCCAAATGCCTCCTTCTCTTATTTCTTAGTGTTGTATACTGAAGGAAACCTGGTATTATTTTCTTGAAAAATCAACTCAAACTTCAGACAAAACTAGTCAAATGCCAAAGGGCTTAAGCAGTTCATCCCTCCCTGTCTGGATCAAAGAGAGATCCTGTCAGAAAGTCAAACGGAAATGCCAATTCTTAATGTTTAAGGGGCAATCTTCCACATCTGACATTTTAACAGGCAGACAAAACCACAGACCTTTGAGCTAGCTAGCAAAGTTCATAACAGCCTTTAAAGACACCAGCAACTATGAGGTTTATTAATTCTTGGCATTGCCCAGTTGTCTTTGGTGACAAGACAGTGGCTTTTCAGGTTCAGCAAACAGGCAAATGTAGCCTTCTGCATCATACTCAGTTTTCCATTTAAAGGAGTCTATTTTCGTTTTCTATTTAAATTTGTAACATTCAGATCTGTACATTCAAGTCGCATCCAAAATTCTCCATTGTCTTCATTTCTACTTTATTTTCTGTGTCAGCATTAGGATTAGAGAAATAAATAAGGAAAACAGTCATGGTAAAACACATGAAAAGATACGTCGCAGATAAATGTGAAACTCCAGGAAAGAAGCATGCCAGCATGTATTAAGTTTCTCTTCTATTGCTTGATCAGCAATTAAAAATAATTCTGGAGATAACTTCTTATCAAACAAACCTGAATGGGAAAGAAATATACTGAAACATTGTAAACATATACTGAAGTTCAAATAAACACCAGGTAATATTGCAGTATTTAAAAGTGGTGAGAAAAATAAAATGTATCTAAAAATGTGTTAAGCCAAATAAGATACAGCTGAATGATAAACTAGTACAGATAAAATAAACAAGTAATAGGTTTATTCCATGCTGAAAAAAGAAGAAAGAAAACACAACGTTTCGGCCATGGAGCCTTCTTCAGGTGTGACACCTGAAATATTTCCAAATATTGCTGGGAAGTTGTAGTTTTGTTATGTTTTATCAATTCATATAGAATGTTACAGTTAGAGTGTAGTTTTCTTATGTCAGACATCCATACATGACACTTAAGACATTCACATTGCATATATATTTTATCCAAGTATGTTTTAGACATAATATTAGGATATCAGAACACTAGAAAATCTCAATCTGACGTGAATAACACAACAACACTGTGTTAATATTAGGTTTTAATTGTAAGAACATTGCAAAATGTTTCAAATATTTCATACCGTACATACTTTAGAATCTACAGACCTGCACTGCCAGAACATTTCTGTATTTACTAACAAAGTTTTTACAATATAATTCAGTTACCTGCAATGTATAGTTTATGTAAAAATGAATTACAGTATGCAGTATATGGTGTGGCATGTAGATGAAGCCAGTTAGCGTTGCTATTTCATAAGGCCTGATTCCCAGGTTTGTAAATGGGCTCTCACCAGGATCTTCAGCTTCCAACCCACATCCCAGACACACGTTTCTCATTTGTTCCCTGTAGGCATGTGTGATGGATCAGTGTCTTGCTCAGGATACATCCTGCATTTTGCCCACTGCCTTCCAGGTTTGACTCCAGCTCACCGTGATCTTGTATTGGATGAAGCAGGAATTGAAAATGGGAATATAGTATACAGTACATGGGTTCATTCTTTACGTATACTGCCGCTTCAATAGTGTTGAAGCAGATGGCTGAAGATGTGAAACCAACTGAGGGTTAAAAACCATTAACAAGTTTGAAAGGTCTTAAGGCTTGTGATGTATCGCTTCAATAAGAGGTCCATATAAATTAAAAAAAAATGAAAGGAAGAAAAACACCAGTAAAGGAGAATGACTGAAAAAAATATTCAATGTCAATGTGTGCCTGCAACATATGAATTATAATGTTTTAATTTACATACTGTATGTCAACGGTATGGGATTAGATTTTTTACACTTTTTCTGGGAATACACCCAATATTGCCATATCGACAATAAAACCACAGGATGTGTTCAAACAAGCGTAGCAATGCTTTGCGTTAACAAGCCACGTTAATTGTTTTTTCAACAAATAAGAAATGAATACAAGATCTATGAGAAGAAATGGCAAAGTAACAGGTTTTCATACAGCAGTCCTCACTCCTCTGAGCCTCCCCCCAGAGCTATTTTGAGGTTTTGGTCGAGCAAGTTTTCCATCTGTTGCCTGCACAGAACAAAGCAATTGATTTGATTCTCGCATGTGACCACATTTTCTCAGTGCTTCCTTCGATTCTGATGAGATTCTCTCTTAATGAAAGTTAAATAGCACTTAAGCACACCAGGTGTTATTTTCAATTTAAAAAGCTGATATAGTTTTAGACTTGTACTATTTTCAGTCTATTATCTGCTAATTTGTTCATATTTGCATGTTGCACCTAAGAAATGCAGATCAGAAAATAAACAAACATGACCGTAAAGTAACAGATTTACTTCAGTGATAAATATCTTATTGAAAATATTCAGACCTGAAGGTTACATCATTTTTCATTTTGTGCCTTCCTGTACAGATATCTTACCGCTTAAATTTAAAAAGCTTCAACTAGACAAAATTAGAGAGGTACAATTACATCTGCATGAGAGAAAAATCGAATGGGGTGCTTGGCAAACCTACAGCAGTGCAGCTAATAATAACTGCAAGGCAGTTTGATATTCCATACCATGAAGACAAACCACTCAGGTCGCCCCCATCAGGAAAAGCAGTCATGCCCACTTTGCAAGCAGCACTGGCTGCTACATAGTCTTTGGGATATACCAGCCTACTGTGGAAAGGTGGTATGGGCTTGTTTTTTAAATAGTATAATTGCCTTCAGCCCTGGGTGATGATGATAAATTGCTAATTTAATAAAAGCAATCAGAATACTCCCCCTCTGCTGTGACAGTATTTTTCTATTTTGTGAAAAAATCAATGATAACACATGAACAGGATGAGGTGTAGCCATGCTGAAATTGCAACACAACAACATTACAATAATTTAAGTGGGTCTGCAGCTAAAACACGTTAATCTTGTGTTAACACGTGTTAAAACAGATGAGTGAATCAGATATGTACAAATCAGATATGTTTGCGTAGGTCCAATCTCAGTTTACAAGGGGCAACGATATCCAGGATTTGAATGCTTGGCGAAGCAGGGTGGAGGGACAGAGATAGAAAAGATGTGCACAGAGTTGTGTACAGCAAGGCAGTATTTATAGGTAAGGAAGTTGAAGTGCAACATTAAAATTTGGGTTCCTTCTGAACATCTGTTAATATGCACAGGGTTTCACTGTACCTATGCAATGACAGAAACTGTCAACGTACGAGAAGACAACTTTAGAATTACTACATGACACGGTGCACCTTAATGAAGTCTATTATGTAAGATGAAACATTTTTCAGTCCTTTCCTGAAGAACCAGCTTTCAGCTTGCCTACTGCTGATCAAAGAAGCACATACAAGAGGTCAGTGAAGATGAGTGCATCTAAATATAGTTCTAGCAAGCTTATGTGATGTTGTTTGTGGGGTTCTAGACAACTGAACATTGCTTTCTGAGAGCACAACCTGCTTCGGAGTGGAATATCAGCTTGGTCATGAGTAACCATGAGTGACTGGGCTTTGATGGAAGGATGTTTTTGCGAGAAGAAACATCAGCTTCTTTACAGTTTCAAGGTCAAAATATTTGGAAGCATAATGCCACTGTCTGGCTTTATCCAAAACTGTGGAATCAAATAATTTTTTTTTAATGAGAAAAAGTCATAATATTTTAATCCATTTTTAAAATCAAAATCTTCCTCAATAAATCACTCTCGTCCAATGTTACTTCTCACCATTTCCTAGTAAAATCCTTCAGCTGAACTCTAAAACTATGAAAGTTTCAATTATCTTGCCTGGTGGTACTAATTCTTTGTCACTGAAGTGGAAAATGTGCTGCAGCAGATATTAGTTTACACTGTCATGAACTTTGAGCTCAACAATAATTTATTTTGTTTGTAGAACCAGTGATCTGTATCATCTGAGATGTTGCACAGGGCTCATATTGAAGAGATACGGAATCTGACAAGATTTCACAACATGAAACATTTCCAGTGGAAGAGAATGAGAATTTTTTTAAATTACAGTTTTCTTTAATTTATAGATAGATAGATACTTTATTGATCCCGTGAGGGAAATTGCAGTTCAACAGCAGCTTAACACACACAACACAGCCACAGTGTAACGAATTATATAATAATAGTACAATACATACAATACAATACAAGAGTTACTCACAGTCCGGACACACAAGAACAAACTAGAACAGAACAGTACACAGAAAATCGTATCACACATATGAATATAAATATAGATGTAACTATAGATATAAATATAAATGTATTGCACAGGTCCCTGGCATATATTCCACAAAAAGTGGTTGTAAATGGGAAAAAGAAAAAGAAAAAGAAAGAGAACAGATGTAGCAGTAGATGTGTAGATGCGTTCAGTCCAGAAACAGGTCACTGTCGATGTTGCCTCTGCCCAGACGCAAGGTGGATGCGTTGTACAGTCTTATGGCAGACGGCAAGAATGACCTCCTGTAGCGCTCCCTGTCGCACCGTGGATGAATCAGTCTATTGCTGAACGTGCTCTTCATTCCTGCAAGCCTGTCATAGAGGGGATGGGAGAAGTTGTCCATGATGGCCTCTAGTTTGGATATCATTCTCCTCTCAGCCACTACCTCCAAGGAGTCCAGGTCAGACCCAATGACAGAGCTTGCTCTACTGATGAGCTTGTTCAGCCTTTTGGAATCTACTGCTCTAATCCCAGAGCCCCAGCACACCACTGCGTAGAAAATGGCACTCGCTACCACCGACTGATAGAACATGTGTAGCATCTTACTACACACATTGAAGGACCTGAGCCTCCTCAAGAAGTAAAGTCGGCTCTGTCCCTTCTTATAGATGGCCTCGATGTTCTTAGACCATTCCAGTCTATCGTCGATGTGCACTCCCAGGTACTTGTACAAGTCCACCATCTCCACGCCACTCCCATGGATGTAGACAGGAGTAGGTTTGACCTTTTTCCTCCTGAAATCTACCACCAGTTCCTTTGTCTTTGTAACATTCAGTTCCAAGTGGTTCACCCCACACCACTCCACAAAGCTGCTGACCAGTCCTCTGTACTCCTCCTCCTGCTCACCCTTGATACATCCCACAATTGCAGAGTCATCTGAGAACTTCTGCAGATGGCGTGACTTTGAGTTGTACTTAAAGTCCGAAGTATAGAGGGTGAAGAGGAATGGAGAAAGAACTGTCCCTTGAGGTGCCCCTGTGTTACTCACTACCTGTTCAGACACACAGTTCTGAAGTCTCACAGACTGTGGTCTGCCTGTCAGGTAGTCAGTGATCCACGAGGTCGTGGAGGCATCGACTTGCATCTCCTCCAGCTTCCTCCTTAGAAGTAAGGGCTGGATGGTATTGAAGGCACTGGAGAAGTCGAAAAACATGAACCTTACAGTGTTGCCAGCCCTGTCCAGGTGTGAGTAGGCCCTTTGCAGCATGTAGATGATCGCATCCTCCACACCAACACTGGGCTGGTAGGCAAACTGTAGGGTGTCCAGTGATGAGCTGACCAGGGGTCTCAGGCGGGATAAGACCAGCCTCTCCAGTGTCTTCATGATGTGAGAAGTCAGTGCAACTGGTCTGTAGTCGTTGAGGACAGAGGGGCGCCCTTTCTTTGGTACCGGGACCAGGCATGATGTCTTCCAGAGCATCGGGACTCTCTCCAAGCGCAGGCTCAGGTTGAACAGTCGCTGGAGTACTCCGCTCAGCTGATCAGCACAGGCCCTCAGAACTCTGGGACAGATGTTATCTGGTCCTGTGGCCTTACCCTCGTGCAGCCTCTTCAGCTCCTTCTTCACCTGGTCAGCTGTGATGGTCAGCCTGGCCTGGGGGATGGTGCTCATAGTGCTTTCAGTGCTGCAGGTGTTAATGGCGGAGGTGTTGGAGAGTGGCAGCTGTGGGGGATTGGTGGGTGAGTAGCCGTCGGGGGTTGTAGCTGTAGGCGGCCATGTTTGTGGGGGGATGGAGGAGGTGTTGGGCAGTCGCAGCTGTGAAGGGTTAGGGAGCGTGTGGCTGTGGGGGGATGGGTGTTGCGCCACAGAGGACCCAGAATCAAACCTAAGTCTAGGGTTCCCAAGCCTGTCGAAAGTAAATGTTGGGCTTCAATGTCTTGAGAACAAGAAGGATTACATGTGCATAAGGCACTTTACAAAACATAATAGTTCAATAAATAACCATTCATTTTGTCATCTTATGTTTCTTTTTTTTGCAGGCATTATACTAATTCCATAAAACACAACTGTGAACTGTAGTGCTCTATTGCTTTACACTGTGTTTCTCCTGTGAGCAGTGTATCTTTTCAAAATGCAGTACTAACTGAAATCCATGAAGTAGTTTATCTGCACTTGCAAATAAGCACTTAAATAGTAGTGTACAGAAATAAATAAATTTGAAAAAATATTACACAAAAGACTTTAATAATGTTGTAGGTAATGCTTTAAGGCACAGAACCAAAATGATTCACCTCTGCAATTCTGTTTTACATTAAAATCGAAAAGTGAAGGTGACGGCTGCAATGTGAAGGAACCACAGATTTACGTGAAACACCTTTTTTAAACACCTTGAAACAGCAAGTGCCAAGGGCTACAGTTAACGCAAGGTTAATGTGAAATGGAAACTACAGACTGACTGCAAGACAGACAGTCCTGCAGGACTAATCTACAAAACTCAGACATGAAAGAGGAAACAATCTTAGAACCACTGCTGAAGATTTAAACAGTGGATTGCAGGGAGCCAAAATGCCCACAAATATTTATTTTAAGCTATGTGGCACAGATGTTATACTCTGACATTGTTTTATATAACCAATAGAAAAACACATTACACAAGACATTGTTAATACAATGTACATATTGGGTCAGCTCCCAGCACAGCTATCTAATCACAACAAAGCCCAAAGTATTACATTTTGACATCTACAAGCACATGATCCTCACCATGCTGACAGAAGTATATTGTATGTACAACGCACCAAGAGCTTCCCAAAGACAAGCCAGGGGAGAAAGCAGGATGTTCCAAACAGAAACCAGTGCAACCAGAAAACAGCCAGCAGGTGAAGAGTCAGAAGAGACTTAAACTCTTTAAATCAATAAAAAAAGACTTTTAAAAGGTACCTCCACACTGCTCTGCAGGAAAATAAATGACAATTAATTTCATTTGTGATCTCCTGTGACAATCCTTATTTAAATTTATCATGGTAACTTTGTGGTAATTGTGCACTTCTGAGAGATCTCACTACAGTATTTAACATCAATGTACATTTTCACCCAAAAACGTATCTGTTTGACAGCAATTTTGCAGTGTTTTATTACAGTAGGCTGGTAAAATGCAAATAATATAGTAAACGTTTAGAAGGACAGTGTAAAAGATACTCCGATCGGTGTACACCTTTTTTAATGTATGACCTACTTTTTCATTTTCCAGTCCAGCGCAATCTACCAGTGTGAATTTGAAGCTCTGTTATAGGAAAAACATCAGTACAATAACAATACCCATCGCTAAACCAACAGCAAATAAAAGCAAGTGATTCATGCTACAGTGAACAAGTATTTTTCCCCATTTTAGAAAAAAAGAATATCCTACCTTAATGTGAGCATTGGCACTGAGAAGCTTACTTGAGAACACTTGCAATTTTTTTTTGAACGTGTTGACATTGCTGATCATGTCGATGGCACTTTTATTTTGTCCCTGCAGCTCGACATTCAGCTCATTTAGCAGCTCAGCCAAGTTTGTGAGGGTTGCTAAATCCAGAAGGCACTGGTCATCCTCTAATTGAGCATATTCACCATGTTTAGACAACTTGAGAAACATTTTGATTTCAGGCAACAGCTATCTGAACCTTGCCAAAAATGTTTGTTTTTTAAATCTCTTTTATCGGGGAATGTCCACATCATTCGTTTTGTGTGCTGTTTTGAAATGTTGTTCTATATTTCCCTTTTGTAGTGAATGTGGGGTACATGTGGCAACAACCAAGAGACCGTTCTTGGGTAGCACACACGACACTACGGAGCTCCTGTGGCCTTTTTTTCAGTGTCAGACAGCACTCAGGGAAGAGACTTTTACAACCCATTCAACAACGGTTAAACACACACAAGGGCAGTAAATTGTATGACATTACATGCACAGATCTGAATGAATTTTTAGGCTATCAAAAAAAGCAGTCAAATCTCCCACTTATTATCCCAATAGTAGTCAAATATCCCACTCATTTTGTGCCGAACATTCTTGCGATCGACTGGCAAGCACTCCTTGACTGGCTGGGCAACGAATGTAATGTCACAGCGACCCAGAAAAAAAGCCAGGTTGAATATCAATGGTACAATGTTAAATTACCAAGATGATTTAAAACACTGTAACAGAACAGCGCATTCCTGTCTCCTCAGAAGAACACGTCGTACAGTAATTCAAAAAGAGACATGTCTGAAATCAATGAAGCAATGATCCTTTACTGTTGGACACCCTCTACATCTGGCTTATTTAAGAATGCAGACCTGTTACTTTCTACCAGTAATGGAAATGGTGCTTGAGACTGAAAACAAGTGACGTTTTTTTAACTGTTTTGCAATTTCAGCTTTTCTACATGTGGGCACCAGTCAGGGGTGTTGATGTGAAAGACAGAATAGAAAACCAAGGTGTCAATAGTAAAAAAATTAGGAAATAAAGATCCCATGAACAGGTAGAATCCAAATATTTTGGCGGAGGACTGAGTGGCAGGACCAGGTTATCAGGACTCTGAACCTGGTGGGTTATAGGGCTTCTCTTTTCAGCGTGCCAGTCAGCAGCTTTGTTCCGGCCTGCCAATGATGCCACCCGCTCCCTCATCAGAATGTGATAAGAGGCACAAAGGATGTGACAGGTTCTATTATTGCAGCCAGACAACCAGGTAAAAAAAAAGCTATTAGCATATGAATGAGTTTTAAAAAAGTATTATAGCAACCTGACTCCTTTTAGCACCTTGAATAAAAACAGGATGGCTACATCAACCTTTTGAACATTCAATACTTTCATCTGGTTTTTATCCCACTCCAATGTGGTTTTGTAGGTAATAAAAATTAAAAAGTATGTTCAATGTATAAACAGATAATTTAGACATTTATACTGCATATAAAGACAAATCCATTCTTCCTGACTGTACATGTCAGTGTGATATCTAATAACCTCTAGGACACCTCTGAGACAATTTTAGGATGTCATTAGACATTTGTCCACAATTAAATTCAAGATTAATGGTAATAAAAAAAAACAAGACAATTAGAGGCCTTTTGAAAACATTTGCACTCGTTTTGAATGCAAAGCATTAAATTTACTCATGAACATGCAAGATGCATTCCAAGTTTGTACAGCACTGAAATTAATTTTTCTCACAATTCTTATATAAATTAAAAACAAGATTTGACTGTCAATATTCTCCAGTTTGGAATGGGCCTTTATTTTGTTTTAAGTTTGTCTCGGTCTGGAATCGTTAATTGTTGTTCAATGATGAATAAGGCTGTGACATCTGCACCAGAACAGGTAGAACCTTTGGACAGAGTTTATATTCGGCTGTTGTGACTGTGTCTTCCTATGTAAAAAAAGTGACAAAACATTGGAACTGTCTATACTTAGTGTGGGCAGCATGGGGGTGCAGGTGTTAGCATTGCTGCCTTTTTGATGGCCCTTTATTCTTTTAATTTCACAATTATATCTGTATTATTGTATTTGTGTCATTGTATTTTCAGTTTACTGTATTGTTTTCTATTGGATAATTTACGTAAGGTGCCCTGAGAATGGTCGGTATGGAAAAGGCTCTGTAGAAGAAAAAGATTGGTGGAATGTGACACTGATCCAGAATGAAGCAAATTTGTTTTGCTACTGCCATAAAACCATTTACTGTATGTTCTTCACACATAAAAAACCATTTTGGACAGTATATACTCAACTGTATACTCACTCAAAGCATTCAGAAGACACAGGCTGGATCGAACGCTTTTTGATTTTCAGGGCCTTCCTAATTTTCTGCTCTGTAAAACATTCTACTCTTATAATCATCATGCTACTAAAGCATGTCAAGTCCTTTAACTATCAGGATTTTAGTCTCCTTGGAAACATAAGAAAACAGACGTTTGCAGTGAACGGTCATCAACCAGGAAAGCAATACAGGTCCTGCCAATGGAGCAATTAAACTTGGCTCATTGGAGAATTTTGGTGCTTATGAGTATGTATCCATCATCTAAATGTTGAGTGCTGCCTTTTACTTACACTAAACACTGGAACATTTCCTGTCCAGGTAATTGGCTATATTTTCTTGAGAGTCAAATGCAAAAGAACATTCTTCTATGACTGAAATATTATGATTCTCTTTTAAAATTATCACTGCACTGTACTGCACTGAATAATATTAAGTTTGCACTGGAAACAATAATCACAAAGCTCAACAGATTATAAGTTCTAGATGGCTTGAAAAATCTGATTTTCTAGCAATACTTGATTTCATTTTGGAACTTGAGAGTGAAAAAAATTGCATCTATTTCCTGTTCATTGATTTTATTCTTAAGCCATACAAACTAAGCCTGAACATGTCCTGTATCCTCTTCAGAACCAAGAACCATGGCTAAATGCAATTTTAATCATTTTCTTTTTAATGTGTCTTTGTACATTTATTCCCTATTAAATAGGATGTATGACAGACACTATGAAATCCGTAATAACATGACCCACATTAAGGCACCAATATCCATCTTATCTCCTGTATGCCAGCTGTAGAATTTTGCAAGTAATGAAAACTAATTCTGAAGGAGCCTCTGCAACAAATGACCTCCAATTCACAGAGACACATAAAGTCCTGCTACCAAAGACAGCCACACCTTATTTGCTGGTGCTAAATCCATGTTAATCATAGCAACACAAAGCACTGTGTCTCTAGGCTGAAGGCTGTAATTACTGCTGTAATAAGTATTGCATTATACTTGTACTAGCATAGACAAATAATTATCCAAAGCACATAAAACAGTGCTGTGACTATGATGTTCCACAAACATCAAGACTTTGAAAATGAAACTCTGTAGTACTTTAATTTAGAAACATTTTATTGAATCAGATAAGGCAATTAGGGGGAAAAATCCACAATCACAATAATTGCCTGGGATTCTCCTATCCTGTGTATTTTTACGGAGTGCTTAAGGAAACCCACTCAACTGACACCTGGCTCCAAAATCAAACTCAAAGAACCCTGGAGATGTGAGGCAGTAGTACTGACAACCAAGCAACGTTGCCATCCATAAAATATATTTAATCAATTTAATACCTGTCAGGGGCAGCATGAAGGCACAGGAATTAGCCTAATAAGAATGAGACCCCCCCAGGGTGTCTCCTGGGAGAGACTCCGGCTCCCCTGAGACCTGAATTGGATGAAGAGGTTAAAAACTGGATGGATGAATGAATACCCAGTCAATAAGGTCTTATAAAAGTTTTGTAAAAGAAGTAATTAATTACATAATATGGTTTACTTTTTCACACCTGTTTCTTACAAAACCTCAACCGAAAAACGTTATTTTGAAGAATACTTTATTTTTCCTTCAGGTGAAAAACAGTGGACTTTCACAGCATAGCAGAAAAGTGTATGGGTCTTAAAATAAAAATCACCAAAAAATAACCTGCAAGTTAATTTGGGATAGTCCTTTGTTTTTCAATACGTTGAAGCAAGTTATTTTACCTGACAAAAAACAGCTGTCAAACACCCGGAAGCAGAAAAGTAAATTGGCAATGCATTTAATCCAAAGAGAAAAACATTACAAAGTAGTAAAATATTATAACCATTGAATTTAATTGTCTGATAGCACATTTCAATGTTTGCTGTTTTGATCTACAGAAGTGTGCTCTGCCTTTGGAAAATAAAAAGGCTATTTGAATTTTTTACACAATTTTAAAGAATGAGAAAATTAGACAAGCAAATGGGTAACAGAGATAAAATAAATGCCAATGGAACTGTCAGGGTGACATATTAAGAAATCACAGATAAAGTAAGGCATCTAGAAGGGATTTAGAAGCAATCTGAATGATCGGTATCATCACTCACAGGATATCTGGCTTTTATTTCTGGCCTGCTTTAATGGGAGCACAGCTCAAGACACAGTGCTAGGGGAAAAAAGAGCAGCACTATTCTGCATGGAGCATCATTTCCTTAACACCAGCCATTATGTCTTCTTTATGGAATATTGATTACTTGACTTCCTGTTGGGAGGTTACAATTATATTACATCTTCTCTTACAAAAAATGAATAATGGTTTTAATTACTCACTTTAACACCTGTAATCTGATGCAAACGCTGCTTAAAGTATTGCCTTTGACGGTGCTGAAAAAGCAAAAGACTGGAGGTTAACCATGAGCCTAATAATTTGTTTCATACTTTGACAAGTGTAAAGAATGAACGATTCCCTATAAATCTGCAATTTGTTACAGATAATTAAAATTAACCTGCCAGCACTTCTCATACTCCAAGAGCCTTGTGAACAGTGACTCTAATCTACCAAACTGAAAGGATGTGTGTCATAAAAATAATGAAATCACATGACACCATGCAAAAGTCATGAGCATTTATTTAGCAAACGGTTAAAGTACCTTATCTAAACATTATATAAACGAAACTGAAAAATACTGGTAACGATGCAGAACAATCTACATTATATGCAATTGATCTGATAATCTGACTAAATATCTTCTGATCAGATCCTTCTAAAGAGCAGAGCCAATTGACCTCATTTTGGATGGGTTCCAATACCTTTCCCTAGTGCATCCTGATAACATTTTAAAAAATAGAAAATTGCCAAGGAGTGATATCCTATCTTGAATCACTTTACTGCTTTCTAGCTCCATGAAATTGCATAGCTATGGGATCTGCAGAAGCAGCCACACTATACTGTAGCTATGCCACCTACACAGATATTTATGATCCACTGCCTTGCACCCCAAGCAAGAAGGCCATGTTTAACCAAGGTATTCTTCCCTCAGGAAATCCAAGTTCCCTAAAAACACAGAATAACAAGCTCTCTGTAGCAAGGTTCATAGCTTCAAGCTTTGGCTCCAATGAGGTTTTTTCAAACAATTATGAAGTAGGGATTCTCGCCTGGCATAAGCTTCAAGTTCTGTCTGATCCTGGCTTCTCTCTCTCTTGTGGTCTGACCTTCTTTTTCTGTTTTTTTTTTCCCTTTTTGTTTTTCTCTGTCTTGATCTGATCTTATATGGTTTCTTTCTTAGACTGTTGATTGACACTTGAACTAAATTGACTAAGGTAAACCAGGAGATTCTTCTTGGTTTAAAGCTCTCTAGGAAGTGGAAATATTGACACTAGTTACAGTAGGTACTGTATTACCCATTGTGTCTAGATTCTTACAGAGACCTCCACTGTCTACCTTAGCCTATAACAGCATCAAACGTACAGTACTACCTCCAGTGGGTTGGTTTTCACACTGAAATTTAAACATAACATTTAAAGAAATCTTAAACTGAAAAGGTTTTTTTTTACTTTCTGTTGTGTTCAGGCTGAAGGATATTTTAGCAGATTCTTGCACTTTTACAGATTTCTAGTGAAACAGAGTGAGTGCAAATTTGGAGTCTGTATAAGAACTTTCAAATTACTCACTTCAATCTTCAATATACAAATTAAAAAGAAATTCAAATGTTCAGTTTTTGTTAGTTTCTTTTGCTACCATATGTTACAACAAACATATGAAAGACTAAGCATTATATTTTAGGATGTTTAGACAAAAGAATAGTTTAGGCAGCTAAAAATAGATGATTTATCCAAGTTATTTTTATAAAGTTAACTTCTGGGTTCAATAAACGTGTCTGACAATGTCTCAGCCAATTCACTGCTTGTCTGATCTGAGCATTTATTAAAACCAGCCAGCTTCACTTAGTTGCATTCCCAAGAGATTAAGTTTTAAAAAAGAAAAATAAATAACAAAAACATTTCTAAAGGGGGGAACATGTGGCATAATGTACAATACTTGTGACACTTCTTGCCACCCAAAAATGCAGTTTGGGATGCGCCAATTCAAAAGAGCTCAACACATCCCTGGGGTATCAGTGACTCGCGGCATTTGTGGTTGGTGTTCACACATTCTTAAATTGTACTGCTTTAGAAATCCTTTTAAACCAGACCATTTTTATTGCCTCTTCTGTTTATTAAAAGTATGGAGATTGCTCCAAGTCACTTCACTAATTACATCTTTTAACTTTATCATTCTCTCTTTCTAGATGCTTAATGACTGCTCCCACAGCTATAATACTATTATAACCACACCTAACATACAAGTCGATATTTTATTAAATTCAATTATATTTGAGCTAAAAGGGCAAAGTAAGACAGTCTACAGTTTCATTTTTGAAAGGAAATGGTGCTAGAACACCCTTTATGACCTTGCACGCATTTCTTATTGAGACATTATGACAGGGAGCCTGCTTTGTATTAAAATTACCCATCTTTGTATAGAATGCAATCAGATTTCAGACAAAGTCAATACAGAAGTAACATACATTGTATTGACCTTTTCCGCCTGAAATGTTTATTCCCAGCAATGGTGTAGTGAGATATAAAAGAATCCATCTGCAATTTAAAATATTCTATTCAAATAATCACAATGTACATGATCAGTGAAAAGTTATACAGTAGCAGTGCTATCGGGAAGAAAACTATTTTTATTCATTTTGTTCTGAAAATATTTTCATTACCACAGCAGAAAGGGAGAACCAGCAGGGCCACATTGCTCCTAAACTTTCATAAGCTGGGATAAATGACTTTACATTGTTGTGTTCCTGTGGTGGTATTATATTGATCACATATGAAAATTTAATGTAGTAAAATAGCAGGGAGAACATGCCAATATTGGAGACCCCCTGCTAATGTAAATGTGACACTGTTTTAACTCTTTAAATGCCACACCAGCTGTTTCTGTTGAGGGTGCCTGTGACTGAGCTGAACATCTGAACTGCTGCAATATTTATTGTATGTCTTGTTACTTTATTATGTCCTATTTAATTGAGAAAATCCGAGGACAGAAAGGGTTAAATGTGATGACAGATGGAACAATGTAAAACTGAAAAGCTGGTGAACAAAACATCACTGGGCATGGATTTTTAAAACATGTGACATTGAAAAAGTAACAAGCAAAGACAGCCTGCTTCCCTATATTTAAACCTGTCACACTTTCTGATTAATATTTTTCCCATGGACCTGTTGATTATTCCACAAACATGGGAAACAATATATTTAGAAACTGTGAACACAAGCTGTAGGATAGCAACATGCTGCTATTCAGAGATGATAGCCAAGCTAGGGCTGCAAAATGTCTCAACATGTTCAAAAACAGTCTTATTAGTGAGACAATTACAGAATACTGGATCAATAAACACTAAGAATATGCCTTTATCTCAGCAACAGATGTATCTCTAAGAGTCTGAAGACTCTTTTTGAATAACAAAGATATTATAGTCCATTTTAAAGATTTTGCATTTTCGGACGGACATAAGCAGTAGAATAGTGAAAAGGGCAATCAATTTCACAGCTAAAATTAATAATTCATTCAATAAGAACTTAACAGGAAGAATCTAAATGTAGAAAAAGCTTGAAGTTTCCAATTATTTTCCCAGGTGCATGTTACTACAGTACATCCTTTTAACGTTTTTTTGCTGTTGGAGTATTAAAAGAATGATTTTATTTCGGCCTCCATTGCAGTATTTTTTTCAATCTCTCTCTTTTACCAATATGGTAAAAAATATGGGCTACAAAGACTGATCTTGTTAAATGCATATTCATCACTGTGTATGATTAACTGTGCCTGATGTTTGATCTGCCCTTGTGAGACAAGAGTAGGCGTTGTGATCAGCACTCTTTCAAGCCTTAAGAATTACGTTGAAGAATACCGTTATCCGTTGATAAGAACCAAACTAGAAAAGAGAGGGACCAGTTCAGCTACTATATTTATAGTGCCCTAAACTAAAAATAGGTTATTAAATATTGGTGTCTGGAACAGAACAAATTGTCCTTTGATCCATGATAGCAAATGACAGCCAAGACGTGTACTAATGAGAAGACTAATCAGAAGAAGATCTCCACCAGGGCTGATCCTGTCAGACATATGAGATGATGATGATGGCAGAAAAGTTCCTTCTTGCCATTAATGTCTCCCTGTCCTTGCATCTATCATCTATCCCTGCTCAAAAAGACCACAAAGATCCTCTCCAGAACTTCCAGCTGAAAAAGCCTGAACAACTGAAGAACACTCTGAGCATCTTGTACTGTAGTATCAGACTCCTCTTACAACAAGCTCTTGGAACTGCACATATTTTTAAGGTTATTTTTTAAAGTTGACTGACAAAGACTTTAATGCATTTAATATTGTGGACCATCGATAAACAAAAATGAAATAATGTCATTGGACTCCAATGCTTGGTCTTGTCAATCGATTCTGTTGTCTTTCAAGAGTTCATAACTTGAAAGGTATCTTTTTCACCATTCTGTGTTTGGGTGAGTCCTGGAGACGATAAACATGAATAAACCTCTTTACTTTTGTTTAGGTTAGAAAGTATATCACTGAAAGAACAGTAACAAGGCTCACTGAAAACAAAAGCTAAAAAAATAAATAAAGAATTTCAAATACTTTAATGATTCAAAGCTGTTGGTACTAATGTATCACACAACCCTGTAAGTGCTGTTATTTAATTTAAAGAAGTTGTAAACAATAGACAATTTTCACCAAGAATTGTTTTAGGTGGAGTCATTTCAAGAAATATGTAGACTACAGCCAAAATAATATTGATTTAAGAAGGGATGCAGATTATCACTGATGGTATTGCAAATTCACAAGTACCTGGGCACACTGTTGGGACAAACCAAGGCTTCCCTGACTGACAAAGAGGTACATTTCCACCTAGAACTCCCAGAAGCAGGAAGACAATGACAACCTCCACTCAAACAGGCAATGTCTGCACCATTAGAGCTTACCATGTGCTCAGTGGTCAAGTCACGTCTGAAGTCCACAACCTGGCATGTTCTGTCTAAAGATGGTCCCCAGACTGCCTGTCTCTTGGTACACAAGTTTGTAAGACACTTGTGGTGGTAGAATGACCTTTTCTTAACTTGATGTGCCAATAGTTTAGCAACCTACTCCTCATTTATACGATTGTACAGTAATTTTGGTACCAGAAGACCATCTGCCCCTTTCGTTTTACCACCCTCAAAACCCTTGTTTTTATTGTACTAACTCTTTAATCCTCAATTTTTTTTTTTTCTTATGGTAAAACACTTTGAGAAGCTACTTTTATAGGCACTATAATAATTTTTAAGTTCCCGATTCAGAACTCTTTCTCAAAATGCATACAAATTTTGAAGATAAGCTTTTTACAAATCAAAACCAAAAATGTGACTTATTTTGGGTGGTAAAATACAAGAACCTTTTTTCCTTAGTGTGTCTACTTAAAACTGGCAGTATATATTTTTTTTCCCATTGCATTGTATAGGCATCAGCCAGAGGGATTAAAGATGATGCATGAATAAGCCTAGGCATGCTCAAAAGTAAAATTCAATAATATAGATGGATAAAATCAGCACATCACATTGATTGAAGGGATTGCAATTCAGACCTTCAGTCTTCTGGATCACTCTTTTTTCTGCATAAAAATGTGAGTGGCATTAACGATAGAAAATTGTTATATTACTGCAGTACAGTATGCTGGATACAGGATATTCAGAAACCTTGAAAAACGACATCACGCCAAAGAATGACTGGAAAAAAAGTGTTTCTTGAGTCTACAGATGTGCTGAAAATAACATACAGCCCTGCACAGCGATCTTTTAACAGAAATAACAAGGAGAGAGCATGAAGAAAAATCGTGAACCTCTTCTTAAATTTGAGAATATATTTAACGTGGCTCTTTTGTCAGTAACATATTGTAGTTGCAGACTGACTGGCATTTTACACTAACTAGTAGTACTGACATTAAGAAGGGACTATTCTAATGACAAAAAACTGATTCTAATGCTTTCACAGAAATACTGTCTGAAAGAGGACCTGTAATGAATTTTGTAATAGAATCTGGGTACAGGATTAAAATCTTTTAGCAACCACAAACGCTTCAGAAAACACCAATTCAAAACAATCTTCAAACCCAAAGCATAATACATAGGGTTAAAACATCACTTCCAGACAGAGTTACCCATCTGTTGCATCTATCAAGACTAAGACTATGACCTGGGTTATGGTTTGTCAAGGAAAACAAATAAAAGAAACTGATTATGTGAGTGTAGCGATGGTGAGTCATTTAGGGGCGCAGTCATTTTTATCGAGAGAGCCACAGATTCTCGCAGAGAAATCACGGAATTGGCGGCACCTGGTGACTTTAGCTCCCTACAGTATACTGTATATGCGGTCCCTGAAGCATTCAACGTTGCTTTTGCGCAGGGTCTTTTCACTACGATTGCTCAAGGTTGATGATGGAGTGGGCATAGCGGGATAAAATTGATGGCAGCCTCGGTCGTTTTCCGGGTCAGGACGCCGGTAAATAAGAAGACGGTTAATGAGCGTACCTGGCCAACCGGAATCGACCGGGAGAGGTTATTGCCCCTGCTATCTGGGAAGAAACGGTTACGGTTCTGTGGGGAACACCCCCGGCCACGCTACCAAAAAGGGGGCTCTTTCACAGTGAGCAATGCCCCATCTGAAAGGCCAATGAACAACATTAAGAAATCCAAAATTTTTAATGCTTGGGTACCACGTATAGTATGTAAGGACATAATACATGAAGTGTTCAAGTTTGGTCTAAACGTATCATGTAAAATACCATCAGAGTCCCACTGCAGTGTGGTGCCATTTGAATGCTACAGTGTATTGAAGGTTGGTGTCTACATTGACTATTAAAAAAAAGCACCACCTCAGATAAACAAATACACAAAATAGGCATTTATTAGGCACTTTTATCACATGGAACTTGTAGCCAAGAGCTACTGAAGAGTTACTGTTCTAAAACAGTATGTCACATTTCATTAGAACTGAGTATGGGTGACATAAGGAGTTACTGGCCCAGGAGGAGCTCAAACAAGAAAACCTCCAGCTAAGTACCAAAAACCACTTGACCACCAAACCTGTTGTCATTTTAAAGGGTCTTTCAGATATTTTAAATGATGGTTCTGAATTCCTACATTACACCATTGACTGGTGTTCAACACTAGATTCCCATTGTGTTTAAATGTAATGTGCTGCTCTTCTAAGAGGACTGTCAATATATTATCAGTATATATACCAAGTGACATTTTCACCACTTCTTGCATTTTTCATCCTATTTAAAGGATGCGTGTCCTTTATTTTATTTTTATTTAACTAAATGTGTAAGTGAAAAGTTGAGAATTACAGAGATTGTTTAAGGTGGGCAGATAAGGGAAAAAATAGTGTGGTAAATTTCCTGGAGACAGCTATTCTATGCTCAGAAAATGAAGTGTGCTGTCCACCAAAAAAAGAAAAATGCATAACATTTCTGCAATTCACACATTGCATTCACTGCAACCACATCATTCACGCGAAAATGAGCGACAACAGAAAGCTTGCAAGCATGGCACAAATTCCTTAAGGTAAGGGTGCAATGTGTGAACTGAGTATATTTATAACACTTGTTTCAATGCCAACTACTATTAAAGATGACAACTCAGTCCACCTAAAAATCAGAACAGTCTCTCAGAACAGTCCACAGTGATGCCATGATTATCCAATGACTGTAAAGTAATGGGTTTGCTTCAAGATGGTATGTCCTAACAGCTTGTGATACATGCCTCACACACTATTATACTGTAGCATTTCTGAGACATTACAATGCCAATCATAATGTCAATGGTTCAGGACAATTGTACCAAGAGCCGTTACGTAACTGCCAAAGTATCGACGTTTGCTCCTGCTGAGAGCTATAAGGTGCCTGCTGCCTCCTGCCAGAGCTAAGCCAACCTCCAGTGTTGCAATCAGTTGTACCACTGTGAGCAAATGTTAATAAATTCACCCTGTACTACACAAAATCTCCCACCAACAGACTTTCCCATTATTTTTCTTCCCCCGTTTCCTTCAGAGCCCCAGGCCCGTGTTTTCAGAGGCGCAAAATAAAAATTGTCACCAGAAAACAGCTCACGCTTGGAGCAGATTCAGTAAAAGATGTTCCTGCCTTCTCCGCAGTCGTATGAAGGCAAGGTGGTTAAAGAAGGAGGAAAACCATAAAAAGGATTCAAGAACGTTTAATACTTCAGTTTTATGCTGATTAATACTGTAATGGGGTTTAGTAAAAATACAAAAGGGAGTATGAAAAAATAAAGTGAAAGACTTGTAATAAAGTTAAAACATCACAGAGCACATCTATTTGATGTACCTACTGTACATAATTAGAAATTGAAGAGAACGCATTTCTGGGCTGTGTTTCACCACCTACAGCCAGGTCAGCGGCAGACGCTTTGAAACTCATGTGACAGGCTTATCTCATCTGAGCGGCTCAGATGTCTTGACTGTACCTTCTTAGCGCAGGAAGTGGGTCGAATAAACGGCTACTGAAAACCGCATTTCAAACTCTCGCTTAGCAGAACGATTTTTTTTGGCAACTTTTCGCTATGGCTAGCGCTTTTCAGAACTGCCGCTCAGTTATGGTCACCGGTGCTAGCCGAGGCTTAGGTCTGCAAATAGTGGAGAGCCTGGCAAAGAGCTGCCACTGTCCGGGAAAAGTGATCGCTACAGCCAGAGACCCAAGCAGAGCCAAGGTAAAGCTGTACAGTATACAGTGGTGTCAAAAGGCCATGAGCTCATGTAGCGAGTGCATGGCACGTAAATTATCACAGCCTTCTCGGAACACACTACAGTATGTGCCTTTTTACTGTGGTATAAAATGTTATGTCACCACCAACATATAAACTGAAAAAACAGAACAGTTGTATTTATAAAGTTGTTAGAAACGGTGCGGAAAATGTGGACCAAAAAATCTGTTGATGTAATATTTGAACTCTTCTCCACTCATAATAATCCATTTTTCTTAAGGTATACAGAAATAGAAAGTAAAGTATATTACCGACAAATGCAGACATACGGTATACTACAGATTTCTCACGTGTCTCTTCCATAGGAATTGCGGTGCTTGGTTGAGAAATACCCAAATATCCATATTGTGACACTCGGTAAGTCTCCCGACAAGTTTCAATGAAAAAGTAATACGTCGTACTAAACAATAATTTAAACTGAATAGAAGTGGTTGTTGCAGAGTTAATCTTTTTAAGATTAACGAAATATTGCTGTACTCTTTTAGAATATTATGTGGAATTTTGGTCACATGGTTATAGAAAAGATATTGCTGGTCTGGAAAAAGTCTGCGAACAGAAAACAGATTCCAGGGCTTAATGGAGTGTCCTGCACTAACAGGCTGAAGGAAGTGAACCAATTTAATCGCGAACAGAGAAGATTATGATTGGAGCTGATTCAATGCTTCAAAATCCTCAAAGGCATTGACAAAATCAGCCCAGCAGATTTCTTCCAAATGAGCAGTGAACCCTGAAATGGGAGACAAGCAGAAGCTACATGGAGGTGCAGTTCAAACTGAGAGCAGGAAGCAATTCTTAAAGGGTTGTGGGAATATGGAACATGCTAGCCAGCCATGCTATTGAAGGCCTTCTCTCACAGTATGTTACTCTTGTTATGGTGATGAAATTGAACATACAGTTTGAAGTGAAGTCTTTCCAATGCACTTACGATATTAACATGACTTCACTTTAATTTTAAGTCTACAGTTTTGACAAAGCATTTTGTGGACATTTTCCTGCTTCCCCACCATTTGTAAAGAAATAACTTTGCACATGAACATGTGAAGCACAGAACATGTGCACTTTTGTCAGCACTTGTGCAACATTTGTCAACATGAAAATTACTTCAACCAGTGTCTGCCCAGTCCTGAGCAGGACTTTTCCATGTGCTCTGCTGCAGTGTTAGTAGCTGCACAGCAAGCCAATGGAAATTCGATTTGCAAGTTATTTGTTTTATGGAAGGGCGGTTTTGTCTCTTTAGATGTGGTTAATCAGGAAAGCATTGCTAACGCTGCCAAAGAGGTGGAAGCTCTTGCGGGCGAGGAGGGACTGAGCTGCCTGATTAATAACGCTGGAATTAATGTCGTCGCAAATTTGGAGAAGGTGACAGCAGAGCAGATGATGCAAAATTTCGAAACCAACTCTGTAGCCCCCCTCATGATCACCAAGGTAGTGTCTGTCCATCTCCAGACTACACAAATATTTTTTCCTTTACTTTGTTACATTTCATCCATAGATGTCTGTATTTTTTGCAGAATGAATGCTTTTCCTCAAGTTTCAGGATTACTAAATATAGCTTGAATATTCTGTTCTGTTTTTTGTCTAAGGTGATTGGTTATACCTGAGCAAGTTTACAAATGCAATTGTAAGGGGATGTTCACTAATCCCAATAAGATATTTCACTGTTATTAATTATTCATTTTGGTTTTGAGATACACATAATTTCAAAGCCAGCCAGCCTATTTACACGATAATTTAGAGCTGTACTTTAAATTTTAACGTGCAAATAAAGGAATATTTGAAAATGGTGTAGAACTTTTTCAGAAATAACTGCTTTACCACATGAAAACATCTGTTCTTTCTAACAGACGTTTTTGCCACTGTTGAAGAAAGCTGCAGCTCGCGGCACTGGAATGGGAATTCACAGAGCTGCTGTCATTAACATGACCTCCCTCCTGGGATCTGTTGAACTCAACTGGGGTGCTAACGCAAATAACTTTAAGTGGTACCCATACAGAACATCAAAAGTATGTGTTTCTTGTTGTTACAAAGGCACGGTATTATGGTTTTGTTGTGGTTCTGGGAGAAAAAAAAACAGCAGGTTACTGAAAAGTCAGAATATTGCAGCATGGCAAAAAGGTACTGTAAATGCTTTGTTCATAGGAAAACATGACTGACAAATTGTATTAATGTCTGAGTACATTGACAGAAGCCTTCATCCACCACATACTGTACTTAGAAAAAAGTTTGGTTACCGGATGACAGCAAATGTTTTGTTAGATACAGAATTTTTTTTCAGTTTAGGACTTTCGAGTTGCGGATGAATTACTGAGCACTGTCTTGACAACACTGAAGAAAAGGTTTTTATGTGACGTCTATGTTTATAGTGTATTTTGGGGTGACTTTTTGAACTGCCAGTCTACGGCGAAGAGCAGGATCTAGAAAGGCTTGCATAGTATCTTCAGGGACATAGAAACTCAAAACCTTTCTGATGAAGCTTGGGATACAGGATGTATGCATTAATTGCCTCAAAAGACATTATGATCCACCTCCACAGAAAAGTGTGACCAATATATAAATAATTAAAAAAGTCCACTTCTCATTTTCAACCTGCAAGAGAGAATTTAAGTACTCTTTGAGTGCAGGTAGTCTTACAGAAAATATTGTCACAAGTTAGGAACAGCTGTATCTATTTTTACTTCAATTTCCATTGTCTTGACAGAGTCTGCAATTCGCACACTTTGCAATTGTTAACTTGCACATAGAGTAACTGAAACCCAAGCTTACTCCACACATGCAAACATCAGTGCGTTTTTATGTACAAACAATTTACATTAGCAGGTGTCCTCTCACCTGTGTATTAAAAATAGTTTTGTTCATTTTGTCCTTCAGGCGGCTCTGAACATGGTGACCCGCTGTCTGGCTGTTGATTTAGAAGCAGACGGTATCCTGTGCACAGCCATCCACCCAGGCTGGGTCCGCACTGATATGGGGGGGGCAGAGGCAAGTGATTCTATCACCTACAGTAGACATTTGGTGATTTATACGGCGGCGTTTTTTAGCTTTTCTTTTGCCGTAATGACTTTCAGTCTCGGCTTTCGGGGTCTGATCTGTGCCTTTTCTGCACCCATTCATGGAAAAAAGAAATGAATAAAATTCTTACGTCAAGTTTCATTTAAAAAAAGCTGGGACGCCTGTACCAAATATTTAAAAAAAAAACAAAGCTGCTCCAAATCTTTTAGTTTCTCTTCTTTAAACCCATGGAACGTGTAGCGTTTTGAATAGTTGCTTTCTGGTACAGTTAATGTGCTCTGTGCCTTTTTAAATTTAAAAAAAAATGTGGGATAGAAATTCAAATTCAATCTGTTAGGACATTGCATTTCAGTTTTGCTCATGATAAAATGGTGTGAGTGCAATTCCATTCAGCCCCATTGAATGGATTTAAATGATACTTTTTAGTGGACATACAGTACACTTACAGAAATTAAATTTAAAAAATGTATCAAAACTTTTCTTATCTGAAATGGGCCAGCTCTTAGGTATATGTTATTTGCTGTGCTTTCAGGCTCCTCTGAGTACAGAAGAGAGCATCTCTTCAGTTCTCTCTGTGATTGGCAACTTGTCTGAAAAGGATCATGGGGGATTTCTGCACTACACTGGGGAGATATTGCCTTGGTGAGACAGGAATGGTCTCTGTTCACAGAATCATGGTAAATTTCTTAGCAGGAAACAAAAGTAAATCAGTGGTTCCCAATCCTAGTTCACATATCTGCTGGTGTGTATTGCAGCTTAGCTCTTTGGTTAAATCATTTGTTTTTAACCAGGGGTCTACACTTTCTACACTTGGGTGTGGAAGATGCCCTTTTTGGGGGTAGTAGACATGCCAGAGTTTATAAAAGGTACAGTAAATTATTTAAAATGCAAGGAAAGTAGAAGCAAATTTTGTTTCATCAGACCTAGGTATTTTAAGGTAAACTTAAAAAATGTTTATTTTCTATGTATTCTTTATTTTACTGTGAAATAAAATATCTATATTTCTGTTTTTTCATTCATGTAGTTACGATATCTTAGGTTTAAAGAACTGACCCACATCAATGATGTTTGATACGGGGTGTTAGGAGATATTTTGAGAAGCAAAGGAGTGTAGACTGCAGTAAAGATTAATAATAACTATTATTCATTACACCTATATAGCGCTTTTCTGGACTCTCCACTCAAAGCGCTTTACAGGTACTGGGGACTCCCCTCCACCACCACCAGTGTGCAGCCCCACCTGGATGATGCGACGGCAGCCATAGTGCGCCAGAACGCTCACCACACATCAGCTATCAGTGGGGAGGAGAGCAGAGTGATGAAGCCAATTCATAGAGGGGGATTATAAGGAGGCCGTGATTGGTAAATGGGAAGTTTGGCCACTCCTACACTTTTTGAGAAACGCCCTAGCATTTTTAACAATCCAGGTTTTACATCTCATCCAAAGGACGGCGCCTTTCTACAGGCTAGTTTCCCCCCTCACTATACTGGGGCATTAGGACCCACAGGGTGAGTACACAGACCGCTAGGTGAGCACCCCTACTGGCCCCACTAACGCCACTTCCAGCAGCAGTCTTAGAGGTCTCGCATCTAGGTAGTGACCAGGCTCACACCTGCTGAGCTTCAGTGGGTTGTCAGTTGTGAGTTGCAGGGTGATATGACTGCTGGCTAAAAAGTACTGAGTTCAGTGGATCCTTAATTCACCCAGTTTATTTAATAAGTTTAAGAAATAAGTTTATTTTTTCTTAGAGGTAATATTAGAAAATAAACTTTCAAGTGAATTTAAGTAACTTATGAAACTTATGAAAGTTTAAACCTTTAGTTAAAAGACAACAGACGGGTTGATTATTTAACTGAGACGCAAAACCAGCAGGTGTGTGGGGCCTCAGGAAAGGATCGGGATCAGCTGAACTAAATAACATACTGTAGAAGGGAAGAACAAACTGCAATGGTCTGTGGAGGAAGTTTCCTCACGTTTAAGTATAAAATCATAAAGCCTGCAAGTGGGAGAAGACACTTGTTTATTTGCAAATACTGGATTATACTTTACATTAAGGGTCTTTTGTGATCTGTTATTCAGATTTGTAAAATGAAGAATTTTAGTGATCATTTGGGCCCAAATTCTATAAGCTCTTCAATGCTCTCAAGACTAGTCTTTTAATAGAACGTGTTACTTGCTTAATTCATCAATATTTTATTAATCAAATCTTTATAAATGGGTTAGTATAAGACTGAATTTAGGGGTCTTAAGGTCTAGATTTAGAGATCCCAGCATGATATTCTTTGTTACTCCTGATATTTTGAGTTCAGGCCCTAAGAGACATTTGATGTTTGTTCATAACTGCTTGATCAATCGCGGGATGTTTTCACCTTCCTAATTTTGATAGTGATATATTTCCCAGTCATGACTTTTCAAAATTCTGTGAAGCTGAACAGCTTAAGCCAGAGGTACCCATCCCTTGCAAACTGTCGCACCTGTGATGCTACTTCCAGCACAGAGCCCTGTGGAATGCCCTGAGATATTGTATGTATACTATCCATGGTAGTAAGTTTCCAAAGGGTATATTAAAAATATACTTCTGCAGTACTCCAGCCATTTACCATTTACCAGCCATGTGACATGTTAGCTTTCCTCATAATTACACTTTTCAGATATAATTTAGATCATTAATTATGAATGATGCTGCAAGAACATCTACAAGCTGTACATCTGAAGTCCAAACTGGATCAGCTTCTCATTTTGCACATAAGCTATACACCAGCAAAACCACTTATTTTAAAGATGAGATGCAATTTAAGACCAAATGAAAATACTCATTCAACATTGCAGATGATCAGTGCTCTGTTTTGGGGCATTTATTTTTCTGGCATGTAACATTCCTTTAAACTTAATTTAGGCTGCTAATTAGAAAACAAGTCCCAATCTACTTTTCACTTAACATTGCAACTGTTGTGAATATTTTATAATCTATCCCTTAAGCACAATTCACATGCAACAATGATCAGTTCCAGAGCTCATTTAACTTACATTTCTGTCCTGCAGTTTGTCAATTGTGTGTGTAATGTATGTTGGCACATTTCATTTCAACAGAATGGATACGCATGTAATGTACAGTATAATAAGCGAAACAGCAGTATCAGTTTAAATAATTATGAAAAATCATGATAAATAAACATCCTATATCCAGAGGGCAATTCATATTTTTTTCTCAAATGGGACCTAACGAATATGCAATGACTGCTAATTTCCTTTTACATGGAGGTGTGCTGTAATAAAATAAACATTCTAAAAGTGAAGAACACTGCAAATACCGCACAACAGTGGTGTTGCTCTTTAAAAATGTGTTGCACCCAAAACCATATATGAGTTTGAGCCTACTTTTTACTTTGATCTGTATGACCTATAAAAAAAACTAATTTTCACTGTACAGTATATTTAATTTCTTAATATAAATAGATTCCTTGATGAGAAGTCGACAGTCCAGAATTTGACAGTGTGGTGAGATGCTTTCCCTTGTCTTCAAATATTTATCCAATTCAATCCTTTTTACAACTTTTTATTTCATGTTGCCTTCCAATTTGTATATGTATGATATATTTGTATTTGTTGTAGAATTGTTAGTATTATTATAATATATGAATAGATATTCATTAATTATTAAAAACAGTGGTGTTTATAAATGTAAGCAAAAACAATAAGACATGGATAGCTTACCATCCTTGCAAAAATGTGAACTCCCTGAATTCTCATGCACACAGTATTACCCCTTAAGCATGTTGTAAAACAGAGCCCCATGTGTAATTTCATTTACCAAAAATTACCAGTAAGCAAAAGCTCGATTTCTCATTTCTCAGAGCCTGCTAATTAAGATTAATTGCCTTACCTTGCTCCTTTGAAACGCCATAGAAGCTTGCAAATTGGATACATTTTTGCAAGCTGGTCATGAGATATGAAAAATCTTAGGAACGATTGAGCTGATTTTGCTTAATGTTTAGTACCTATCTTTTTAAAACTGTCACCAGCAATAATACAATATGATGAAATTGTGTACATATAGTATGAGAGTAGATTAGTCATGTCATTTCCCTAGACCCTTGAACAGCCTTCACACTCCTGTAACAAGGGATCGGCTTGCAAACTTGGCCCTGGAAAAACAGTGTAGCCATAGATAGGTTTTCAGTCTAACTAGGCTTAATGGGACCAGTTAAACAGCTTCTGCTGGATCTTCAGGTGCTTTTACATTTAAGACATTAGAAAGTCTGCAGACAGACACTCTGGACCATGGTTAGGGACGCATGCTCTGGAGAGCTTGGGGCACTTCGTAAGTGTACTTTAAATCCAGAGTCAGGGTCTGGACCACAATGACTGGAATACAGTGTTTCTAACCGGTAATGGACAAAATACATCTGTGGACTACATCAGAATTCGGCGAATACCTCAAGCAAGTACACGTGTATCTTTTTACAGGGTAGTATAATATTTATCAACAAGAAGAGAATGATACCACTGTAACAGGACTTAATCAAGAGGTTCTGGAAATGAGGTAGTGGAGATGGAGTGCCACAGCCTGTTCCTGGAGGACCATGGTCCAGTAGGACTTATAAGTCACCCTTAGAGCATCGCATTTTGACCAATGTAGTGAATACATTAGAATTATAATTGTCATTGAATTAATATTATAGAAATTAAATCTCTAAACTACTTTTAGAACTGGCCACCCCTGCTCCAAAAGTTCAGTTGAGGGATCTGAATCTTTGTTTTCTAAGGCCTACAGTGATCTGAAGAGAGTTTGTAGTTAATTTATAGAACTACTTTTCAGTTACTGTAGTTTAATGAGACAGTAGGAGCAGTTCCAGTAATTAAAGCAGAGAGATGTACTACAGCATGTACCAAGGCTGCTTTGACTAATTAAAGACAGGCATAAAGCGTAATGAAGTGGACATAACGATAAAAGAAAATGGCATGTTCTAATTGAGAAAATCAGTAATCATGTGATTAATGAAGTACAAATTAAAAAAATCTGAATTTAATTCTGTTCATTCTGAAGATCATGATCTTGTCAATTGAGGTATATTTTAAGTCATTTTTATGTAAGTATAAAGTTCTACTTAAAAATCTGCATATTTTCAAAATATATTAACAGGCAGTCATATTAAACTATAAAAATGAATATAGTTCAACTGCATTGTATGTTCTAACCTCCTGTCTCCTCAACATACTGTACTTTTGGAGGTTCTCAGTGAATTCAAGTTTTTAACATCATACTGCAGGGTAGAAATACAGTAACAAACGTCTCAGTGTACTTCAAGTGGACACATATTCATCAACACTGATACAGTATGTCACTATGTTTTTATTAAACGTGAGCTAGGAACTGAAAATGTCAAAATACCCCTTTTCAGGTTTACAAAGGACTGCTAGCACAACAGTTAAACCATTTTTTTCCATTTGCAACTGTACATCTGTTCAGTTTGTCACAAATGTGAAGTATAGTCATAATTTTTAAAACCCTGGCTAGGAACAGTTACTACTAGAGATAAGGACATTTTTTAAAAATGATGATTATGGCAAAAGGAAGCTGCATAAAGCTTTTTTAAAAGAAATATTTTTTCCCCCGAGTTCATAATCTTCAGTATATTCAAATTGATAAGCAAAAATAACTCAACTACGATTAATGCATTAGTTATATGAAGTTAAAGTTAAAGAGCTGCACAAGCTCTAAATCTGTTAGCAGGCAGCCATATTAAACTAGATAAATGAATACAAACACTAGGAATTCTCAGGCATTGCAATCCCTAATCAGCTCTAAATTGTTGAGCCAAGGCAAAGTGACAAAGCAAGTGTACTTACGATGATGGGTGATGCTAAATTTAAGTGACAGCCTGAACCCTCTATTATAATAATCTTCTCTAGGGCAATCTACATAGACTGATGCTGACATGAGGTAATCACTTCAAATTGAGCCTTGAATAACTACCTCTCCAGAGTGAAAAATGTCTCCGAAAAGCAAGTGCTCTCCCCCTTTACAATGTCCTGATGTAAATGGCAGAATTTTTGTTATTATACGATAAATCCCACAGTGGGCCTTAAAGTAATGTAGTCTTTGAAATGTAACCATGGGGGTGAGTGACAAATTCTTGTTGACGTGCCCCTAAAAACTGTTGCATGATGGAGAGTTTTGTTCCCCTCTCTAAGGGGAAGGAGAGAGGTGTTTTTAATATTCTGAGGGGCATTGAAAGAACAAATGAGTATTAGGACCAATAGCAGTTGTTGCATTTTTCATTCCTCTCAGTATGCATTACTATTTTGCAACTTTGGTTACCATTATATAAAATGAGCCAAAAACATCCTGTAATTATAACCGTTTTCAATTAATAACATCCAGAAATGTAAATCAAACAGTTTACCATTGCAATGTAAAAGGAAAATTGACAGTTTTGTTGACCACAGCAGGGTCCACTGTTACTGTGTCCCAGAGCAATAAGGCTTACTTATGGAACCAGGCTAAATGAGCCATTTCTATGCCTGCCAAAGACTCATAAACATTTTCTAATCAGTTTCTTCATCTGGCTTGACTGCTTCAAAAGAGAACATTTTATTTCTGTGAAAGTCTGTCAGAAGCAGCAGCTCTTGAGATTTTACTGAGCTGATGTTTGCTGAACTGGAAAGAAATCAATTGAGGAAATCCTTTGGAAAAGCTGGGCATGACAAATTTAACTCTTATCCTGAAAATATTAAAAAATGAAATGATGGTCACAAGAGTCAATATTATTCTTAAGTACATTCAAAAAGACCTCTCAGCAAGCTGTTTGCTGTTCAATTTTTATAAACAAACTCAAATTAAAAAAAATATTCTTCATGTTCAATGGAAAATAAAATTATTAATCTGGCAAGGTTTCATAAACTAAATTATCAGATACATTTACTGTAAATCTCCCCCTCAGCTCCAATTTACTTTATACTCAGCACTTAGGACATACTGTATGTTGTTAACATATTAAATTTCAGACTGTAATTTTCTCTTGCAGTGATAGCTCTAGAAAACTAAAACCCAAGAAAAGTGAAAAACAAGCTCTTCTTTTTCAGAACATCTTTGCAGAACTGTTCCGACTGTGATGTTCTCCAGTGTCAAACCCAGGTGAAGCAGTTTGAAATCTGGACCTCTCCTTTCGGAGCTTCTCCAAGACGTATACTACCTATAGTCAGCCCCAGATTCAGCACCATTGCCGTGATTTACTTTGTATTTTCAGTTTCAGAAAACAAATGGTAAAATTAAACAACGCAGAAGTTTGATCCATTAGATAATTAAGATTCATTGCACTTTTGTTTCACTATCCAAGATTCATTCAGTGCTTAACCTAAACTTATTTCAACATTTATATTCATATAGCATTTGTGCATATATCCATTTTCAGTCTCATTCTTTAGAACCTCTTTATAGCCATTTCAATAACTATCAGTGCACTGAAACTTCATTTTAGCACTCAATAGTTAACCGGTTCATTTTGAAGAAATGAGCCATTCAGACTCAGAATGAAGGACAATAGAGGCTGGAAATGAGGCCTTAGATCTTTAAATTTATGTGCTTATGTGCACTTGGTTAATATTTGTGATAGGGTCCAGAAGAGTCAATACATTTTGAAGTGGAAAAACTGACACAAACAAGTTGTCATTTTTTGTAAATACCCAGCTGATTTTTTGTAAATACCCAAATGTTCCATATCTAGAAATTCACAAACGTGATTTTTTAAAAAATACCTTACAACCTAACTTCTTACACAGACACCACCTGAAAAAAAACACAATTTTTTTGTTTGGAATACAGTATAATCAGAGTTGTGCACAGTTCTCTGTCATCTTCTCATGAGAACTGCAGAAAGCTTCTCTTCAGATGCATTTGGATTTGTAACCTGCATGTCTGGATTTAGGCTGTAACTCAGTGCAATGGTGCAAGAGACCTGCCAGTATTAGGTCTCATTATCAGGCTTTAGTGCATAAGGGGAGAGTTAATAATAGCTAGTCACAGTGCACTTTATCAAGTGCTAAAATGCTCATATTTCATTAACAGTTCCAATACAGTTTGAACTAATGCTACTCTGCATCATTGTAGAGTACAAATTGAGTACAAATTGAGTACCATGGTAGGCAGGTAACCCCTTAAGTCTATATTTTTGAGAAATGGAAAAATAGACTACTGTCTGCCAGGTGTGTTGTAATAAAGTTAGTGCGATAGCATACAGTAGCAGTAGTAGTTTCCACCATCATTATTTTATTGACAAAATTATGATGACAAAAAACATATTAATCTTAATGCTTAGTAGCTAACTTTGTGCACTACATCAGAGTGGTAAATAGGTTTTGGGGGGGAAAGCTGTAGCATACCTTGGAAGAGGACTCCAATTAGGAAATGAAGCACACTTTTATACTCTATTTTTGATAACAGAGTTAAGCTCAGGATCTATCTCCATTAAATAAACACAAGCTTTTGTACATGCTCAAATAAAAAAATACTGCAATGGAGAGTAGAGGAGAGAAGAACTCACACAACAGACCTGTTGAAGTCAGTAATGACTAAGCCACACACTTCAAAATCACACGGACTTGTTCTCTTGCCCAATAAGAAAATGACTGCAATTAAAAAAATAAAAATGAGGAGAGAGCTATTGCTGCAGTGTCTTGCTTTAATATTTATTTACTTGTGGTGCTGAAGGAAAGTAGAAAGTATACAATACACACTACCGAATTACACATTCTAGTCTGGATAAAGGCCCAGAGCGAAACATTTGTTAATGGTTGGTCTACATATGTGGACACATCAAAAGACTCTATTACTCTATAAACTGACAGCATGAGATAGCAGCGCTGTTTCTGTCTTCTAACAGTCAAAACATTGCAGCATACCGCCCACTCAGCACTGCAATTATGGAGTCTCTCACTTAGTTACAAATGACAAACATAAATCTGTGAACGGTTATTCACTAAAAAACAACATCCATACATAGAACTGGTGCTGGGAGACTTGTAGCCCTCAAGTTTTATTTTTGGTAATGTAACACCCTGAAATGTATATCCAAATGTACTGGACATCACCTTTTTCACCTGAATAATAAGACATCCTTGCATTTATACAGCAATTTTCATCCTGAAAGTAGTCAAAATATTTTACACATAGGAGAAGACACACTTCATCCAACATTGAACAGCAGGACCCACTAACCCAACCCAGAAATGCACCAGCAACCCCAATACATAGTAGTTCAGTTAGAAAAGTAAGAAGCTGCTTCTACCTCTGAAGCAATTGGGAACAATGGGGTCTGGAAAGCTAGACTGTACAAACCCAGACTGGAATCTAGCCAGGACACTAGGTTTAAGACTCCTACAAAAAGTGCCATGGAAGAACCTCTCATGACCAAGTACTCAGGACCTCAGGAGGGTTTCTGTTCCATGCTTCTCCCAACAGGTGTGGAACTGTTTTTTTCTATTTTTCAGACTTTTCTGACTTTGTCCTTGTCATTGACTCAAACTGCATGTCAGGCCATTTAGGCCCATTCCTGTTCAAATCACTTAGCATATACTCCCGCCCTTAAAGAATGATTGATGCTGATGAAGAATACTCAAGCGAGGTAAGAGATTGTGCCAAAATGAAGGAATGCATAAAAATGGGTGATGCAAATGGGAAATATTGGGGAAAAACATCTAAAACTGAGTATTGGAGGCACAGGTTTACACAGAAGATTGTAGGAGTCTGGAATAAACTTCCTGACCTGTTGATGAACATGGTACCCTGGCTTCTCTCAGGTGCTGTATGACATCCTCATCACATTTAGCTATTAGTAATCAAATGGGCTAGACAAGCCGTAAAGCCTTCTTATCTGCAACACGTTGTATGTTCTTATACTGTATTCCTTGGCAGTGTCTGTGGCAACGAAAATTCCAACAGTAATGGAATTGATCTTTACATGCCGTAGATCCATCTGTTCTGACCTGATCATGCAAAGATTAAAATGACTCTCCTCTCACTTTCCCCCTCTCTCTCTGTTGATAAGCACAGTGTTTCACAGCTCTGCCAACACAGTGGCCAGGAGAATAAGGAACGTTCCATCAGATCACTGCGCTGCAGTGGGAAAAAAAAACTGTCAATTTCATGGCTTCTTCCTTGAGCACCCTCTGTTTCAGCAGAAGTGTGAAACCATGCACTGTAAGGAGAGAGCGAGGAGAGAGAAAGTGAAAGAGTCAGTCTCGTGTTTTTGCATTATCGGGGCAGAACAGATGGCTTTCTGGAAAGATTGGTTCCAATACTGTTGCTGAATGCCATGGAGACTGCCAAGGAAGAAACTAACACCATTGACAGATCCACGAGCTTTTCAGTCATGTCTGAAGGGTTCTGAAAGTTGTCTGGCACCAGATGAGAAGAAAAGGGAGGTGGGTCACTCAGTATGAGAAGCAAAAACACATTTCACCTCTTTGACACAAAAGCGCATCTTTGTATTGAAAGCGAATTGCTTTGAGGCCAACTTAAGATAACTCTGAAATGCAGAGTACTCAACAGAAAAGAATGTACAGCTGAATGAATCATTTAGTGCAGTTATGAGTTCAATAGTACAAATACATTGACACTAGAGCACGCGCTGAAAACACTGTTTTAAGTGACCTCACTCCACCCTTAAAAGAAAATGTAAATTACAGAATCCTGCAATTCCTCCAAAATCCCCCTGTGTGTGGAGACAATCTCATTTCTCTTTGGGGTGTATTTCAGGGCTTCCTTGACATTTAATGCAAATGGAGATTTTTTGGCTATTAAGAAAACACCCATAGAGATATTCAACACTTTCACTAGGAAGTCAAAATCCCTACTGTATGTTCTGGTTTCACAATACAAAGCACTAAAAAGTATTTTATAATCAGCACTGAAGCACACCCTTTGAGGAGACTTAAATCTCAAAAAGAGATTCAGACAATCTTTATTCCCTCATTGGAATTAAAAAGTTTCTAACTACTGAATAAACTCCATCAAAAGAAAATACTGCTGTGATGTGCTTTTATGAAGGTATTATGAAAATGTAAAAAAGCATCTTACAATCCATCTGTAGTACCACACTTGTGCTAATAAGGCTTATTATGTTCTGTTTTCACAGACACCATGGATATTTTTTCTGTAAGTAATGGAGAAGTGTGAAATTTAAGTACTTTTCTTTAATGGCGCGGTACTGCTAAAATATAGTCATAGCAGAGCAAAAATCCACTCAATAAATATGTTGTAAAAGACCATGATTACTTATCATACTGTATGTGGCATAACAGAATTCAAACAAAAGTACTGCTAAAAAACTGAGTAAAGTACACATCATTAGACGTTTCCTTAAATGTCACATAGGAATCTAACTTTAAATCCTGGTTTATCAGATACACATCAGGTTTGGAAAGGCAAATCCCCATAAACATCCAAATGAATTGGCATCTCTAAATGTGTGTACCCAGCAATGGGGGCACCCTGCCTGCTGTTCACTGGAACCCTATATGGAACTATGTGGTTGTTGACGATGGATGGATGGAAACAGAGCTTATCTGTGGGTGTTTTTCACAAGTGATTGTCTCCATCTAGAGGCCAACAAATGGTGTACTGAGCTCCATGCATCTCGCCTTGAAAAAACGTGCTCTGCTCTGCTTACACTGACATTGCATTTGTGTTATGAATCGTGTTGGCGCCAGGAATGTCTCAGTCAATTCCTGGAAGGCTGTAGTGTCTCCCTCATTCATCTGAATTGTTACTTTAAAAATAAGTCTGCCTGATACCGGCGATGGCCTGGTATCTTGTCCATTGTGTGGTACCACCCTGCCTCCTATTCCTCCACAAGAGGCCCTGGGTAACTGTGACTCTGACCAGGAAAATGAAAATGAATGGATCAGTGGATGGGTGGATACTGGATTAACTGAATTTAAGTCTCTTCTCCAGATTTCACACTTCTGTCATCTGAAAAGTCTATCCTTTAAACGGAAAAAAAAACATTGGCTTAATCTAATTTGGACATGTTGAATATTTAAGTGCCTGGAATCTTAAAATTACTAAAAAAATCCAGAAATAAAAAAAAATATGTGGAAGCACACACATACGGTACACTACAGCTACACCAAAAGATCTTGTCTGCTTGCTTGGGTGTATTCTTGTTCTTCTCTTTTCATTCAACATTTTTCCTTCTTTCTGCTGAAACACAAATCAGTATTGATCTACAGATATTACAACCATTTTGTTTTAAGCTTTGTAACATAATTCAAGTATAGAGAATAATAAGTGATGTTAACAACGAGAAACAGATGATAACAGGTCAGTTAGATTTGAGCAATAATCGTAATGGATTAGCTAATAACTTCATATTGGCAGTTCATATTCAGTTCACCTTGTTTGACTGTGATATCAAATAAGTTGTAATAAAATTATAATAGTAGAAAAGCCTCTGAGTAATAATAATTGCTTACACTTATAAAGGGCTTTTCTGGACACTCCACTCAAAGCGCTTTACAGGTAATGGGGATCCCGTCCACCACCACCAATGTAGAGCCCCCACCTGGATGGTGGAAAAGTGTACACAGTACACTCACTACACATCAGCTATCAGTGGGGAGGAGAACAGAGTGATGAAGCCAATAGCCAATTCAATAAATTGCTGATGCTCATAACATACTTATATTATGACTGAAATTTCTGAATGCGTCTAAGATCTTTAAGTCTTTTGCACTATTGCGTACATGCTTCAAACTGCAATAGCATGATGATACAGCTAGCAACATAAGATAGTTTATTTAGACATTAACATGAGTGAAAAACACTGTACAGTAACCAATTGTCATTTCATTTGTTATAACCAATCTGGAAAAACAAGATGAAGAAATAACTGGACAACCATATTTTAAACAGATTACATAATGCACCTTATATAGTATTTTATCAAATGGTCCTTCTTTTGATCTCCTTAAGCCTGTTTGGGAAAGGGCCCTGTACACAGACTTCAATGCTGATCCTTGGTTCACAATTTATAATAGTTCATGCTCCGTCTTCAAGTGACAATGTCAGAGAATTAGCATAAATTCATTTATAATCTCTACCTGAATTTATAGCTAGTTCAGCACTTCAGAAAAGCACTGTCCCACGCTTTGTGGAATTCCACTGAAAATCCCTTTCTCCATCACTTCCTCTTATGCTGTTTGGTTATTCCAGGTCTTTCTCTCTGTAGTTCATTACATTAGTTTTGGTTGTATCTTACCTCATAGTTTTATTATTTTACTACTTTTCAATTGTGTCGTATTCAATTACATTTACTGTATAGAATGTATTCCCATTGCTTGCTTTGTGCATGGTGATTTTTCAAATAGCTAGAAAAAGTCACAAAAATAAAAAGATTGGTGCAAATAGTTAATAGAACAGCCATTAGGAAGCAATAATTTGTAGGTCCCATTTCTTAATTTTAATGCATTCATAAACATGAGGCCACTGTCTTACATTAAAGCATTACATTAAACTCTTCCTCACTGTCTGTTTTTGGGCTAGCCCCTGATGATGATGATGACAAACACACAGCTCTATGTGTTTCTCCAGAGAATTAACAGTAAATGCATCTCATCTGTTTTTCAGCAAGCCCTAATCTTGAGGGGTGAGCTGGAATTGCATACTTGAATCTTCAGACTTTGAAAATCTGACCCAGAGAGAGGAACAGAAATAATATAATTCTAACTATGCAGTTTCCTGCATAAACATTTCCAAGAATAACACTGCAAGTATGACTACTATATTTGTAGGAAACTGGAACATACTGCACAGTTTAAAGATTAACCTGTCTTGCATATATTTGTTTGATATGGTTAACTATTTAAAAAAAATCTCTTTTCCGATTCATTTTGCAGAGGTATATTTTCTGGGTCAAAGCAGATATTCAATTCTAAATGTCATTCTCTTACTTTACAGGATTAGATTCTTAGGAGTACATCCCAGTTAGGGAGTGAGCCCTTTATACTGTAGATGGAGCAACATGCCTCAGAAACAATTCCCAGTTTGCTTCATTTCAAACCCAAAACACATCTACATTCCCTATAATGAACCATTTTAAACAGTTTTGGAACCAAACTTTGTTACAGTGTGTCAAAATATTTTAAAAGTACATTTAAAAAGCTGGCTGCCAAAATTTAATATGATGGTTGTGTTCCAATTTACATTCAGCTGGCAATGTAGTTTTTAGGTCCATGCAATTTATCTGCAGAAAATAAAAGCAGAGAATGGTTTTCTTTTGTTTTCATAAGCATTTTGATTAGGTTCTTGGCAGTTCTTTCAGTTTTTGGCAGTTAATATCTTGGCAAGAAATTGCAGGATCTCAGAAACCTGTCTGCATACCAGTCCAACTGGCAACCCCTACCTTTCTTCATCTTCCACTGATCAACGTCTTTGTTCCTTCCTATTCTTTCTTGGATGATTGCTGGCCTTTCCAGGTGTTGCACAAAGCACACGGTCAGCATCACCTTAATTTGACATGTTCTCTGTCACAGTGCAAGAACATGATCTTCATCAAAAAGAACTTCGAAAGGTCTTAATTATTTAAGGCTTCATGTTAATAGAACTATAACTTTTAAAATCATATATTCTTTAGTCACCCAGCATGTCCCAAATTTCTGAATCAGTTTTAAAAAATATATTGTCTCAGAATCTAAATTAAACTGGAACTAAGGCCAAGTCCTGTACTGACAGGGTAAAACAAAACATAGAGGATTACGAGGGGACCTTATGCAAGTGTTCCAAATGCTAAGGCACTGACAAAGTAAACACAGCAGTCGTCTTCAGAATGAACACAAGCACAAACTAGAGGACACAAGTTGAAATGTCACACATTCCTTTAAAACAGGACAGGAGGCTGTTGTGTGCCCAGAGGCTTGTGGGAGTATGGAAGATGTTACTGTACACAGCCCTGGCTTCTTTCAAGAAACAGCTGGAAGACTCCCGGGCTTAATTACAAAACTATCAAACAGGCTAGATGAGCCAAATCGCTTTGCCATCATTCCTTTGCCAGAATTTCAATTACACAAGAAGTCAACATTTTCCACAAATTGCTCTTTTCATTTTTTGAATTTCTCTAAGAAAAAAAACTGATGTAACTTATCATGTTTTGGGATATTAGAGTCTGAAAAATACATTCTGTTCAATCAGCGGTTTCAAGCCCTAGTCCAGAAGGACCACAGTCTCTTCTACTTTAAATTTCATCCACTTCTAAATTAATTTAATTTGAACTAACAAGGAACAAAGACTTTTTTTTCAGTTATTAGGCAAGAGCTTGGGTGAGTGCTCAGTCAAGGAACTGATGAGGTTGGAAGCCGCTGTTTTTGAAACATTAAGTGAATTACTAAACTTAATTTGAAAGAGTCTCACAGATATTATGATAGCAAATCTTTCAACAAATTCTTTCCCCCCTAATTTTTTTTTTCCAGCAGTCAGCTCTATTATGGCTATTAAGAATTATGCAGTAACTTATTAATTGATGAGTCGCATTATGTTTCGGCTTTCAGTTTTCAGTCGCTTTCCCTAAACTTCATAATAAAAATATAAGTAACATTCACGAAGGCAGTCATGTGAAACTAAAAATAGAGAACAAATAGATGAGTTCAGATTGAAAATAGACATGTAGTACCGGTATAAGATGTGCAATAACAACAAATAACAGAGGAAACTACAGTAGCCCCATACTTTGTCACTTTGTGTTTGTCTTCTCTCCACGCTCTTGTTGTTGAGGTACTGTTTGTTTGCCCAGATACATTCCCGACTCATTTGCAACAGAAATATTGGTGAGTACATAGAACACAATGTCTGTAGGTGTGGCCACAATTATATAATAATAACATGGATATTAGCACTACCAGGGGGAAATTATAGAACTGCTTATATCAAGGAGAAGAAACCTGAAAATGTTTTGTTTATGCTTATGGTGACTTCTCTAAGGCCTTTTTACACTAGGCTGTGAAAGACATTTGAATGAGGAAACAATGATAAAATATCCAGCAATTTTAGTAGATATCCCTTTTACTTTAGTAATATGTACTAAAGCAAGATATAAACCAGACATAAAATTGGTCATAGCTTTAGAAAATGAAAATTTAATACAACACTGTCAGAGAATTAAGCTTCTGAATATAGAAAATGAACATAAAAATAAATTTCTGGCAACATTGTTTTTTACTGAATTAATAGCAGGAAACAAAGGAAATGAGAGAGTAAGTACTCATTAAGATGTCCTGACCAGTTATTTAGTTTTATAACAAATGACCATTTTTTGATGAAGCCGAGCTCAAATAATAGCCTATTTCACTTGGGTATTATCTAATCATTCAACCAGGAATGTTATTTGCATAGTGTTTAGCGATAACTTCAGCTGTGCATAGCTTTGCAAATAAGGCTTGCCTGTTAAGTTTTTGTTCATGAGAAACAAGACTAGCCTGCAGAAATGAACTAGATGGAACTCTGTATGTTGTGCATTTACCAGGGACTGGTAAACTTGCTTAAGAGCACAAGACAGTCTGTGTGCTGAGAAACAAGAACTAGTTTTTCAGGTACTAACAGTATGGGAAGTTAATGCAAGCAGGAGGACAGAAAAATGGGGATAAGGCAATACTAGGCTCTTTTCGGGAGAACGACAACAAAAGGTACTGTCCATTTTAATTCTTCTTTCTTCATGATCAGATTGTAGAATTGACTGTAATGGACATAGAACTTGCTTTGCATTACAGTAGGACTGTCTACACATCAATCTACAAGCTTTCGCTTCAAATGGGAAAAACAAAAAAACTTGTTACCTAACGGTTTTACTATTTGTATAGAATTAAACACTACATCACAATGAAAATAAAGACAAATTTATCCCCAGCCATATTGAGGAACCAGAAACACAATGTTCTGCATGCGATTTCACAGCTTTTAAGCCACAATGTTGAGCACAAATGTAGTAATAAAGAGCTTTTCAGTCTTAAAGGAAAGATTAAAGTACTTGGTATAAAGACTTGCAACCTGCTCAGTGGGAATGGATGTCATTGGCTAATTAATTGCTAGTTACAAAATCCAGTCCTTAATTTTCAAATCCAGGAAAATGTAGCAAAGAGCAGTCCAGAACAGATTTGCTGCAAATGCTGGATCAACAATGTCAACGTAAGTTCATCAGTGTGTAACAGCTGCTTCTCACTTTTTATGTGTACAGTGCAATTGAATTGGTCCTATTGGTAAATAAATCCAGCCCCTATTGTTTAAAACCCATTGATATAACGATGTAAAGATGTAAAGGTCCTGAAAGTACTGTGTACTGGAAATTAGAATGGACTGAAATGCTCCATCCCTTTCATTATGTCATTTTCAACTTGTCTGCCATTTTTTAATGCCGAGCCAACATGATTTCTTTGTACATCTGGTGGACAACAGTAATTAAATGAATAATACAAGTGAAAACTATCTCTGTAAATTGTATCTTTGCTTTTTTGTTCAGATAAAAAAAGCCCATAAGATTTCTCTAAATGCCAAAAAAGCACTTGGAAGTATTCCAATGATTGTGTATTAATCGCTCTGCTGCATTTTCACTTGGCTGAACAGCACATTGCAGGTAATAAGAACTGCGAATATAATGAAAACCAAGCTTGGAAAGATTCTTCTACATCTAATTTTCAATATACTGTTTGTCAGAGGTAAGAGAGCCTAACAAAACTGACTAAAAACTGCTGTACATTACGGCATAGAATGAGCATTGCTTTTCAATGTAAAATCTTTGCTCTACTTTATACATGGAAAAAGAAATTGTACTATATGTGCTTAGCCAAAAATAAATACATTTCAGTGCTATGAACTCCATTATTCTCCTTACAGTGATTGATGCTATTTTGTTGTTTTGGGTTTTGATGTGACTATGTGATTAGTTATTGTCGATGTTTTATGAGTTTTAGATATTGAAATTAGAAAAAAGGGGCCAGCAAACATGAAAATGTAGTCTCACTATCAAGCCTAATATTTCCATAGATTAACAAACTAATCTTGTTGTTCTGCGATGGCCTTCCATTAAATCAAGCTGATTTGTTTTTCATCAGATTACAACCATTTCATGCAGATATACGTGTTGAGAGCTGTGCTGACACCTCCACCATGTTTTATTTAGGGCTCAATCTCACTTGTAAATACACCGTTAATAATTCTAAACTGACACCCTCAGGGAGCTGCACAGTGGCCTATACAAGATCGAATACCTGGGGCTCGGCTTGTTGAAAATTGTACAGTCAAATGATATTCCTATGTCTACAATTTAAATTTACATTTTGCAGCTACAGAACTGTCAGACTGGTTATCAGCTAAATAAGGGATATGAAGGCAAGTGCACTGGATAGAAACTCCTGACATTACTGAGAATATTTGGAAATGGCCTAGACTTTGTTACTAGATGGTGTGACCAGGATTTCCCAGTAAACATTTAATAGAGCACTGCCAGGGATGAATGGGCATGAGTCAGCCAATGTTTCCTCTGCCTGGTAACACAAGCTTGTGAGCTTGCAGCGTCAGGAGTGAGTGACACCTCTGCTCCCTCTGGTACAGACTCTCCTGTAAGGCGCTTGTGAGGGTCACAGCACGTCAAATGACAAATGGCTCTGACTGCTGAGGGTGCTGGAGCAGATACAGTGACTGTAGTAGTTGAGTTGATTGAACAAGGTGATCCCAGATCGATATGATAGAAAAATAACTCAATTGTTTGACTACATTGCAGCACAATGGCATGTTAGTGGCACCACAGCAATGGCTTCCCATCCATGGGGAGAACAGTCTCATACTCTCAGATTCTCCCTTACACCCTGTGCTTCTGAGACAGGCTCTGCCTCATCAACAGGATTAATTTCTTACTTATAATGTACAGTATGACCATTTTGAGTTGTGACAATGGAAGAGAAGCTTTCACAGCCCTCAAACCTAGAGGTGATTGAGTTTGGGTTGGCTGTGGTCAGCAGATAAGCTTTCGGGGTCTCATAGTTACCTCAGACAGCTCCTTTCCAGAACATTCTTTTACCTTTTCACGTCCCCTACACCGACAGGTCCGGAAGGGTGGGATAACCATGAAGCAGAACCACTCTTCCAGCACGCCAGCAGGCCACCCCTGTGGAGCTGTGTGTGTGTAATCTTCACATTCTGTCTGGGCCTCACAACCTCTAAACACAGGTAGAGCTCTGCACGTCCACCCATCCAGACACCATACAGGATCCACCTTACTCTGATAATCTACCAGCACTCTCCTCCTCCTCTGCTGCTTCTTAGATATACAGCATTATACAGTACAAATGCATGGCTCCTGTCCATTTGTATACACAGGTAGAGAATTCGAGTTTCGCTTTCCAGTTCCATGAAAAGAAAATTTAGCCTCCCAAGGAACATAACCCTAGTATGAGATGAAAATGAATCTAAAAAAAAAAATGTGAAACCAGTGTATAACTGTCTGAACCTGGAAGACTAACAAATTCTTTGATTTTGCTTATCGCACCAATTTACCTAGTCTCTGAGAACTACCATTGGATATCTACATTTACAAATTTATTCAACAGTGGTATATACAGTAGATATTATTTTTTCTAGATGTATACCATACAAATAAAAAAAAAATGTCCCTTGTCTTTTACTCCTTTTAGACTGTAGTCCCGCACTCTTAATGTTTTTGCCAGCTCATCGAGCTCGTGAGCACAGGTGTTCACTTCTTGGCAGTGCTTTGTGCGTCTCAAAGCAGCCTGGGAACAGCACACTCAGATAGAACATGGCAAATCGATGAAAGGTAAAATCTTTGCTTTTACCTTTTCTACAGGGGTTTGCATGGCAAGAAGATATGAACTTCCCAGCTTTTCTGCAGCTTTCTTTGGGGGATCTTCGAATGCCGTTCTCTGATGAGATCAAATACACCATTTTGTCCCTTGCAATCCTTCTGTTTCTTGTGGCGGCATCCATATTAGCGTGGCAGATATACCGATACTGCAAACAGAAACCAAGAGCCAATAGAAAAGGTATATATTCAGTGCTTTAACCCATTTTGCCAATGGTTTCCCTTCAACAATGGGAGCATAAAATTCTGTGCCCAGTCCTATGTAACTCAGAAAATATCCAAATGCCCCTTTTTTCCCTGGGTTTTCACCTTATTTGTCTAGCCGATGACCTCTACCCTAAAAGAAAATAATGCCAGACCTGAACACTACTGAAACTCAATAAGAGAAAACACAAAAGTGATTCACATTGGCAAATGCAAGGTACAAGGAGACAGTTTTCTGTCAAATCACTTTAAAAAGAATAGTGGCCATGCCCCAAGAAACTGTAACAAGCTTCACAATCACACAAAAGCTTGGATTAAATCAAAATTTTGTCCTTCCTGCTAATAACACATTTCGAACATTGCTTGATGGCAAAAATATAACTTTCTTCTCTTCAATGGGAAGATTCCATCAGCTATCAGATCTGAAGCTGTAAGTGGACAATTTAATTTAACTGAACACTCTAATTAAAAGAGGAAGGGATAAACACTCATCATCAAAAGCCACATTGAGGGCACTTTACCAACTGTGAAAAGATTAGCAGAATCTGGAGACTCTCTGCCCACAAACTCATCTATTTTTATCCTTCATTTATTTCAGTAACAGGACCCCAAAGCACAGATGAGAAAAGTGCAAAAGACAGCATTGTTGAAAATATCCGTGATGGTGGCTCAGACACACATAACTATAAGGTGAACCTCAAGGTGATGGTCTTCAACTCGAGAGACATGGTGTTCAACTCGAGAGACAGAACAGATCAGTAATGTGAGAGATAGGATGTAAAACTGTTATCGAATACAGTCTCCTGGGTGAGCAGTAGTCAGGTCAGCTTTCTCCTTTGGGTTATATTGCAAGAGATTTTTTTACAAAAAGCTTAATGACCTGATCTGTACAATCAGGAGAGGTACTGTATCTATTCACTGGGAAGGTGTATATAAAACTCTGATACTTTATTTTATTATTTTTGCTGGGATGTTATGCAAACATTTGTTCTCAGAGTTTCACCAAAGTTAAAGCATTTAGACAATGTTTTGGCCTCATGTAGTAAACTTCTTAGTTTTCTTAATTACTAATGATTTTCCAATGGGGGATTGAGATTAAAAAGTACATGACATTTTGGCATGACTTCCTGGAGAACAGGAATTCAGAGCTAACAGCAGGATATTTGATTAGTTGAGGGCGTTTCCAAGGATTGTTTCAGACTGCGGTTTAGCAGGAATTTTCGTCTACTGTTCAAAGAGCAAAGACTATATTGTATGCTTTGTATTTCACAAACCATTACAGAAAACTGATACAAACCCTCTTTATCATAAGCAGTAAACCCTTCCAGTCTGGGGTGGTACAGTGTAGTGGCTGATAACACTGCTTGCTCACAGCTCTCAAGTTCTGGGTTCGATTCTGGACTGGGGCACATGCTATCTTCTCATGGGTTTTGCTCGGTGCTCCATCTGCCTTCCAAATATATCCTGGCTAAATTGGTGTCTCTGATCTGTCCCTGTGCACTTGTGTACAATGGACCTTCAACCTGTCCAGGGCGCAGTCCTGCCTTGTGCCCTGAGTTTCTAAGATAGGCTCCAGGATTCCACAACCCTTATCAGCAATAAGAAACTTTTTGACAAAGGATGGATTGATGCTGTAAATCCTGATGGGTGATGTCAATCAACATTCACAGAAGTGGACAGATTGAAATACAAATACAAAACCTCATGCATCATGCAGCCTTAAACTTTTGAGAGACTGCAGCTCAAAATAAGCTTTGGTTGTACAAAATCACTTAGACCCTTGTCACAATCTTTCTCTCAAAGACTGAACTCATATGCTCAAATCAACCCACCTCCTAACATTTGCATTGAAACACTAGCATACTGTAGTTGATTATGATGCATACAAACATAATCAAAAGAGGTCAGTTATTAAAATCCTGATTTGGGAGGAACTCTGTATCTGAAGGTTTATATTCAAACTGGGCCTTAATCACAACTGATTATTGCTACCTGTAACTGAGCTGCATAATGGTCTTGATTTCTTTCTGAACTCAGGCCTTGGTTTGAAAAATTTCCTAAAGCACATCATTTCCAACAATTTTAGGACACAAAACTATGCAGTCTCACCTCTACTTGCCTGCTAAGAATTTGCTTCATTTCTGACTGAACAGCTCCTAATAGGGGATCAATGAAGATTGATTGGCACAAGTGGGAATTACACAAACAGACAGCTCCCACAGTGAGTCACTGTTTTCCACTGTGTTATATTTCAGCTGCCACACCTGAGGGAGGGCAGTCCTGAAACGTTCTAATTAGCCCTGGGTTTATACTGGATCTATACAAATCTTATTCAGCTTTTTAAGAGCAGAAAACAACATTTAAAAAGGCCTCAAATAGAACATTGAAATCAATGAGCCTGGCTGGAGAGAAAATAAGAAGACACAGGGGTTACTGAGTACCAGTAAGGTATACACCTACTGTCAAGCCTTTCAAAATTACATTCAGGGTGAACTCACACAAACAGACATTGCACACCCTCCTCACACTAGGGACACTTTTCCCAGAAGCCAACTACCTTACCAGCATGACTTCAGACTGTGGGAGGAAACCAAAACACCTGCAGGAAATTCACGTAAACATGAGGAGAACATGCAAACTCCATGCAGATAGCACCCCAGGTCCAGAGACCCCAGGACTCCAGTGCTGTGAGGCACACTGCTAACCATTTTCATGTCCCGGCCTCCAGGTGGAGAAGCTGCAGGATGAGATTGAGAAGCTGAGCAGATGCCTGTCGCCAGCGTCCTCCCTGTCCGAGCAGGACAGCGTGGATCTGGACAGCATGTTGGAGGAGGAGGAGCAGGAGAGCCCCAGGGGGAAGCTGAGGTTCTCCCTCTTCTATGACAGGGAGCTGTCCCGGCTCCTGGTGACCGTGCTGAGCGCCTGCGAGCTGCCGGCCCGGGACTTCAGCCAGAGTGTGGACCCCTTTGTCAGGGTGCGGGTGCTGGCGGGCCCCCTGTCAGAGCAGACCGGCCTGCACTGCACCCTCCACGAGTGGGAGACCAGGCTGGTGAAGAAGAGCAGGAACCCCTCGTTTGGGGACCAGTTCTCCTGCTCGCTGACCGAGGAGGAGGTCCCCAACATCACGATCAAGCTGGAGGCATGTATCTCGAGCTAAAACCAATCAGCATGTCATGTATCAGTGAACCGCTGCAGTTTTTCAGGCTCCGCTAATACTGTACATTAGCCTCTAATGTAGTTTTAAGGAAATGTTTTCAGTTCAGTTGTTTTTAATTCTGGTAAAGCAGAACACTACCAAATTAGTACAGTTATGATTAGGACACTTCACCATACTACTATGGTAGGTTTTTCATTATTTTTTTAAGTGTGATCAATATTTATAAGAATATGCAGTATGAATATGGCCCTGAAACCTTACAAAGTACCTTTGTCTTTGGTAAAAAAGTAATGTACAACTATTTTCGATCATAACTGGGTTAGGCTTTCTTGCTTTCTTCCTTCACCTGTATTTCCTGTTTCAAATGCTTGTCCGTAGTTTATTTTTGCTCTTAGATTATTCTAGGACATGTTTTTCTGAATACTGTTATGGTAGCTATTCTAGGGCTGTGTATTTGGTTTGAGTTTGGTTTTAAAATGGAAACACTTTGGGCAGATTAGGACTTAAGAAAAGTATTATCATCCTTCATTTCTAACAATGTTAGTCACTTACTTATTATGATACAGTAGGTTCCAATAGATTATTTGTCTCAATCAACTTATCCGGAAAACATTACAATCTTTCTTTTGGGTGGTTGTTTGACAGGCCTCGAAAATAAATCAAACAAATGTTTCTTGAACTAAGTAAATAAACCACTTCAAATGAAGGGTGTGAAAACACACGGGAGACGTTAGTTATAATAGATGCAAATGTTTATACACATCAATGGTGGCATATACAGTATATGTTTTGATCACAAGTTTCTTTTATCAGCTATTACTTTGATACCATTTTCTCTCTACCAAATAACAAAAAATAAGTTTCAAAGCTGTTCGTGATTCAGAATTGCATTCCTAAGCCTGACGGTTGTCTATGATCTATGATCCATTCCTGGTGGTCTTCATAAAACATCAAGCACACAAACCCAACAAACACATCCAGATCAGTGTAAAAGCCTGACAAAATAAATGTCAGCATTGTTCTATTCACATTTAAGAAAGCAAATAGGAAAAAAATTTAAATATACAATGTGGATTTGTAGATTAGTGACAACCGCAATGAGGATATGCCCAGATGCTTAGTTCCTGATGGTGTCACACTCTCATTGTCCTGTTTGAGCCATATAATTTCCAAGTAACTTCTAAAATCTCTCCTGTAGGAAGGCCAGGTCCCCAAATCCCTATCTAACTGCTTCTTTTCACTGCTTTACAACCTGAAACAAGCTTCTAAAAATCAAAAAGTTATAATAGAATTCCAGAGCGGACCCATAGTAGGTCATTGAACTTTGCTGACTCAGTGCTCAAGTATGTCTGTAACTTCACCCTCTCATTTCTCAAAAGACCACCGCTATACAGCCAAAAATCATTCCGGGTCCGTAAACGGACATAAAGGCTCATTTTTGAGGTGTAATTGCAGATGAAGGTTACAGACAAGATCTCATGTTTTTCACTTGGTTGTTAGCTGCCTGTCAACCCAGAACCTCATTTCTCAAGAACGATTTCTTGTCAAATGTCAAATGACATGGCTGGGTAGTTTTGTTACAAACACTAAAGACTGTGAAAATGAGCGCCTTATATTTTCTATTTGTATGGATACTTGCAAGTTGTATGTGTAGTGTTTTTTCCTAAATAATCAGTTAAAATGCCTGTTGTGCCCATGACAGTTCGAATGTCAATAGGACATTCTTTCCAACTACTTGCAACATCCATCTGCAGATTCTATCATTAAAACTTGGCTCCCTCTAGTGGAATGTTTGTTAAAGTAGCTCATTCACTTAATCAGCCACAGATTACATCAAATTGAAAGTTGATTTTTAAGTAATTTTTTTCATGTGTGATTGGGGTTAAGTTCATTCTTGAGTACAATGCCTCATTGAAAACATTTTTCACAGGTCAGAGATTTTGATAAATATTCCAGACATGCTGCTCTTGGAGAAGTCAGGACATCTTTGACAAGTTTGAACATTTACTACCCTGTGGAGACCCTGGACGACCTACAGGCTGTAAAGAAGGTGGGATATCCTACCAGGTTGTTCTCTTTTAATGGGTCTTCTAACAGATTCACGAAGGAAGACCGTAACCAAGGCCTCCCTCACCTCTGCTACTCAAACTCAGCTCTCTGGGACATCACCTACTGAAAAAACTATCAATACCACAGCAAGCCTCTCGCTCAAATTCATCTTTCTGCTTCCCTCCTCCACTCCCCTTGGTTAATGTATCTACCTGTATGGGGATGTTAGTTTCCTTTTCATACAGCCAGGGGGTCAGCACTCAGCTAAGGAGTATTCAAACAAGGGTTTGCGCACCCTTGACTCCTCAATGAACAGTCCTGAATGCATTTTCTTATTGAATGATGTCATTCCTTGTGAATTGTTAACCTACCTGACTGTTACTTTAATGCTTTAGTGGGGAGTCTCAGTTTTCTACAATTTTTTACAAGGCATAAGTAAAGACTACCACACAACACACCGAGAGGTTTCTAGAGTACTAAGAACTGAAAATAGTAAAAGTCATTTCAGTTACAACTGAATGTAAAAAGTTTATCTGAAAGCCAAGTACATGTCTTTGTAGAAAACATATCTTGTGGAGCCGAGTCACACCACCTGCCCCCAGTGTGTAAACCACATCGAAATACATTCGCATCTACATTCTGGGTTTTCACATGCAAAGGCTTATAAACTACAAGAGAATTTTAATATTTAATTTAAGCTGTCTGAACGATCTGGGCTCTAGCTGCAGATTCACATGTATTATTCATAAATATGCATGATGAAAAAGATCAGGACTAAGGTTGCAGGAAGATTTCAGAAAAAAAATGTCTTCATAGCAAAGTGTTTTACCTCCATTTGAAGCAGATCCTAAAGACTCTCCCCCCTTGCCTGGCAAGTGATTCGTTCTCCTGATGACTAATTCTTATTTGCATTTTCAAGTGACTTCTTTCACCGCACTTTTCATTTGCACTTTCATCCGTTTGAAATTGCAGGACTTGGTGGGAGAGGTTCTTCTGTCTCTCAAGTACCTCCCCACGTCCCAGAGAATAGAAGTGGGGCTTCTCAAGATCAGAACTGTTTCATGGACTAACAATCAAGATAAAGGTGGAGTATTTATGCTGCCTTTTCAAAAAGAAGGGGTGATCTTTAAAGCTCAGTCTCTGTCTTTACTAAAGGACACTGAATCCTTGCAAAACGCTTTCATAGCTGGAGGTCTAAAAAAAACACTGATTTCCAATGTATTGCATATAACTCTAATTACAATCAAGACTCCTTTGCATTTCAATTTTCTCAATGTTTTTGATAAAATTCCTATCAAAAGATTCATTCTAAAATTACAGGCTGTAAGTTTTCAGGGAAACAAGAGTGTTTGGATTGAGATCTGTTCAACAAACAGAAAATGGAGTACAGATAAAGGTCTGAAAAATTCAATTTTGGGTTTAGTAATTAGTGGAGTACAAAAGGGATCTGTCTTAGGACCTCAGCTCTCCCTAATTCGTTTCAATGATCTACATTCTGAAATTGTTTTCATAGTATAAACTACACAGATGTAAACATAAAACTGAGAACAGTATTTTTTTGCAACCATGTTGTTGAAGCTGATGCTCTGGTTTCCTTCGAGAAACACCTGCATGAGATCCTTAGATCCACGAGCTGCTAAGTCCCAAAAGATGGACCAAATTGCCCCTTCTCAACTGTAGTCATTTTTATTTTCTTAAAGCTATGTAAACTAATAACACGTGAAGGTTCAATAATTACCCAGCGTGTGAATTGGAATGGCACACAGGAGAGACAACAGAGGCTAAAGGCTAATAAAGTGACTGTAATAGAGTACTGTACTGGCATCTGGTAGGGATGTGATTGTAGCTATGCTGACTTAATATACCTGTAATTCCTTATAATTAAGTCTATGAATTTTTCACAGGTTATAAAAGCAAACATGCGAACTTATGGACTTGAAGTAATACTAAAGTTTGCTTTAAAAGGTAAATAGTTAGATACCCTGTTGAGCATTATTAAAAGAACAACAGACTAATTATGGCATTTAAGTGGTATTGGTTTGGAAATACAAGGACGAAACATAATGGCACTAGGCTTTACACTAAACATGGTGCCAAGAATAGGAGCAAACTCACAAATACCCGGTGTTGTAGCTTCCCTTCCCAAGACATTTTAACACCAGAGACCAATCTTTATTTCATGCTCTAGCTCTTCATGTCCTTGTTTTCCAGCACTCTATGCCAGAACCAGCATCTCCTGTAACCAATGTAGGCTGAAGACTCAGAAGACACCTCAGAAGTCAAAAAAAGACATGACCGTCTTCAACGAGATCATGACCTTTTCGCTGCCCGAGCCCCACATTAGGGAATGTGTCATTGCCATCACCGTGTTTGAGACGAGCACAAAAAGAAGGAAGTCCAAACGCCTGATTGGACAGGCCGTCGTGAGGAAGAGAAAAGCCAGCGAGGACGAGCACTGGAGCCTGATGATGCAGTGCCTGCGTCAGCCAATCGCAAAATGGCACTCCCTGTTTATCTGACTCAGTTTGGTCACCACGGTTACAGGTGTGCAGAACTGAAAGAATACTGATGCCACGAGGAAGAGCTTGTATCAGATCCTTCTGGTTCCAAGCTGACTTCCTCTGTTAGAAATGATTATCTCTGTATATTTTTTCCTTAAACCTGACCTTAAGAACTGATAGCTGAAAAAAAACAAAACAACTGAACATAGGTGATCTACTGCATCTCTAGGATTAAAGCTTATTTAAAACTTTGAATAGTATTAGATTTCAAATTCGGCAGTTCTTGCCTGTCATGATGTACAAATAAAGCCTATTGTAACTATACTGTGCGAGCTTGGAATTGGATCGTCTCATTTGGGTTAGAACTCGTCTATCAGGTGGGAGGTCCCTTCCTCGTTCAGCCATTCTGTCTGGAGCTGCTCTGCTTCAGGACTATTCCCACTGAAGTTAGGATCATTCTCAAGTGAAGAAGACAAAGAAAACTTATCTAGAATAAAATACGTTCTTCCTGGCCAGTGGCAATGCCAAAGGAAGGTGTGGGTGGCCGATATGTCTCCTCCTCCTCTGTCTGCCCCCTTCTAAGCTTCATCCTCTAAGCAACACGAAACGTTGCAAGGGATGAGACCCCAGAACATGAAGATGTTCAGATAGGACCAGAGCCCTGAGCTCCTTCTCCGTGTTTGTGTCACGTTCTTCTCCATCCCCCCTACCAGGAAAGATGATCCCAAGCCTCTTTTCAGAACTCCTATTTAGAAATCTTAAGAATAAGAAGGATTGTGAGAGGCATGGTGACAAGTTGCTTTTCCCCAAGGACCTGTTTGTACATGAAAACACAGGCTGTGAAGACAGGGATCAGGAGGCGTCATGTGTTTAAAAAAGGAATAACAGCATGTGATATGCCCTCTGGGTGATTTACAAGCCAACATTTCCCCAGTACAAAATGTAAATATTCTATAAATATTTAAATTTATATCCCATGGCATCTTTACTGGGGCATAATTCTTCATGTATATCCACTGAACAGAGCGTTTATGGGCCTGCACACAGGAAAATAACAGCCTACAGTATTCCCTGAGAAACAGTCATCCTGAAGTCAGTAGATGCATGTCGTTCCTTTAAGAACCAGACCACTGACTGCAGAGTGTTATCAGTGGAAATGATAAGAATATGATTGTTTGCCTATGGTGTAGCAAGTAAGCAGTCACTTACACTATTATTCAGTCTAGGTCAATGAGCAAACTTTCATGTACTTTATTTTTTTGGAGAGGTTCTTTTGTCTCTCAAGAAGAGTTATTTCTTAAGTAAAACACGTTAAACAGAATAAAGAATCATCTAGTAACAAAATGAATTGGTTGCTATCAGTTTGTAGAACAGGAAAGGCAAATGTTGATAGGTTTAATAACTTTTTCCATTAAACTTTGGTACCATCAAGTTCAACAGCCACCAGACGATGTACAGGTGTGTCACGCTCCTTTTAAAACCACATGTCTGCAGTGCAGAAAGACTCCCAAAGGAAACAGCCATACATCTGTATGTGCTTTCATAGGCTTGGTGTGGATCGGGAAAGGCTACCATGTTCCATCGATTAAAAACCCTGCCGTGAGAGACAGAGGTAAGCGGACCTGCCCGAGAAATAAACTGACTCCCTCCCTCAGCCTTCGGAAAACACACTGAGCCACGACTCCCAGCACAACCAATGACATCAGCACACGCAAACACTGTTTGCTTGCTGTGGCAAATTCACTTACTCGTCAAACTAGGGATCATCGTGATCTCCGCAAATGATCTTTGCCATTTATCCACAAGGGTTCTCGACCCTTTATCTGCTTCAAATGTTTATTTCCATGGCACCGTCGTGTAGAATTTCTTTTGCTGAAGAACGTGCGGTATCTGCGATCAACCTTTTCGGCAAGGTACCGAGAAACAGTTGTTCCACCGAAATCCGCTAGAGAGAGACACAACACAAATAGAGCCCTAAGAGCGAAGGGTGTTTTGGTGGGATTGTTGAACAGGAAGTACATTATAAATTGAAAATCACAATGTAAGTACATTGTGATTATAATATAGAACGTAACAGACCTGAAATGTACTTCTTCATTCTTTCGAGATCTCTTCCATGCTCTAAAGAGGCTTTCATGTTAGGATCTTCATTTGTTAGTTTTTGGTGGTACTATCATTTTTAGAGACACTGTGGTACAGGGAAGGAACAAATACAGTACCATGTGTATTGGTAAAAAGATTATTGCAAAAACCAAATGAAATAGGTGATTTTGGCATCACTGCTTAGTGCTTAGTATGTGACAAGTGACAGTGAATTAATGTTGTTAGTCATGTAGTGAAGGTGTTTGTTTTAGAAAGGAGAAGTCTAAAATTAATGTGCCACTGTTTCATAAGCTAAAAATGTAGCAAATATAGTTTGAGACAGTCACAGACTAATATACTATGCTAATATACGTCTGCCATTTGGAGAATTTGTCCATGTTGCTTATAAAGTTTTTTTACTGGAAAAGCTGACCATCCCTAGACATACAGACAGGTGAGAATGGTCATGACTAATTCCACAATATGAGCTCTGGGTTTTTTTCACAATCAATGACTCAAGTCCCAGTGGGTGTGATTCACCATTTACCTAATCTTGTGACAGACTAATACCAAACAACATCATTAACCTTCAATTAAATGTGTGCTGGTGAAGCTTTGCTAAATTCAACACCTTATTCAAGCAACGCATGGTACCCTTATTAGGCAGGATATGTAATTTAAATATTTTTTGAGTCACATTATCCATGCACAGTGTATAAATCAGGGAATTAAGCATGCTGGAAACATAAATGCTGTAGTACTGTATGTTCCCCAACCTATCACACCTGGACGCAGTCACACTTAAATATTCACTCCAAAATGGCTAGTAATGTCTTCCAGCACAAGTACTTTTCTTAAATGTGTATGAGACTGTATATGGTGAAAATCACACTTGGATAACCGCTGTCAGTCTTAGACCTTAGAGAGAACTTACAGACAGGAGTTTCAAAAGCCAAAGCAGACATGACATGACCTTCAAATATCCATTTTAAAAGATTGTCTTGGTATCACAGGAGGCTGTCAGATGCACCTTTACTTTCACACATTTATAAAATCTTCCACGATGAGACATTTGTATCTTTCACCAATGCGTGATATTCATTGGAAAAACAACTGCCTTTTCATGCGTTGAATTTTCCTAATCTTTTTACCGATTTGAGGATTGAGAATTTCAACGCCCGTATGGTACGGAAAGGGTAAATTACTAATAATACTGATATTGGTGTTTTGTGGATGGGATGATTTGCATTAAAAAGTTGAAATGAAGGCGTGCCCCAAGCCCAGCCCTAACGTATGTTACCCATTTCGTGTTTGTTGCACCAGCAGTGTAGCTCGAATCATTTAACTTCTTTTTCCTTCTGATGAATGTTTACCAAACATTGCTTCTTCAACCAGTGGATCCAGATTGTACTGTGGTCACATGGAACAGCCCAAGGCCTATTTATTAGACAATATCAGCTGAGAATGTGTGGAGGAAGGCGTGAGAACATTCTAACAAAGGCCTTGAAGATTTTTTGGAGAAAATATTTTATAGGCAACTAATATCTTGGTTGTTCCATGGATATAGCTGCAGCTGTTAGAAACCAAGTTGCCATGTTTGTCCCTGGGAAACGTGCTTAAATGAATGCTTGATTTAACCAAGTTTATTAAATTAGAGCTTTAAAGTTTCCAGGTCTAAAACAGCTGGAATTATTGACTATAAAAGCCAGAACATAATGTGAAATCTGCCCCCATTACAAAAGGGATGGAAACAAGACTTCATCATACAAAATATTTGGTCAAATCTTCAATTAAGGTCATTGTGAGCAAAACTCAAACACAAGCAGCCCATCCACCCATTTTCTCACAGCTTCACCCAGGTCAGGCTCGGATGCAGGATTGCCAGAGCAGCAAGCAGTGGGCACACGACACCATAGATGGGATGCCAGTCCATCACAGGGCAGACAGACACACACTCCCACCAGGGCCAGTTTCCCCAGAAGACGGTTAACCTACCAGTATGTCTTTGGATTGTGGAAGGAAACCAACATATGCACATGGAGAACATCCAGACATCACACAGATAGTGCCCCAGTTCCAGAATTGAGCCCAGGGCCCGAACATCGTGAGGCAGCAGTGCTATCCTCCCTGCTGCCACGCAAATGTACAAGCAAATATAGAAACAAACCTGGGAAATTCTGGTCTTATTCTTGTTTATTCCACCTCAGATTGAATAAAAAGTCATCTGCACTCCCAAACAACCTTAAAACAGGTGTGTAAAAGACAAACATATACAGACAAGAATTTGACCCACACACTGCTTCTTTTGACACTTTGTTTCTTTATTCTTGGAATGAAGCTGTGTGCTACTTTTTGCTATTTTTTTTGCAAACTTTGCTCTGTCCTGCACCTGTGTCCTTGTTCCTCCAAAATTATTTTCTATCATGCCTTTCTAAATCTGCAGTTAATTAAAACATCCCAAGGTCTGCTGAACAGAGCAGAGAACATTTAAAATACACAGCTTAATCTAACATCATGTTATGTTGAAACTCAACTCATTTATATTCTGAGACTTCTAGAATATGAAATTGTGCACAAAGAAAAGAGACCAGCACCTGTCAAAGACATTGAAATGGAAAGTCTGCCTACTCAACAGGCTGAAATAATTTAACTTGAAACCTTAAAGAATGACTCTAAATTAGGGTTTGGCTTTTTGAATGTGTTTCCTGGCAGATCACATAAATAAACAATAAATGCATTTCTTCAAAACGAGGCATGTACATGCATCTGGGCTGTCTTTAAAAAATAAAGGAACAAAGTATAATTTTAAAATTGAAAGGTCTGGGAAACATACATCAATTTACAATGTAAACAGGACTCTACAACAGGATTGTTGCAAAGTCAGATTCTATTCAGTGGCCTTCCAATTCTATTCCAGTTTGGGCCTTCCAATGGTTTATGAAATACTGGAATTAAATACTGTCCTTATCTAAACTCCTGGGTTATTAAATAATTTGTAGGAGATAATAATAAGCAAGCACAACTGAACAATTAAGTACAGATTCAAATGTCCATAAAATATGAAAACTTTTCTACCAGCAGAGAAATTTACGGACACTGTAAAATCCATTATTATCACAATGCAGTGTTATCATTTGTGCAGCGTTCAGTCACTGTTAGATCCAAATTACTCACTGCCTTAACATTACAGTTGCTCCGTCCTGTAGAATTAAACCTAGGTTACAATAATTCCTTCAAAATTTGGTATCTAAAAATTCAGTGTTATAACAGGGAAAGCTACTGTTGCATTATGTGTGGTACAAACATAGTGTCAGTATCATTATCATACATAAAGTCCAGATAATGATGAATAGTGTGGCCCAGAGGTACCATATGAATGTGTGTGCGGTGTTGTTCAGTAGTTTGGAAATTTCATAGAGAAAGGCTAACATTTGTTAGATAAATCATGACAAGGGACATATTTGAACAACTAATTGAATTAAAATATTTAGCGTTTAAGGGAAACTGGAAACTGTGTCTAAAGAGAAACATTGAAAAAGGAAATAAAAGATCAGTTATCAGAAGAAATATACCCACTCCCCATCTGTACAGCTTTGCCAGTAAATGGAAAGGATATGGTCTGAATGCAAAGATTAGAGCACCTGGGGATTAAATTGAAGATTGAACAGATTTTTTTCCCCTTACCCCAGTCTGCTTGTAGTTTGTTAATGTGGTTTGCAATTTTTTGAAAAGAGCTGAATGTGCAGTTCTCTCACCAGGTCTGGTCAAAGGTAAGACACTGTTGTCATGAGAAAGAAATGAGGTGTGGTGACTTGTTCCCTCCTTCCGAACGAGCAGACAGACACAGAACCCTGGACCATGACTTTATCAGTGCCGTGCTCAAAATTCATGTACTGTAAGCCACGCAGGCTTTAGACACAGCATACAGATTAAAAAAAAAGAAAAAAACATTCCCAAGTGTTACTGGAACTTACAGAACTAACCCTATTAAAAAGAATGGAATGGAACAGAGTTGTGATGCCAGATGAAATACAAACCTTAAAAAATACCATAATTGTTCCTCACGTGGAAATTGGTGTACTATGATAGCAATGTCCATACTTTATTGAGAAGGTAGTGACTGAGTTAAAAAATGAATATTTTCCTTGCTTCCTTGATGTGTAAATATCCAAAAGAGTTTTACAAATAGCAGTCTCAAACCAAGGCAGGAGGCATCATCACACAGAAGAATGGGTACTGATTTCTTTGGATTTCCTGCCTTGAAGAGCATAAGGTTGTGCAAAACGGGTGTCACACAGAACTTAAGAACGGTGTAAAAATATCATTATGACACGGCAGACAGATTTAATAATCGGCTTGTATATCACTGTATAATTCAAGACACTCCATAAAAAAGTCTAGTTTTAGTTTTACAAATTAAAGAACAAATGCCAGCCCCTGGTTCTGCAGTCAGGGATTGGATCTTCTAGAGTTCAGACAGCAGGTTAATGGATCGGTTACAACAGGCCCCTGACAGTCAGTTTATATGGCAGGGTTTCAACTTTTTAAAAACAAGAAATCTCAGTACATTTTGTTGTGAATCTGTGAATTATCACTGTAAGAACCATTAAGCTATTTAAGGACCAATTAATTGTAAATTGTTCCTACTTGGTTGTTTCAGCTCATGAGACAAGCTCAAATCCTTTTGCCCCTTTAATCGTATTGCTGTTTTTAATATGGAGGCCTGTTATGGCAGATTATCACCATTTTTCCTTTTCTACAATGTGGTAACAAATAGGGTGTTACTAATGCAGATAAAATGCTTTGGTTTAGAACACAGGGGCTTCTTTGGAGCGCTGCATCAGGTGATTTTCGGAAAAGCCAGGGCAATAATGTAATTTGTCAGCCTATGCCATCGCGCTGCTTTGGGTGAGGGCCTGCCCGACCTGTGTCAGGACTACGTGGAACGAAGTCCTTTGGTCGCTTTCGAGAAACGGCAGCTTAAATGACCTGGAACAGAGGACAAATCAGCACTCTTATCAGGTTACTTTGATTTAAACTCCACTAGGTCAAGGTAATAAAAGCAAAACGTTTAAGAAAGGACATGCTATAAATGTTACAACACACTGTTTTACAGCAAACCTAGGACCTTAACCACACAAATGTACCATTACGGAAATCATGCTTGGAAGCCGTGCTCCAATTAGATAATGCTTTATTTGTGTTATCATATTGACACGAGAGATCAATATTTAACCACTGAAAGTGGAGGGTATTTTTCCAATTGTCCAAATTGCATTCTTCTCACAACATTGCAGACTGTACTCAAGGAAAGCTGATCATATTTCTCCGAAGACAGGAGTTAATTTTAGAAACAGTAATAATAATGCACAAAAGTGACATAGAAAAATGCCCCCACTAGTCAAATGGTGGTACTGTACAGTGGCATGATGGTTAGCACTACTGTGTTATACTGCTTGCATAATATAGCACAGCCATTTAGCATTGGGAACAATGCAGAAATAATTGAACATATTAAAAAAACTGGACTGAAGCGGTCCAGCATGGAGTGGTTAGCATTGCTACCTGACAGTGCTGGGGCCCCGAGTTCAATTCTGGGGGTGCTATCTGTGTGGAGTTTGTATGTTCTCTCCAGCTTCAAGTGGGTTTTCTCTGGGTGCTCTGGGATCCTCCCGCAGTTCAATGACATGCTGGTAGGTTAATTGAATTCTGGGAAAACTGGCCCCGGTGTGAGTGGGTGAGTGTTTGTGAATGTCTCTGTGTGTCTTGATTGTCCCATTGATTGCTGATGTAGGCTCTGGCTCCCCCAGAGTTAGATGAAGAGGTTAGAAAATGGACAGATGGGATTAAAGCAACACACAGGTGTCCAAGAGTAACCATGTGCAAGGCAGGCGGTTTCATTGGGATTTGTTTCAAGAACAAATGCAACAAGACAAAATTATAGCAAACACATAAGGAAAGTTATAATACTTATAAAATATCGAGGTAGGGCAGACATCAAGGCCACTGTTGAAAAGAATGTGATATGGTCATAAAATCCCAGCTTGGATGTACTTAATGCATAATGTATTTGCATTTAAAAACTTCAGGGCTTCAGTACTGCACTAGCCTCAGATATAAGGGAAGTTATAGTATTGGCCATCATAAGAAGCTACTGGAACATCACAGGTCTCAACACATCCAAAAGCATCACTGCTACTGTATGAGGCCAAACCCGATCCAAACCTTTACCACTCAGGGTTGAAGGAATGTCATTGTCCTGGAAGTGTGACAGCAGTGTTACTGGGTGGGAACCTCTCACAAGACAGGTTTCACGCTGGTGCTATTGCTGTCATATTTTATTTGAGAGCAGCATACGGAGGCAGTTTTAAAGATTTTTTTGTTTTGCTGACTTTCACAATAGCCATCTATAAGCCTTTTTCCCCTTACCTTCCCAGCCACCTCATAATGTCTTTTAACACCCACTTTTCAGCAATAAAAAAAACTACTGTATAATGTAATAATTGTGCTGTACTATTCCCACTGTACTTTTGTCACTGACAACAGTTTCGTATTCTAAAAAAGGAATGTTTGAAATTAGGTGAAAATCCATATCCAAACTAGAAGTATATTCCTCACATTTGTGTTGTGTGTTGATCTATACCAGAGCATGGTAAATATAGATTTATACTACATCAGTTTAATTTGGGCATGAATGGTTTGCTACCCTTTAAACTCACACAGCGCCATTCATCAGTCAGAAATACAACGTGCTTCAGGAGAATGTTCATTGGTGAGTTTAGCTGTTTCTTTCTGAGATGGCTAACTACAGGTACAGCTTAGAGAAGGGTAGGGCAAGAAAAAAATGTTGGCCTCGTTCAGCTAGAATCCAAGACATTAGGAGGGATCTGACCATGGATATGGGATCTACAGTACTCTGCTTCTGGAAAAAAAGTGGAGGGGGATTGTTTGGTGAAATATCTGTACACTCTGTGAATAATTCCTACTTTAGGGTGGCTGTTTCAGAACCTTCACACATGAAAATCACATAGACAAGGAAGGAAACAAGAAAGTTCCAGCAGTGGTTCCTAGCTTATTAAAGTATGAACATGAAATAAAAAGAAAGGGTTTTCTCTTTTACACTTCACTTAATTAGCTTTCTAAAACAAAAGCTCTGGTTGCAACCAGTTCTACATAGTGTATCACTACAACGTGTCCTAAACCCCACCCTCAAGTCCCCGATCAACGTGACATCACTCAAGCTTACAGACACACCCTATATATGTGTCTGCAGATGTTCCAAATCTCTTCATCTGAAACATACAGTCAACAATTAGCTGATTTACATTGCTAAGAGATGAGAACATCCAAGCCCTCCAGCACTTCTTTATCTACCTCTGCTCTATACACAACCAAACCCATGCACATGCACACACCAGCATTCCAGGTGCTGTAACAATATTACAGTCAATTAACTATTTACAATTCTGATCTTTTTATTTCCTCTCCTGGTGGCTGCATTGTAATTGGAGCCCCTGTTCACTGGTTCCTAAGGGTAATCCTCCACAAGGTATAACACAAATCTCAAAGCAGTCATCAAGAAGACCTTACAAGGACGTATTTTAACCCTAAAGCCTAATTCTGTGAATGGCAGTGGATGTTTGTAGTGCAGATTGAGAGTTTTAAGCCTTGTGCTTTGAACCAGTTGATCATGTAGGCCCAGGATCTCTCTTCTTATCTGATTCTTCTGTCAGAAGAAGCTTTCTTCCCAGGTATGAGACAGAAAGCTGGGCACACCTGCTCTCCTGGATTTAGGACTTCTACCAGACTGATGTCAGAAGCATCAGTAAAAAAGTCTGTTGAAAACAGGGCTTACTGATACATTGTAAACAATGTCCTTCAGCCTGTGGAATATTTGCTCATTTTCGGGAATCCACACAGGCCTTGTCTGCTCTCCGAGAGGGATGCTGACGTTTGAAAACTTGGTAATAAATTGGCTGTAACAACTAACAAGTCCCAGAAAAGACTTTACACCTTTCCTGATTGCTGACCATGGATAATTCACTACACAGTAGCTCTGGCCTTATCGGCTTGTGGCTTCAGGGCTACATTCCCCAGAATACAGTATATCCGAGGTAGTGAACTACATTTTGAGCCACTGTATGTTCCGTTGCACTGATGGTCAAAGGTTGAAAACTTACATTATCTTACAACTTCCTTCAGATGTTTCAGATAATCCTTCTACTCCAAGCTATAGATAACATCATCTGTGTAGGCTGCTGAAACGTCTTCACGTGCTGCTGTGGCCATTAATGTTTTAAATGTTGCATGCATTTGGACAGAAAATCCAAATGGGATGTGAAAAGCAGTCAATTGTTTGACCCTGCTATCAAAGGAACCTGCTCACATTTCAATGACTGATATAGCTTTATTCCAGCTTCCCCATTAGTTTATCTGTATGAGGCATAAGATAGAAATGAACACTTAGAAACTTCAATTCATTTTTTGAAGTTAATACAGAAGCATAAATTGCTCTGTAATTTTGTATCCCCAGGTTGTAGGTACAGGATATGGTCTAGACAATATGTTGTGGACATCCTTTCAGGGAATCCCTGTAGTCATAATGTCTAAGATTCAGACTGTAGCTTTACTGGAAAAGGTGAAATACTTAGATCTTTAATCTGCACTTTGGTATTAAGGCCAGCATTGCCTGCATTCTGACACTGAGCACCTGAGAGAATCTGAATGCTACTGATTTTTTACATAAATGCCTCTAGCAAACTAAATACATGTAACATCATGCTGATGATAATGAAACCTGTTACCTGCATTCATCAATGCATCAAAGAACAGTCTGGAGTTTTTGTGTCACAGTTGTAATCCCTGTGTGGAAGAAAAAGTAATCAGTAAACTGTAGTTTGTTTAAGCAGCTGGTAAATTACACTATAATTATACTGTATATACACCCACGGTATTACATCCATTTTCTTAATCCAGTGCGTGTTGCAGGCAATGCTGGAATCTAACTTTGGCAAGAAACACCCTAGATGAGACGTAAGTCTATCATAGGGCAAACACAGACACACACAGTCACACTCACACCACAGCCAGTCTTCCCAGAAGCCATTTAACCCACCAGCATGTCTTCGGACTGTGGCAGGAACCTGGCGTTCCTGGAGGACACCCAGGGGAACATGGGGGAGAACATACAAGCCCAGACAGCTCCTCAGAAATCGAACCCAGGGCCTCAGTGACACACTTCATTAAACAGGACTTTCTCTTTTCCAAACCTTTATGCAATGTACAGGCAAGATGCGCCAATGGTGTTTTCTCAACTGACAGCATGACCAAGAAATTATGTCAATCAAACTGTCTCTATCACCTACAAAACAGCCTTTTGTTCAGGAGCCAAAGGGAAGTACCCTTAGGTGTTTTTTTTTAGCTTGTGGAAATGTCTAGTTATTTTGAAAGGATACAATAAAGGCTATACAAAGAAGAGAACATCCAGTCAATCAAACTGGTTTAAGAGATCGTAGTAATTTTCTTGAAACAACTTGACTGAAGAATTTCATCCAACCACTTCTTACAAAAAGCCAGGGTACCAGCTTTGAAAGCACAGATGGGTAGTTTGTATTTGTGTAAAAATAGTGCTTAATGTTCTAGGTTTTAAATGTACTTCTCCAGAGTCTCAGGAAAAAAGAGTGTTTATAGACATAGTATATGGTTTATTCACACTTAAAATGTCGCAAATAATTATCTAAAAGACTTTTACTAAAGGATCATATACAGTAGCTGTGTCTGCATATTCCTATAGATTTTTGAAAGTTCAGCAAAGGCACAAGTGAATACTGAATAACACAAACTTCCCTTTTAATTGTATTGCCACTTTTCCATACAGAAATTCCTGGCATTGCTTGTATATAACTCCATTTACTCATATTTTCTGAAATAATCTTTTTATATATTGCAGTTTTGATGTTCATGTTTAGAAATGCACCTACAGTGCATTCTGACTGTTTTATACTCTTCACAATACTGTTTTATTCCATTGCTCAACAAAGTGTTCTCTCTTCTCTTTTCAGCATGGAATAAACCTATTACTTGTTCCTTATACTATACATACAACCTGTTTTATACAGGCCACAGAAAACATGTCAAAGTCCAGATAAATTTCCACCTCATCAGTGAAACAGAAAGACCTTTCATTTAGTCAACGTACGTTATAGAAACAAACAGTATTTGTGGTGCTTTACAGATATCTAGCAGGTTTTTTCCAGTTTAACTAAGAAATGCAACTGAATTCTCTATATTTTCTATTTTTGTCTATATTTTATCTATATTTTAAATAATAGTGCAATGTGAGCTCATCTCAGAACTAGATTTCAAAGTCAGAAGATTCTGAGTAAACCTACAGTACAGTACAGAATGCTGTAAAGAGTTTTTTTTTAGGAAATGTCCTTGACTTTTAATCAGGTTCTACTGAAGAAACAAGTGACTGATAAACTGAGACTTCAGAAAGTGAAAGAAATCTAGTAACAGTTGTGCTCATATATACTGGTCTTCCTAGAATTGAACTACCCACACCGGTTTTTGCAACAAAACCTTGAAATTCAAGTCTTCTTTTCATTTTAAAGCCACAAAAAATTGTTCATGGAGATTTTGTTTTTAAAAACTAATGATAACAAATCGCACAATTCTGCTGTTAAATGTAAAATTTTAACTTCACTTTAACTTAAACTTCATTTGATTTTGAAACGTTTCGTAGTCTCCTGGTCAAATCCCTCAAACCTCAAGAAACAAAGTCAGAAAAAAGTATGATCTGGAACAGCTGGGATGAAAAAAAGCATGCTTGTCACCATTTCTCCCTAATCTCATTTAAGAACTTGAATTACATCATTAGGACACTTAATATGATCAGGAAAAGGGTAGGAAGATTCTTCAATTTCTTCATTTACCTGTTTTTTTCTGCTACAGAGGTGAAGGCACCTACAGTATACTTGGGGCGGAGCGGTGGCTCTGTGGCTCAGGATCTGCGCCTGTGGCTGGAAGGCTGCCGGTTTGTACCCCGTGGCTGGCAGAGGAATCCTACTGTTGGGCCTCTGAGCAAGGCCCTTCACCCCAACTGGTCCCAGGGTGCTGTATAAATGGCTGACCCTGCGCTCTGACCCCCAGCTCCTCTCTCCCTGTCTGTGTGCCTGTGTGTCTTGTGGAGAGCAAGCTGGGGTATGCGAAAAGACAAATTCCAAATGCAAGAAATTGTAGCTGGCTAATAAAGTGATCTTATTTTATCTTATCTGTGAGATAATGGAGAGGATTCTTGACAGTTCCTAACATTGATGGCTTCCCTCCTGAGTTTTATCTGACTTTTTGACCTCAGTTAAGTCCCCTTCTACTTGAAATGATGCTGCCATGCAGAAAGACATCAATACTGCCCCGTATATTACTATTATAAACAGTACAAAGATCCCCCTTGTGCAACACATCATTCTATCTCCTTGATTTGCTCAGAGTTCATTTGCTATCATGATGGCTGGAGGACTATATGATCATTTGCACTCCACCAGCAGACAGGCTTTGCACTTGGCAGTGTGTAATGATTGCCTCCCTCAGTATTATACATGTGCTTACATTGTCCCTCTTTGCTATGCAGTACTTCTGTTAGGCACAGAGAAGGCTTTTGACTGGCTTCAGTGGAGATGTCTCGAGCTGGTGGGAGTTGTTTTATTAACATAGTTAAAAATTTCTAACCGTATGAATGAATGGCCCACACTAACCTCCTTACTCAAACTGTGGTGATCTAAAGGCCTAGTGTTCTTTTACTCGACATCCTCTCATGACAAAAGACTGAATCCTTTCCTTTCTCCAGATCTTAAATTCCCCCTTTCTCAGGATTGTCTCCACTGAAAATTCTCTCCAAACAGAGCTCAGGCTGCCTCCCCCTCCGGCAAACTCTTTTCCCCTGTGACCTCCTCGCGCTCCCCAGAGCTATCTTGTGTTATGCCACCTGTCTGTATGAGATTCCTGCAATGTAGGGAGTGTCCTTCCCGACTTACTGTATGATGCTTGCATTCTCACAAGACTCCTAAACACTACAACAGCACCTATAGACTACAGAGAACTTAATCTAATAGTGTAGATACACATTAGTAGTTGCAATGCCCCTTTTATTTGTTGGCTCTAGGTATTTGGGCAAAATCTCTGTCCTGTTCATCATTCCAACTACTAATTTCACATTCTCAGAAACCCAACACTGCTCAAGGGCATTCTGGTTCAAATGTAGTTCCCACCACAGTGGTTAATATCGCTGCCTCGCAGCGCTGGGGCCCCCGTATTCAGTTCCTGGGGTGCTATCTGCATGAAGCTTGCGTGTTCTCCTCCAGGCGCTCTGGTTTCCTCCCACAGTCCAAATAGCGTTCGATAAATCGGCTTCTGGGAGAATTAGCCCCGACGCGAGTATGGGTTTTGTGAATGTGTGTCTCGCATTACGAGACCTCCAGTATATTAAGTTACACAGCCAAACCCACTGCTCTCTTCAAGGAATACCTCCAAGCAGCTGACTAGACACATGGCACAGTGTGAATGTGTTTAAAAGACAGACTAAAGTAGATGTAGCACTTTCAAATACAAGTACTTTCCAAAGCCAGATTAAACTGTTCAATTGGGGAGCTGCTGTCTACCAGTCAGTCTGACTTGTCTTTTCTTGTCCAAGACCTGTAGCCCAGCTTGTCCCTGAATTAAGCTCTTTCATATACTGTATTTTAGTGATTAGAAGCTTTTCATTGTCCATTGGAAATGTGATTTCAGGCCCTAAAGGAAATGTTCCTTGTATAGTGAGATGAACAGAGAGGTAAGAGGGAAAAACCAAAGACTGAATACAAAACATATTCTGAAGGTTTTTATTGCAGAAAAGAAGTACACAAAGCATTTTTACAGTACCTAAACTCCATTAAGATATAATGTGGAACATTTGCTAAGTTTCTCACCCTAGCTTGACATTAACCATCTTTAACATTACAAACATGTGGCCCTCTTAACTCCATTTTTTTTTATACTTAGCGTTCAATTCATTGAGGTTCATTCATGTCATTTTGAAAAAAAATTAGTTTTTTTTGTTTTACAAAAATACATTAAAAAAAGATTTCCCTTCTAGGAATATCAAAGTTAAATTCAACAAAAAGCAACAGTTATTTGCTTACAAACTGTTTCAATGACTGACAAGTGCTATTAACACTATCTGCAACAATAATAACCGAGTTTCTCAGTATACTATGTTGTTTAAATACTATGTTATATACAGAACTTTAAAAATTATCAGTTTTTTTAATCACATATCCATTCTGTATGTTACTTTTGAATACAATAAAAATAAGAACAAAAACAAAGGTAGATTTTAATGTTTTATCACAAAAGGAACCCCGACTATTTTTCCCCACAACATTTCCCACACCAAAGTGATAAACATCAAGGTCCAAAATCCAACATTATTTTGTAGTCAACCGAGAGTCCATTCATCAGGTTACCCCTGCTTCACAGTAAAATCACAGGCTCATTTCCAAATCGCTTGAGAAAAAAAAAACCTGCCCCACTTGAACAGTGCTTCACAGCCATAAGTAATATAATAACCATTTAAAATGGAAAATAATCCAAACTTTTCCATTGGTAATGCAGACAGCAGACCACAGCCATATCCAAATACCAGAGAGCAAACACCAAAAGTTTTTGAAAACTTACCCGCTGTTGGCTGACCAACTTGAATGAAATCAGCTCCAGCAGAGAGTGAACTGCTAAAGCACTTGGTGAGCCCTGTATTTAACGGCTGAAATACTGTTAGAAACTGTCAACACAAGGTTGCAGCACACAACAGGCAACATGAAGCAGATTATTTCTTCATTTGTATTTTCTGTTTTAGTAAAACAGCCCTTATCCTCCTAATGGCAGCCCTGTTTTAATGTGTATTGTAGATGCAAGAAAGTTACTAGTAAACTGAAAGTGTCTTAATCAGTTCTGCTGCTATATTTGGTCACTTGCAACAGAGACCTCAGTAAAGATTAGTGTGCAAACATCAACCTTCTTTCCACAGAGCTACATTTCACAATAATTCTACAGTGTTTCCTTGTGGGTCGTTCTAATAAATATACATGTATGTACACACATTAGAAGAATTCAAGGAACCTATTGTTTCTTAAATGGAATACAGTGACCTTGGTGGAAGGTCAAACCAAAATAAGTATTCCCCTTCCCCTAGGACAGAATAATATTTATCTTCTACATCAGCAGAATCCCTATATCAACCATTTGAACTGTAATCCATTAATTCCAAAATAAAATAAACCAATGCTTTCACATCATGAGACTGGGTGTCACACCCAGCTGGTGCTCAGGACTTCATTTTGCAGACGCTCAAAAGCAGTTCTCCAAGGAATCCCACCCCAGCACCCCTCAGTTTCACTTTGGTCCGCTGCTCCTCGCAGAATCCCCCCAAAGCAGGGCTGCCCCCCTCTGAGAACTTCACCTGCCAGTCTGTAGAGCCCACCCCAACCCCTCAACGAAGCACCACCCCTCTGATCAGCTGCCCTCCTTCCTCTGCTCTTCACACGCCCAGATTCCTCTTCTGTTCGAAGTAGGCATCAAACCTTGCCAGAGCATAATCCTGTAAAACACAGACAACATGGCACCCCAGTCCGTACAGTCCCTTACCCGATGGGCAGATTAAGCAGTCCTGAGACAGTTGGAGGACCAGTTATATCAAGATTCTCACCCTACGTTTCAATTCGACACTATTAATCCTAATATTTTCCAATATGCATATGAAAGCTTTGCCTAACTAGGCTTTCTACAGAATTCTGAAAAAAATCATACAAGGGGTGCTCTTGGCTGCCTCTGATAGACTACAACTCAGGCGCACTGAATAAGAGAGAAGTCAACTAATGCAGCTGACCAAACGCATTGAATTAACAGGCTTCCGGTCTGTAGATAAAATTATTTCACAGGATTTGAAAGTCAACAGAGCTGCCCCTTAATATATTATTTAATGAAACTGGATTTTAAAACTTTCAGCAGAAATACAAGGCAGGAGTTCTGTATTAAGCAATAACTTTCCTAAATTGATAAGCGCATTTTGACAATAATAGCAGTCTAGTTGAGCTGAATGCTCTTATTGCAATTCTGCATGTGTATAGCACTGTGAGGTATGGCTCTGAATATTGAAGTACTGCAGGTATGAAATTACTTAAACTATGACTGCAGCAGTTCTGCACCGGTACAACCAACTTTGTTTAATCAAGGATGAACAATTCCTTTTCTTGAACTGGCATTTTTTTTTAACATTACAATACTACAGTGCAATGCTGCAATGCTTACAGTACTAACAGCCACCTGTTAGTTTAATGACAATTGATCTAGAGGTCTCATAAAAAGGAGAGAGAGTTTTCATACTGAAACTCCATTTAAAAGGCTGGACAGGTGTACTCACCATGTATCCAAACTCAATGGTGGAGATTCTGGCTTGAATTATGGACCACAGACCCCAGAAAAAGTGAGAAGCCAAAGCGAACCTAAAGAACGTTGAATGATTTTAGTTTCAACAAAAACAGTAATGGAACTAACAATGTAGAGGATGATTTACTACCACTTCCCAGAAAAACATTACAGACGAGCTGCTTAGGGAAGCTTATGAACTCTTTGCTGTATAACACAGCACTATTATATATCCACCAGTAGGGGTTATTGCAGAAGTGGGAGCCCATTCACACTGTATTGTAGACATCATGTATGTATGAACATCACGGCCAGTTGCTCCTAATGACAGTTTAACAGCATCTTGCATATCGGGATGGAGCCTTGCCTACAGCAGGAATAGAACGCATTAAAATCTTAATGGATTAACTGCAGAGCTAATGCTCCCTGCAGAATGGGCCTAAATTCTACCCTTTAAATTTACAGACTACAACCAGTGTAATACAGGGACACGCGAGCCGTAATTCAGGTCACAGATGGACCCATCCAGCCCGACACATGGAATTATCACATTACCATGCTGATCAGAAATCAACAGTCAGTAAGAAGAAAACTGTGACTGTGTAGCCTGCATCCATAAAGGAATTAACTATTACAGCAATCCAGCTCAAAATGAGAATTTCTGCAAGTACAGTACGTATACCCTTCACTGCAACCTTTAACAGCTGTATTGTCAGACAGCGCACGGTAAGATCACCTGTCCTATATGACCACCAAAGAAAAACCAAAAAATAAATAAAAATATGAGCACTACACTTCCTCCACTTAGTGCAGCTTAAGAATAAATGTTGTACAGCATAAAATATATAACTTATTTTAAGTCTATAAATCATCCTTCTGCACAAACACACATCTTCTTGACGGCAGACATCTGCAATCTAGAATCCTCACCTGTTGACTTCCTCCAGCATTTCTTCTTTAAGTTTCATCTGGCTTTCAGGACTTAAATTTTCAATTCCACTGTCAGATTCTGCCAGGTAGCTATTGATGAAATGTAGCTGTAAAATAACACATTAAGTATGTAAAGTTTCCATGACATTTTCCAATCACTCAAGTCTTGGTTTGTCTCATTTATCCTAGGCAAATGGTAGATCAGATTTCTGGGTAATTAACTAGTTGACAGAATACCAATATCTATGATGGTAACATCTCAAAAAAATTACCAGAAGTCTAAGAAAACATCCCTGTTCTGTAAAACGTTTATAAATATTTGTATGCAGTAATGTATGAAAAATGATCACCACTTTTGGTGTTGTGTATAATGTCTTACAGCGTAAACTGTAATCATTTTACTGAAACCTTCTCTATGTTCCCTTCACTGTACATTGACAAAAACAAATTACAAAATGAATCTCTGCCCTCCGTGGACGGTCTTTGTGCAATAGCTGGACATTTCTAGCAGTCCTTGAAACATGAACCGTCCTTAGGGATGTCAGAATGTACACACCTGCTGCATTCTGGTTGGGTAATTCCTAAAGTTAGCTTTGAAGAATGGAAACTTGTCATAGGTGTAGTCATACATCCATTCACAGAAGTGGTTTCCAATATCAAATCCTCTGGGGAACAAAAAAGTAAAAATGAAATAAAATAATGACACAGCCAAAAGCAAAAACTACTACCAATATCCATTTAAACTAGCCTAATCCTGAAGACTTTCACAACCCTTAATAACCCTTACCCTTAACAACAAACTTATAAGCAACTTCATCATCAGTAAAAAAAAATTTCAGCAGGAACACAGCTGAGAACACAATAGGGAACAAACTTAATTCTTCCCCATTTCTACAGTGTTTACCCAATTTAAATTTTGAAACAGCAAATAAGGATTTAAAGACTCTCTTTATACAGTATACATGTGTAGTCTCCATCACGGATCAGTGAAAGCAACACTACACTCATTGTTTTCCACAGTCTGCATGTTCCAGAGTTTTATCTAAGCCAAGAACTCCCATGATGCCTTGTGCCCGTAGTGCCAACAGCTCCAAATGAAGATTAGAAGCTTAAAGCGTGCACTTAACAAAGATGACCCACAATGGCACATGAAGTGCAATTCTTTTTGTGTGTTTAGGCAGGGAAACCCTCTGTAAATTTGGCCTAGGGAATTAGCATCTTTATAGAAATTTGAGTTGCTCCCCTTTCTCCATGTCCGTTTTCAAGATCTTAAGTTTCACGAAGGCACAGAGCTACCAACATTTTTAAAATGTAGTAGAAAAGGTCAATTCAATAGCTCTGGATTTCATATGGCAACAGCAGATGGGAAAACCTTACATAACTGCATCCATGTTAGCACACCTGTCGTATACCATTTCACACTCTAATATTTCAGACCTGGATTTCTTCATGCAAGACGGCATCTGCTTCTCTAACATGAACTAGCAAATTTAGAGGCTTACAATACAATGTTTTTGATTTTGATGGAAAAAGGGGCATCTGAAATATTTATCCCTCTACATCTACAAATGTACGTTTAATACTTCCCAATTCCAAAATGCTAACATATCAAATTCCAGGCATTAACCAAACAAAAATCCTTAAAGTGATTCTACAGAACCTACTATAAAGTAGTAAACACTACACCAAAAATGATGTGAACTACATAAAATCCAAAAATGACAATTTTTAAAAATACTTGATAATATGTCCCATTTAAAGCATGTATAGATTAAGTTAATTACTCACCTGTAATTGTAGCTGCTGTATTCAAAGTCTATCAACATAAGTTTCTGTCTGTCTGAGTTCTCCCTGCCTTTCAGAAGCAAGATATTACCTGTGAGGAGAAAAAGAGAAAATCATTTTTGAGAAAAAAGAGGAAAAAAGCTTAAGCATAATTAGAGAATGATTGAAAATCCTAACAGTCATCAACAACTTGCACTTTGGTCAGGATTGTTTTGAACTCCATCATAAGATGGCTACTTTCTTGGTGAATACAATTTCAAACCACCCTGCATTCATTTTAACAGAGGCCTGTGGAGATGCTGGTGAATGGCATTAAGAACACAAGCTCACTGTGCAATCCTGTGAGAACCACTCAAATTAATGATGCTGTTCTCATTTATGTGCATCACAGCAAATAACTCAAATAGTTTTACAAGGACAAAATGGCTGCCAAAGCTGATAGAGACAGAGCTGCTTGTGCTACAGTCTGCAAAAAGAAAAAATGCTGTTCTTGAGCGTCATCTGACAAAATGATTCATATTCCAGACAAATCAAAGACCAGAGAAAACAGTGCTGCCACAACTGTAAATAATAATGGACAACAAGCTGTCCTGAAACAAACACTGCAATTTTAACATAAATAATAAAATTACAACAAGATCATGCTGCAGAATTTATCCATTTACAAAGCATGTGAATTTGGTAAGGATGGCTGTCAATGGCTCTGTACAACCTGACACTATAACAGGAGGAATGTGGACGATTTTAAAGTGGCAGGGATCCTTGGCATAAATCTGTACCAAACACAATTTGAATCTGCTTGCCATTAGAGAGAAGGTCATCTTACCTTCCTGGCAGTCATTGTGGCAGAAAACAACAGGAGAAGCAGTGGATTCCAGTAAAGACCTGTGACACACAAAAGACATGCAAGGGAAGAAGTCAAGGTTTAGGTGCCACAGGTGACAATCTGATGTCATTATATGCCCTGGATCAAAAATATCCTGGGAAGTTTACAACTACAACAGACCCACAAAGTAAGAAGGCAATTTGCAGGAGCTTCACGGTCATGCATAGTAAATCCATTATAGAGATAAACATTTGACAATATCAGGGTGCCAACTGTGAATGTAGCGTGTCTGCAACGCATTGTTTTCACTGCGTTGTACTTGTGGGATTGTGTCCCAGTCCTCTTGTATGGTATAAGAACGTCAACGTTATAAATGAGAGAAGACCATTCAGCTCTTCTAGCCTGTTTGGCAGTTTCACATTAATTGAGCCCAGGATCTCGGTCCTGCTGTTCCTTGGCTTACACAGGCTACACAAGGATGTGCACTGTACTGCTGGGATGTGTGTCACCCTTCCCTCCCTGTGGTGGGCTCAAGTCCCAGGACACGACCAGTCCTGCTCAGACCACCACACTCGGACCTCCCCACTGATCCCGGTGGGGTGTCAGGAGTCACGGTGGCACTGCGCTTAGATTCAGCATCTTGCCAGGTTAGACATGACCGGCTCACTCCGTCTGTGGGAAACTGCGCACATCAGGAAGGTGGTGTTCTCTTGGCAAGCAGGGCGTACTGGTTCATTCCTAGACATTTACTAGCTTAGTCATTCACCTCATTACCTGTGTCCAATCAACTCTCACTACAGCGATTCAGGGCTTGCATATCAAAATAACTTGAGCACATCACAGTCAATTACAAATGCCATTTTGTATACTGTCCAATATCCAAAATTGTTTTTTTGTTTTCTTAAAAAGTGATCAACATCCTTTGGTACTCAGTACAGAAAAAACCTAGCTGTCCCTACACAGCAGATCCTTCTTTAAAAATATGGGAGAGAAAACTATAGTTACTTAGGGCAATCCAGTTCTGCCAGTATCTAACAAATGATTTACAGGCATACTTCAGTCAACATAAATGCTATACATTAACTAAAAAAAGTAATCTTCCCATGGGAACAAGAGTGTTGTGTAATACAATGTTTAAAAAAGACCATTTAATATTTTACCTTTAAATCACTGGAGCATTCAATCCAGGAAAGTGCAATTTTCAGCCAGAACACCTTTACATTAAGTTACCATATTTATAGAGCTAAATACATAATATACTCTCCTAAACAATTTACACTCAATTTAAATGGATCCATTTTGCAATTTGTTCACGAGCAGAGACCTACTACAAGTGTTAATGAAAAATTTGTAAGTATGTAGTATCAGAATTAATTCCCCCCCCAATTTCTTTTCAAGGCTAGAAAAAAGTAATCAAGATCCTTTACAAACTTGCTTTAACACAATGCCAAAAAGACGTGGCGCCCACACTCTACAAACATTCAAAGAATGTGTGGGCCCGGTTTTACCAACATCTGAGCTTGTATTTCGCAAACCTATTTCACGTGAACGCTCGGTCTGTACACGTGGTTAAATGATAAATGGCCGAAATGCGTGATGGAAAAGCACAGCTGCCTGTTTGTGAACTCCTTAGGCTGATCATTATTCTCACATATTTTTGGATCTAAAGCATCATTAGATCTTAAATAAAGTCTTAATAAAAGGTTAAGGTAGCCCGATTAAATTTACTGGAAATAATCCAAATATATCTTATTTAATTCTAACAGTACACGTGTGTGAATATGTGAATGCTTAGATTCAGTAATGGGGGTAGCTCCTTAACCAGCACTGACTTGTAACTGTAACTGTTGATCAGTTTCTTCCCTTTCAGTTACTGAACTGCATCTAGTTGGTGATGTTCGAGAGTGTCCTTGCATGAACAGCTCACTACACACTTTGTAGTGTGAATAAAATTTCCACGGGGGTTCACAAACATTTCCTTGGCTCTGGAATTCCCCATCAAGTTCACCGTTGCAGCTTTTTACTTAAATTTCACAGACCCTGAAGGTTTGGTGTGCATAGCTGCATTAATTATCCACCAGTGACATCCAACATTCACATTTTCTCTTTCAAAGTGTCTCCAAGAAAATGTAGTCTTTCATTCATCCAAGTTAGTGAGATTTGTTGTTGCAATGCTGTGGTAAATCTGAGATTACAAGAATAAATATTATACACAATTAAAAAGTTTAGAGGTAAAGGCTGGAGGGGGCAATCAAATTTTGCTGGGAACTTCTAAAAACTTCCCACAACTGGGCTATCATACAACTTACAAAACACTTGTACAAAAACCTTTGTGATCTTTTAAAGCAACTGTAGATAAAATAGAAGACTAGCTTACTTGAGGTTCTCCATTTCCTGTGGCAAATTGTAGCTCATGAGCTTGGCAAACTTCCTGATGTAGGACTCTCTAGTGAAGGTTATCCTCAGCACCTGGTTTAGGTACCTGTTTTGAGTCATACTTTGATTAAAGATCATGATATACAAAAAAATTAGCAAATAACAGCAAAATATCCAGCTTCTTCACTGTGCTTTGTCTAAGAAAATAAATAAAAATACCCAAAGAAACCAGTCTTTTCTTTTTAAGTCTTCAAGGGAACATAGCACTTCTCAGTCTCTTTTTTTTCTCCTGAAAATGCCTATAAAATATTTTTGAGGACTACGCAGGTGGGTTCTGTTAAAAATAAAAAGGTGACAATACAATCTGTTGACAATTAAAGGTTAGAGAAGAGTAATATGGAATATTTTCTGAAAAGCTCGGACTTTTTCCAACCCATAAAGTCTGCTTCTGCGTCTGTCAGCACCAATATAGCTGGAAGTTCTTCTCTTCATTCTGGCTCTACAATGTCATAGTAGTCTAATAAGTGAAAATGTTACACAGGCCCTTGGAGCACAAACTGAAGCCTAAACACTGTGATAACCTGTAGCCCTGGGAGACTATTGTAATTTGAAACCACCAATCACTGCAGCTGCCCATGTGACAATGACTTCAGATAAGAACATTAGGAACTTTGCAAAGGAAAGGAGGCCCTTTGGTCCACTACAAGGCAATACAGGGCTGCTAGCAGATTAATGATCCAAGCATCAAAACCTTCCAAGGGAATCTACATCAACAGCTTGGATTACTAGCTTGTTCCAGACATTGTAGGCATAACGCTTTGAGTAAAGTACCTCTTCCTACATTAGACTCTCTAGACTCTGAAGATTTGTTTGCTGTCAGCAGCCAAGCAATTCTTAAGAAAACAACTCACTTGTCCATTGTCCCAAACAGCCATTTAGGTTCTTTGTTAAAAGGCATCCTCATTCCATGGAACCTGGCCATCTTCTCTGCTATCTCAGCAGATAAGTCTGGCAGTGACAATTCACGAGTGTCCAGTTTCCTGCTCTGTAAATGAAATTAGGAAATTGTATGCACTTTAGTTCAGTTTCATTGCTGGATAGGAATTGTCTTTTATTTACGTCAGTGAAATAGGAAATAACATCATCATCATTTCCATGAGATAAAACCTTAACTGGGTGATTGATAAACTAACAATCCTTTAATTAAACTGTAAAAGCAGAGAGTTTTCTTCAAAACACCTTAAGACAATTAAATAGTCTACCAAAAGCCTTTTTGACTTGGAAACACAATGGTTTGGCAGAAAAAATAAGCTGAACTGTCTTATCAGGGCTAATCTCACTCAACTTCCTAACCATCACAGGCTAAAGAATTTTCATTTTCAACCATGAACAAAACAGAGCAAATTCTATTAGACTCAGTGCTGCTGGGATTTGTGCCAGTTCTGAATGGCTTATTTAAGAAAACCCAGATAGCTGATGCCCATTTCCTTCTATCAGCCAGTTGCTGGACAAATGGCAATAAGCCAGTTATGCAACTAAAATTAAAAAAGGACGCATACTTTAGGTACTCCCTTTCAGCTCCATTAAATTTAAGCCTCAAATAAATTCAAAATCATTTGAGCAATGCGATACAAAAAACTTCAAGTATTAACAAGCACAGCTGGTATTCGCAACTTCAGCTGTTGACATCTTTTTAGGCTGGCATCTGTTTGTGTGTTTACTTTTTGTGACCCAAGTCTTTGATGTAGCTGGATAATGGGGAAAAAAACCCAAAACGCATAAAATGGAGACATATGAGCCTTCAACATACAGTAGAGAGTATTTACAGCAAAGTTCTGAATTTTGGCTTCTGTGCCTGCCATGACTTTGAATCACTTGGCCTTGGTTCTTCTGAACTCTGTCTGCAAATCTTACGATGTAAGTGGGGAAATAGAGGGTTAAAATCTCTTAGCCTAAAGAAGGTGCTAAAATGAGCAATAGGTGTATTTACTGAAACGGTGTGGTGTTACAGTCTTTAAATCATGTTCCGAGTACTGCCCACACCATCCGACAGGGATGGGTGCCGACGCCTTCACATTTTCAGACCAACTTGATGAAAGAGTATCTGCCTAAAGAGCACGAAACTCGTGAATCAACTAATCAACTGCTTATTTGTACTGTCGTGTGCCTGCTGGTATTCAGCATTTTAAACAATTAGCACTAAGTATTCCGGGGGGGGGGGGGGGGGGGACAGGCATTCATTGTTTCAATGTAACCATGCCCTAGTGTTGACTGCTCATGAAGATAATGGCATCAATTGTGTTTCATCTGTTTCACTGGATTTCAATGAAATATTTAAGTGCCGAATGAGATAAAATAGTACAGTAAAATAGTCTACATTCTAGGAAACCATCTAATGGCATCTCAATTCAAGTTTTTTAGTCATTTAATTTTTTTTCTATTATACCTGACTTGTAACAGTCTTGTTGCTTTGAGACCGACATAAGAGAATCATTTTAACCTAATTTCTGATGTTTTCAACATCTCATAATTTGATGGCACTAAGAAAAAATGAAAGATGCTTTTGTGCACGAGTACACAGTGCTCGACAAAGCTTGGTGGAGTTCAGTAACACGGAGCAAAGCTGAGCAAGCAGGCTGCCACCACGTTCCCACATAGCAACTCACAGGAATGAACTGCTCCAGGCGCCCCTGAGGAAAGATGCCATACAGTTTCGGGCCCAGCTCCCTCTCTGCCAAAATGGCAAACATAACACTCTCCAGCACCACGGCTTCAGCTCCCTGGAAAACAGAAAAAAAAAACAGTAAAGATCAACCCCCAGCCAAAGAGCAGAAACCACTGCAGACTCAACTTGTTCTTCTGTGTTAAAAAAGCTTTGGTCAGTGACTCATGTTTTATCTTTTACAAAAACTGTAGATCACCTAAAGCATCTGGGGAGACCTTTGTAACTCAAAGATGAAATAAGTGAGGTAGAAACAATGCTGAAATGTTCTATCGTTGACCTGATATCATTTGTTAGTGTTCAACAGCTGAAACCCAGCACCCCACGCTCAAAATAACACTAAATGATTTAAAAAAAACATGAACTGCAAGATTCTGTTGCTGGCATGAAAAGCTCGTAGTAATGCAAAAAACTATGCTGGTTTTTCAGTGCTCGGTTGTTAACCATGATTTCTGCAGCACTATTGATTCTTTATTAATAAAAATAATAATAATAATTGCTTACACTTACATAGCGCTTTTTTGGATACTCCACTCAAAGCACTTTACAGGTAATGGGAACTCCCCTCCAACACTAATGTGCACCATCCACCTGAATGATGCAACAGCAGTCATAGTGCGCCAGAACGCTCCCCACACACCAGCTCTCAGTGGGGAGGAGAGCAGAGTAATGAAGCCAATTCATAGATGGGGATTATTAGGAGGCCATGATTGGTAAGGGCCAATGGGAAATTTGGTCAGGACACCGGGGTTACACCCCTACTCTTTTCGAGAAACGCCCTGGGATTTTAATGACCACAGAGAGTCAGGACCTCGGTTTTACGTCTCGTCCGAAGGACGGCACCTTTTTTACAGTATAGTGTCCCCGTCACTATGCTGGGGCATTAGGACCCATGTGGACCGCAGGGTGAGTGCCCCCTGCTGGCCCCACTAACACCTCTTCCAGCAGCCACCTTAGTGTTTCCCAGGAGGTCTCCCATCCAGGTACTGACCAGGCTCACACCTGCTGAGTTTCAGTGGGCTGCCAGTTGTGAGTTGCAGGGTGATATGGCTGCTGGCAATATTAAATATTAAAATTATTAAAAAGTACAAAGGCAAAGATGTGTATTTGAACTATTATAGGAGACAAAAGTCCAGAGAATTTAAGCTAGTTTTTTACTTTTTAACCATAGAGGAAAGATGTGGTGAATATAGTGTCTCCTTTAGAAAAAGACATGCATCAAAGGGCACACTTTCCAGACTGTTACTACCGTCTTCAAAAAAAGACAAAACCCTAAGAACAGCTGCAAAGTCAGACTTGAGCAGGTGATCCATAGTTTGTCACAAAGATAAGAGCGTTTGAAAAAGAACTGTTTTCCACCTTAAACTACAAAGTCAATTTACTGTGCTTAAAAACCAAAAATTACTTCAAAACATGCCTCACATAACATCATAACTGAGGGTGGGGGAAGAAGAGCTGCATTGCGTAATGCTTAATTAAAGAAGTTTAATGCCGTCAATATTCTTCTCCACAGCACAGCCTCGCTAGGCGAACAGAGTGGTTTTACGTGGTAAGCTTGCTTTTTAACTATCATGTTACAGTTAAAGTGAAAACCATAGACACTGCAGAGTGCACAGAATTGAATTCAAAGCACAATGCACACATATCCTGTGAAATTTCACTGCTGTGCAACATCTTCGAAACAGATGCAAATGCCAGTTAAGTGGAATTTCCCTATGTCTCTTCCTGGTTTGGCTGAGGCGCTAGTTCCTTGTGCATCAAGTCAGGAAATGTTGTGCAATAGTTCCTGATTTATCAAGTGTCCTTTTAGACCAGGCACTCACAAACAGTCCAAAGGGAAACCACGTTTGTCACAGTTGCTCTGTAAATACCCAGCTCAGTTAGCTTCAGCTGGGCACAGCACTTCCAGGATACTCCAAAAGTGATTAATCTTGATCCGTTATGAATGAGATTGTGCCCTTCACGTGCCTAAAATAAAATAACTTCACAATGGTGTTAAAATATTCACTCCCTCAAAAACAGCACTTAAAATAATATCTTATAGTAAATCCAGTTTTTGCTTAATTTCTCAACCAAATTAACAGAACATATCTTCTTAAATCCACCAATTAATCACACTGCTGTCGTCTTCATGTGCTGACAGGACTCAGACTAAACCTCCTAAACGCATTACCCTGCAGCAATACAACTATAATCCTACCAATACACCTGGCCTTTAAACAAACACACACAGGGAGAAAATGTTAAAGAGCAGTACCAGACCAAGTAGGCCAAAAATAGTTTTACACAGTGATAGTCCATTTTTCAAACGAATTTATTACTACCCCAGCAGATATTTCTAAATAAAATTGAAGCGACAGGTTTCAGTTTCCATTTAGCTATTCTATCAACAAAGGAAGCACAGCAGACAGAAAACATCCTAACTTTGGCACAGTACATCAGTCCCTCAAAACCAGCTGCCAGAACTTCATCTGTAAGACTAAAAACTTCATCTAACCTTGTTAGAAACTTCTAGCATCTATAGATTTGTCAGGGATTATTAGTTTTTATCTCAAATGATGAACTCCATGGTGACAGCTGTCAGATGAGACTTTACTGGAATGCAGTAATTAATTTCCATTTATATTCCTTTAAACTTTAGCACAAGCTTTTAGTGTCCCTAAACACAACTTGAACTATTTTGTATGAAATTAATAATTAATTCTTGCATTAATATAGTACTTTCCAACCTGAAGCATGTGAAAAACATGAAAACACTTAAAAAGGGTCTACACTTGAAATGTTGCATTACTTTTACTTTTCACAATAGAATTAACTTTCTCTTACTCCCCAATTACACATGATCTAAATACTGTATAGTACTGCATGTTTCTCACAAAACAACTTATAATACTTACAACCTTACAGGGGGCAGCAGTTAAATTTTCCACTCATACCTTTGCAACATGCGGTCATGTTTCTCACTGAGAATGACTGAACTTTGGCAACACACATGATTGCACTAAATACCACAAAATGGCTCCCGCCATGCTGGGCAGTCATGGGACCTGCTCGTGTGCCAACTCATAAAAGTGAAAAATGAGCTTATCAGAATGAAAACTTGAGAATGATTAGACTTGACAATAAACTGCTTACCAATGAAAAAGGCAGCTTCATTAATACCCTTTCATTAATAAACTGAGCCAACACACTGAAGTAGCATTTAAGTAACTCTGAGGGTGGGGCTTTGCCTCTGGTTAACCAAGTCTTTAGCTCAGAGGATTTTGATTTAATTCCCAGACTTAATTGGGAATAAACACACTTGTGTTATTACTCATTTTAAAATCAATTTAGCAGATCATTTTATCTAGGGTAGCAATAATTCATACAATTAATTCAATTTAAAAAACAAACCAAATACACTAAAGCAGTGAAATAATACTAGTATTAACTCAAAACTAACTAAAATGAATATAGCACAACATGTAGTACTCATGCAGGAATTATGTTTCTACGTGCAGAATGTAGACCAGTTGTCCTTTCACTAGAATTAAAGAACAGGAAAGAAACTTTCAGCAGGAAGTCTTAAAAGAATGTTCCTTTTAAAACAATGTGTACTCCCCTCCCCCAGCTCATTTCTCATTCAAGCAGTGCCAAAATGCACCAGGCAACAATTTTTTCAGTTATATAGCTGCAGAGCAACTGAACTTTCTGCCTCATTTAAAAATGCCATGTCTATATAAGCACACTATGTAAAACTAAAACACTGTATATACTATACCAAAGTGCTAAATAACAGCATGAATACAGCAGTGGGAGACTGCCAGCACCTCCTACCTCTCAGCCCTCGACGCTCCAGTACTCTCCACAGATGTACATGACCATATTATAAACACTACCCTAGGCTGTGATGCCAACTCGTTAAAGGAAAACTGTGTACTGCTCAAGTTAAACGCAAATGAATGGAAACATTCAAACATGAGGTAAAGTTCTATAATACCCTTTTATGAACAGGTGTCACAACAACCATTATCGGTAACACTCAGGGTTCTGAAACATGTTTTCTCTGTACTTTTGGAGAAAAAAAAATGCTGGTAAAGAATGAGGCAAAGTGAAATGATATTTTAAAGCCGCAATAAAATACAAAACAGTCAAAAGAATCCAGCATTACTCTATTGTTTCTTCACTAGACAACTGCTACAAACATGCCTAAACAATGTACACAATGTACACATGACGGGGCTACTGAAAACATATTAATACAACAAACACACAAGGTGAAGGAGATACAAGGTCCTGATGATGTAGACGGGTAACCTAATTGACACCCAATAATATTGAGGCAAAGAATAGATTATCCTCTAATAGGATGCCTGCCAGCAATCAGAAACACTAATGTAATTATTTGCATACATGATGTAATGCCTGGGCTTACAACAGGGCTGTCCTGGTCCTGGAGGGCTGAGGTGTCAACTCAGTGCTCAACAACCTACAGCAGCTAGATACTTAAATACTGCTGATGCTGCTGCCCCACAGTGCTGGGGCTCAGGGTTCCATTCCAGACCTAGGGTGCCACATGCATGGAGTCGGTATGTGCTCCCCATTTACACGTGGGTTTCCTCCCACAGTCCATTGACATACTGGTAGGTCAACCAGGTTCTGGGAAAACTGGCCCTGGTGCGAGAGTTAGCATGTCCTTGTGCCTATTTGTTTCCTAGGATGGACTGGAGTGCTGTTTAGGGTGTATCCTGCCTTACACCCTTGCTTGCCAGGATAGGCTCTGGCTCCCCTGTGTCCCTGAACTGGATGAAAAGGTCTGAAAATGGTTGGGATGGACAGAACTCCTGCAGAAACATCTCCCCTCCATGACCAGGAGTGAACAACACTACGTTAAAGAACAGTGAAGTCCAGGGCATGGGTCTTACATGTGCAAATCAAGTTAGTGTTGTGCGCCATATCGTAAACACTGCACAAAGCTTACTTGTGCTTCTCACCTATGTCGATGATTCTCCTTCGACATCCAGAATGATCACTGAAGTGCTTCAGTCATACCACTGCACGGCCTCAGTAAACTGCCTGACTCATTTTCCTATGATTGCATTTCTACAAATTTGTTTTGCAAAGTCCTCCTAGTCTAAAGCAAAACAGCAGGCAAAAACAGAATTTTATCCTCATGACATTTTACATATACTTTTTTTTTAAATCGAGATAGAGATAATAAAAGCATTGTGATGTGAAAAAGTAAAGGTAAAAGTAGAGTAACTGGGTGGAAAGATGGCTTTTTCAGAAGTTCCTTGTAAACCTTGGCCATTTCAAAAACCACATTACCTGCTTCTATAAAATGGCGAAGTGCATTAGTAAACAGTCACCCCAAGAAAACTCCAAAGTAACATCTTACAAAAATGATAAGACTGGCCTTCTATTGAGGAAAAGAGAAATTTAATAAACACTGAGATGGCTCCAATTGGAGTTTTGGATTCATTTTCTCTGACCGAATTCAATATGTAGCAGTTTTCTCCATCAAACCATTTTCTAACCACGTCTTCCAATGCAGGGTCTCAGAAGAGCCAGAGCCAATCCCAGCAAGCAAGGGGCTCAAGACGGGGTATATCCTGGACGGGACACCAGTCCATTGCTGGGTGCACACACAGACACACACCAGGACCAACTAACGCATTCGCATGTCTTTGGACTGTGGGAGTAAACTCCAAACACCCCAAGGAAACCCACATGAACACAGGGAGAACATACAAATTCCACACAGATAGCACCCCACAAATTGAACCCTGGACCCCCAGTGCTGAGAAGCAGCAATGCTAACCACCAAGCCACGCAGCTCTTTTCTCATTTTAACCTTTTCTCTCAAGTTTCATTTCCTCCAGGCCTCTATCATTCTTCCGGACCAAACCACATGCTTAATTTTCTGTTGGGGGGTGGGGGAGCTTTCTTGCTTCTTCCATTTCTTAAAATGGAAATATTTCCACTTAATCCACATAATCCACATACAGTGCAGAATACTGAGAAGCGCAGGAGAGGCAAAGACAACATCCATTTCCTCCCCCAGCGCCAATATCAGATATCAGGCAGAGAGCACTTCTTGAGGTGTCTCAGTCATTCACCAAAACCCAACCTTAAGAACATAAGAAAAGTTACAAAAAGCAAGGAAACCATTCGAGCCACTTAGCAATTAGTAGTTGACTTAACCACTGATCCAATCTACTCCATTTCTTGAAAGAAACCAGGGTATTTCCTTCAACAGTGCTGTGTGGTTTGTTCTATGCTCCCACAACCCTTTGGGTAAAGACGTCCCTGCTGTTCTTGGACTTTCAAATGCAGCTCCACAGTTCCCACTTGTGGCCTCTGGTTCGTGTTCCATTGTTCTTTCCCAAGCAGTCCACTGGATTGACTTTCTTAATGCCTTTGAGGATTCTGAATATTTACAACAGGCCTCCTTGTAATTTTCTCTGTTCAAGACTAAAAAGGTTCTGTATCTTCAGCATGTCACTTTAGGGCATTCCCTTAAGCACTAGAACGTATCTGGTTGCTCTTCTCTTGTTAATCGTGTGACTGCCCCACACCTCCCCAAGAAACTATGCCTTAAGGGCTTTTTTGATCCATTTAGGAGGAAAAAAAACAAAATGAAAGCCCAAAATACAGAAAACTGAGAATGTAGCTTCATTAATGTTAACGTCATGCGGCAAATTTTTTAAAACGATTTCATAATTTGAGCCAACTTTACATAATAAGGCCAAAAGGTAACCCTTCTTTAAAGAAATTTAAATAATGAAACTGGGAAGTACAGGACAGATGAGACCTTTATTCTTATGTTCAAAATATTTTTCAGATCATTACACCTATTAAAAATGCACATAGGCATTCCCTTAATTTATATCATAATGAACCAAGTGTGTCTTTATATACGGGATCACAGCAATTTCCTGCAAAAAAAAACTAAGCATTCGTTTTTTTTTATATTAATTGGCAGCCCTGGCAGTAAACAAAAACTGCATACTTGCATCAAGGAAAGGAATGTCTGTGTACACCAGTGCTCCAAGTTCCTATGAAATTCCAAAGATTAGTGAAGCTGCCCTTCAAAATATCCCTGATGCTCAGGAGAATGTAAGGAATGTCAGTGCTAACAGGAACATTCCTTTTGACCTCCCAAGGAGCACAGTTTCATATCCAATTAAATGGGACCACTTTGCTCAAATAAAAATCTGCTACTACCAGAAAGTAAATGAAAAGGGAAGCAAAAAAGCCACTGTCTTCTACGCCTGCAAATAGAATTGCATTTTTAAACACATCATTGAAAGACATTCACAACAAAAGTCTTGGGATATTACTCTTAATGTGCCTTTGATAACACTGGAGATTGCATTAATCCAAGTTCACCATGTTACATTTCTGAGCATCTTAACATACACTGGAATTAGCCAGTTCAACAACAAGAGGGTGTAGCCGTCACTTGGGTTTTAATTTTATACACCCTGCTAGTCTGGAAATAATAACGTCTTCCTTATGTGTGGCCTCATGCCACGCCTTCCTGTGGGCTTGTGAATATGTGCCGTTTTGAACCCTTCGCCCATGAGGTGCATCCGTCTTTGGGCCAACTCAGTGCAGTGCCTCACAGGCGAGTGCGAGCACATCGAGGACAGCAAGCCTGCAGGCACCCAAGGCAGTAATGGCGGAGGGGGTGCGAGACCAATCCCAAGCCTACCCCCAGTGACCCTGCACGGACACCTGGGGAATTCCAGTTGCAGGCAGGGGACTGTAACCTCCTCATAACTCAGAACAATTCCCAAAATACAACAGCTTCTCATTTAAAACGGCATACATCTTCTCAAAGGTTTGATATTCAGAATGCATAGTAAGCTAAATAAAATTTTCTAAGGCCTCCCTGTTATATCATTCAACAGTTCAGTAATCCTTTCAGGTAGATGTGGCTCCTTCAGGTACTGGAGTGAATAAAGATGGGTTAAATGCAGACTCTGCTATTCAGGCAAAAAAAGTTAAACACCCAGGACAGTTAATCCTTTGTTACACACCTTCAACCAAATAAACGCTTGACACCACCACCTTAGATTTACAAGCTTTCAACACTTCCCTCAATGTTTACACCGGTTCTGGGGAAAAAAAAAAACTCTGCCCAGTAAGTTACTTACTTGAAAGTGATTTTCTTTGTTTGCCTGTGTGGGTTCGCCTTTATTACAGGACATCTATCAATGAAAGAAAAAGCAAGAGACTAGCCGTGAGTACATTGCGTCTGTCTTATATGAAGGTCTTCACACACGGAGAAAAAACACAGGCCCCACCCCCTCCCCAACAAAATAATCATTTAGCGGGACAGACTGTGAAAGCAGTCCCATATTAAATATAGGTCTCTTTCTTTTGCAGCAGGACTGTAACATTTACTTTTTAATTTGATTTTAATGCCTTATGTTTACATTTGCCTATTAATCTCCCTGATAAGGACGTGTGGAGAAGCGTATTTGTTAAGGTAGAAATATTTAAATGTGAATTAAACATCAGCTAGAACTCTAACAAAAAAAAACACATATGGAGCAGTAGCAATTTGTGTATTAGTTCGATGCTGGAATTCAACTATAAAGCTTAAGAAAGTACAGAAACCATTTGTGTGATGCAAAATTAAAATCTCATTAAGATAAAAAAAGGCTCCAAATTCCTCTGTAGACTGGTTGAAGAACCATCACTGTAACGTGTTATGAATTTATGGTCAGGTTATTATGAAAAGCATGTTGCAGCTAGTTTCCTTCTAAACTAAACCAACACTGCAATATGGCACAGAAACCCATTACGGACTTAAAATAAACCTCCAAAGTGGATGGCCAAGCCAGGGTTGCCTTAGTGAAGGAAGTGCTTCTTCTACAAACAGAAGTTGCTTCACATAACTGGATGAATTCTTCTGTTCTGGAGATGAGGTCCCCCTCAATTCCTTATGCTGGACACAAACGCGCCCAAGACAACGCCTCCAATTAAACAGGAGACACAGCCAAAAGATGGGCCATGAAACAAAAAGTATGAGAACTTCACAAGTGATAAATCAAGACCTAAGTACTCCTTACAAATTGCTTTGGCAACACAGATGACAGAGGTATCCAGGCACAGACTAACAGGGTAGATAGTAGTATAATTCTTTCTACATAGTACTCTACAGTTAAGACTCCCTTTGCCGAAGGATACTGCAGTACAGAAAGCTACTCTTTACTCTCTAGTCTTCTTCTCCGCTCAGATGAACATGAAAGTCTTCATGAAAGTAGCATTTGTCATGTCCATGGACACGGTGCTCAGGATGAAGTATAGTCATACGACTTCAGCCGCTCATGGAGCGGAGCTCTGCGTGCGAATCTGGATTACCAGCAAGCCATTAGACCAAATGCACGACGCTTGAGTAATAAGGTCATATGATTCAGTGATGTCACCAAGAAAATGACATCATAGTTTTGGTCTGTTTTTTTAAATTGCATAAATAGGCTGTATACAAACAACAAAATGGGACCATTACTAGGAAAATACCTCAACTTACTGCTACATGCTTTTCATTACAAGATCAAGTGAACATTTTTGCTTTAGCTTCTACTACAGCTAAACTCAATTTCATGCCTTTCAGCATCATTTCAATTTGAAGATTTTATAAAAATAGACTCAGAAAAGATTATATCAGTAGTATTTTTACATTTTGCCTCATCAGCCATCTGAAACTTTAAATATTCACAAACTGCTGTACTTTTCATAAAAAGTTCCTATTTATTATTAAATGGTGTGGACAACTGCTACGTCCAATGTTTTAGTACGTTTCCCCCCCCCATTCTCTCCAAGTGTTTTCCTTAATCGCGGAGCATCTTGAGGATAAACCTCTGGCTTTTACATCAATGAAACATGCGTCAATACTAATATTTCAGTCGCTGGCCAAATGTATGAAACAATAATTAAAGAAAGAGGTGTATAGCTATTTAACTGCCTCCTGACAGAAGTCTAGCTGTCTAGGTTGATAAAGAAGATTAAAGGTAGTGCTGCAACTTCAGAGATCTCATACTGTACCGTGTGTGGTATCGTGTCTGTCACCTGGAAACAAGAGTGCTCAAGGCACCATCCTTTCGGAAAGCCTACGGCAAAGAACACACGCATGTACAGCCATGGTGATACATCACCCCACAACAAACTTAGCCCCACATTCAAGCAGCTCACATGCAGTCACTACGCTGACACACAGGAAGAGCTCTCCTCCTCCTGCACGCACCAAGAGCGCAGAAAGGCCGGCTTTATTTCCTTCCGCCACAGAAACCCTTTCAGGCATATAAAGGTAGAAGCAATCGTTCTGTTTTTGGTCAACTTTTTATTTTAAATTTAAACTTAATACAAGGATACCAAATGTGTAGTGGTGATCCAATTAATCATTTCTCTTTTTTCTTTCTTCCAATATGTTGCAAACCACATTCATGATCGCAAATAAAAAGTGAAATGCAGAATCCCCACCAACCAAATGTAGAGTACAGAAAGTAACAGAATTTCACTTCATATGCTTTCACTGCCCAAGTGCACATTTTAATGTATAAGCTTGTTTAAAAATACCGCCAAGAACAGTGTTAGGGTTCACAATGCAGACAAGTGTCAACACTGAGTGCATTCCATATGGTGGAGAACTCTACCATTAAAATGTATTTTTAGTTTTAAAAAAATCTCATTTTATTTTTATATTTATGAAATGATTGCTCTACAAGCAGAGCCTGTGTCTGCCAATATTTCATTTGTTGCTGCTTTTGAAATAATAGAACGTCTTCTCTGTTTTACAAACATCTTGAGGTTCAGTATAGGCAGAAATATGAACTGACCTATACAGACAACAAGCCAGCTATTATGCATTAACTACTTAATTATTAATATTATTAACTGCCCATTGCTCCCATTTGAAGGGCACTGGACACTGGAATTTGAACCGAAAGGAGAGGGAAAGTCAACAACCTCCAATATTCTCATTGTGCCAATCACTCGGCACAGGAAAAGTGCCCTGGAGAAAGTTAGACATGGTCAGCCCTCAGCCAGTCCATTATTCACTGGGACCTGCAATAGTTGACAACTATTAAGGACAAAGACTTCATAGCATCCATCTCCCAGCCCAAGCTTCCACTCTCAAACCCTGAACATGCACGCGTGCTCTCATAAAACCGCGAGCTTCAACAAAAACGAACCATGACCTTTCTTGAACATTTAACATGAGCTACTCCCAGAAACAATGTTTTTTTATGTATTTTTCCCCCCCCCCCCAAGTTGTTTGAGACAAAAACTTAAACATTACAAAATACATTAGGAAAAAAAATTGCAGATTAATAGGAACATGGTGTAATACATCAGCAACAAGCAGCTGGAACACAAACAAGAGCAGAACCTCAAGTTTATTGACAACATACAATAAGCACTTGCCCACAGCCTAAGGCTCCATTATGTAATGGCATAATGAATAATTTACATTCAGATTTCACAACATGATAAAATAGATTATAAAGCAAATATTCCACCCACCTTCAAAACCTAAGTTTTTTTTATGAAACCAGGAGATTTTATTAATTTTATTTTGCATACTACAATTTTCTGCATGAATATTCACCAGAAACAGACTAATAAGGGAGCCTTTTGCTGAAACTGAGAAATGTATGCGATCTAGAAGATATTTTCCATCCTCCTGAACCTGGATTTGTTTTACTGTAAATTCTGGTTTTGGAGTGTTCACAATTTTTAAGAAGTGGGGACTTTGTATCATTTGCGGATCCACAGCCATCTCTAAAGGATATATGTAATGAACAGTCACACACTGTAAGTCAAAAAGCATATACGATACCACTTATATTTCATACAGAACGGTTATTGGGAGGGAAAACCCCTATAAACACGTCAAATTATATCAACAAAATATCGATGACTATTTTTCTCACCCCATTCAAGAGTCTCTTCTTCCAAACGATCTCAAAGTCAAACACATTCAAGGTGTAATAAAACAAGGTCCCGTGTCAACGAGCTGGGGTTCTTACACCCCGGTCCTGGCCAGACTCACCTGCAGAATTGCTCCATACAAGCGGAGAAGCACATTGCGGGGTTCATCAGCTACAGTTCCTTGACTTTCGGGCAACGAGCACAAGAAAAGCATGTTGCTGAGGCCTCCCCTGTTGTAAGCGAAAGCATGTTATTAAAGATCGAAAAACTGCACAATAGTTACCAGGGCAGGCTATATTCTTGGGCTTAGGGCACCTCCAGTACAACATTCATAAGACTCAACCCAACTGCAGACAGAACATTTCCTTAAAGACGGTCATTTTCATACAGTTAAAAAGAAAAAACGGTGGTCACAGAGGGTACTGAGCTGGAATGGAGACTTTCACACGTCGGAAAGCTAAGCTTTACACTAAAACCGTCTCCGTGTGTGACTTGGAACTTTGCCCGTTCAAAAGAAACGGGAAAAAAAAAACTTCCCCCTTATAATGCTGCATCAGATTATCACGTGAAAACGTTACACGCCCTATATTTAGCAAAAGAATGTCACACATTTCTGCGAAAATACTCAAAATACAGGAATCGATGTTGCCTGCAGATATTGAACAATAAACACAACACGTCTTATCTACTCAAATAGCACAACTTAAAGATACATTGTTGAAGGCATTACCAGTAAACCTAGACTGGTCTACCTCAGCGCATCGCACAGCACGGCGGAAAACTGGTATCAAGCACCGTGTCTACCGACTGAGGTTTTTTACATATACATCAATGGCCACTTGAAATTCAGCAATACGGATTTCTCTTAAAATGGAAACTGAAAAGCTGAACGTGGGAGCTGCGTATGGCTTTGTACAAAAAAAAAAACATCACTTCCTACTCCCACCCCCTTTCTTAACCCGAATCGCAGACGCAAATGTGTCTGGTTAAAGCGCAACATTAATGGCAAAAAAAAGCCGAAAACGGCTCTCTAGAGGAACGAGGAAACGTCGCTTGCAGGTGGACGGAGCAGCAGCACCGACACGACGCGACCAAGGACACAACAGGAGAGCACACGCCAGAGGCCATGCCGCCAAGCCCCCTCAACATCTGGTACAGGACGGTGGTTACCTGATTATGCTGATCTGGAAATCCTCTTCTCTCAGCGTTTTCCACGCACCGTGGAGGAATTCCTTGCACCACAGGACAGCCTTGCGCTTGGTCTGCAGATCGGGCTCGTCGGGGAGGAGGATGTCTTTGCACTCGGGCTCGGGGTCCGGCTGGACGTGCAGCTCGCTGGAGCTCACCAGCAGACCGAGGGACATGGAGGGAGAGGACGAGACCCCGTTAATGAACTTGGTTTTCATTGTTGGTTGTTGTCTTGGAGAAGGATCGGGAGGAAAGATGAAAGAGAGGATATCTGCTGAATGGAACGCGTTTTATATATTAAAAAAAAAAGATTTTATGATCAGTCTTTTTTTTTTAAATTACAGTCGATTCTCCTTATCACACGCTTATAAACTAAAAGTAATACTGATCTTTTACTACAATTCAACAACCTAGCAAAAAGAAAATTCCAGAGACTTGGGGGAGTTTTTAAAATGATATCCTAACACCCTCTGTGTCTCTCTCTCACACCACACACACACTGCAGCAACTGAATTGATTGAATGTGCGCAGCCCGTTAAATACCGCAAGCGCTCTGCTGCTCGATTGACGCAGCGATTGGGTTTTACATTCCTGACGTCACGCCACCACGCCCTCGATTCTCGCCCCTTCGTTGGCATGTGATATCATAGCCTATCAAAATCAACGGGGACCGACCTTGGGCAAATAACACTGCGTAGCAGCAGCTGGCTCCGTGCTGGGCGAGTGATGTCTGGGATGCTGATGTGGAGGGACCTCATGTTCTCTTTGCGTAAATACGGCTTTCTCCCACGTTTCAAGAGGGAGATTGTTGACGTTTCTCTATGCAACCTGGGGGCACTGAAGTAACTACGTGACACAGTCTGGGGGGCGTTGCTGTGGCTCTGCGCCTGTGGCTGGAAGGTGGCCGGCAGAGGAATCCTACTGCGTTGGGCCCCTGAGCATGGCCCTTAACCCCAACTGCTCCAGGGGCGCCGTGTGAACAGCTGACCCTGTGCTTTGACCCCCAGCTTCTCTCTCCCTATCTGTGTGTCTCATGGAGAGCAAGCTGGGGTATGCAAAAAGACAAATTCCTAATACAAGAAATTGTATATGGCCAAGGAAGTGATCTTATCTTACCTGGACAGTTTGTATTTACTGTAGAGGTTGGAGTCACGTACTGTATAATTGCTAACCAAGTAAACTTTATGGGACGGCATGATCTGTTGTTCGACAAAATATACCCGTTGCAACAGCATACCCTATTAAAATTAGATGATCCATTGTCTCAATTCTTACACTCCTATCTGAAATATAAATGATAATGGTAGCCTTATAAGGCATCTCCTACTTTTATGGAATTGATTGTTTCTGAATGAAGAACTGTAACCTGGGTATCCTTATATTAGTTGTGCTAAAGACCGGAAAAAAACATTTAATAATGATACTCAGTTTCAGGTACTCCTTGCAATTAATGTCAGCTACTATTAGTGATTCCTGCTAAGCTTAGAGGGTTGTATGCCAACGGAAGTCATACTGCGTAACTAAAATGAAGACTAAAATCCTAATAGAAAGCAATTAACCTGGAAGCTGTATTTTTAGCATGCTGCACCACAGCTGGACAGTTCCGTCAATGTCAGATGTACACTTCAGACACCCAGCACTGAGTGGCCTTTCTTCATGTGAGACAGGCCTGTTATTAAATGGAGTTAATTGCCCACATTGTTGCCTTGGCGACAGGCGCCACTCATACTGGAATAGTATTGCATTATTTGTGATGTTCTTAGACTTGTTAAAATTTCTCTTCCTGTGTACTTAAAACAGTCCAGACAGATGTTGTGAGTCAGGGCGGCGCTGCTGCCTCCTCACAGATCCAGGGTCCTGGGTTCGATTCTGGCATGCTTGGAGTTTGCATGTTCTCCTGCATGCGTCTGGGTTTTTCTTCAGGTGCCCCATCAAACTTTCCAAAGATCTGCTAATTACGCTTAATAGGCTAGTTTTCATTTTCCTGTTGGCCTTTAATGGACTGGTGTTCCACCCAGAAGGAGGGCAGTCTTCTGCTCTCAGACCTGCCTCTCAGCCTTGTTGATAAGATAAGATAAGATAAGATCACATCACCTTATTAGCTATATACAACTTCATGCATTAGGAATTTGTCTTTTCACATACCCCAGCTTACTCTCCATGAGACACACAGACAGGGAGAGAAGCTTGGGGTCAGAGCGCAGGGTCGGCCATTATACGGCGCCCCTGGAGCAGTTGGGGTTAAGGGCCTTGCTCAGGGGCCCAACAGAGTAGGATTCCTCTGTTGGCCACAGGATACAAACCAGCAACCTTCCAGCCACAGGCACAGATCCTTAGCCACTGCTCCACCCCAGATAGTAAGGGGTTACTCAAAAAAATCAAAATTGTTAATACTATTTCCTTGAATATTGATTGCACTTTTTTCGTCCATTAAATCAAAAACGAAGATCTAAATTCAACCTTTGTTCAATGGTGCCCTGAGGTGGTTGCTGATGTCTAAAAACTGTCAATGAGACATCTGCTCATGCAGTACCTAGAGTTACGAAGTACGAACCATTAGAACGTAGAAAACTTAGAAAATGTCGAAAAACATACAACATGATGGCTTTTCTCAGGTTCAGACTGCAGAGACATGTTGATATTCATGTAAGTGTTAAACTGTTGATTTATGGCATGCAAAAGCCATATTCATATTTCAAGAAACATTTCAATCATTTTTTTGTTTTCTTATTTTTCTAAAAAGGTAAACTCTCAAGAGAGCAGTAAAAAATACAAGATACCTTTGCCTTATTCTGGTAAGGACATTTATGATAGGGAAAAAATAAGTCTAGGAACCAGCTTTATTGCCATTTTTTGCTTATTAAATTGAAAAATGAAAACACTTTTTCCAGAAGCTTCTTATTTGTAATGCTTATTCTCGGCTCATTCTGTGCTATCACTATGTTGATAAGTGGACTTTATTACACTATTGGCTGTATGAAAGTTATTCAAGTGCCCTGATGGCAGACCAGGGTCAAAGCAGAGTGTGCCAAACATTACGTGGAGTGGGCTCTCCAGCCTTATACAGTCTTAAGAAGAGCCTGTAAAAGCACTGATAAGGCATTTGAACAGTAATTTCAAAGGCAAGGTCAATGGTGAAACACTGCAAGGAGTTTTTTTCCAGATGATTCTTAACATTGACTTTTACTAGTTTCAAGCATTTAAAAATAAAGTTAACCATAACCATTTATTAATAGAAAACAAATATGTTAAACATACTGTACAATTCCACCAGCTACTAGACATTTTTTTAAAGATTTAAAAAAATCTTTAAATTTTAAAGGATCTTTAAACCTTAAGGATTAAGGTTATGTGCTAACACTTTATAATTGTTTACTTATTTAATGCCCAGCCATAGTCCTTGCTTTATTCTTTTAGTTTTTTAGCTCTGATTGCATTTTTACGACTAGACTGCTGTTCTCCACATATTAGAAAATGACTGCAGCATACTGCATTATTGCGTAATATCAAACATCACATGTTTATGAATGTGCACTTCCCTCATTCCCATTGCAAAGGAATTGTAAACAGAAATGATAATAGTTTGGTTGTTTTTTCTCTCCCTTTACTGGCACAGTATATTCATTTATGTGATCAAGGCCAACTGCTCACTGGTCGCTGTTCTCTAACCTTGTTCTCTGTCAAGGCCTATTTTTGTTTTCACATTAATGGATATTGCCATTTTAAAGAAAAAGAAGGTTGTTCTGAATAATTTCTATTTAAAAATAAGGAATGCTCTCCAGTCAGTCCCAGTATTCTCGAGCCCAGTTAATAAAGGCAAACACAGAACTGATTTTCAGACAACCAATTCTTATTTAAGGGTGAAATAAAGGTATCTTTCTCTGTATTACTGTAATTAAGTAATTTGTTACTGTATTAACAAACATCAGAAATAGCCCTGTGCTTAAGTCATCATTTCTGTTATCAATGGGTGTTGTCTTTCACAGCGTGCGAGTGAGTCACTGTTGTTGGCCACTGTTCACTTGTGGTTATGGAAGAATGCTTTTGTGACTTCTCTTACAGTTGTGTCTTTTTGTGTGCTGTCCGGGGTGTATCCTGCCTTGTGCACATTGCTTGCTGGGATAGTCTCTGGCTGCCCCGTGACCCTGGATTGGGTAGAGACATTAGAAAATGAATGGATTGATAATTCTTATTAAATAAAACATAACTCCTGCTTCCAGCATTCCAGCTTAATGACAGATTACATTTATAAAGTGTTTTTTTTTTACCAAACATCCAAAGAGTAACTTTCTGAACTTGGAAAATCTCACACGCTACATCTAGAAGTGTCACCCCTTTTCTATAAATAATGCAGGTGGTTCAGCATGTTGTCTTGAAAATAGGTATTCAGATTAATATACTGTAGATTAAATATTTTAGATTTTCCTCATGAGGAAGCAACACTCCGTAATGAAAATTCCTTAATCAAAGAAGTTATTTTTTAAGCCCCTCCCCTGAAGGTCTGGCAGTGACTACACACAAAGGAATGTTTCTCTTTTAGATTGAGCTACAATCGTTCAACTGCTGCACTACAGGAATTTTGAGGATTACTTCAGCTAGCTGTTTCATAGGGGAAGCATTCAACAACTCTTATTGAAAACATGACACCCGTCTTGTTTTGCCATAAAATGTCTTTATGTAATCATACTTTTGACAAAGCAAATTGAAATCAAGGTTTATCTGAAGTTTTTTTTTCTGTGGTTGTGTGTGCACAGTGAAAATGTGAGAATTCCCATCACTTGAGGGTTTTTTTTGTAAATGGTGAGTTAAACAATTTGAAGTTTAAAAAAACTGTTCAGAGGATATTAATGGACTACAAAGTAAAAATGAAATACTTGTTGTGACTATATTGGAGATACGAGGATAGCTATTGTTAAAAGCAAACATTTTCATTCTACTTCAGTATTTCAACACAGTGAGAGTGTCATTACTAGCTTATGTCCTGATTTAATTAGATCTTAGAAGCTTTGCAAGGCCTTACTACTTTATCTCGAAGTTAGGGGTACGAGTAAGGAAGAGGTCTGGAGGTTTTCATTACAACTCTTTTCTTAACCTACATCAGCTCATAGTTGTCTTATTGGGACAATTTAATACCACCTACCAGGTCTCAGGTACTGCTGCTTTGAAGTGATCTTGAACCCCTGCAGACACACCAGCCCCCCACGAACAGCTCTGCCCACCTCTGCTGTAGAGCAGGGAATCCCAGTGCAGTAGCTCAATGACAAGCTCCAACACGTTTAAGAGCTGGAAGCAATCCACCCCTTCAGATTAATCCTGTTATTAAGGCTGGTGTTAATCACCTGTGTAACTGTGTAACTGAGCAGCCATGTGGTCCTCCAAAACTGTGGTCTTGGAGAGGTTGTTCTCCTTTCAAATCCAGTACTTTTAGTACGTTTCCATCAGATTGTTCTAAAGATCTAAACAGGCATTTTGTTAAAAGACTTGATTTGGTCATCATCTTTCAGGACACAGGGTCAGTTCTGCCTTAACAGAACAGATGACATAATTAACTTGCAGGGTTCCAGAGTATTTAGAAAGGTGATCTAGAAGGCAAACTGGGGCTCTGAAGGGAATGGGGTTTGGGGAGCCGTGTGCTGAGAAAAACAAGGTTGCTAACGTAAGCGCGGTTGGTGGGCAAGTGGTATCCTTCCCCCTGGACCAGAATTTCCAAATTAAAAAAAACAATGCTCTGGTATAGTGCCTTCCTTTGGATGAAATGTTGAACTAAGGTCCTTCATTCATTCATTAATGTTGGGCATGGTGTTAATCCCAGGGCCATAGCTAAATTCTAGTCTACATCTTGTTCAGTCTGGCCTTTCTACATTTCCCACTGAACCGGTAACGTTTCTCACCTCGTCATCCGATACATTGTGATGGCATGGCTGATGGCACATAGTAGCTGCTACACTGCCTCTCTCTGAGCCCATGTCCTCCTACTGGGTGCTGTGCTTCAATGGTGAACGAAATGGGTACCTTCCTATGTGTAAAGGGCTTAGGGATGAACAACACTATACAAATGCAAGGCATTAATGAAAATTATAAGATTTTTTTAATGGGAAATTACAGCTGTTATACTTCCAGGTGCTTACAAGGGAATACCACCTGATCTATACAAAGCCACTTGTTTGAATCCCAAAGTTTTACCACATTCTTCTATTTTCTGTTTTATTCAAGTGGCCTAACATTACTCAAATATTCAGCTTTTAGGCTCCATCGCAAAAATATAACACTTTAATATTGATCATAATAGCAATGGCCTCCACTTGCTAAAACATCAAATCAGAAAGGGAAAGTAACTCCATAATTGAGTTGATTTGAGCTTTACTTACAAGAGAACTCAAACCCATAAAATCTAATGGTGGGTTAACCTCATTTTATGAAATTTGGATATTTTATGACAAGATGGGGATATATACTGCACTAGAAATGCCTTTGCAGACCACTCAGCCTTCACTAGTTGTGAGCAGCTGCTGCCATTCATATTGCTGCAACAAGACACCACAGTGCCAGACACATACAAATACATAGCAGACACTATGAAAACAGAAGTCTTTATACTGTTGCTACGTATTTTTGAGCTGTTCTTATTCAGTCCCAGTTTTGGATTGGATGCGGTTAATCGCATTTGACTGCAGAATTTTAACCAAGCACCTCCTGGCTTCCACCAGCAGCTGGACACTGTTCCTCAGCAGTACTTTCTGTTGATGCACAGAACAGCTGTTTTAGTCTTCCTTCATTGAGTTCTGCTCTATACGTTTTCTTTCTCCTTTCACTCATACCCGCCACTGCAAGATCTTCAAATCCAGAAGACATCATTCTCCTTCTGCTGGAACGAGTCTGGCCAATGGGTACAACATGCAAAAAGTGTTCCTGTTCCACTGCACACAAGGTCCAGGACAGATTCAGCTGCACCTGAATATAAGTGAAAACACCCCAGAGGCAACCTAACTGAGGTGCCCAGAACAAATGGCACAAACGCTTCTCTCACAACATCTAGCTTTTTTTTTTTACTTTGAAAGGAGTCATAACCTATATGCTCTCTGGAGTGAGACTTGGTATCTTGGTCTATTATGTTTATGGAAAGTCAGTATATGTATTGACATTTTCACAAGGTTGAAATTACACAATCATAAAGTACTTATTCCTTAAAATTCAGGTCATTTAAAATTTGACACCTCATATGCAACTGCATCATCATCTCATTAGATACTAATGCATTTTTGCTTTTTTAATAAACAGTCATGTTTTTAGACAATTATTGGGTACAGTATAAACAGTTTAGCTAACAACTGCATGTAGGTAATTTCCCAATTAAAACTGTTTTATTATATAGACCATTCCTACATAAGATTAACTAAGAGCCCAAATATTTGCTCACAAATTTTGGCTGGTTTGGGGGCATATTATAAAAAAAGATGAATCCAAATGGAGTTCCTGTTAAATACATGAGTCACTAATGAGATCCTTCTGAACAGTCTTAATACTCAGTGTACTATAATCTTGTTTCATTATAAGGAAAAGCACTAATGGCTTCAGTAAACATTTTCTTCCTTTCAGTTGCCCCTATACAGTGGCATGTATCATAAACGATTAAGCATGCCCATTAAATCATCTCAGGTTAAAGCACAATAAATGGAAGGTTGCACATTTTCAAAGCGCTCATAACATTTTCTGAAAAATGCCAGTGAATTTTATGACAGGGGAAATTTGGAAACCAATTTCAAACCAGGGATTCCACAGTACCACACGGTCTTAAAAAGTGGTGTTTGTCATCCTTTTTGAATATATTCATACAGCCAAGAAAACAACTCAGCACTCTGAACACTGAAATATAAGTCTGAGAATGCCTCCACAATTTGTCTGTACATCATAATAGATTTGTTACATAGTATTGTATCAATAAATTGTTGCTAATGCTTAACTAAAGATCAGAGACAATATCCTGACTTGATTCAACACCATGTATCCTGTGCTCTAGGAATTTCAAGCACTAACTCCACACTTAGCTCCAGGCTTTTCCATTAGTAAGACCCCTTTAACAGACCTAATAGTAACAGGTCTCAAATTGGTTGAAACTGCAAGAGGCCAGAAAAAAAAATACACTGATGATTTAACAATCACTCTTTAAACAGAGAATTGAATTACGACTTTGCAAAACCATGCTTGAAACATTTCCTAGCCCCTCCCTCCCTGGAAAAAAAAAAGACAAGTGGGTTCTTGCAAAGAAACTTTATCTTTTTCAAGTATTCAAAACTGTTAAATAAGTACAAGGTGTTCACATCATTTACATGGTGGACAATATCAGCACTGCCCTTATCTTATTCTGTATACTGCTACCCTTGTACACATAATGCTCTAAAATGTCAGCAAACTATTCACATGTATTTTTTGTTTTAATAAATCAACTGGAATTCCAACAGCTGGCTACTAACAAAGACCACAAACAGTACACCCGGGACAGTATACAGTGTGAAATGGACACGTCTGACAGAGGAAAAACATTTAGCAGAGTTCAAAGCTGCAATGGTCTGCTGGTGATATGAAGAACAAAGGAAAAGAATGATGGGATGATAATGCTCCCCGTAATCCCTTAATACTTTTGAGCAGTATATATGTACACACACTGCTCACAACAAAATGATATACAGAACGACTAGGGGTGGGTAACTCCATTACTCTACACTTCTATCACACACTCCAAGGGCTGTCAATCAAAAATGGTACTGCTTTCACAATGACTGCAGAATGACTGGATAGAAGTTATTTTCTTAAATTTACAACAGCGGGCAATGACAATCCTGTTGAGTTCCGACCCACATTCTCCTTTCAAAAACACAGAAATTTGTCAGGGCTAAAAAGGGCATGGGTTATATTTAGATTAGCACTATGTTATGGGAACACTGCACAGGAAATAAAATTTTCAAAGACACACTTTTTTTTTAAGGGATGCCAAGATATTTACTAAAGGAAGTATACCAAGCACCATGCACCCCGACCACGGCTGAAATGGTTTCCTATAAAAAGACAAACTGTTGAGATGAACTACAGCTGAGAGATGTGTTTTGCATATTTTAAACAAACCATGTTTATCTGACAGATCATAATTTAACTAGTAATTTAAAGGTTTTTATAAAGTGAAATCTGCACCCAGTCATTCAGTACATCATGTTTCCTGGATACGTCTAGTGATGCAGTGTGTAAATATACATATATAAGTGCTGCCACTATGAAACCTAAGGTTAATTTTCTCGTAACAGAACAACTTGACACTCTGAGTTTTAAAAAGTCTAGGGTAGTTTCATTATTGTGTTTCCCAATGATTGAATTAAGTGTATAACTGGATAGATCTGTTTTAGCCTTTATTCTACAACTGAGCATGAGCTCTTAATAGAATTTAGAATTGCACATAAGGCTAATAAAAAGTACAATAAAAATCTGCACATATCAGACTTAGGAAGAGTTAATATACTGTACACTTTCTACAATATTTATGTTGATAATGAATAAACAATTGAGAAATGCCATCACTAAAATTTACAGAAAGGTCTTTTGTGTTGTTTTTTTTTGTATTTCTGTTTTTTCCTTTTTTTAAATCAACATACAGTTGATTAGAAAGTTAAACTTTATGTACATTAAGGTCAAAGACCCTCAGCTTATGCATTAAGCCTCAGTGACTGATCCTCTCTTCTCCTAGAGGAGATATCAATGTCTATAGAATCTTTCCCAACAATAAGTCGGAGTCTTTTAGCTGGAGGAAGTGGAATGAAATCATCATCGAACTCCTCATCATAGTAATCCTCTTCTTCCCCGGATGAAGATTCCTGGTCTGCGTTTCTGGCCCCGTGAACTCTGTGGTCATAGATCTCTCCACCTTCACTCACGGGGAGACCATTTCCAGTCACCTCCTCCGAATGCATCTGAGTCACCCCCCTGCCATCGTCTTCCCGCTTGAGCTGGATTTTGAGCTTTGTTGGGTTGCCGTTAGGTCCTGGGTTGAAGCCGTTGTTCAGCTTTGCTACATAGGAGCTGTTTTTGTCCTTGTCGTGGTCTTTGCTGAACTTGATGCTTATCTTCGAGGAGTTCACCATGTCTGCCTCCTGCTCATTCGTTTTGCTACTGCTGCTGTCACGGCGCCGGCGCAGGGTTAGTTTGGGAATTCCCGAGCTGTTCTCTAGAATGAGCTGCGCATCGTAGCGCGTGATGCTACGCTTTTTTTTGCCTTTGCCCACTGTGCGGCAGGCAGCTTTCCCCTTTTCTACAGCCATTATTTTTCCTCCGTTGGCTGCCCCGTTGTAATCCTGCCGCCGGTCAGGTAAACCCAAGAGCATCTTCCCACATTCCCCAATGTCACTCGCACAGGAAGGGCTCATCAGGTCGGGGACACCCTCCTGAATGAACACCTCGCTGAAGGAGCCCCTGTCCTCCAGCTTAATCGCCCTGTCCGTTTTAACCTGTGACAGCCGCCTCCTGCGCAAACATGTTCCATTTCTCTGGCAGCTGCCGTCCAGTTTCGGCAAGGGGCTGTTCAGTTTTATTCCCCGCGTCACGCACATGTGCTCCTCAAAGTCCATCGGCTCCGTTTTTATCACAACCCCACCGTGAGGGTGACCGTCCAACATATTTGGTTCAAGCTTTATGTCGGAGGTCTCATGAGGATTCAATCTAGTTCTTGTCGACCTCCGAGTTCGGTAAGTGCAATTTAAGCTCCCGTCATACACAGTAGCACCTTTTAAAGAATTATGCTTGTTTTCTTTTGCAGCGTGGCGGGTCAAGCACCCACTTGACCCCTCCACTTTCACTGGTCCCCCCGTTTCTTTCTCCTTTTTCACTGGGAGGTTTTTGTAAAGAACAACTTTAGGCTCTTTAAGAACCAAACTCCCCACATCTAGTTTACTCGAGGAAGTCTTTTGCTCTGGCCTCCGACACTGACTCCTCAACCTTACTTTTGAGAGCAAAGGCTTCGTGGGTTTTGATTTTAGTCTCTTTGGTACCCTGGAATTATTCATATGACTTTGTTTAGAAGATGAGGTAGAGGAAGAAGTTCTTTGCAAAGACTGCCTGGTCAGAGTCCTGCTTTTGTTGAACTTTTTCATGCTTGACGATGATCTTTTCCTTGCAGCTAAAATGACAAAGAAAACAAAAAACACATAGATTAAACCTGTTCACTCACTTGATTGGAAAAGGACGGATAGTGAGAAAAGTTCACATCGTAGTGATATTTAGTACTACTACATTTACTAAGGTGACTTCTGTAATTCTGATGTTTATCATAAAAGAAAGGATTTTTGAAACCCTGGAATACCTTTCACCTAAAGCCTTGAAAATAAACACACAGATAAAAAGTTAGTGCTAAAAATCTTAATAATGGTAAAATAACAGGAAAATCCATTCTTTACCACCTCTTCTGCAATACTATCAAAATCTTATCTGGCATATAATGTCAGCCCTGTGTCACCCAAATGCTTTACATGAATGGGGGATAACATGGATCTCTCCCCTTTTGTAAATAAAGAGCACTGGGATCATTTGTGATGAAAAATGCTACATAAATGCAAGGAATTATTAATATCCCTAAATAACACTTGACTTTTAAAAACAGCTGGTATTTCCCAAGCAAAATGGTGGCAGTTTGTTCTTAATTACAACTAACAAAATAAGTTCCCATTAGTTCCATAGTTTTCAACAGAAAAATGAGAATTCCTATTCATATTGGTTTTAAAGATTACGTCATCAGGATAATGATCTACAAATTGCTAGAACATAATTACTAAATATCTTACATTTACTGAAAAACACAAAAAAAGCTATTAACAAAAAATATCAAACCAAAATATGTTTTTAAAGAATGTGCATCATACTGGTGAACCTACATGCTTGTGCATGAGACATTTCCTGAGAGTTATCTGCATCAGTATGAGAGCCAACAGACTGGCTGTCTGAGTTTTTGCTGCCCTCCCCCAACTTCTTTAGCCTGTTCAGGCGCTTGTCTGTTTCTCTCAGTCCATACTTGCTGTTGATTACGGGAGTAGGAACAGGCAGGCCAGCTTTAGATTTGAAAGCACCAGTGCCCCTTCTGTAAAAAGATATAGACAACAAATATGACTCCGTAAAGAAGAAAAAGTATTTTTTCCCAAATACAATACCTTTAAATTAGCTGTGACAAATAACAATAAACAAATGCTGAAGAAATATTTTCACATTTATCATTTGTAAGGAAGTCCTTGGGGTGAAGCTTGTGGGAACATGCACTTGGTCAAAACTATTAAATTAATCTCAAAGCTACTTAACTTCCAACATTTCCAATCTCTTCCACTGTAGTATTTTGATACAGCCAGCTTAATTGCTATAATGATTGCCCTGCTTATGAGTTAAATAATTAAGGATCACGTTGTTGCCAATTCCTACAATGCGGCACACTAGAAGAGCCACATGTTCAACAGTCGTGCTCTAAGACAGCAATTTAGGGATCTCTTAATATTAGGAGCTCTGAAGTGTGATGATTAAAACAGTATTAACACAAATTAACATTAAAATAAAATACATAATATTGTTACACATTGCCATTGTCTGAAAGACATTCAGCTTCAAATAAAACTGCAGACTTCTTCGCTTTTAATTTAAAAAAACGGAAAAGATAAACTCTTTAAAATCGGTTTTCTGCACTGAATGCTTTCATCTTGTATGCAAATGTGTTCAAGATGAACAGTTATAGAAGTTATAGAAGACACAAATCTTTTTTTCTCCTTTGTGAATCGAGTTTGCACTGTCTTCATAGCTGGAAACAACCTTTACTAAATACAATTTTAACTAATAACATAAGACACAACCATAGAAAAAGTAATGAGATTAAAGCAAGATGGATTCAAAGTAGATCACTTTGTTATTAATAGTTTTAACATTCCTAATTTCTGGTAAAAAAAAGGTTTTATTGTAACAGAAGGAAATCAATATCTTTCGGTTGGAAGGTTTTGGCACACTATGGCACGCCGGTGAAAAGTTCATACTGATTTGATTTTCAGCCCTTGACACCAGCAAAATTGCTGCAAGTTCACGGTGTGTGAACAGGAGAAAAGGACAAGCTGTCTTTTGCCACATCATCACCGTTTAAAAATTATAACCGTGCTTCTAGAAAATTAAATTTACTTATTTATTGCAATGTCTGCTGAACTTTATTTCACAAATTGGTAGTTCATTACAACAATATTAACAGAAAAGCTGAAGAAGGGCTCCTTAATGTTTCTAATTACAGACACCCTGTTAATGTTTTTTGAAGAAGAAAACTTTGATATCATTCTGCTATGGATAATTGAATGTTAGAGGCACTGCATATGCATCAATATACATGTGTAAACGTTTTTCCATCACTGGAAAACAAGAAGAACAAAAAGAGTAAAGAGCACAACCTTTGAATTTGTCATCAATTCTTCCTTGGCTAAACTGTACTAGCACCAATTTATTAATAGCAATAAATTATTTTTAACAAGTTAGAATTAGAGTGGGGTGCATTTTGTTTTTATATATGCATTGGTGAGTAAAAAGGTTAAAAACAAAGTACACTTTGTACAACTTTAGCACCTGTATTACAAAACACAGAGATCAAACCACTAAAACAAAGGTGGGGCTCCTAAACTATTTGGTAAGCTGTAATAATACAAACTGTGTATAAACGAATTTAATTAAAACAATAAAAGAGCAATAAATACCTTTCACATGTGTAGCATTCACAGAATTCATTGTTTTCACCAAAGAAGCCGTCACCATAATAACAGGAAATCTCCTCTCCGGGTTCAATGTCCCTTAGAACCTTCACACACGCAGTGTCTCGGCCAGTTGAAACAAACTGGAACAGAGCAAAGCCACCAACACGTTTTACTGCCTTTTCCTTTTGAATAACAAATACTGATTTGCTTAGAAAAGTTATTTTAAATAAGACCACAGCATAAAAAACTCACCTTGCAATTTGGGCGGCAATCTGAAATACAAAACAAAAGGTTATTTTATGTGCAATGCAAAATATAAAGGTCCAAAAGGTAGCAAGACTATAACAATTCACAACAAAGTAAAATAGTGCCCATCTAAGTGCAACAGATGCAGCCAAGAAAAATTGATAATCACCTCTTATCCCATTAACGAGAAACACACTGTAATTCTTTAAAAACATTCTTCAGACATTTCTGAAACTTCATGATATTCTATTTCCCCAAATATAGAGGCCCGCCTTACATCTCCTAAAAACATCACAGTCACCCCTTAGTTGCTTTAAAAATGGGTTTAGTTTCCAAATGCTTCTAAATTTCTCTGCCTGTGCTGGAAATATTGTATCAAACTGAGGTTCCTTGTTGACATGCAAGTTATTAAAACGGTCGAATTACCTTTTTAGCACTGCGCTTTTTTTTTTACTTGAGCTTTAGAGTCAATTTTATCAGGAAAACGTATTTCGAAATTTTCAATTCAAAATACATTATTCATCCCAAAGGGGCAATTTAAGTTTTTAAGCTAGCCAGTAAATATGGACTATACATTTGGAAAATGCACACCTCGTCTTATTTTTAAGCTTTGTATAATCTGCCAAGCATTAATTGCATTATGTGGAAAATATGACCCACGTTCTTACTGGGTAATACCTGATTCCACACTATAACTGGGTATGATAGCAATTCTAATAATGTGAATATCATTGCACAATATTATGTAATACCCCATAATACCCCCATTTAATTGAATCTTCTGAATCTAATAAACAGCAATTTTTTATTGTCAAGACCCCCTTCATATGAGAACATATTTGATATTAAACGGTGTTTAACTTTGCATTTGTTTGTTCTGTTTCTTTGTGACTGGGACCTGTGTAACAAAAGAAAACAGTTCTTCGATTCAATTTTTTATGTTAGCAAAGTTAATATTTCCCATAATAACATTACTCTGGTGTGGACACGGTGACTCGTGTCTAGAGAGAATGCGCCATTAGATTCACAATGTTTAAAGTAAAAATGTCTTCTTCACATTCAGGAGTACACTGAAATTATGGTTATACAGCATGTAAAGTATTTTGTTTGAATATGTTGCAAAAAAGTAGAATGTGAATGAGAAACCTCTCTTATTTTAGTATGTAGCTACACTTTAGCAGCTAGGGTTAGTAACTGAATTTACTTGAAAATTAACGTTTTTATAAACATAATTAACAAGTTAGTCATGCTGTACTGATTCATACAAAATTACTGCCCAGCTGCAAATATGGGTCCAGGCAGACAGATTCAGCAGGCATACCATGGTTGATGAAGGCAGCTGGTCCGAGCCACAGCTGAGCACAGTTCTTCCTCGTGGAGTACATGACGCTGAAGTCATTCTCCCCGTGACGAAGCAGCATGTTCTCCTCGCTCTCCGACAGCTCCGCAATACAGCCCACCAAGTACTCAATTTTGTCATTCCTTTTCCTAAGGGATACAATTGCAAGAACCTGAATGACACGTGCTTGACCGCTCCCGATACTGTCCCCGTTTGTGTTAACTAATTAGTACCGGTATTGTTAAAACTTAAATAACTCACACCCGGAGGACCAAGGTTAAGCCAGGCAAGTTTTCCAAATTAAGGACTTGCTGAATGTTTGTAAAACTTTAACACATTAAAAAAAAAAGTTTGTTTTAACACAGTGCATGCTACAGATAATGACATTACGGCCCATTACAAAATTTTACAATTTTCAAAGCAAAATTAATCAACCTCTTCAGTGTGTGGATTTAATATGGCAATTACAATATAAATTAAAGAATCACAAAGTGAATTACTGCACCTTTAAATTTAAATGTTTTACAAAAAGGAGGAGTTTTAAAAACATACCACTCTTTTGTTGCAACAATTTTAGCTCCGTTCTGCTCTGAAGAATAGCGATTACAAGGAAGAATTTCAAACCCACTGTCAGAGGCAAACATTCGTAGATAAATGAATACCTAGGCAAGAGAAAAACACAAAATGAAATTAATTTCCTGCAGTTAAAAATATATATTTTAACATTGCACAGACAATGTCTCACAACAGGAAAAAATAAGTGTAACAGAGGTATCAATCATATAACATCCTAAATATAAGCCGCATAACACAAATTAGCCAACAAAGCACAAAATAAGGATGCATGCAGAGGAAAACACTTTGGTATGCTTCCTTCATTTCTATGCCATCTCATAAATAAATATTTAGAAGCCTAGGCAAACTGTATGTAAGCAGGACTAAACTCCTTTATATTAAATATGCCCATTGTAGTACAAGTTCCATCATTTGCATGAACTGAAAACAACAAAAGAGTTCAAAGTAATCTGATTACTAGATCAATCGAGGCTTCAATTCAATTATGGATCGGAGTTCAGATGGAATGTAAACGAGCAGGAGTGGGGATCCACAGGACCAGCATTAGGAACCATCGCAGTGGCTCTCTACCCCTTAATTTTACATGGTTGTTTCTTTCAAAATATTACAACACAACTGCTTCCTTCGCAGAAATCAATGCATTTCAAACAATAACTTATAAAGAACTTTCTCCTTCCAATGGCTATTTCTGTGTTTTTGATTGAAGAATTCTTACATGCTCCTTGAAGAGTTTTTCCTGGGCTTTCGTCTTATGAAGAAAGTAGTGTCTGGCCCAATCTCCTGCAGTCAAAGCCTGAAATGCCTTTTCCAAGCTATCATGTTTTTTAAAGTATTCTATCACTTCCTTTAGTTCTTCTTGTCTTCCTTTAATGGGTCGAAACCTAAAAATATAAAAATGCATTCAGTTTTTTTTTTTTAAGTTCAGGGTGGGTTATTTAAAAACTATCCCATTGGTGGACAACAATATTTACAGGGACAGCAACTTTTCAGAGATCTTCATTTCTTGTTTACAATGTTAACTAACACAGCTAACAGTGTTAGAACACAGTTACTAACGCAGTAAATCACAGTTATGGTTGGAAAGCATCAGGTCACCCAGGCTACTTACACTTTAAGAAATAGGCACAAAGTAATTCTCTGTTCAAGCCTTACAGAAGGCAGAAAAGAAGTATTCAATAGAAAGGCATTCGGGAATTTAGATGTTTAAACACAACCTTTTTCCAAGATTTGCAATAGGTTTAAATGGCACTCAGGACTTTAAGTTTTTTTATAATAAAGAGAATGGAAATATTTTATGTTCCAGTGAACTATGTTATCAAACTTCCAATATGTATGACATTCGTGCTGAAACGTACAAAAAATGAAGAGACACTATGCGCTAAAGAAAAATATTTTATCGCCATATTGCAATTTGTTCCCTTGTTGCCACCATTTTATTTTGAAAGAAATTAAGGAATTTTCCACACTTATAAGAATTTAAAAATGTATCTAGTGTTGAGGATAGCACCTTGGGGTTAGTTTTATGTGAATTACTGATTTATGGCACTGCTGTACTTTTAACAAAGACACTCTCAAAGTCTTATAATCCTTACGTATTTTGTTGCCTTCCATTTACATTTTATTTTACAAAAATATATCTTTGCTTGACAGATGCTACTTTTAATCCAAGAAGAATATTGTTCAGAAACTGGTGCTCTCCCATGCAGTCTAGACCTTTGTCAGAAGATATCCCAGTAATCAGTAAATCAAAAGTTTTCTGCATTGCACCATGTTTTAAGCTAGTTATTTAAAGAAAGCTATCTACTTCAGAGTTAATTTTACCACAGTACCATACAGGAATATATATTCCAATCCAAAAAAGCACCAAGTCACCACCGTAGGCCTGTGCAGCTGAAGTCTTACAAACCTGGTGTTCATTTTGTGTGTCTGAAATCCTAAGTAGGGATCAAGGATCAAACTGGTTGCTAGATCATCATTTTCACAAAGCTCTTTGGCTGTCATCCCTGAGGAGGGGACGTATCGTCTCTCCACTTCTAGGGAAGCACCACTGAAACCTGTGGGGAGTAAAGAGAAATAGAGAAAAATGACTACATTGGGAAACATTTAATGTGGGCCCACATAATGCCTTTTAAAGAGAACTTAAGTTGTATTATGAGTATAACAGAGTGACTTCAAAATACGTCAAACTCTACAGCTACAGTATAACTGTATTTGACTTCCTGCACCTAAAGTAAATTAAAATGTAAATAGATTCTTTCAAATACTAGATACTGCAACTAATTCTCAAAATAATCAACCAAAAGAAAGGTTATAAGGCTTTTACATAATACATTCACTACAAAATAAAACTGCACATACACGTTTATCTAATTATTCTTCCTTTAAAATATTTTAGAATGAACTAAATTCTTAAAATTATGACAAAACTAGACATCTTTTACATGGAAATTCAAGAAGCTCTACCAGAGGTCCCCACTGGAGGTTTAAGCTCATTCAAATGAAATACAGATGCTGTGTTAGAAACAGGACTCCATTAGACTTCAATGCCTCTCTCTATATATGTGCGAAACATTATATGATGAAATGGCTAGGTAATCAAAAACCGTCTTGGCTCAAAAAAACATTTCTGATTTTTAAACTTTTTTTTTTACACATTTGGAAACATTACAAAATCTGCATCCCCTTGAAAAAGGTTCAACATCAGAAATCTATCACCATCCACAGCGTAAAAAATTAAAAATAAAAAAGCATTAAAAAAAGGAATTCATAAAGTTTCTCCTGCGTTTAGAAACAACCCGCAGGAATGACCTGACATTCATTTCAGGCTTTGCGCCACGATTTATTAAGTTGTCATCCATCTCCTGTGGAAGCAAAACTAATTTAAAACAAAGAACATAAAAACGCATCTCTTCGCACATCTACCACAACGCCGGCCACACTCTGTGTACTCCGTATTAACTACCAATCTCGCGCTCACCAGAGGACTTCAGACCAACATGAGAAAAAAAACTCATCTATTTACAAAGTAGTTTAAAGCATCAAAACCATCCTTTTAGTTAATGCCTTCTTTCCTACTCCAGTTAGGATATAACTCTATTAGCATTACTGCTCAACTCATTTGTCATATATCCAACAGAAGCATGTTTCTGGCTCATAGCCCCACCAGGAAATATACTGTATATAGGGAATAACTGGCTTTGCCCAAAACCAAAGGCTAAGCAGTCAGAACTAATTACAAAACAAAGAAATAGGTACTATGTATGAACTCATTTCATTTTAGTGCAATGTATTCATAAGCTTAATTCTCCCGATAATAGGCAGTTATCACAGAAATTAACTTCAGATGTAATACGCATAACAGCAAAAAAAAACCAAAACAACACCAACGCTGCCAAAAAACGTTACTTTCATTGTTGAATTTGCACAAACAATGACAGAAGATGACGCAAGAAGGGAAAACCGCAGCGCGCATGGGCGAGCGAACTGTTTAAAAGCGACAATGACAAGCTTACGTCGACTACATCGTCTGCTACTTGGAGAGCTTTTGCTGTGCCTCAGGTGTGCTCTAGGAGAATGCTGCAGCCTTGACTGATTCGGAGTCTGCTCACTGGAGAACCTGCTTCCATGTCTCCTGCCATTTAATACCATGTTCTTGGATTCTCCCAACCACTTCATACCAACAAACAGCCTGATCTAGTTGCATTTAGTCTCTGTATTTATGATGCCCTGTAGAGTGGGATAGGTAAGCCCAGGTCCTTCCCCTGCAGGAATAAAAGATAAAAACAGCAATATTATTACAAATTCAAGACCAAGTGTTTTTTTCCCCACTTTGAGACTCCAATACATTCACAACATTCTTTCTGCTCTATGGGGTACTCACAAAAACAGTTTACAGTGTTTTGAGAAGTAGTGAATGGCAATTATGAAATGGAATTTGGATTAAGAAGCCCTACCCCTTAAAGATCCATTTCTATCCATTCTCAATAACTGGTACTGCTCAGAGTGCAGCATGGTGGCGCAGTCGTTAGCACTGCTGCCTCTCAGCGCTAGGGTCCTGGACCTCAAGGGTGCCATCTGTGGTTGTGTGGGTTTGCTTTGGGTGCTCCAATCTCCTCCCACAGTCCAAAGACAAACTGCTACGTTAATGGGCTTCTGGAAAAACTGGCCCTGGTGTGCGTGTGCTGTGTTTGTGTCTGTCGACCCTGTGATGGACTGGTGTCCCATCCAGGGTGTACCCTGCTTTGTGCCCTTTGCTTGCCAGGATAGGCTCTGGTTCCCTCGTGACTATGAATTGGAAGAACCCATTAGAAAATTGACGGGTGATAAATTCTTAGTCCAATAAAGGATTGCAATGGGCAACACTTTTGTTTGAACCGAAAAGTACTTTATATAGTCCCTCCACCAAAGCACAGACAGAAACAATTAATTAACGCAGCATGCTTGCCACTACACACATCATTTTTAACGACACATCCACATTTATAGAATATATTTTAAAGACAAAATTTATAAAAACGTGCTTATTACTTCTAAGTTGATGCAAATAGAAAAATAACTATAATAATATACTCGTCACTTTTTGTTAACCTGTGTACAACGTTCCAGCTCCAACCAACCAGTGCTACAGGCCGTCTAGGTTTCCAAAAATAAAAATGTATCTTGCACAATTTCCCATTTATTGCCACACAATGAGAACTGACAGTTATTTGTCGTGTCAGTTATACTTATGTCACTCCATATGCTACTGGAGTGGCATATAAGTGGTATTTGTACTTTTAACTTTAAGTGGTGATTTAGAGTACATCAGCTCTGTAAATATTTCTCAAGTCATTGATATGTTTATGGTACAATATAGCCAGTGTTCTTTAGCTGGCACACCTCCCAGCTGCTCTGACTGCCATGACAGATAACTTACAACTGGGAGTGATGTCATCGCTCCTCATCAATGACACTGACAAGTCTTAAAACAATACACAGTTAAAAACTATCACAGGGAGGTACTAAACAAAGGAACAAACAAATACAATTAACCCTACATTTGCAATTGTAAGTGAATCCAGAAAAGTATCAAACAAAAAAAAGAACATTACTTGATGTATGAAAATTAGTGGCATACAAGGAATTTAATGCATAAAGTTTCTTATTTACCTTCTTCTGAAAGTAAATAGCAGACTTCAAAAATTCCCCAACACAACCCATACAAACTAATTAGTGCCAAATAAATAACTGCTCCTGATTACAGCAACAATTAAGCTAGTCATCATAAAATCATTATCCTTCCTTTCAAATATGATGGTCTCAAACATCCCTAACTACTGCAAATGAACACCTAAAAGCAGTTTTTTAACAGTGAGCAAGTGCCACAAATACAGCAGATAAAACCTTTCTGCTTCGAACATGGCTTGAAGAAGATTGCAAGTAGGGATTTGAGATGCAAGGTGTAGCGTGGAATTCACTTAAAATAACAACACCTGAATGTGTTTTAATATGGTGCTCAGACAATGAGTCACATCATGTTTATCTGCATTATTGATTTACATTTTCATAATTTAATACATTTGAACACAAGTTGTTCTTTAACTAGAATAACTAGAAATTCTTAATGACCAACGCATTTTAAAAAGTATTATGAAGATTTCTTTGGTGCAATAGAACTGGAGTAATCCATCAGTCACTCTTTGCAGTGCTAACTTTTAATCATGCATGACCCCTTTAGAAAAACCACACAGGTTGAACTCTGCTTCACAGTAACAAAACAATTACAACACTGCTGATTATGACACAAGGTGAACTGCTCTGCATAGCTGCTAAATGTTTTAGCTCATCCGCGCCTGAAGAAGCACTGCAGCTCCATGATTTAGCCAGACCAGCCTGTGAACACACTGCTCCTTCACAACAACGCGAGGGGGTGCTTGCACTCCACACAGTCCGGATCCAGCACCCTGTCACTCTCATCTCTTCGCTCCTCTTAAGGATTCACACGCAGCTGATGCTTTGAATTGCTGAACAGAACTGGCATTCAGATGGTACAATAGGTGCAGATAACATTTCCACCTCATTACCAAGCAAGCAAGGAGCACTTGCTACACAGCAGAGGAAGAGTACTGGGAATCAACTGTAAAGTAAAACTATGTTGAACACAATGTTTGTGTGTGGAAAACTGGAAAATGTGCAATAATGTTAATACTGAACTAGCTATGTATGCTTAAGACCTTAAAACATAGTAATAAGCACTCATTGTGCATATTAAGTTAAAAAAAACAACATTATAAATGTTATTTTTAACAGTTACCAGTGCAGATTCCTACTGACTCTTGAGTGCGTTTTCAACACATGAAGGTGCTTGCTGCTTTCCAATCTGGCCTAACCAAGACTGCAGCGCCCCTCAGTGGTAATTTACTGCTAGTTTTCATCAGTTGGACTCCGAGTCTGCAAGATGCGCATGTGCATAGGTTCACGTCTACCCGATCCAATACGGAAGCTAGGATCCCTAATGCATAACTTTCCCATGGAGCACTGCACGGGATTTGAACGTAGATGACCCTACATCTCTACAGGGATAGACCGCAATTCTAGTTTTTTCAAACAACGCTTTCCAACTTTTCCATTGGGTTACAAAAGTCAACATCAACTCCGCAAATAACGTACAGATGAATCTATAATACATGTAAACGAGATCTACAGTAAGCTCAACCGATTTGCCTTGACCATGTACTTCGTGACGTAGCCCAAACTTCATTAAAACAACGTTTTACACGCAACGTGCAGAAGCAGCACAAAGGACCTGGTTTGTGGCAGTTTCTGCACGAAACGCCGATGCCAGAGTATAAACGAAAATGACGAGAAGTGACGATCATGCCCCTTGCAACTGTGCGATTATAAACCACGGTGTGTACAAAACACGCATCATACAAATGCGGGGGGGGGGAAACACCGCTTAGGTGGACTTTAATTAAGAAGACATTTAACTACGTCCAGAAACAAAAAGCATGAGCGGGCGGGTGAAGGGATGCATGTTACAGATCATTTCTAATATTTACAAACAGATAGTGAATTGACATATACCGGAATCTGAATATTTTATTTTAAAAAAATTCAAAAAGGGTGTTTTAATTCCACATCAGCCAGCCAAATTAACAGCACCACACTCCCAGCCCCTTAGCAGAGAATGTCGTATTGTAATCATTGAGGGGAACGACAGCCTATGGCACAACGTTTCAAGACGAGAGGACTGGCGTTCCCACATGCTGGGAGCGCTGGGGAACAGCGAGCTGGGAGTCACTGTAGCTACCTGACCCCATCAGGAGGAACAGGAGAATGCAGCCCAGCTGTGTGTTTTTTTTGAAAGGTTGTTTTCATTGATTGAATGCTGCCACCTTCTGGTTGCTGCAGCCTCCCTCTGCGCTCTAAACTGTAACAAATATTAAAAGTACCCCAAAGATGTGAAGGAAACATAATCCGGTGGCGTTATGCCCCAGAACCTCGTTACAGTTTGACATTACACAAAGTGGGGGTGACGGGGACCCCCCTTTTTGCGCGCACGGAGTTCGGGGGGGTAGGAGGGCCTCCAACAGCGTGGAGACGCTTAAACCCCTTGTCTCTTTAAATCACTAAAATGTATTATTTATTTACACCTGTCGATAACGATAGCATAAAAAATAAAGAATCTACGTCAAACGATCTTTTATATATAGCTCGGTTTTAACGGGGGGAGTGAATGCGTTATATTCTGCGTTCATAGACAAAAGAATTCTAAAACTTAAGGTGTGTTTTTTTTTTTAAAAAAATCTCACTAAGTATCGGGCCTCTTTTTAATGCACACTAACTCATCTCCATGACCCTCTCGGCTCCATCCACCACTACAACCACCCTGCCAACAAATCTTCACCCGGAAAAAAAGTAACAAAGACACAGAGGCTTTGATCGACCAGACGTACTCCTTAAAAATACTCACTTTAACCTTTCTCCTGGGGTGTGGGTGCTCCGTCCTACGGGCCCAAAATGTCCATGAAATCCCGTCTGAAAAAAATCGGAGGAAACAAAAATTTCCAGAAAATTAACATTAAAATTCAAGATGGCGGCCGGCACAGGAGAGGAGAGAAGGGCCGCAGCACCGCCGCCGTAGACAAGAAATAGATCCCGGCGAGTATCCGTGCCATTAACCGCCCGTCGAAATACGAACCCAGTCTCAAAATTACGTAAATCGGTACACTCTTCAGCAAAACCACAGTTCACGACGAAGGCCCCGCATCTTATCGAGCAAGATCTCGTGTTTGTTTGAAACCCGACTCGGAGGTATACAGAAAGTAGTGCAGCAAAAACAAACCCCGTTCCCTTTAAACCTCTTCCCCCAGAAGGCACCGAGGTAGTCCGCTGCCGTGAGAGCGAGAGAACTTTGTAGGTAGATAAAAAATAAAACGTCCACTTGGTTTTATTGCCTTTCTCTACTTTTATTTTCGAGCTCCGTTTACCTCTTCAGGAGGTCTCAAGCCGCATCTGTATGTTTCTCCCCCCCCCGTGCTTCAGTTGGAGTCATTGCACATCATACACCCATTAATGCGAATGTGCCTCAGTCTCGTTTGCTCAATCCATCAGTAATTCCACATCATTTTTAAAGTTTTGTTCTTTCCAACAGTGTATCCAATATGTTGCACGATGGTTTATGTAAATCAAGGACCGCCCATGCTAGGAAAAAAAAAAGGTCGTCCAATGTAAATTAAAAATGTTGTCACCAGTATTACTATTTTTGCTTGGCTTGTTGGTTAATCCCGTCAACGGATGTTAGAGCTTCGTCTTCCTTTACAGAAAAAAAAAATCAGAAGTGAATGTAAAATGGACAACTAAAGAGCTGTTAACAAATGTGTGTGTTTTTGATCATTCTGTTTTAACGTTAAACATTGTTAACTTTTTCCAATAATCATGCACACTTTAAACAGTGTGCTATTTTCGTTTACTGATATAATCAAATAAAATTATTTTTCTTCGTGTGGAATTATTGTAAAAGAGTTATTCAACTTTTGCGTTTTTTTATTTAATGCATAAATTTAAATTTGCTTAATACTTACATTTTATTTCCCGACATATTTTTATGGTACTCGCTATTTAATTACATTTTTTCAGAAAATGCGTTCCAAATTTGTAAACATGCAGTTCTATCTACAGTGGCTCGCAAAAATATTCACCCCCTCCCCCTGGAAGATTTCACTTTCCCCCCCACTTTTTTATTGTGTAACAACATAGAATCATCCATCTATCCATCCATTTTCTCACCGCTTCATCCAGTTCAGGGTCACGGGGGAGCCGGAGCCTATCCCAGCAAGCAACGGGCTCAATGCAGAGCCTTGGGTGGGACGCCAGGCCATCACAGTGCACACACAGACTATATATATAAAACAGCAAATAACTCATTGCATAAGTAATTACCTCCCCTGCCCCTTGAGTCAATATTTGATAGAGGCACCTTTGACAATTACAGCAAAATTGCTCAAGTTCCCTCGAGATGGATGGGGACTGTTGGTGAACAGCAATTGTCACTTCCTGCCACAGGGACCGGGACATGTTCCAGGCTTTAATTGGGCCAATCCAGAACATAGATTTTTTTTTGTTTTCAGGACTCCAGGATGTCTCTGTACTTTACTACATCCATTTTGTCTTTAGCTTCACAAGTCTTCCAGGCCATAAAATAGTGAAGCATCCACATCCAATGGGCTTGCCACTACCATTTTCTATGGTAGCGATGGTACTCTCAGGATGATATGTGGTGTTACACTTGCACTAAACATAGCTCTTAGTGTTGTGGCCAAAAACTTCAGTTTCGGTCTCATCAGACCGCGAAATGTTCTTCAACTTGGTCTCAGTTTCTCCCACATGCCTTCTGGCAAACATGCCTTCTGTAGTCAAGACCTGATGTGAGTAGTTGTTTTCAACAATGGCTTCTGTTTTGCCACTCTTCCATAAAGCCCAGATTTGTGAAGCACCTGGGCAATTGTTGTCGTATGCACAGTTTTTCCCTCTCAGCTGCGAAGGACAGTGATTCCTTAGTTTTTAAAAATGGCCTATTCTGCAAAGACTCACAGTTGTGCCATATTTATTTCATTAGAATGGCCTTCACTGTGGTTTGGGGTATATTTAATGCTTTGGAATCTCTTATACTTTTCACCTGATGGGGCTTTTTTAATAACTTGAAATATAACTTGAAAATAATGAGTCTTTTTTCTCTCCTCCTAATATAAGTCAAAGAAATGGGTTAGGGTTTAAAGTGTAAACCTCTTAAACCTGATGACAATGTAAAGAGCTCCACTTTGGAATTTCAATCACATATTGATAACAAACATGCATGAATAAAATTACTATTAGGGGAACATTCAAAATATCACCTACTGTACATGCATAAAATGTACACCAGTGGATAACACTCCGGAAAAAAAAGCTGATTTTGTCATTCATCATTTAGAAATCATACACAGGCCATTTGGAACACAAACCAATTATTCAGGGATATATGTAAAAACATAGAAAGGAAGTCCATCAAGGTTATGGTGCAGTTCTACAGCACTCACCTTCTAAAATAAGATAGTTCTTAGTTCTGAACACAACATCATAAACAGGTTCCTAAGTTAATTTCAAAAGTTGACCTGAAATACATTGGTTGTGAAGCACAATTTTTGTCATTTTTGTTTTATTTGTAATCAACAATGGAATTTTTTATGAAATGTCAAATCTCACTTCATTTGGTGTCAGGTGTGCAAGTACAGAGTAATGAGAAGGAGAAGACAATTCTGGGCACTTTAAGTGTGTATATAGCAGAAGAAAAAAACAAAATTAAAAGTAACGTATACATTGAAAGAAACAGTGAAAAGGGAGGTATTTTCTGCAAATTTTAATGTTGAAATTTGTGGAGTAATGGATTTCAGCAGGGAGCTCCACAGACGTGGTGCTGCAAATACTGTTCTCTTCCATTGTGTACATCTGATCAGAGTAAGAAGGCCTGAATCAGCAGATCCCAGATGAAGAGCTGGACTATAGTTATGTTACAAGTCCTTAAGAAATCCTGGAGTTATACCTTTCAGTGCCGATACATGAGCAAAAGCAGTCTGATCTTAGTTTCTCAGGATTCCAATGCAAATTACAGACAATGGGAATTATGCTGGCACAGAGTAATTTTTGTTAGTCAGAAAATTCTGGACACACTGCTAAACCCTATTTAATGCAGGTAACCCAGTAAGTAGGTGTCACAGTAGCATAATCTAGACGAAATAAAGGCATGTGAGAGAAGGCAAACTGGATATAGGATAGTAGTTGCTAAGTACCTGGAGGGGATCCGGGTCAGGTTTTTTTTAACACAGGTCTAGTAGCAGTAGGTTTTAAGTCTACAGGCATAACTACAGGCATAACCCCACATTGACAAGGTTAGTAACAAATGAGCAGAGAAGTTAGCTTAGTGTCGGGGTGTAGAATGGGGTCCAAGACACAGGTAGCAGGTTTTAGGTAACAAATCAGTCACATGAATGACATCAACTGCGGTCAGATAAAGACTCTTGAAGCTATGAAATCAGGAGAGGAAGAAATTGTCATGATCACAGGACATGAGGTTAATTTGTTGTGAGAGAATTTAGTTAAGAGTTTAGAATTTTACAATAATCAACTAGAGGGAGAAACAGCAGAGATGAGCTTATTCAAGTATTTTGTTGTTGGTGCAGAAAAGGTCTGAACGATTAAGGTGACCCCTTTTAATAAGGCTGAAACCAAAGGAGGAGGTGGTCATCTTAATGGAATCCCTGTAGATGAACAGTCATCCTTTTTCAGCAAACTCTGAAGACACTGTCTTGCTGTCTTTAGAGAGCACAGTACATTTGTGTAGAAGGGGAAGAATGAACAAAAAGAAACAAGAGTTTCAAATCAAGTTTCAAGACTTGCGTCAGTGTTGTGTTACAGATAGAGATTTTAGTGGTCTACTGTCTCCACTTGCTATACAAAATGATAACATCACAGTGACTTGTTGGGGACTGTAAGGCTCACACAGATTACAGAAGTCTAGATAAGTACCTGTGGATGGTGTAATAGTTTATACTTCATACAAACATAAGATATATCAAAGAACGAGGCTTACTAAAGTCTTCATGATTTATGTTTGGTATAAATATTTTGGGCATAGTTACAAGAATAAAAAGACCAGATGCCACAGAGCTCAGTCTGCACCTGGAATGAGCACCTGTACTGGATTATAATGCAATTAAAAACAGCCGTGTTATGAAATGCGTGAGGGAGACTTTGTAGAAGTCCTTGAAATATTTTAAGTTTACAAGGGGAAAACTCAAGACATACTGTATAAGGACAAGGAAGAAAGTTAAACACTTTTAGAATGAAGTGGATTCTTGTAACAGTTCACTGAAGTTTGCTGCAAAAAACAGGATGTTCGAAATCTTCAAACAATCAGTTATGTGTTGTATTAGAATTACATGGCTTGAACTCTGATAGTACAGACAGCTCAGTCTTGAGGAATTCCTTCAGTTTTGTTTTCAATAGTGCCAATAGGATTTTGTGAAAACATTCAATTCCTTCCAATGGTTCAAATCATTTTAGGAGTAAGATCTGTATTGCTCCAATTAGCAGTTTCTAATACTCTTTTCTTTAAGAAATCAGTGAAGAATGCATGATTGCAGTTTTTTTCTGAACTTTATCATACTTGCTTGTTCATTCTGCAGCATCACTTTCAGGATCAGCTCAACAGGTGAGAGGGTACAAAGCCCCATTCCAACATCTTCCCCTTGCTGTATCAGAATATATAGTGCCCCCTGTAAGTAGTAGGACAGTGAAGTCAAAATTGGTATTTTTGCTTTATACTCAAGCAATTCAGATTTGAGATGAAAAGATGAATGAGGCAAAAGTACCGAAAGTCACCTTTTATATCTGGGTATTTCTGTGCTTTAATATTTAATAATAATAATGTTCCATCCCCCCATCTTAGTTGAGCATATGAATTTGGTCAAATTAACTATATGTAAATTAAAGTAGTATAAGACTGAGGGTTTGGTTACAAATCCTTTGTACACAATAACTGCATCAATGGCCCACTGATATCACAAAACCTTTGGCTTGTTCTTTTGAGATACTTTGCCAAGCCTTTGCTGTAGCCATTTTCAGTTGCTGTTTGGGGGGTTTCTGACTTCAGTCTCCTTTTCAGCAAGTGAAATGGATGCTCGACTGGATTTAAATCAGGAGTCTAAGACTTTCCTCTTTTTTCCCCTGATGAACTCTTGTTGTGGTTGTGCTGGCGGTGTGTTTTGGGTCATCGTCTTGCTGCATGATGGTGCACTGGCCAATGTGTCTGGAAGCATTTTCTTGTACACAGGCAGACAAGATGTTTCTGTACGCTTCTAAAGTCATTCTCCTGCTATAACCATTAGTAACATCGTCAATACAGATGAGTGAGGAAGTTCCCGATTATGATACCTTGACCCATGCATTGCGGAGATTGTTAGTGATTGTTTTGGAGTTTTTCTTCACAGCTCCAATAATGTTTCTATTATCAACTGCAGTTATTTTTGTAGACTGACCTGATTTTTGCCAATTGCTAAGTACACCAGTGGTTTCTTTTTCAAGATTGTTGATTTTGCAATGCCCAGTTTGTCTGCAATGGCTCTTATTGAATTATTCTTTTCTTTGAGGACCTGAATTGCTTGCTTTTCTTTCATAGACAGTTTTGACTTGTAGACTTTTTTATTTCTTTCCATAGTCTTCATACTGGTTTGGCCCCACTGATTCCAGACAGACACCAAAGGGAAGAGCAAAGGTGAGAGTAAATCCAACACTACACATTCCCAGCTCTTTTCTGTGTGCACAATGAATGCAACAGGAAACATCTGACCAATAAGAAATGCCTGACAGCCAATTATCCCAATATTTATGTTCCCTGGAATGGTGGGATTGAACACAATAAGTTCTATTATTCTAAAACAGTACAACAGAAATAGCCAGAAACAAATGGTGACACCAAATTTGCCCCAAATTAATCTTTCCTTCATCTGAATTGCTTCAGTTTATGGCAAAAATAGCAATTTTGACTTCACTGTCCCAGTACTTAGGAAGGGCTGTACTGTTAGCATCTGAAGAAGAATTCCTGGCAGGAGCGATCAAGAAAATCTATACCACCTTATTGAAAATGTGAAAATGAAGTGATGTGCCTTTAAAAATCATAGTTAATTAAATACTGTAATTGCGTTTCTATAGAATTTCTCATCTCAGAGAGTCACAGAACAATACACACACAAGAGGGCACCACCTCATTCACATTGGAGTACAGCACGCACCTGGGTGACTCATGGTAGTCATTATGTGCCAGTAGCTCCACTACAGGTAAGGAAGTGAGAAACAACTTCGTCAGCTGAATTGAGAGGGAATTTTTGGAGGTCCCAGAGTGGAATGTAGTCAAGATTTTGGTTTTACCACCAACACTCGTTCAAAAACAGCCATGGGATCTTTAATGAGAAGTACTCAGTACATCAGGTTAATGTCTCTTCTGAAGGACAGGTGTCACCAGTCACCATAATGGGTTTTGGACTAGAGGTAAGAGAGGGAATAGTGCCACTCTCACCTCATTACTGTCCAGGCTTCACTTTGCTCAGACCTTTATAAAGCAGAGCTCCATTCCAGAGACAGATATTTTGGAATGATCATACTGTATACCAAATGACTTTTCTGGCGCTGGTGTAGTGCACTAAAGTACAGTAATTCCTTACAGCTAATGTAATGTCCTACTCAATGTCCTCTTGTATTTATAAAATTATACTCCATCTGGAAACAGCTGCTGTGGAAACAAAATAAAGCAAAACCAACATCTTGACAAGAAGTGAAGACATTTTTCCTGTATGTTCCACCCCACACTGTAGATGTTGCTGCTTGAATAAAAAGCGTAAATGAGAAAAATAAGAAGAACGGCATCCTAAAAATACAACTGGAAAGAAATCTGTTCTGCTACATCAAGCTGAAGTATTGAAGTCTGAAAAGCTAAAAGCCAGAGCCAAATTCTATTCTTTGAATTCTGTGAAAACAGAAAAGGTTGTACTGTACCTTATCGTTGCAGCATAAGGGGAAAATGGTGTCAGATTTGTCCACACCTTCAGAAAATGCTTTCCATGTTGAACCAGTGTGGTTTAGCCAATCAGACATATTAACTAGGAGGCCTTTTTACATCGTTAGCCTGTGCTATTGGTATTTCATGAAATCTTTTTGTAAAAAAAAACATTAATTAGTTCAGAACTACCCTAACAGGAAGTTTATATTCCCATAGCAAATCCTAGAATTCTGTAATACAGAACACGCCTTAGTAATTACTCAGATAATAATCATGACAACCAATGAATTGATAGCATCTGCAGTAGGTACTGTATGTGTATAACTGCCTGCTTCTAAGAAATTAAACTGTTTAATCTCATATTCGACAAATCATCAGTTATTATAATATCATCTCTTATTCATTACAAAAGAATTTAAATAATAACCCCCTCTCCCCCATTTCTACTCAGCATTACATTTTCCTCTTTCAGCCTGTATCCTTGCAAGTCCATTCTGTTTATTCAGTTTGTACACTGATGTAAAATCAACAGATATGTTGAGATTCAACCAAAATTACCCCTATACTGTATAATGAAGACAAAGACAGTAGAGAGATGAAAACTAAACTAAAAACCGTATTTCTGTAATACATTTTTTGTTGCTTCAGGTACAGTCACTTTTCCTGCTACAGTAGGACAAATTGGATAGAGACAAAGTTCTGAGCCATACTTCCCAGAGAGCAATGAGAAATGACCTGCGGCAGTCTGTCATTTAAAAAGCAGGACATGATAACGTCTGGAATTGGCCAACATCTGCTGTTTGAGAAAAGAGCATATCCTCTGATATTCACCTGCAGCAGAGGGAAAGAGGAAAGGAAGTGTGCATCTGACTGACCACAGCACCAGGGATCCCGTGAGTTTTGGGGTGAGCCTGTAAAATAAAAAGTGCCATTTTTACCTTATAGCTGTGTTTGTTTGTCTATTTCCCTGAGAGATGCCTATGAAAAGATCACTGCTGCAGCACATTGTCCCTGGGGGTATAAAATCACATTGAACTATTCCAATAAATATGGGTTCAGAAGGGAATGTCTGAAAGGTGTTAACCAGGAACTTTTCAGTGGGATCACATCTGCTCTGGAAATTTTTTTTTTTTTTAAAGACTCAAAACAGAATGATCATGTATTAAAGAGAGAAAAACTGGAAACTTTCTGGGATGCAGGCTTTGTATGATGGTGATGAACTTCAGCTTCCCTTCAATACCCTGAAGGACAGGAGAGGTGTTTTCACAGCTACAGCATGTCCTTTTATTAATCTGTCAACGCAATTTAGACTCAACCAGCATGTTTTAAATGGAAGAACACACACTGTGGTGGATAACATCACCCATTTACCCCTAGTTTTACATTTCATACAATGATTTAAAGAAACATGGTAGATGCTTCAACTGGACATATATCACCACACAAACTTTTCCAGTGTTCAAAAACTGTTGATGCACTCAGGTAGGAGTGAACCAGTAATATGCAGACAAAGCTTCTTCTAAGTAGTGGAAGATTCCACTCTACATTTGGGCATACTGAATGTAATGTAACAAACACCAAAGCCCTCCACTTCCCCATATTTTCCTGTTTGTGTCCTCCGAAGAAGCCCAGTGTTTCTTGTAACGGTGCAATTCAATTCAGTATAATCCATCTGAGGTAGTCCACATCTAGACCCTTATGAATGGAAACTGGTTTCCAGTCAAACATTCTGAAACACGTTTGTCATAAAGATATAACAAATGCATTGACGGCCTACATCACATTCTGCGCTGGATGCTTTAAAAGAACTATGAAGAAAACTGACATTTAATTTACACAAATAAACAGTAGGGCTTTAAAGAATGTGGACTAAGTGATTTGTTGTAAAGCTTTCATCAGAGTAATCAGCAACAGTTTCAAAAAGAATTAAGTTATCTCTCCAGTTTGCTGCAGAGGTGAGGAATTTAAACAAACGTGGTCCCTGAATTAGCGGCCTACGTTTGCTACAAAGCGCATAATATCCTCTTATCCAATACCCGTGGCAGCGCATGTTTAATAAGGTGTAATCGAGGAAGGTTCTGTTTGGATCTCTTTTTACTTTCATCGCAGTAGGTGGTTTTAAGAATTAACGAGGACCTATCGAGTGCTCTAAAAATTCAAATGTATATTGCTGAGATATTTTGAACTTTGATTTCAAATCCGATTATGTATCGATCGATAATTCATAAAAGCGTCGATCTCTCTCGTATGAACCTTTGATATTCGTCTTTTTTTTTTTTAGAACCGTTCTTCACCATTTTAAACGCACGCAATTAAAATGCACCGCGCATAATTTAATCATGTCAGCTACTGAAATGTGCACGCTTTCCCCCGAGCCGCTGGCTAGTGCGGAGACTCCAGCGTCTCTGCACTAATTCTAGCTTCTAGCTCGGGTGCTGACTTACATCAGTTCCGCTCTCTATAAACTTCGCCCTCTGGTTCCTGTTCAAAAATGACAAGCCCAGCGTGGAGGCACGCGGTGACGTGACAAGATCCGTCTATATTTTTTTCTTTACGAATAGGAAGGAATAAACTTTATCCTGGGCCGCAGAGAAACCGGAGATCCAACATAACCCCACTTTCCGAAGCGACCACTTTGCATTTGGCGTGATAAAAGGCGCTGGATGTAAATACCTTGCGTGGCTGCATGAACATAGACCACGAAACACCAGAGGAACAGTCACGTTTTCCATTTTTTTTTCTCTAGCGGTGGTAAGTCATCAAACAGCTTTATGTTATTTCAAAGTTTCATGCTTTGGTACCGTTTAAAGGGAAACGCATAAAGGGCTGTAATCATGAACATGCCACACATAACGTTACTCCTCCAGCGGGAAAAATGCACGGTGATTTATTGTCGACTCTGATTTCAGGGTTCTTGTTTTGACTCTTCACTTTTAAATTTGACTTTTGTGGATTTCAGTGTTAGTACATTGCATGATCTGTAGAACGCAGTTCAACAGTAAAGAACACAAAAAGCCTAAGATCATATTGTTTACGAAATATAATGTCATCAGATACATTTCTTCCGGTTTGGTGTTACAAACGTGCAAACACCGTTGTACCAATTAACTTGATGAAGCTCAGGTTTAGTAGCCGGGTCTTGTAAGTAACTGTGTATTGTGGTTTCGCACTTTCACAAATTAGCTGTACAAAAGAAGTTGACATTGTTGTCTGTTCATTTGGTAATCTGACATTATTTGTCACCAAAAAAAAACAAACAATTGAATTGGGTTTTTTTTGCACATTTTTACCTTATTTAATTTTATATGTGTCGAGTATAATGTCTAGAATTTGTGTCATTCAACTATTGTTTATGATTTGTTTTATAATTCCTTTTGTTTCTAAGAAAGTCTAGAACATGTGTTAAGATGCTATTTCTTTGTATCATATTTGTCAACTGTTGTTTCAGGACCAAGCGATAAAATACTAAATATTTAGAGTGAATTGTATTGTTTTTCAGGTTAATTTGTTAGCCTCAATTCTGTTATTAAACCTTTTAGTGATCATTTTGTTGTTTTCACTTTTGAAAGAATGTGTAATTTTCCATCTGCCTGCAAGATTACTTAATACAAGTCTTGGGAAAAGTCAACCTTTTTTGTGTTTTTTTTTTGCCACCAAAAGGTTTTTCACAGCTCAGTAAAAGCAACTGCTTTCCTCCCAACCATGGTAACTGTGTATATAAATAAAAAGGACAGGGGGAAAAAACAAAAGTATAAGGAAACTTTTTAAGCAAGTCCAAGAACAAAGCAATTAACTTAAATCATTCAACATCCGTACACCTACTGTCTAATAAACGTAGCAAAAATCCAAAATTTAAGGTTCTGAAGTGATTCCAGTATAATGTATACAGTAGTGGCGGATTCTACACTCAGTATCCTTCAGAATTGAGCTAATGGCAAACCAAGGGTGATCTGTTGGGTGGGGGGGAGGTTTGGGGGACTAACCTGGCTAAATCAAAGTGCATTCCACACATCACCTCATTTGTACTGCAGTATTGATATCACTTGAGGTATGCATTCAACGTTTCCAACCAGAAGTGTGTACATTTTTTTTTCCAACTAAAAAAAAAAAGACGGCTTTCCTCTCATTAACTCCTTGTGACTGTGCCTATATTATGTGTTGGTTCAGGTGGGTAGCTGCGTCAGCTGCAAAGGAACAAGTAATACTGTAGGTTTATTCCATGCTGAAAAAAAAGAAAACGCAATGTTTCGGCCATGGAGCCTTCTTCAGGTGTGAGCCGAAACGTCGCGTTTTCTTTTTTCTTTTTTTTTCAGCATGGAATAAACCTATTACTTGTTCTTATATTATGTGTTGCTTGGTTATTGCAGGATTTTACTTTTTTCTTTCCTTTTACTGTACAACCGAAGTCATGTGAGGGCTTATCTTAACCTAGTGCTCTGTGATGCACTATTGCTGGTCTCTTTCAGACCCATTTGTTTTTCTTTTTTTTTATGGGCATTACTTGCATTCCTCAAGCATAATCATGTTTTGTGTTGCCTGTTCCTATTTATTTTTTAATTCGGAACAGAAAAAGAATCTTCATCTATGTACAAGGAAGTCAGACTTCACAGAACAAATTTGGTCGTCACTTTGAATTTAGAAAATATTTCTGTGTTGGTTAAATATTCATTTTGATAGGCTCTTTGTTATATCTTATTTTCAAGTAATGCAGGTTAATAACATTTAATCAGAAAATCAGATGTGTGGTTTTAGCTTATACCTTAGCCACATCTAATCTCTAAATATACCTCTGGCGCTGACCACATTGAATGAGAGCATCAGAGTAAGACAAGAAAGTTGTTGGTAAACAAAACTAGGCAAACAATCAACACCCTATATAGTTGCCTACTGTACAGAAGTAATAAGTGTTTTGAGTGCAACAAAAGATCACAGTTCATTGATCAATTAATTATCTCGTGATCAAGGGTCTCTGTGATTCATGTGGTCTTTAATGCAGTATTAATAGTGATATTAGAGTGTCAGACAATGATTTCTTAGCCTAATGTTTGGTTATTTTGCCTTTGACTAACTGGTAACTATTGTGTCATTGAAGTGCATGTTGAAACAGAATCGGCAACAAGGAGATTCTGGCTATAAACATCAAACAGCACAAAATCTTCTGGAGTTTTAGAAATATTTTAGATAAAACAGGAAGACAATAAAAAATGACTGGGGATAGGATCCCAACAACACTGCACATCAAAAGTACAGTGGCACTTTTAAACCTACTGGGAGCTTATTTTAGCATCCTAAGATGTCCTGTCAGCACTTAAGATACCTGCCACTTTGCAGCTCCCTGTTGTCTGGCAACACAAGGCTGTTTTTTTTTTTGTACCTGCTACTGTTTTAAATGGATATTCTGTTTATGCTTTCTTTGAATGTAATTTTTTTTTAATGTTGCCAGGTGTATAGTAGTTGTTGAGTACTATCTGTCTGCATCTCTAGAATCACTGAATGGTCATGGAAGATGGTACTGTAGGTCTAAGTTACAAAATGACTGAGGCAGATGCTAATTCTGACACGGGCAGACTGGCCCAATAAAAACGGTTCTCTTTATATCTAGAGCAGTGCGATTGCTTAATGAAGTGTTATGTTTAGTTTAGGTTACAAACGGGTATATATGTTAAAAGACCAGAAGAGCCAGTTAATCCGTTTCATTGTTGGTATTTGAAATAAGGCTGCAGTTGAAATTAACACTAAGGCAAAAACAAACCATGGAAAATGTATTGACTTAGGATAATAAGGGAGACGGTAAGCTGCCACATTTTCAGATGTACAGCAGAAGCACCCTCTGCATACACAAGTGTTTGCTTTATGGGCTGTGGCCAGATTTGCACATTCTCCAGGATCTTGAGCACTAATCTATTGACCTTGCTATTGATACATGATTGATCATATTGCAACTTGAGGCCCAGTCCATAGGTCTCATTAGGTTAAAAATAGTTTTGATCTTGGATTATGAAACTTAATATTGATGTGATTGAGAGAGAAGATGGTAAGAAGTGTTTTTTTGTGAATACTATATTGAAACTAAATGAAAATATGAAATGATCTGCAAGATGTCTGTACTTGGTACCTGAATGTTGCACAGGTGTACAGTATGGAAAATGTTTTGATTATGAAAATGTATGTAGTACTGTAAACAAACTGGATGACGAGGCAGGGTGATGGTTATCATTGCTGCCTCACAGTGCTGGGGTCCTGCATACAATTCTGAGCCTGGGGTGCTATCTGTGTGGAGTTTGCATGTTTTCCCTGAATCTGCATGGGTTTCCTTCTACAGTCTTAAGACGCATTGGTAGATTAATTGACTTCGGGGGGGAAATGTCCCTAGAGTGAGTGTGTGTGTGTGTGTGTCTGTGTCTGTGTGTGCCCTGGAGTGGACTGGCAGCCCACCTAGGGAGTTTCCTGCCTTGTGTCGGTAGCTCGCTGGGATAGACTCTGGCTCCACTGTGACCCTGTATTGGAACGAGCGGTTTGAAAATTCATGGGTGTACATGTACCATCATATCAAGGAGTAATGTGTAAGGGTGGGTACTTATGTCAATGCATATTTGGTTAGAAATGCCTGCCTGGTGCTCCCATACAGTATTTATTGTACCCTGAGTGTTCATGATGTGTGCCCATCTCAGAGCTGTGACAAGGTTGAATTGGATGACTGCACATATCTTTCTGTGAACATCTGTGATGCACAGAAAGACATCTAAGATATTGCCAGATAAAAGCTGTGCGCACATATCTGAACCTATTGTACCTTAATTGTAAAGGGCAGACTGTAATAGCAGAATGCAGGTTAGTTGAAGTCTGATTTAGGCCCAGTTTGGTTGTGTGCTCTCAACACTCGGCCTCTTTGCTGTAAACCCAGCAAGCTTGGGCTCTTCAAAAATACTGCGGAAACACGCTGCACTTCAAGGACTGACTAATTCATACTGCTTAGTACTTCCTGGTCACGTCTATTCCATGCATTGTTCTGGTTGTGTTAAATAAGTCCAAATCCCCACAATGTTTAATTTTTTATTATCATGTGGTTAATTCCGTTGTCTTTAAATGGACATCAAGGGTAAGAAACATTCTGTTTTTTACATCCCTTCTCCTTTGATGAATCTAATAAGTTATGTACAGTATTGTTGTTGTTTCAGTATCATCATAGTACCAATTCAAAATCTGGTACACCTAAAGTGGCCAGTTGATCTTGCTGGAAAAGCTGCATGATGTGCTTGATGTGCTCTGGTATGCATGTTTCCTTTACAGAATGTAGTGGTAGCAGCAACATATATAACTTAAAATCACCGTTATTAAAATGGTGTAAGGAAATTGGAGAAAAGTGAGTCCGAGCTATTCCAAAGTGACGGACTCTAGAGTATTCCCTGGATTGTTAAGAAACATTGACCTTGTCATTGTTACTTAGCAGCATTCTGAATAATAAAGGGATAAATCAAAAGTCTGGGGAAAAAGGTGCAAAGCCTCCATGATACAATCATTTTTCTTGGCATTAGTCAACAGAAGCATAGAAAGATGCATGTGCCACTCGCCATTCTGATTTCATTTACACTCCAGTTAATAATCCTGATAACCTTTGCAGGCTGTAGCAGAACTCATTAATCAGCCCTACCATGCCCGTGTGTTTCCTGTGGTGCTTGGTGTCTGAGATGAATGTTTAAAATACGCTTACAGCTTCACCCGGGTGAAAAGGCAGAGCGAAACTGACAAGTCTGCATCCTAGAAGCAATATCGGTAATGCTGCACAAAGTTATGAAACACTGTGCATTTCTTTTCTCATGAAAGGCCCTTTATAATGGCATAATTTTGCCTTGTTTAAAGAATTAGGGATTGAATTGTTTTGTTTCGCAGAAAACAAAAGCTTCTTCACTGCGAACCGTATCGGCACATTTGCATTAATCGTGTTTACTTTTATGGTTGTAGAGAAAAGTGGGTTGCAAGGGAGCGTCATCTTCTTGCAACCCCCTCATGTTGGGAAAATATTTCTAGCTTGCAGAATTGAGTGGTTGAATGTGCTTATATGAACAACACGCTTGTGAGTTTACTGTGTGAAAGGTTTTGAGAAACAAGGAGCAAGGCTATGGTGACTCTTGGCTCATGTAATGTAAATCAAGGGAGACGACGCGTTGTACAATCATTGTCCTCGTTCTTCCGTCTTCTGGTTGGGTCTTATTTCTGATCAAAACACAAGTAATACGTTTTCACACTATTTAGGGCCTTCATTTCAATTGTAATGAACAGTCGTTGTTTCTATCCCAGGTGCTCTCTGGAAAGGATTTCATGCTGTACTGTGGGGCAAAATGTTTGTTGTCTGAAACGTGGCCCCTTTTAAAGGTTTAAAGGTAAAAGATGCTACAGTGTTGAGTTGTGGCAGGGCACTTCATCACTCTGCACAGCAGGCCAGAAGATGCAGTGCTGAAAAGCATAAAATCCGACACCTGACAAGAGGGCGGGCAGCACGCTGATTGATGCTGGAGAGTTTTGTGTGTCCTGAGCAAGACGCCTCGCACAGATTGCAGATGGATGCTAAGTGTGAATGTTTTCTTCCACTGCTCATTTTTCAGTTTTGCCAGCAAATCAGCCAGCTTCATTTAATTATGGCCTGCTGTAGGCAGGCCGTCCTGTGACTCGCAGTGTGAAATTCACACCAGCGTGTGTTCTGAGAATTGAATTGCTTGAGGATGTTTGCAGCAGAAAGGAAAGAGTAACAGAATTGGGAAGATGAAAATACATACAGTAAGAAATCTTGGGGGGGACAACCCTTATTAAGCTGTGTTAGCGGAGCCTGTGATAAATTAGGTTGATTGAAATTAGAAATCTTATTCAGATGTGTTTGTATTCTAAAAGTGAACTTCCTTGCATCCTTTCTCCATTGCACAGAAGTAAATGAGCTCTTGTTTCACAATCTGTGCACTATGGACTGCATTTAATTACAAATGCAAATTTACACGCATTGTTACAAAGGCTGGCTGGTGACGGAGTAAAACTTAAGCAATACAGCAAGGGATGTTATGTTGGTTTCTGAAGTGCATAACTCTCTTCAGCTTCAATGCAGCACCTCTCTCACTGTCTGCATGGCATGATGATGTTCTGCCCATGGTGCCCTGACTGACGTACTGTGGTGCCCTGCTGGCCTTCTTTGTATTGTCTTACAACACATTTGTTTTTGTGAAAGCTAAGTTGAGAGCAGAGCACTGTGTTTAATTTACTACTTCAATCCACTGACTCAATATTTGCAAAGCACTGTGCTTACACACCCTGTGGTTTTGCTAAGGGGCTGTGATCTGTAGTGGTGAAATAGACTTTTTACACTGGAGTCTGGTCTTTGTGTGCAGGGCTCAATTAAAGCTAATTGTGGGTAAGACACTGTCTCAGCCCATTCATAGGAGAGTGCATTGCAATGATTGTTGCACACCAAGTGAAAGATGCTGAGGCTGCAAAAATGACAAACATTACTGTATACGACTGTAACGTGATAAATTGCTTATCAGTTGAATATGAAAAGTCCTCTTCTGCCATTCATCTGGTAACTTATTTGTCCACTAACAATAATTAAATCATGCAGAAGGAATAGCAGTACTTTAAGGTTTGTAAACTCTCATGTTTTAGGATTTAGAGATTCTTGCCCGTTTTGCTTTTTTTTTTCCTTTCACATTCAGTTTTCAGCTGTTTTCTTTGTACACGTTGTCTAGCCATCATTCCAGACAACAGAAGTTATGAGCCTGTATTGTCAGAGAGTTTTCTGCAACTCTGCCTGTAAAAAGACAACCAAACAGATACAAGGCTGCTTTTTAAAGTATTTTGCCTTATGTCTAACATTCGCTTAAAGACTAAACTCTTCCGTTCTGGATCTCAGCTTATCTTGATGGAGTCAAAGTACAGAGTGCCTTTTTTCTTTGTAGCGCTTTAGTTTTGGTCATGCCCAGGATGTTGGCACATCATGCATTGCACCATTGCATCCATTTCAGCAGGCAAATTAAAGTTTGACCTTCATGCCTATTGATTTATTTGCGGTTTTTAAATTTCAAGAGAAGGAAGAGCAAAGAAGTTCTGATTAGCTACAGTGGAGGCACACAATGTATTGATCCTCTTTCTTTTACAAGGTCAAACTTTTTGACCAGAGGTTCCATCCTCATTGTTTATTCAGGGTTGCCTAGTTTATTCACCCCCAAATATAGGTTTTGGGGGGAAACCTAGCTTTTACTGCTTGTCATCTGTTTACATTATTCTCATCAGATGCCCTTCTCCATGTCCAAAATACATCCTAAAAACATCAGTACAAAAATAATTCAACTACACAGGAAAAATATGTGAGAAGGGCACATTGTAGTATAGTGTCAGTAGAGCAGAGTGAACCAATGTCATAGCTTTCACCACACATTTCAGATTGTAAACCATACTTGACTTCTATTTACTCCTTTCATGCTTTCTGTAAAAAAAAACAAAAAAAAAAACCCAGTTATTCCCAAGATGCATTCAATTTCTGATCTAATTACTTTAGATGAGTCCTAGTAAGCTCATGAAATTGAAAGACAAGACTAGATTTCAGGCTCTTTGTCATTATTCAGTGTTGCAGGAGTGTTGTGAGCGATAAGCAGCAAAACAGACAATTGGACAAAGTATTGATCCGTTTTCTCCCATGGCCTCTGGGTTTTGAACCGTTTCTCTGCTGTGTGTTGGGTGCTGTCGAGTCTAGGCAGTGCACTAACCATACACTTCCTCCAGAGAAGCTACTCCATTGACATGCTCGTACGTGAATTTATGGATGGATCATTGTATACACTTATCTGACACGCATTGTAAATTGGGCTGATGTGCTTTCTTTAAATTCATTTTTATTCCCTAGAGAACTTTGCTTTTTTGCTGTTCAAGAGGCCTTATAATGTGATGCCATAATGGATAATATATATGTGTGTGTATATATAAAGAGTGTATGATTTTTGCTGGGTATCTTCATGGTGTAGCATTTCCTGATGTATTGTGCAGGCTGGCTGAGAGAATTACAAGTGATCAATGGTGAGACTGTCAGAGCAGAGCACATGCTGTAGGAGGGATTGACACGGACAGCCGCAATTACATCACACTCGGTGCGGACATCAGGATCACAGACGGATGAGCACAAGCTGAATCCTGTCTCGGAGTGGTAGACGTGAACAGGTGTGGGCGTGTGAGCCGTACGTTACTGCTGTGCACAGCAAACTGCAGGATATGGTTAGATAAACTTTTTTTGCTCAGTGTGCCCCAAAACAGGGTGAATGGCCCCTTTTGTCATAGTGTATGTACCATTTCTTGTTGTGGAAGAAAAATTTTGAGGTAGCCTAAAACTGTTATTAAGAAGCTCATGTTTCATTCAGGGTGCCTTGCACTACATTAAAAACGATGAACTGTATAAATGGCATAGTGCCATAAATTACTTAATGTAATTCAGGGAACATTGTTGCTGCACTGGTGTGTAGCTTTTTTAGATATACTCAATCTTAATGAGAAAGATGGATAAAAACTTTATATTTACATTGTAATGACGAGAATAAACTTAGTCAGAAATGGAAATAAGGCTTTTTCTCTTGTTGTGGCATCAGTAAGCTGGGCTACACCAGTGGACGCTGACCTGGTTATTGAAGCAAGACGAATGAGGTGGTTTGTTCTGGGATCAAGCCAACATGACCAATGACCAATTCAGGAGTTGCATGGCATGTTTTGCCCGTATGCATGAAACGGAACACATTAATCCGGTTTTCTCATCGAGAACATATTAAGGGTGTTTGAGTATTTCCTGTGCTCCCGAAACCAGTACACCTCACCCACGTTCAGATTGAAAATGTGGGTCATGCAAAGTCCTCCTAGCTTCAAATAAGTACTGAAGACATGCACATGCAGAATATGTTGGTCAATTGCCATATTAGAAATTACTCCTTTTTTGTACTTCACCATATAGACAATAATACAGCTCAAAAATGCAAATGCAGTTCTTGGTGCAGAGGAGCACAGGCAGTACTGAGAAGACTAAAAGCTTGCTCCAGGGGAAAGACTGTTGTCTCAAGATCTGTCTTCTGTTCTGCAGTTTAATTTGCAAGCGTTTTTCTTCCCTACTCTAAACGTTAGAAATTCAGCTCTGTATTTCTTAGTCCTTGTTTGTTTGTGAACTGCCAGTTCATAGGTTTCAGCAAGTAAAAGAAAGTTGTGTATAATATAACTTGTCCCTATTCTTTTCAAAATATTTTTGAATGATAAGGACTTTGTCAGTACCATTGAATGTTTCACTAGCAGAAACAATTTGTAGCACTAGAAATTAACTGTAAATGTTTTTAGAACATATCCTGTATGTTTTTTTTAATTTTTTTGAATTTGTGTAAACATGCATCATCTGAAGTTTTGTTTTCCTCCTCAGACTTTTAGAAAATGTTTGCCGTTGCTCATTTCAATGCGCTGGGACAGTGGCAGTGATGCAGAGATAGCTGTGTTACTGTGGTCAAAATAAACAGAATTTATCTCAATTTGTATGCAGTAAATTGGGGCTTCCTGGAGATGTCAGTATTTTCACTATCATAGGATTCTGTGATGATTCTAGCGAATCTTTATCTTATGCTGAAACTTGAGTTTGAAAATCTGTGTAGGATGAAGTGCATGAATAGGTTTTTTCTTTGACTTGGAAAAAGCCATAAATTATATATATATGCCTTAATTTTCCTTTGGGATCAAAGTCTTATCTTATGCATGATATTTTTAAAATTCACAAAAATGAATTTATCCTGTCATTTATTGCTTACAATTGTTTTTACAGAAATTGGTAGCATAGATAAGTAGACTATAAAATCTGTTTGCTTTCGGTTTGAGTTTGTCTGTTCATTATCTTTCACTCAGAAATGAAACTGATTAATACAATTTCAAATACTACTTTAAAAAAAGTAGGCGGCAAAAAATTACAATTACCCCCCCCCCTCCCCTTCACACATTTAAAATATGTTTTAATGATGGAGTGCCTGTGGACCAGCATACCATGGATGGACAGTGGTAAAGAGCATCTCCCTTTTTACAGATCTCAGAAGTGAGAGCAGCACAGTTAATTTCAGGACTATTCATTGCAAACTGGTTTTCAGAAACCAAGCTGTTTTATTAACACAATTGGGAATAAGCTTTGTAACATTAAATGCCTTTCAGGCAACCAAAGTTTACAAGCGGTTTCCTGTAGAAATGGAAAAATAAGTTTCCAAAATGGAACAGTTTTTCTATTGTTGCCTTTGGAAATAAGGGCCGTGTGGTTTGTGGAATTGTCAGTGTTCGGTCCAGTGCAGCACTGTTAGATGTGATCCATGGAAATATGGATTAGCTGTAGGTAGTCCATGGAATTTGACAGAGATCTCACATGGAGCCTTTTATATTCTCTATCAGAACATGTAAATAGCCTAATAAATAATTAGGAAGAAGTAAAAGGTTTATTCCATGCTGGAAAGAGAAGAAAGGAAACGCAAGGTTTTGGCTGTGGAGCCTTCTTCGGGTGAAACGTTGTTTCCTTTCTTCTCTTTCCAGCATGGAATAAACGTTTTACTTGTTCCTTTGCTGACTCGGCTACCTACTTCAACTAATAAATAATTATTTTAATTTAGTACTTGTCAACTCAAACGATTGAAAAAGAAACATTTTCTCTGATAAATAGCATTCCAAGCTGAATGACAAGAAGTTGTGAGAGAAAGTCAAAGTGCCACTAGGTAAAGTGTGACGCCACAATAACTTCCTCTGCAGTTTTCCATGTGTAAAGTGTTTTTCCTAAGGTAATTTTACATAATAGTTGATTAACTATATTATCCTTTGTTTCTTAATGAAAATAGTATAGACATTCTGTTCTTTACTTCTTATTTTGTCCAACTTCGAATGCAAACAAAAAGGCCTTTTCAGTTTCTTTACCATTGTGTAAATGAGGATGTTGAATCAGAAGGGATTTTTGAAACACTTCTGTATCATGACGCTTCGCCCCTGAACATGAATTATGCGACGATGATAGACCCTTTTAAGTATGATATGAATAGGTTACATTTTTGTGATACGCTTCAAAAAGTGTTAGTGCTCACAGCCCTGCTTTACACACCTCATTGCTTTCTTCAAAGAAAATTAAACGAATCGTTTGCAAGATGGGTAATAGACTCTGTGTGTCAGCCCTTCACATCTGTCCTCTCTTTGTGAAATTAAATTTCCAGATGGTACATCACTTGCAGGTTAAGAAACGTATGGAGAGGCTCTAAACCCATTTTGCCACCCCCCAGTCTATGGACTGGCCCCAGTCCCTCCCTGCCAGCATGGCAGTTAAACTATACTCTTGGTAGGGAGTGCTTTTTAGCACATGCGACCCTCAGAGGACGAGGGCTTTAAGGAACTTGTTCCTGGTATAAAAACAATAAGGAGAGTTTCTCGGCCATTAAAGTTGCAGGTTGAACTCTATGGCCCGGACCTGCCTAGTTGCAGCCTGGCTCATGTCACTAACAAGGAGTCTGTGTTGGTTTTTGCATCTCAGGTTGGGATGGTGGTGCAGCTCGCAGCACAGCGGGTTGTATTCATGCTCCAAAGTGCACAAGCTTGACTTGGATGGCTAGTGGCACACAAGGCTTTGGAAAATGGCAACCTCTGGCCTTTCGGTTCCCTGAAATTGCTGACTTACCTTGCGAGGGCAATGAAAAGTCTTAGTCCTCTGCCGAGCTACAGAGCTGGCCTTCTTTGGCCGACCTTTAATGGGCTGTGGGGAGGGAGATGTTGCATTGAAGAGCTCACTGGGAAGGATCGGTGTGGAGAGAGCTGTGGATCGTAGTGTTGGGTGTCACCTGGGGGATGATTGGAGCCCATGAACATTACTAGGGAGATCCTTCTCCGCAGCAGGGGAGTGTGGAGAGACCGTTAAGCAGACACACTAGGATTATGGGGGTGGCACACGTCCCGGCTTCACAGGGGCTTTGTCATACGATGACTTTAATACAGCCACAAACTGAGTGGAGCTTGGCATGAAACATTTACATATTTAACCGATATCTTTATCTGAAGTGACGCAACATTCAAAGCAGCATTGCTGAACAGGGTAAAAAATGATTTGGTGTAATACTGCCAAGTGGTATAATAAAAAAAAAAAACACTTGCCAGTCAAGACTAGTAGACATTTCCAATAACTGAAGTTATTGACGGATGTAATTCCGATTTACTCTACATTTTTCTTCTTAGTGGTTGTTCTCTGTGGTTATTTAATTTACAATTTAATCAAGTAACAATTTAAGTTAGTTACCCATGATAAAATGAATAAATAATAAAGCATTAAATACATTTACAGTCCATTAAGAAAGAATCTCTGTTGTGGTATGTGATATTCTATTTTTCTGGTTGGGATCCTTATAAATTACACCCATTAGACCAATTGTACAGTAAAAAATGCCTTATAAAGAAAACTCTTTTGTTGAACTACAATCATTTTAATGTCCCTTAAAGCTTCGAAAAAACTTTAGTAGGTGCTTTCTTAAGGATACATCTTTAAAAAACAAATCATATTGTTTTGATCTAATATTTATCTTTCTAGTGCAGAAGATAGCTTAAACATTATAATTAAGAGAACTACAAATCATTGAAAACCGTTCCCCATCTTTGCAGTTTGGATAAATCATACTAGATGGCGCACTTGAGTTATGATTTGGTGGTGAGATTTGTTCAGTGTACACTGCTACAGACTTCATAGAACTGTAGATTCACAAATTAGTGCTTTTTAAACAGAGGAACATTTTTTTGATAATGGTAGTCAATTAAGGATTTAAATATCCAAAAGCATAGTGACAAGTGTTGCCTTTTTAATTAGTTAGAAAAATGCAGATGTAGAGAAATGCAAAGATTTCCATCCAGTCTGTTAACAACTATTCTGTGCTGCTGTGAAAACAGTACTCTAAAAAGACTCTCGTACATTAGAGATTAGTTATCCTGCACACATTTTAACTTCCCTCCAGGGACATTTTAAATAAAAACATTTTGTGCAAAGAGACCTTTTTCAAGGATTGGAGAAAACCATATAGATGTGTGCAGACACTTGATGCAAGCCAGTGAGGTAAAGAGTCATGAAAAAGCTATAATGGGCGTGTGTAACTCACGTGAATAGATGTCAGTTAATGACGATAGCAGATCTAAAGAGGAGAAAAAGAACTGACAATCTGTTAAGTAGACAAATCAGGAGTCTCGGAATATATATATATACTGTATATATGGTTTAGAATCCTCAAAAAACATTATAAAGGTATATTGTTAGGGCTTCACAATAGACTACCAAATACATATATTTACTATAACATGTCATTAGCACTATCTAATGATTAAATTGCATCTATTCGCTTAATGGTGTGCATAAAGAAGTTGTTTTTGTGGGAAACTTAGACATACACTGTGTAAGAAAGCCATCATTAAGTGGTCTACCATTTAGGTTTCTTCTGCTGACAGACCAAGTTTATTGAAGCACGTACGGAAGAGAAGGTTTTGATCCAATTTTCAAATCTGAAGTAAATAGGTGAGGGAACTATTGGACAGATTTGATCTAAACATCATACTGTATGCTTTGAGGTATACTGTGACACTGTTCAGATGCATTACAGTAGTTTACAATTCCTGGAAAGATGTCCTTCAGAGAAGGAAGTGAATGGGATGGGATAGAGATGGGATCAGTGGAGAAAGGATGGCGGTATTTTATTAATGATCTTCATTTACCTCAAGAGGGAGTAATGCGAGAGCTAAAGAACTATATCTCAAATAGATCCATCAGGAAAAATATAAAATGATTAAAAAATAACAGTTAAAGATAAAGGATGCAAAGGATTGCAATCATAGCTAAAAAAAAAGGCATCTTAGAAAGAGAGATGGAAAGCAATTTTGCATTGGAGGCAAAAATAATTCAAACAATGAAAACAAAATAGTTGATGCACTAAATGAGTATTTAAATCATATGTCAGCTAGGGAAGAGGTCCACAATCTGTCTCTGAAGGAAGAAGGACAAGTTTTTATTTTAAATAGTATAACCATAGTAGAGACTGAAGCACACTGGGGAACTAGAAGCACCGAAGATTAAGAAATCCACAGGCTTGATGGTAACTTGCCAGTTGTACTCAAGGAAATGAGAGATGTTATTCAAAAGCCACTGACTCAAGTCTTCCAACAGTCACTCAAGACAGAGGTACTACCTGTGCATTGGAGAACTGCCCGTGAAGGCCCCATACACAAGATTAACAAACTCGCCCAAATAATTATAAACCAATAAGTCTGATGTCCGTTACGTACATGTAAGCTTATGGAAACAATTGAGAACCAGAAAAAAAGAAGATTGCCTTTATGGAAATAATATAAACAGGAAGTGTTTTGCATGCTGATACAAACAAAGTGGGAAACATCTGTGCTAAAAGAGGATACTTACGAAGAAGACTTAGGTGCTTCTTTTGATGCATAGTTTACGATCTTGTAGACAATTGGGGGAAGCAATAACGAAGGCGAACAATGTTGTTAGATGTTCTGATGGGATGCTTTATTAAAATTGTATAACAAACTGGTAAGGCCTCATCTGCAGTATTGTATAGAATTTTGGTCTGAATCCTTCCAGAGAAGAGCAACCAGATGTGGCTGAAGAGAATGTTCTACACTGACAGAAGGAACTGAACCTGTTTAGTTTTGAAGAGATAAGACCTGATACAAATATTCAAATTCTTTAAAGGTATTGACAGTGTGGACTTATTCAGAACAGACAGTGAATTGTGAAATAGATGACACAAATTGAAACTAAATGTAAGTGCATTTAAAACTGAGAAACTAAGTGTTTAGCCAGATGTTTGTTTGAGTGCAGAACAAGCGACCCAGCTGTGTTATTGAAACTGATATCCTTGCTTCCTTCAAGATGCGGCTTGATGAGATGTTTGGATCATTAAGCTACTAACTACCAAAGTCTGGCCTTTTCTCATTCGTAACCATTCTTGTATTCTTGTCTTGCAGGTGCTGTAATGTAATGTTGCCGTTCCAGATGTGCACATTCTGATATTTCCACCCATTTGCCCAGTCCACAGACTTTAAAGCCACCAGCTCAAGATGATCTCCAGGACGCTTCTTGTCCTTGCTGTTATTCATGTGCAATTCGTAGTGGTCTGCTTCTCCACTCATGCAGGGACTTCCCAGGTTTTGGATGTCAGTCACCAGGAGAATAAAACTCGGTGCGCTTCTGCATGTAAGTGTTGTCTTCAGTCTGTTGCTTTTCCAAGAACAGAAGGTGGTAGATGTTGATTCGGCCACCAGATTTCAATCTTCCTGAGACTAATTGGACTCAAATAACAGACATTTGCCTGAAAGATCAAAGGAATCCAAAAGACGCTATGGACAATGTTACAATTAAGAACACAAATGTAGGATGTGAAAATCATCTAAAATTGTTGTCACATTAGAATGTTAGACCTTCATGTGCACATATCAGTTCATTGGAAAGAACTTGCTATATGAAATGTCTTGTTCTGTATGAAAACTAAACTAGGTTTGTTTACACTTTTAACCAGAACCTCGCCAACTCCTGATATTTCAACTTCCCCTTATAAGCAGAAGTGTAAAAGCAAAAGGGTTGTCAATATCTAAAAAACGCGCTTATTTGAGGGCTGTATAATTTCAAAGGCACCATGTGTTTCAGATTTAACATTAAAGGAATGCTTGGGCCTTAGCTGTGTTTATGAGCTTGGTGCTGCACTGGAGAACTGTTTCTGAAGTCTTTGTTGTAACATGTTCTTTCTAATTAAAATCACACACCGCCCAGCACCACACACGGTGTTGTGGGGGCACACAACCTTGGTGTCTGTGGCAAAGTAAAAACAGAAGTGAGGAGAATGGAGAAAATGCACAGTGGGCGCAGATTGCAAAAGCGTCTTGTTGTGTGTGTGTGTATACAGTAGACTGGAAAGGATTATTTAGCCACCCCCTGTCCCAGCCAAACTATAGGATTTCCAAAGGGCTTACATTGAAATGTGGGTTATGTGAAGGGCATAAAGACAAAGTCAGCAGTACCATCTGGAAATGTGCAGTGTGGTATGAAGGAGCATTCAGCACGCCTTTTCAAAGGACTCGACCACAACAGACACTTGAAGGAACGAGGGGCTGGAATACTTGGTGCTGAGAAAAGCACTTCACCTCCATTTTGATCCCAAATCCATTTTTTATGCAGATGAATAAAGATGTAAAATCAATTCAAGCCACTTGGGGGGAATCAGACTTTATAAACAATTCATTCAATTAATTTGTTCCAGAAAAATAAGTGTTTTCTTCTACTTGAATCGTGTTTGAGTGGAAGAAAAACTATTTTGAATAATTCCAGAGCCAGGCAGAACATGAGTTAATGAAAATAGTGTTTACACTGACAAGCAACAAAAGCACTTAGAATTAATGTAACCCTGTTTTCTGAGAGAGTGCCATCTATAGTTGTTTAAAAATAACTAGAGATAACATTGGCTTCTGTTGTATAGTGCAAAGCTCTGAATTCCCAAGGTTATGTGGCTTGGCTGAATCTCTTGACATATCGCACTAAATTAGAAGATGTTTTATTTCTGCCACTTAACATAGTTTGTTGTCCCATTTAGTCTCAACATGATTGTTACAGTCTGGTAGCAACGTATTGCATGGAAGTCAAATTATTCTTTGAAGTTTAAAAGATGATTTCTTGTGATGATACATGTAAATCCACTGAAGTGGATTCTCTCTCTTTGGGGGGGGGGGAAATCTTATTCCGGAGACGGTCTAACATCCTGAACACTTTTTTTTTATTCTCTGGTATTAAAGAAAGGCAATCTGCCCAGGAATTTTGGATTTGAAACAAAGAAACTGTGTTGTGTAAATTGTTTGGTTTATATATCTCCAAGAAAGATAATGTTGTCTTTCGCTTTTTGGTTCACCCAAGCCAAATATGGCGTTTTCTTTGCAATGGCATTCTTTTTATGATATTTGAGATTTTTAAAATGTTTTTCCATGAGCAAACAACTCTGAAGGCCCAGCATAAACGTGAGCTTCCTTATTAGTGTGTTTTTCTACTGCGCATGCTAATAAATGGATCATTCAGAATAAAAAACGGCTAGAGATCAACACCGATATCTAGAGAGAGTAGTCAGGTTATTTTTGGTGGACTGTGTTTTGAGTGGAATAAATATTTTTTCTATTTAGGAAGAAACGCAGTGTTGCATTGAAGCTACAGTGAATTATAATAAGAATACTTATTAATTGAAAATAAGAATTTTCGATTGTGTTCATATCCATTCATTTTCCAATCGTTTCATCAAATTGAGGATGGAGGGGAAGCCGGACCCTATCTTGGGCACAAGGCACAAGGCAGGACAAACCTAGATGAGACACCTGTCTAGCGCAGGTCACACGGTCACACACGCACACACTCGCAGCAGAGCCAGTTTTCCGAAAAGCTAATTAACTTACCAGTATGTGTTTGGAGTGTGGGAGGAAACCAGAAGATGTGAACTCCACTCTGAGAGCTACCGAAGTCTGGTGAATCAAGGGCCCCAAGTCTACAAGGCAGCAGTACTAACCACTGTTCCCCTGTGCCACTCATCACTCAGTTTCTTTATTATTATTATTATTATTATTATTATTATTATTATTATTATTATCATCAGTGTTTTTATAACTGTAATCCATTTATCTATAGGACAAGGGCCTTTAGCCGGGAAAAAGGAATATCAGCTTCTGGCCACAGTGTCCATCAGGAAAGCATCACATTACTGCAGAGACTGTTTGCTGTAGTTTTGCTACAAGAAAAACATGGTGTGGTTGCAGTTTTGAAATTGATTGCCCCAGACAAACAAACAGGTGTTTTTCAAGGGATAGTTTTGTCCTTTTTGGTTGTAAGTAGACCATGTTCAATTTGTGAAACTGATTGCTCCAGATTTTTTTTTTAAATGCTATTAATGTGTTCGTTTTTCTCTAGTGAATTTAACTAAAAACCGTTTACACCCTTAATCAGAGTAACCATCAGGCAATTGGTTGTAAACTTTGCTGTGGACTAATTAGCTTTGGACATCACTCTGTAAATTGTAGTACCATGTTGGCTCTGTGAGGAGTTTTAAAAGGGCCTTTAGTTAGTAAAAGCATCAGGTAAGTAGAATCCCCTGTCAATAGAACATGTACAACAGGACTTATCACACAAATTATATTAAAAGGGAAGGCAGCCAGAACACCTTCCCCTATGCTGGGGCGAATATCCACATGCTCTTCATCTAATTCCTGGCTTTGTCTGGGGGTAGGTAATGAGGAGAATCTGTTGTTACAACGGTGAACTGCGTTTGTCATGATAGTAGATAAAGATCTTCGGTTCCCGCAGCCACTTGTGTCAGAACTGTTCTGGTACTGAAGAATTTCGAATGTCAGTTTTTTACCCCATTTACCTGTGGAGGAACATGAATTTAAATTCCTAACGGTGCGTGTGCGTCTGTGTTTTGCAGGCGAAAACGGCACAGACTGTATGTGGTCTTTCTTTAATGAAACCGGAAAACAGTGCTTTTTCTTAAAGTGCCCTAATGTGTCCATCTGCCAAAATCTCACATTGGAAGACATTCGACAAAGTTCAGGTACGTGCATGAGTGTGGGTCCAAGCAGAACTGATTCCTAGACGTGCGCTAGACTTTCCTCTTTAATTAAAGAAGAGCCTGAAGAGCTGCTAGCGGACTGTGACCAGGGTTCCCTTTATCAAGCTGATTTGGGTGGTTTTTAAATGGCAAATTCTAAAAATGCAATTATAGCAGTAGAAATTGCTTTTTAAAATTGATGGCATTTGCCCAGACCATTTTCAACGGTTAATATAATTTTGATAACAAGCTTGGATTCTTAGCTGCTTCACAAAGAGCATTCTAGCATTCTATTGTAGGTGAATAAATCCTCAAAATATATTTTTACTGTTTAAAACTTGTTTACCGTTGTGCTACAGTACCTCATTTTGCTTCTCACATCTTAATGTCTAAATATTACACACTTTGAGAACTACAACAGTTTCTCATTAGTATCCTTTCATTAGTTAACAAAAAGTCCTAGTTTGCCCACATCTGGAACATTGAATTCAGTTCTGGCCATAGCAAAAATGGACATAAACAACTTTGAAAAGATCCAGAGAAATGCTGTTACACTTCTCCCCAGGAAGAAAGTCATGAGTTATGAAGAACAATTGACAGAGCTACATCTTTTTACTCTTTGTAGTTGATGGATGGCCCAGGGGAGAGTTGGAATGACCTTTTTATGAAAATCTTGGAAGCAACGATAAAGGTTGATTCCAAGGGTTATTTCAAATTCATCCACTCAGTTTTCTGTCAGAGAGCCGTTTCCCCTCGGAATGATTTGCCATGTCATGACGTTGTATCGGTAGACTGGGATCCATCAAGAATCGGTTAGAAAGCACGTTTGGATCACAGGAAGGGAGGTCTGGCAAGTCAAGGGCATTGCTTTACTGTTCTTAAAAATAAAAACCATACTTTAGCGATAATAATCGGACTCAGAGGTGCGTACATCTGCAGACAAGCTGAACGCTCAGAGTTCTTGTTTATCCTTGCAGAAACCAGAAGGGAAGGAAACTCTGTACTCCAGAACTCCTCTTCTGCAGTCCCGTCCCCAGCGTCTGAACCAGGCCCTTCTGTGTTAGTATCGCCAACAGCGTTGACAAGAGCCACATCCTCACCTGCCACAGCAGCCAGAGCAACGTCACTGGCTGCCACCAGTACCCCCTCCAGCAACAGCAGTGCCACAGCAACATCATTTCCTGCTCCTGTAGCTACAAACACCTCAGCAGTTCAGGACTTGAATGCCTCTTTGCCTCCTGTAGAAGGAAACGCTGAATCCCACGTGCCCGGCTCTGGCAGCTTAAACGCCACCCAAGAACAGAACACGTCCTCCTCTGTAAATAATTCTTCACCAGAGACCCCATTGCCGACTAGCCTCTCAAATACTTCAACGCCAAACGCCGTGTCCCCTGGACTTCCACAGCAAAGCGTTCCATCGCCTTCTGCCACGGTCCCTCCACGTGCCACTGCCGCATCCCTGAGGACCACGTCAGCCGAGGTGCCATTCATCGTATCGACCGACGCCACTGCTGCTCGAACTCTGCAAGGGGAAGCCCAGAGTTCCCCAGCTAGCACCTCGGAGACCGCGAAGATGACAACGGTGACAACTGCCGCGACAACGACGGCAAAAACCAAGGAGGCTCCGGCGGCAACCACAGTGAAGGCCAGCATCCCCCAGTCAACCACTCACAGTGCAGCCTCAACCTCTCAGCCCAGGCACATATCGAAAAGCCTTCCAAGCAACATGTCCACCTCGCGTAAAACTACCATGGGAAATGGGGAAATAACTGATAAAGGCCTTTTAAGCATCGCTGCCGGGCCACTTACCAGGCAGCTGGTGGACACCAGCTCCCTGCTTGCTGTATTTCTCTTTGGACTTCTGTTTTTTCTTGTGACTGTAGTCTTGTTCCTCACACAAGCTTATGAGAGCTATAAAAAGAAAGACTACACCCAAGTGGATTATTTAATTAATGGAATGTATTCTGATTCAGGAGTTTGACTTTTTTTTTTTCCACAGAAACTATTTTTTTGTCCGATATCCTGAGAAACTAAGATAAGGTTTACGAAGGGTATGGTGTGCCAACTATAATTAAGAAAACGTTGCTTCCAAGACTTGAGGTACTACACGGTTAGCTACCCATCAGAACATTTGTAAGGCTTATCCATAATTTAATCTCTTGAATCCTGCAATTATGTGTAGTTTTTCCTCATACTTAAGCTTTCCAAACTCTGTCTTAACAAATTCTGACCTCTAGTACATTGAGTTAAGTTCACTAAACAGCTCAATGGCTCTACAGAGCATATTATACATTTTCTGTCTATGCAGATGGTGCTCCCTTTTAGAATTATAATACAAATGAGACATACACCTGAACACTGAAGCTTAAGTATTTGTCAAACCCTATAATTTGTTTATCTGTGAATAGTTTATTTCTGTTAAGGGTCAAGACCTTCTTCTGTAAATAGTTTTTTTTTTCTTTTTCTTTTTTATGCATCCACTACTGTTTGGTGGATTAATATGGTACTGCATATATTTTCTTTAATATTTATTTTATATCAATATGCTTTCCTGAAGATAAGACATGATCACATTTACAGTATCTTCCACTGATGTTCCACTTGGTGTTGGGATGCCAAATGCCTAAGTAAAGCACATACTTAAAGCCAATGGAATTGCTAAGCCATTTAAAGTGTACTCCATGAACTAACAAGCTCAGTTTAGAACAATAGGACTTAACAAGGAATAGGAACCTCAAAACATGGAATAATGCAGATCAGAATGTCTCTGTGCCAACTTGCGTAAGTATTATTTCTTACTAACGCAGTGTTGAAAAATGAAACGGGTTTTGCAATAATAAAAATTAAAAACAATTTGGTCATAGTTTCAGTTTATTTTGAAGTTAAGGTTTTCAAACCTGCTGCTTTTTATTTGATAAAAGAAAGAAAATAGCAAATATGTGGAGAAGCTCTTTTTCGTTACTATCCTGTAATGGTTCACCAACGGGAAGCCTGGATGTTGATGGGGTAACTGGGAGAGCCTTATCAACCATGTCTTGTGCAGCTGTTGTGAATCGCGTTACTACACCTTGGCTCTTTAAAAACACGAAACTGCAAGTTATTTCAGTTATTTTTACTTTTTTCTTATACCATCACAATTCGGAAGCAGCAGTTGGTGATTTTGAACAAGGACAAGGATGGGGGTTCAGACAAAAGAACTCTGAACGCCATTACTCCATTCTACCCATTGATGAGCCAGTTTCAAACACTGTGTGCCTAACATGGGGGTTGTTAAAAAATGAAGGAAGGAAGCCTCTCGCTGATGAAAGTACATGCAGCTCACAGGCACACTCTGGCTCCCAGGGGTTGCTTTTGCGTGGTAAGCTGAGAATTCCCAGGCTCTCGCATGCATCCAAACGGAGTGGCACTCGGCAACTATAGTGGACTGTGGTCAGCTGTACTGTAGACTAGTCACAGATTCCAGGCTCTGACCAGAGATGTCTGGACTACAGGCCTCGGCTTGCATCTAGAGTGAAACATGCATGCTCATCCTGAAGGAACCAAGGCATGCTAGCACATATGTGTCCTATCTAATTAGACAGCTGTTTAGAAGAATATTCTTAGCAAATAAATCAAGTGATGACCACAGAGTACCTATCTGGACACATAACTGTACGGACAGTAATAAAGTGTTTTGCTCTCTTCCTCTGCTTGTGTGCTGAACAAACTGTTGTTAGTCTTGCACTATGACTCATTTGGTCCTTTCCAGGAGCACTTTAGGAAGTTGTTTTGCCTCAGAAATGACAGGGGCTTGTTTACCTCGATAAATTATTTACAAATGCCATAATGCGTATTTGTGGAAGACCAACAATTCAGATTATATCAGCCTGGGATCCTGAGATGGTAATGGTATTCAATATTTCAGTAAGCAGTTTACGCAAGTCGTTTAATGGAGGTTGGAAAGTATGCTCAGGTACTGCAGCTGACAGATACACGTTAGTGATAATTTAGAGATCAAAGATTCTGCCAATAAACCTAGAGGGTTAATTTCAATGAGGAATTGAAGTCATAATCCTTAATATCCCCTGTCCATAAAGAGGATATGGATGTGTGCTCAGTCTTTTTTTAAAAAAATCAGTATTGCATTACTGTATCTATTTGCTCTCAAAGCCAATTAATGTGCACTCAGTGTCAGGTTTTAGCACTTAACTACATAAAAGCAGAGCTGTACTGTAAGCACATCAAAGGAACCGGCACTAAGTTTTATCCCATTGTGAATGATATTTCTTGTGTACTTTCCTAAGGCTGCTAAATTAGAAACAGGCCAATTTGGATTCATCAGGTAGGAAATACAGAACATTTCATACAGAAGGGTGTGGGGTAGTGAGTGCATTCGACTATTCCTTTTTTTTTGTCCGTTGATATAGTCAAGAATCCATTGTTAGAAAAAAGTACTGTTTGCCCAGGGCTGATTTGAAGGAAGCTCTTATCTTCCCATATGGGGAAAGAAGATTAATTTAAATGCATTCAGCTTTGGCATTCACGATACACAAGTTAAAGAATACATTATAAAGGACCACCTTTTGTAGTAAGGGTTGGAAACAGTAGAGATCTTACCTAAGTGTAATTTTTAGTTTCCACTGCTTTTAGGCTTGTTTCTCTGAATACTTAAATTTGTGAAAAAAAGAAAACTGAGCTCTTGTGCAGTAATTGAAATCTGAGAACATAGCAACAGCTTTAAAATAACCAGGAACAAGGTGCAGATGCAGCGTTTGTGTTCAAGCAAAGCAAGGGGTCTGGAAATTTAATTGGCAGAGAGGCAAGTAATGAGTCGGTACACTTTCATTCGGGAATTTCAGACACCTTTAAAGAGGGCACGTCGGGGAGGCGATTTTTAAGTGAAAACAAAAGCAAACTGGAAAAACATGGCTCAGATTAAAATGACTGTGAAGGGTTCCAGCTCTATCTTCCAGCCAGATCGACACGCCAGCCTCTGCACTGCAGTGTCTGCACTTCAGATCGCCTTTTAAAGACTGTTTACATGCATTTTTAAACCCTGATCATTCACACTTTCTTCCTGACTGTCTAACCCATGCCAGATGGTTTGCAAAAACCAAAGAACTTCTTCCAGTGATCTCGTATTAAATCGGGTTTTGGTGAAAGTAGAGAGTTGCTTCATTTCAAAGTTTCACAATCATTTTCCTGCTGCATGTGGGAACTTTTAATGGGTTCTCATTAGTGGCATTAATGGCGTCAGGAAAAAGAGACGTATATATCAAATGTTCAGTTTCACATTGTGCTTCTACTGTGCCAGGTGAGCTTTTTAACGGTTGAATCTTGTTGTTTCTCCCGCTAACCACTCCACACACTGCTCTTACGAAGTGCACGCGTTGGGATCTGCAAACAACACCGTTGTGTGGCGAAGTTGAGAACATGACGGGCAGGTTTTTGGGAGGTGGAAGTCCTAGCCTCCAGGACATGCTCTGGTATTATCTGGTGTTATGAGTGTTTAGTGCTGAATATGGAATGAGGGATTTAGTGAGAAGCTGCTGTGCACCATGAATGTGTAAGCCTTTGTCTGGAGTGTGCTGCTCCCAGATGTTCCTCATTATGGCATGAAGAGGATTGGTTACAATGAAGCCAGTGTATATTACTGTAAACCCAATATTTATAAGCAGTCAAAAACCACAGGAAGGCAGATCTTTCATAGACAGAGTATGCTAGATCAAAGAAATTGCTAAAGGCTACTCTACGTGCAGGTGACCATAAAGGCAGGTTTTATTACACTGGTTTTTCAATGTGCTGGGAATGTTGGCCCCTTCATTCATATACCTTGATTAAGATGTGCTTTAGATTTTACCGAGTGAGTGACAGCCTACGTTCTCAACCAGAGAAAGACTTCAGTGTCCGCTGGGAGCTTATGTAGAATGGCCAGGACTTGCCACTCCTCAAACCCCACATGAAGAAATGGGAATCTTTTCTGAGTTTCTTTACGTGAGATTTTTTTTAAAATTAAAACCGGCAATTCTCAACACTGAAAAGGACACATTAAAAATGCAAACTTCAGTTTTTTTTTCATTTTCCTTTGGTGTCATAAAGATCAGGTGCAAAATTAAATGATTGATCAGAACTGGCATGGATGGACAATGGACATTGTGTATAAAACAAACATCATTTCAGTGCATTCCCACAAACCAGTGCTTGTCGAGCATGCATGCAAATCAGGAGTGTGGCTTGCATTGACCAAAGAGTATATGAGCTCCTACCCTGTGGTCATTGTTCAGAATGAGAAAAAGCAGATTGATTTCCCAGCAAAACCAATTCAAAGATCTTGGAAACAGACTGAAGAGCAGGACTAAATGAGTGACTATTCTCAGGGACTCTGTCTGCATTATGTAATGGTGAACGACTGCAAACACTTATCTATGAACACAACACATAACTTGGGCATAGTGTACTGACGAATGTGTCCGCTTTCTCAACCTCTGGAAGTCTTTTCTGTCTTACAGTCCACACATATTTGTAAAGTAAAAAACAGATTCGAGTAAAAACAGCATAAACATACCCTCTTCTGTCATGAATTAGCCACAGTAGCTGGTATCCATCTCCTTACCCAGCATCCTTCATGTTGCTGTGGACTGGACTGTAGCTTATCAGCCTGTTTTCTCTCCATGCCTCAGACCACCAGGGTAAACAGTGCTGAGGTCACAGGGATGGGCAAATACCAGCCCCTTCCATACCATTCCATAGTTGGATGTTGGCACGTCTCATTCATGTTGAGCACTTATAAATTAAGACCTGACAGCGCCAAAAGCTTGAGATGGAGTTAATTAGAAACTCTCATATTTGACTGTTCTGGCACTGCAGACATGGAGAAGCAGCCAAGGGCAAATTTTCCAGCTAAACACACCATTTTGTGAATTAAGAACGCTGCACACTTGAAATGCTTTTGATTTACCCTTACATAGTGGTTTGGAGATGGAGCTGTCCATCAAAGTGAATGTGAAAAATAGGTTTCCTAAATTCCAGTTGCTCAATGCCATTTGTACATGAACCCCATGCTTTATCAAACATGTCAGTGTTTTTCGTACAGCCCAGAGTACCCCAAGTGTATTTATAACACTGCTAATAATGTGCTCTTGTAATGGTGAAAAAATGCTTTTAAAGAAAAGGGAAAACATGGACAACACATTACAGTGCGGCAAACGCTAACTAAAACCATAATACAATACTGCTTTCTTTATGCACTGTTATAAGGCTTCGATACCAGATCTTGTATTTATTTAAATAAGAAGAGTTTGTAATCCTTGGACTGGAAAGAGTGCTCGACTAATCCAAGGTTCTGTGTAAAATAACAAGGGGAAACGCTCAAACAGCCCTGCTGTCAATTATTTTGAGATTGTAAGAATTACCAAAGAATGAAATGTTTTTCGAATGCGAAGCAATACTTTGTACAGTTTCGTTCTACGAAAAACAGCAGAATATTCTGTTGAACCCATCGTTTGCTGCTTGCAAAGACACAGGTGTAAAATCAAGAAGCGTCCGAGATCCGTTCATGTCAGCACTGCAAACTAGAGTATTGTGAATCACGTTCATGGTTTCGTATGTGGGTGAGAAGGAAAATAACGATAAAACCGATAAAAACGATAATATCGATAAAACCACCATATACACGCATAGGGCTATACATATGAGTGTTTTCCTGTGTATGGGTTTTGTAATATTATGGTGAATTAGAATGTTGCTATTGAAAATATGACTTTTGTCCCTATTCAATGTAAAACAACAATTTATAAAATTCAGTTCGTTAATATTCTGCTTTAGTCATTTAAAATAACGATTTAAAAGACTGAGAAACTCAAATATTCTATTCACCAGGCTTTAATTACACTCCGGAATACAATTCTTACAAGTTGACTAATTTTTAGCAGGTCTTCCTTGAAAATATAAAAATAAATGACTCTAATGCATAAAAGCCACAGCTGGCTCTTCCACTGAAGAAATATCATCATCATGAGACATAAATGAATGGTCTTATTGGAGGTATCGATCTTTTGTTATAGGACACCCTTGAGCTCACGCTGATCGGTGGTGTACTACTAGAGCTCATTGTGCTTTACTGCATTATGTAGTTTTCACCATTGTAATATTTTTACGTGGGAAGGTACCGTGTAATACAATCACCTTACATTCAGACTTGCATGAGTAAGTACTTGGAGGTTAGACGTGGCCAGCTACACAATAGCATAATAGCTACACAAAATCAGTCCAGAGCATTAAATCAACAAAGAATTCGTGGACATTGGCGCAGATAAATGTGATTAAAAGAAATTTCAATCGGCATCTATTCTTAGAATCGAGTAACAGATTGAAAGGGAAAAACAGATTTTAATGTAGAGGTCAAAGCTCTTTTCTAACTTCGAGCGACACCTAGTTTCCGTCTCTTTCCACGGGCTGCCACAGTTCGTCTAAAACTTAGGCTTTAATAAAACTGCCGCAATGAATTTTTAAAGTTAAAGGTATCGATGAGGAACCTTTTCACTTTTTGTAATTGTCTGAAATAAACCTGACTACATTCTACAATCTACAGCATACAACAATTGTTTTTGTTTTTAATTACAGAATTCTTCTAAAACATAACATTATTTACATGAATTAAATTAATGTGCCTTTTTAATTGTTTGAAAAACTTCACGCAGAGTGAGCTGTAATGTAATTCTTTGCTCGTCAGCTCCACGGGTACATTCTCAAATACATAGCAGAGGCCACAAAGAATTGCGGTGGGCGCTATCAGGTTCTGTGAAGAAAAATGAAAATATATCTTATATTATACAGATTTAGATGATATTAAATGATACAGCTTCGCACAACTGAGGAATGGAACCAGCTACCAGTGTGAACAAAAAAAAAACATTCAATGTATAGCGAAGGACATAAAAACGCAGTACAGAAACTTAAAAGCAGGCTAGATTAGTTAACAGATCACCTGAACTTAAACGGTATCTCAAACTGCTCGAGGTGTGTATTCCTGTTGTGGAGGAGTCATTGAGAGAGACGAGCTCTTGATGCAGTAGCTGGACTGCAGTCGAGTTTGCCCAGTGACGTCATCCGGTTTCCGCTGTCAGTCGCCGTGCAGCTCTCCTCTGATCCTTGCAGGCTGGCGCTGAGCTTCTCACAAAGTGAGCACCGAAACACTCTCTCGGATACAAACTTTTCTTCTTTGCACAAGTTCTTTCAAAGTATGGAGCCGGAGTAACGAAACGTAGCGCCGCGAGCACTTGCGATGGGGGCTTTTCTAGCCGGGTTACTGCTTTACAGTCTGTTCTGCGTACTTGATGGTGAGTTTGTATGACTTTGTTTTTAAGATCCCGAAGCTGATGAAATGAGAACATTGTGGCTGTTAAGAGTAAGGAACCAGTATGGCTCCCGGATTCATATAAGGATTGTACATATAGTTTTAACTATATAAGGGAAAACGTGGTAGGTTGCAACGGAATAAAACCTCTTCATATGATGGATACGGTTTCGGGGTGTAATATAAGGGACCATGTTTTCAGTGTGTGCTGTAAATTAAGAGTAAGCGCTGGAGTCTGCTGTCTTTCTCAATTGCGAGACTTTATCTTGGCTCGGGTTCTTCAGAGGTTGAGATTTCCCCTCTTAAGAAGAGCCTGCTGGTCTAAGACACGGTCGGTAAAACACACGGCAGCGACTGCGTTTTTGCACAAAAGTGTAACATAGTGGTAGTGAAGAAAAAGAAAAACATTTTTTCCTCCCTTCCCCCGAGGCCTCGGTGCGCTACGATTGATTGTCGGTGTCGGGTGTCACACGAAGTTTAGATCCCTTTGACTTCAGAAACATCTGCTGCGAGAGAAAAAAAAATCTTCTTCTTCTGCCTTCCTGGTAGTCTGTCGTGAGTCCGAGGTCTAAATGTATCATCGTCGAAATTGTTTTGATTGTTGTAACAGCGGAGCGCCGTGGGTAACTTGTTGATGCGGGAAGCATCTGTTAAAAGAATATCATCCCAGCAAGCAGAAAAGAGAAGTTTCAACTCTTGGTTTTGCCGTAATGTTTGGGATTAAAGTTCACAGATGCACTACAGAGCAAATAACGAAATGTCCAGGAAACGTTTTTGTTTGTTTAGGATTGTGTGCTTATAAACATCGTTTGTGTTTTCTTCGGAGTTTACCTGTTAAATGGAAGTGCTGTTCATTTCGAAAAAAAAATAAAAGGCGTGCTCTCGTGTTTTTTTTTATGCATAGGACTTCAGCATATAAGCAGAAGAAATAAAGACATACATGTAAACTTGTGAATAAAGTCATGAAAGTAGTTCAGTCCCCCGCTGAAAGGTCTTTTTTAGTTTGAATGTCCGGTCTGCAGGGTGGCCGTGACATTTGAATCACAAAATTCATACTATTGTAGTCATTCTTTTCTGATGGAATTATTTTTAACAAATGTATGTCAAAACAAAAAACTGCTTTTCTGCAGAATTCCGCAGTGTGACATAACACACGCGATTTGTCCTAAACGACATCCCTGGTGTATTTTCATACTGAGCACCTTAAAGAATCGATTTTTTAAAAATTAATAGCTTAAAGTAAATAAGGAATTCATTTATTGACGCTCTTTCTAAAACGCTCTTAAAAACTTGACATTCAGACGATTTACTTTCTTTTTTTTTTGATGGGCACCACGAATATTTTCCATTAATTTGTTTGAAATTAAAGTTAGTCTAACAGGAGTTTCATCCGGTTAAATGATGACAAAGCGGACGTCTTAAGACATGTTTGAGCTGTTGTAAACTGATAGTCGGAGTAATTTAGGAGGGGGTTTGAAGTGAGAACTGGAGACAGAAAGCAAATAAAAGAGATTTGGTGTTATTTGGTGAGTAATAGGGCCTCCAGTTACATTTCTGAACAACACAAAACTAAATCTTCTTAAACTAAATTGACTATACAAAGCAGATCGCTACCATGCAAGACGATCTATTGTTTAACACAGCTCAGATTTCCAAAGGGTTTTTTATTTTTGTTCCGTACTAATAATAATTAATATTAAATGAGGGTGTTTTTTTCCTCGCATTTGCGTTTCGCACCTTTTTCACTCCTGTGAAAAATTCACTCCTTTCTGACCAGTACTTTGTTTTTGTTCTTAAATATATAAAGCGACTTTCGTAAAAGAGGGGTGGAACTTGGGTGTCAAAGCAAGAAATAAAAAGTTGAAAATCCCCTTGGTGCTTTGACAGCTTTGAAGTGATAGATAAATCTACTTTGTGTCACTTCTTTGAATTCTGACAAATCACGCCTAATTCAACTCGCCACAGCCCTCACTGACTTCGCTCTCTTCCTCATGGTGTGGTATCCAGCGGGCTGAATACTGAATTGGATACGAAACTGGTAGTCTTGTCTGCGAAAGAAAAATTAACATGGGCCTTCTTTGTGGCTGCGTCTAGGTACCCTCACAAATTAAAATAAGGGACATGAAACGTATGTAAGATGTTGTACACCACAATCGATTGTCAAAGCACAGTTCTTTATTTTTTTTACATCACAGTACTTTATATTAGACAAACATATTAAAAGTCGCTGCGACAACGAGTCGATTTTAGTTTCTAAACCTATATTGAGAAAAGATAAATAGTTTTTAATAGGTTTTCACATTCAGAACATTTTAATTACCGATTTGTTGGTAAGTTCGGGAACTGTGTACTGTATCTCGAATGAGTTACATGATTTCATCATCTTGCTAATAAGGATGGGTGTTTGATAAGGCAGAGATGACAGATAAGTATACTTTAACAAAACAAAGGTATTTCCTCCAATGCCTTTGTGAATAACCTTGCTTGATAAACGAAGCTAGTCCCATCCCTTTCACACAACTCTTTAAAAAGTGAAAGTTAAGTTTCAAATAGTTGTCATTTACGTGCAAAGAATAGGAATGTCCCAGAGTTACCCTTTATCTAATCAACGCATTGGGATAGAGATTAATTGAACGTCAGCTGCCTTTAAGGTCGCAAATACTTAAACTAAACCTTTGCACCTGGTTAGTTACAGCACGTTGGAAACCAAATTTACAAAACACGCCATTGGATAGGGTACATTTAGTCTATATTGTGTGGGATCCATTTGTCTTTTTTACATTGACATTTACATCAAGCAAGCATTTTTCTCTATTTTCTCTATTTACTATATGCATTTCAACTGAAAATATCCATACAAAAGGGCGCCTACCAAGTAGGTTAATAATGATCATTTTCTAAAATATCTAATGTACCTCCACAATGCGAGATGTGGAATATTGCATAGTAATCACCCGTTAAAGAGACTTAACCTTTTACTAGCCTAAGAATAAAAACATTGGTTTTGGATTGCAAGAAATATATTATTATTATATACTGTATTATTTTTGGACATACATGGGTGTTGTATGTGTCATTTTTATTTCAGCACCATGTCAGTTTAAAACTTAATGGATATATATTTTAAATATTTTTTTTATTTGCTTTGGGGAAAAAGAACAGTTTTGCTTTTGGGGAAAATTTAGTATGATCAGATATATTTAAGGTATGGCAGCAAAGTGCCCTAGAAATGAAAAGGAAAAAGATTATCTCATAGTTTTTAATATGATTTATTGATTTATTGGCGTTTTTTCCTGCTTCATCAGTACATTCAGGTTTGCAATAAATAGACCACTTTTTAGAATTTAAAATAATGCTTTTAAGCATCTTAATAACATTTGAAAACTGTGCTGGCTTGCTCCCTGCTTGTGTTATAATAAGGCATTTTACTAAAGCCCTTTGCCTTGATGTGCCCTGAAAATTTGTTCAGTTACCAGGTTCAAAGAAGGGAATGTGCTGCATGTGAATTGTGTAAGTGTAAGAAATTACAGAATAAATAAACAGATTTAAAAATGCCTCAAGCAGGATTACAGAATGGTTCTGTACAAGAAATGTTCATTGGTTTGAATCATTCGGAAAAGGTACTAGAGCAGGCAAATTTATGTCAGTACATCAGTGATTTATAGTGGTGCTTTACACATTATTTCCCCTTTTTACTACAGAAATCAACATTGAGCACCAAGGCTTTGTTTAAAGCACTCCAAACTGCTCTTAATTAACGCTCAGGTTTGGACATGTTACCAGACACACTCACACAATGCTTTATCAAAGGACCAGCAGCACTGTGGATATCCCTGCTGTTAATACAGTAGGTGAGCTGCAGTCTAGATCTTGAAAGAAAAAGTGGCACCTAATGTTATGGTGTCTAGATTTTCAGTGTGTTTTTGTACTGAGGAAAAGGGTGATATGACGTTTCTTGAAATTAACATTCAGGGAAAGACTTTTTTTTTTACTTTTATAAACCTCTGATCCAAACGTTTGTGTCAACACCCTGTGTCAGTGACCTTCTGAGAGAAAGTGTCTATCAAATGACCTGTGTCAGACAATGACTTTATCCATGTGATTTGCCAGCTGCATTAATCATTTAAGGGTTTTTTTCTATCCTAAGTGTACAGTGCCATTTGGAATGACCGTGAGTAACAAAGCATTTTTTATCTGAGAAGGAGGACTTGGATACTCCTCTTTAGTCTACTTCACACCGAATACAATTTGACCTAAGCTTCTCAGACAGTGGGAAAAGACCAAAAGGAAGTATTTAACTTATTTATAGTTTTAATAGGCAGTAGCAAGTAGCAAGTTGTTTGTTACAAACATTCCAGGACATTAGTTTTTTTCTGCCATCTTACTTAAAACACTAATTTGCTGCTTGTCAGTGCAGTAATAAAAAAAAATTGCAGGGATTTGTTTAGTCTTTTGTCAAGCTTCCTGGCATTAACACTAGACTACATGGTCTTTTATTAAATGTGATCAGTCTTTTTTTCAGATCTAAATGATAGAAAAAAAAAGGTGCGTGCTGGAATCGCATGGAAATTAAAATCAGCAAGTCCACACCTTCTCAGCTAAATTCTAATGTTAATGGAAATTTGCCTGAACATTTGTCTGGAGAAGTCATTCCAATTCCCATTATGTAAATGTGGGAATTAAAGTTCTTGATTAGCTTTGGATACTGACATCTGAATGGGTGAGCAGTAAAAGGCTTTGGGTTGAATACACAAAGCTCATCTCCGCTGCATTAAAGCAAGAGTTTTCTTTCCCCAGAATGCAGACAGTAGCTGTTTTGATTTTATGGTAACTGTTTTTATTTTTTTCAGACAGTGAATTTTTGTTTTATTGTGTTAAGAAAGGTACTTGGGTTGTTTCACCAGTGTGGAGAAAAGATTCAAAATGGGATTTTGTTTCCTGGTTGTTTGTGTGACTATTTGCCACTTCAGTACAAATCTGGGAACAATCTGAGTTCAGTAGCTTGCTCAGGGCCTAATTCAGCAGGACCTCACTCTTTTACCTTCCAGCTATCCTGACCACTGCAAAATATCAATCCCAATTGCCACCACTCTTCAGGGTGGTGCGGCACAACAGGGAAAATAAGCACATCCTTTGGCTTCCGTTCCAGAAGCATTTTAAATGCATGTTTTGTTCCAGAAGAAGTTATCATTACTTAATGTGGAATAAAGTTCTTAATTTACAGTTCAGTCATTTGGTGCTGCCACCCAAAAAGATTCTACAGTCCCTTCAAAAATCATAAGTTCGCAAAAGTTCATAAAAAACATAAGTGCTGTCTCTTGTGTTGTTTTGTGAACTTTTGCAAAATTATGGTTTTTGAGAACTGGCCGTTAGTAGGCTTATTAACCTTTAGTTAATTATTAAGGCTCTTAAGAAATTAGAAGAGGTTTTTAATTAAAATCAACCTCAATCAAGTTTTGATTTTCACACCTGTCCTCAATCAGGTACATAAAAGTAATTAGACTGTTACAGAACACATTTGCTTTTTTGTGAGAATGATTTAAATGGTGTCTTTCCTACCTGCCTGGTCACCTGTTACAAGCTCAAGACAGTATTAATAAGCAAGTTGAGGAAAGAATGTAATGATGTTTTCTGCTTGTGATAGCATTGAAAACGTAGTTTAAATAAAGACAAATAAAATAGAATTGTTTTCAGTCTTGCCTGATTTATGTCTGATTTAGACTTTTTTAATTAGATGCATCTGATACATACCCTGGGTCAGAAATACAAAATTGTGCATTTATATTGTTATAAAAATCTAGCAAAATGTTAAAAAAAAGTGCAGATTTTTTTGTTCTTGAAAAGTTTGAATTATTTATAACATTCTGAATTTCTTAGTTTGGCTTTAAGGAGTGTTTTGAGCTCTTAAATGTAAATATATAACCAAATAAATCAAACTTTTATGTATTACTTCAGTACTGTACAGGTTTTGGCATCAAAAATTATCCTGCCAGAATAATTAATAGTAGCCAAGTGTGGTTTATTCCACTTTTTAAGTATCCTCGAAAGGTTGAGTCTGATCCATATTCCTGATCTAGTTCCTTGCAAAAATATTCCGACCCTTTCTCTGGTGTCCTGTGTTGTGAAATTAATCTCAGCATTTATATAAAACCTGATTGCTCAAACAGAAGACTTTAAAGCTACAGTAAATCTCCCAAAATATAAAGAGACAAAACTGAAATATGATGATTGCATAAGTATTCAGACATCTGAGCACAATATTTATTGGGAAGCACCTTTTTTAGAATTTACAGCAACAAGACATTTTGAGTAATCTCAATTTGAGCACAGAACCACACAGAGACAGGGTTTTTTTCATCTGAAATCATGAGAACCACTATTGTTGCAAACAGACTGAGGCCACTTCACTAATTCTGTAGCTAGTTAAGGTAGGTTTGTGTACCTAAACACATTCTGGTTTGCCAAAGCAAAGGGTTTTTTATGTAATTACCTTTCCATTTTTCTTTCATATTGCTGTAATTATCTACTTCTTTCTCTTTGTTTTCAATTTGAATGCGTGAAATTGGTTGCATATATAATACATATTAATTGCTACTTCAAAATGTCGTAATTGCAATGTTGAAAGCAATAAAATGTTAAAACTGTCCACAGGTCTGAATATTTTTGCAAGGCCCTGTATGTGACCATATATGTATGCTGTGTTCATCCATTCATCATTGAAAACTAGGCTAAAAGGTTGTAATATAAGGAAAATGAATAGTGTGATATGAACTTTTCTACTTATAAATTCATGTTGCGGAAAATTGCACCAAGGTAATATGCTCATCGAGACAGAAGTCCTCTTTTAAAAATGAAACAGATACAGTAGTCTTCTGGACTTTTGCAAGTGTGGTTAAAATTCACCCAGGTGCAATATCTTAATATCCACGGTTGGTCTTATAATTCTCCAGTTATCTTTTTATCTCTGTGCCACTGTGATGCTCACACACATATATGTTTCAGAAAATGTAAAAAAAAAGGTATATTGTGAAACTGGAAATGTTTTATTTTTCCCTTTAAAAGTAGAACTCTGGTTATTTAGGACTTTCACCTCTAAAAGCAAGAGGTTGCTGTCTCTCTGGTTGTCTGTGTACTAAGTTCTACAGGGTGGTTGTTAATGGAAGCTGTTGTTTGACTTAGAAAACAAATGGCAGTGGAGCAGGCTTAAGGAGAACTTTGCACTCAAATGTTATCACAGGGAGCAGTTTTTTTAAGCTAGCAAACTAACACCGGTTTCCTATCAAATTGCGTTTGGGACAAGTGGAAGATGGTTGAGTGGCGCAAACTTCAAAAGGCGGTTTCTTTATTGCAGCACAGTTGGTGGAAAACAGTTATTTTATTTCTTCCCAGACAGTGATGGACAACATCTGTAAGAGGTCCCCTCAGGCTGTGCCTTCTCACACCTTGCCTCACAAGTGCATCCAGACATCACGTGCACCAACACAGAGTGAGGCCTAAGCCTTAGGAAGGTGGTGGAGGTTTTAAAAGCAAAGGAAAACAGCGATACTGCTTCAACTGGATAAAAACATCCTTGTTTGCAAAGCTGCCTTTCAATTCATTTCCTGTGCCCCCAGACCTTTCAACGCCCCTTCTCCCAGTGCCCTCCCCCATGGTGCGCTGTTGATCGGAGTGACAAGCTCAGACTCATCATCAGCTGTTCCTTTGTGTTCCACAGCACAATGACAGAGCATAGCTGATCCAGGTGTCCTCGGCCTGAGGAGACTGGAAAAGCTGGAATAGGGTAGGGTGTAACGTGAAAGGTCAACAGGTCTCCCTAGGTGACTGTCTATCGATGTGATAAAACATGGCTGAGGAGGCATTAGAGAGTATGTGGCTTTTAAATACTTCTAAAAACTGAACAGCCAACTTCTGTTATTAAAAAATAACCTGTCATAACCTGTGTTTTAAAAATATTTTGCCAGGATTGTTGTTTGTTTCTGGGTATCAGAGTATCTGCTCCCGGTTTTGAGGTTTAAAAACCATGAAGAGTGTTAACTAAATGACATCAGAATACAGCGCTTTGGATTACACTGTCGTTGGAGAATCCTCTTTCTTGAAATGATTTGACGTCCTTTTGTAGCCTACTATTCAGGTGACTTTCTGGACTCTTGTCTCATAATGTTTCTTTCCATTTCCAAGGGGGAAAAATAGGACATGTTTAGGCAAAGTATCAATTCTTTTTCAAGAGATCAAGTGAAGCGTGCTTAAAAGCACAAAGGAACAAAATGGCTGAGACTTAAAGGCTGCAAGTTTCATTATCTCGTATCCTTTCTGAGGAAGCAAGGGGATTCTCCTGTGTCCAGCTATTGCAAAAACCTCAGCATTTGGTATCAGCTCTGAACAACCCACAGGTTCTGCTCTGTGCCATCTCCGATCACTCTTATACATTTCTGTATTGAGAACCTCATTTTTGACAGTTCCTTTCATGCTGCTGAACAAGCAAGTGTCATCATTCAGCCTAAACAGGTTATACCTACTAGAAAAATAAAACCAAAAGCCACTTGGATTCATCTGAGAGGAGTAGGAAGCATGCAAAAGAGTTTAAATTTAGTTCTTTTAACCCATGAGCTCTTTTTCTGTCTTTGGTTAGTCTTTCACGTGTGTGAAAATGATATTAAAAATAGAAGGGTTTTTGAAAATCGTCTCTGGTATTTAAGAAGCTCCTCTTCTGAGTTTCTGAGCTGAGAGATGTGTAAATTATCATTACAACATGCACAAAGGTTTACTAATAAGAAGCTTTGCCAGAGAGGGATAATATACACTTCCATTATGTTTCCACTATGCAGGCCTAGTAAGATATTTAAGAAGCCTTTTTTTGCTGGAATAGTTCTGCAAATAAGTCGGAAACAATAACAGATGTGAATAATGATGACATTAATTAGGTAGCATTAGGAAGTGAGAAAAGTCTGAGAAAAAGCTGTGAAATGTGTATGAGAGAAAACTGCTGTGAAAAGCAGTGGCCTTTCCAGGGCTGATTTCTGCATGCTGACGATTAGTCTTATCTTATGAATGTTCCTTTAGTTGTGTTCAAAGTGGTTATACCAGGATACTGGTCTAGGTTTAGGTTTAGAATTAGGTTTTCAGGTTTTTTAGGGCATAAAAGATTTATAATTTGGCTTGGGTCCTTCATTTGGGAAAATTATTTTGATTTATTTTCAGGAACGAAGGCGTTACTCTTCTTGATGTGAAGTCCTAGGCTGATACAATTCCGTTTTCTCATATAATCCCACTGGTTCAAAAAGAAGGCTCCTTCCTCTCTGTGTTTGTGCCCTTGTGTTGTAGTAACGATCCTGCTGACTACTGGAGTTGTTATTCACGGTGGTGTAAATATACACTTTAGTGGCGGCAGTGAGCTTGCCCTAACCAGCACCTCCTTGATGCTTTACGGTGAGTTTCTGTTGGTCACCCTTAAAGAACACCCATGAAGATGTCTCACAGAAAGCCACAAAGCCTTTGGTTTGTCAGTTCAGTTAGTATTGTCCTCAGTTACCACAAGCTAAATTAGAAGTGAACAATTTAACAGAGATCCTAGTCTAATCCTAATTATTACCAGGAGCAATTTCTTAAGCACATACTAGGTCTTCTTGACCTTTCTAAATAGTCTGTATTGTTTTACATTCAATCGCCTAAAACATTTTTAAAAAACAGAAATTCTGCAGGATTTAGTTATTTCTCTGATTTTTAATGATCAAAGTTGGCAATAAGTTTTAGTTGGCCTCAAAGTACAATACATATATCATTTTAGGTATTCTTGTTTGAGAATGAAAAGCTCTGTTAGGAGTGACAAGGCTGAGTTCCTCTAATCCCCTGTTTATGAAGATCTCCCTTCTGGTCTGGCTTTTGTCTGGCTTTCATGTTGCTCTGCCTCTGTGAAGAATATCCAAAGACTAACACAACAAGTATTTTGGGTGTGTGTTGCTAAGGTGTCATTGCTGCAGTCAACCTGTACAGAAAATCCTTGTTTTGACATCATATAAAATTGAAGTTTCTATTTCTATTGAAATTGTATTTGTAAAACATTGCATTTTTAGCTGTGCAAATAAAACTAAAGCATGCTGAAGTAAAGAAAATATTTTTTAATGCATTCACGTGTCTCAGTGCTTGATTTATTGGATTTAAATGCGTGTCGGTTCTTGTTTGAGATCTAGGAATTCTAATTTTAGATTTTGTTGTCTTTAGCTCTAATATTCCAGGTAAATTTATGTTCTTTGAGTATTATTATTTCTACTGTAAACAGTTCTTTCCTCTTCCCATACTTTCTATGGTATATTGGACCAGTTATTAAGTGAAATTTGTAATGTTATTATCTTGCTTCAGGAATTTCCGATAAAGTGCAAATTGCTGTTATCAAGGTCTGGAGCACAGCAAAGCAAGCTATTCACTCAGTCTCTCAGATAGTTCTGTAATAGTCCCGAAGTCTGTGAGGCTGACATGTTGAAGCTGTGGGCAGGTAGTGAAGTCCAGTGTGTAACTGCAGTCTGATTCACATTGATTTGTTGCCATTAGCCTGCCTTTGAAAAGTTAGGACATAGCTACTGATGCTGCAGTTGATGCAATTAGGATTTTGCTGGTCATAAAATTCTGGACCATCGTCACCTTCGGAAAAGTAAAACTGTTAATGCTTACCTGTACATATGTTTATACTCCTAGTCCTTTTCCATTTAACTGGTAGGTGAAATGCACTGCTGTAAGGGTGAGTTGGGATAGACCAGGGCAGCATTTGATCTTTGCAGTTTATTTGTAACTTGGCTCAGTTCAATCACCCCGGAGTCCTTTTATTCTGAACTAGACTGACTACCGGTTGTCTTTCTATGGGGCAAAGAAAAGCTGTAAATTGCGGTTTGTTTGGTTTCTGCTTTGTCAAGAAAGGAAGTCCTCAGGATTAGTATTGTCTGTTGTATGCAGAAATTGCTCAGGGCTTCAACTTGTACATACTCCCTCTATCTGACAGGGCAGGGCTTGTGATAAAAATTGTGTATCTGTCTTAATATTCAAACACCGTCCCAAAAACAATTTAGATGTGCTTTGGGGGTTACATTTTTTCCTTCATTGACTGCGCCCAGACTGTGTGCAATTTGTGCAGACGTGTCTTCAGTCTGTATGGAAATCATAACTTATATAGCTATGAAAGACTTCTGAAGGACTTAGTGTTTATATCTTTTTTCAGGTAAATGTCAACAATTGTGAATTTCTGTAAAGGTTTCAACAACAAAAAATACAGATAAAAGCTCTGCCAATGCTTACGTCACTGTGTGGAGAGGACTTTCCAAAAGCCTTTTGTCTCCCATTCAGATGGGGAATGGGATGAAATGCATAAAGCTGAGAGAAAAGACAACTGCTTGCTGAGAATGTCATGGTACATAGTTTACTGGTATGCTGGTACACCACTGTATAGCACCCAAGCACTACGGAAACCACAGCTTCCTCACCACAGTCATGGTGACGACTTTGTGCCTGACTGCAGCTTTCCTATAGATGACATCAGCCCAGTGAGGAATCCTCACTCGCCTGGAGAATATATCATAGATGTTATACTCTTGAATATGAATATATTAATGTGAAAGAGCAGAATACCACCAGCTCGGATTTATTCACAAACTCATGGAGAATTTGATTTGACCCTGTTCTGGATACGTTTGATATTTAGATAAGCGTATAGTCTGCAGTGCACACAAAATGCTGCATTTTTTTAAACGATTGTCCCATCAAATGCACACCTGAACAGTTTGCTTATGCCGTTTCCATGAAACCCCAATTGAATTTCCTTTTAATTGTGAGAACCCAAAGTAAAGAACTCAAAGTACTCGAACTCAAAGTAAAGTCTTTCATGTAAGCCTTTTCTTGAACAGGGTTCCACTGCAAACGACCTCAAAGGCAATTTCTGGCAAAACCCTGGGCTGTTAGTGATAAATGCAGTTTGAAGTTAATTAAATGGCTTCTTTAAGTGAAGTTAATGCATCATCAGCCTTCCTCACCCTGTACATCATCTGCTTTCGTCTCGCATTTTCCTCAGGGTCTCCTCTGCTGCTGTTTGCCAATCGAAGGGACGTCAGGCTGGTGGACGCCGGACTGGGCAGGCCGGAGTCTACTGTGGTGGTCAGTGGCCTGGAGGACGCAGCTGCTGTGGACTTCCTGTTCTCCGAGGGCTTGATCTTCTGGACGGATGTCAGCGAAGAGGCCATCAAGCAGACCTACTACAACCAGTCAGGGAATGTGCAGAGCGTCATCGTGTCCGGGCTGGACTCCCCTGATGGCCTGGCCTGCGACTGGCTGGGGAAGAAGCTGTACTGGACCGACTCGGAGACCAACCGCATCGAAGTGGCCAACCTTAATGGTACATCGAGGAAGGTGCTCTTCTGGCAAAACCTGGACCAGCCCAGGGCCATTGCTCTTGATCCGGCTCACGGGTAAATATTTCCTACTGCAAATATCATTACTGTCTTGTGACAGCGGTTCAGGGTCTGCCACGCCACAAAGCTGGGGCTGACATGTCTGTGAGGGTACATGCTGTGTGTAGATGCTAGTGTGACAACTTGTGGTGTTTTTTTATAACCTAATTAGAAAAATGGTAAAACGTTTTATAGGTCTGCACATACTTCTAACAAAATCAAGTTAAATTTAATCAACCATGAAGCTTAACTCTCCTTGCGGACTCATAATTTTTTTCCCCACAATGAATTGCAAAAAATAGGCTTCCTTATACTGACACTAATGGTGCTTTTCAAAAAAGCATGTACTTATGTAATGTGAGATTTATGATTTGGTAACCTCTACCTGTAAGTAACAGTATTTTCTTATTGGTTTGCTTGGCATTTTCTTTTAGAAACCAGAAGCACTTTGTTGTAGAAATCTAACACTTAAATTTCCAAGCACCGTTGTCTGCCATTGACTTGTTTTTTTGCTGATCTGATGATAAATTTTAATTTGGGGATTACAGGGGCTTATGGATTTTGAATGTAAGTAATTTAATGTCTGCTCCCTAGTGAAAATGCATTTCCTCCTGTAGTTATTTCTTGCTTCAGTGTGTGTGTTCAGATTTATGAACAATACTGTGGCAAGAGAGAGAAAGTTACAGCCTGGCCAATAGAGCCGCATACATTTGTGCAGCACAGTGCCAAGACAAACATAAAAAATCAGCATACTTCTGACTTTTACACTTTCAGTTCTCAGACATCATGGCGAATCTTCTGTGAAAGCAGATTGTTTTTTTCAAGCCACTTGTCAATTGCTTTAACATGCACACAAACACAGGCCAAAGGAAAATAAAGCAATCCTTCATAAATAACTTAGTAAAGCTATCCTTTAGAAAAAGTGGTGAACAGTTCATTCTGACCATGTATTAACTCATTCATGTAGAAATATTGACCTGTAGTTTGCAGTGAAAATTAAAAACATTTTTTATGAGCCAGTAATAGGCCAGGGTAACATTATGTGCCAGAAACAATATAATATATAATACAGTAGCACCCTATACTACAGTGAATGAATTATAAAGAGGAATAGAAAAAAAATATTTTGTTCAGTTTTGTGCAAATATCAGTAGATGTAGGAGTAAAATGGAATTCTATGTGATTATTTTTCTTCCAGGGCAGCATGGTGGTGCAGTGGTTAACATTACTGCCTTGGGGCCCTGGGTTCAGTTCCTGAGGTGCTGAACTCAGGAATAGTGGTGTTTAATGTTCTCCCTGTGTTCACGTAGGTTTCCTCCCACAGTCCAAAAACATACCGGTAAGTTCATTGGCTCCTGGGAAAACTGGCCCTGGTGTGAGTTTGCGCAGATTTGTGTCTGTGTGAGCCTTGTGATGGTCTAGCATCCCGTCCAGGGTGTACCCTGCTTTGTGCTCATTGCTTGCTGGGATAGGCTCCAGCTCCCCTGCAAACCTGAATTGAAAGAAGTGGTCTGAAAATGGAGGGATGGACCTTCTTCTTCCAAACTTGGGATTGCAAATATGATAATATGGCCCAGTAGCTGTGCCATGTGGCCACCTCAGGCCAATCAGCAGGGAACCAGTTCCGTCCACAGATCCACACTGTGATGTTAGACAGTAAGATGGCGCACGCTAGCCTGAATGAAAATCAGCGGGTGTGTGGGTCACCAGGACCAGGAATAAGAACCACTGCTCTAAACAGACAAAAATAGTAAACACATACACATCATAAACCATACTAGTATCTCCTCCGGGTGATTGATGTGACAGTTTCTTTGCTACTCACATACATTATCTCGTACATGCTCTGCAACAGGTAGTCACCTGACTGGCTTGAGTATTTCACAAATTGTCGTCCAAAGCAATCCAGTCTCTGTCCCCACTCCCACAGTTCTCACAGGATTCCCTGAGTCACCAGAGTCAGACAGCTCCTGCCCACCAGGGCCGCATTCCTGCAGGTTGTTTCCATTAACAACTGATTAGCACTTAAGAAAAAGGTAATCTGCCTTTGAATGCAAATAATTAGTGTAATAAAGCAATTAAAACCAGCAGTAGAGTGAGAATGGGCCTTTGAGGTGTGGGGGGTAGGGGTAGCCTATCCCTGATCTAAATGACTCCACCTCACAATATACAATACTAAATGTTTAGTCTTTTTTCCAGTTTTCTTGGTTCTAACATTTCTAGGATACAGATAAGAAAGTCAGCCAGCTTTTTAAGTGATACTGATTTAAGTTTCTTTAAAATTGCCATGCAGCTGGGGTTAATTTTTAGTTATCTTTCCCCTTGTCTAACCTGGAGCAGTTTTGCTAGACTTTGTAGTGTGTTTTTTGTTTGCTGCCTTAATGCAATGTCACAAATCCATCTGCAAGTGTCTCAGCAGTCTCCACTGAAAACCTGATTACAGCATTTCAGTAATTCAGTTGGCAGAGTGAGATTCGAATGAAATCGGCTGTATTGAGTTATTATTGGTGGTTTAAATGTAATTTAATAACAACAAAATGCATGGCATCATGCCACTTATACCCTATAGGTCCTACTACTGTTTTTCCTTTAGAAATCAAAGACATACACTAGCCTTCCAAATACTTCCTCCACCTGAAAATCCGCAGCATCACATCAGAGACCTCCCAAGCTCTATTTCTCTTTCAAGTTGGTTGTGAGCATTCGCAATAACCTAGGTGTGGTGTGAGCAAACATAGTTAAGAAAACAAAACAACAAGAGCAGACTTGAGCGCTTTGTTTAGTTTGGAGAATGCAAAGCACATAATACACGTACGGACCACTGCATCCTGTTAGTTTTTTAACTCTTCTTTAGACAATCGGGTGTTAATTTAGAATCTTTTATTTCCAGTCTGGTCCTTTATCTTATAGACTGCAGCCAGCAATGCAGCATAATGTTTATAGGCTACTTTGAATACTCAGACCTTTGACTGAACATTTAGTCTTATACTTATAAGTATTATTTATATCTGTCAGTGCAGCTCAGTAGATGGAGTCTCTGGTGGACTACCACGTCTACGATGTAGCATCTCTCTTAAGTTTGTTGAATACACAAATCTCCTCGCAAGTTGGACAGATTCCTAGCTTAAGGTACAATGTGAGTATCTCTGCATCTGTATAAAAGTCTGTGGAGATGTGAGTCATTGATGTTTTTTTTCCCATTTTTTGAGAGTATGTTTATTGTGTCAACCCTGCGAAGATCGGAGTCCCATTCCGGATGTATCCTGCCTCGCACCTGTTGTGTGCCGGGATAGGCTGAGGCTTCCCTGCGACTCTGAATTGGATGGTGGTGGTGGTTGAGTGCCGTCAAGTCAGTATTGACTCATGGCGACCGTATGGACAGTTCCACCGTCATACAGATCCATACAGTTTTCATGGCACGATCCGGAAGTAGGCCTTTCTTCCACGCCGATAGTGCGAGTGTTGTTGTCGTTGTCACAGATCTTTACTTTTAACAGTTGATTTCAGGGCTTACCTAGTGCCTTGCTCTCCTGTGATGGAGCCAGTTTAACTGATAGCCACCTTTTACAGCCTATCGGAGGGCAGACAGCACTTTTCTTTATCCCCATTAAGATACTAGCAAAGACCTGATCAAACAGCCTTTCTTCATGGCATAACCAAGAGGTGTTGTGCTTGTACATTTGACTGAGCTCAAAATGGAGCATTTTGAAGGTGTTAATTAAGATGAATGTTCTGTTGAATTAGGCACCAAGACCAAAATATTAAGTCTCATTTCTGAACAGGTTTAAGTGTTCATTCTCAATAAACACCTATGGCAGGTTGAATAAGCATGTGTATAAGTAACTGATTGTGTCAGTACATCATACTTTACAGATCAAAAGGCTCTTCCAAAAGTCTGCTTTATTTTAGTCTAAGGAAATTTGTTTTAATTTTAAGCCTTGTTGGACAAAGGAACACATAGTGTTTGACAGGCCTAGATTGTGCAGTTGAGCTACGTCTTGCATTCTAATACAACTCTTAACTGGGGATGTATAGTTAGTATAACACAAACAGTAGTGTTAAAATATTGTAAATAAACAACTTTGAAAGTTAAACATAAGTGATCTTTCAGATAATTCTTTCAAAAACATTATAGTGGCTTGCAGCAACTACAGGTGAACTGTGAATCAAGGATTGCTGTACTGACCTCCTGGATTTGTAATCTCTTGGAAACGAGTCACTTACATTAGCAACTGTAGCACCTAAGGTTGTTTGTTAATATATACGTGCTGTGTTTGAAAATACCATGTTATAATAATCTGGGTGCTTAATCAAATCTGCAGCCAAGCAAAGGGTGCATATCCATTTGTGAAGCAGTCATAGTTCAGTATTTGAAGGTCTAATCAATCAGTGCATATCCACTGTTAAATTTAATTGAGTGTCTCTATTGAGTGCCAATATAGTCACTGTCAATTATGCTAATTAAGATTAAGGATTGAACCATAGTGTTGTCTTCAGTGTTTTTGTTTGCTTTTTGTTGTCTCTTAATTGGTTTACTATTATGTCAATTAATCAATCAAGATTGAAGAGGCTGTGTAACACTTGCACACACCCATGTCCTACTTCTGCTTTGATTCTGTGGGGCAGAACTGCAGTGGAGAAATGCTGGTCCATTAGATAATGACTATTAGCAAACTAGTACTCATGACAAACTGAAAAAAGTAAGCATCAATTTGACTGTGAAATATACAGCTTTATTTCAATGTCTTCCTCCAGTGTGGAGCAGTGGTTGCATTTTGGACTTGCAGCTAGAAAGCTGTAGAAAGATACTGCTGCTGTATCCTTGAACAAGATGCTACACTCAAGGAAATGCTCTAGTAAAATGCACAGCTGTATAAATGTGTGCAAATGTATGTCAATTTGGATAGAAGCATTAGCACAATAAATCAGTAATTGGTTGGTAAAGAATTCTGCACCCTGCAGTAAAATAGGAGCAAAAAGTTTGACTGTTTCAGCTCCTCTCACTGTCACACTCACAAGTGTTTAGCACAATCTCTGCTCTTTGTTAATTGTTTATAGCTCTGCAGATGCAAGCAATCATTTATTGGATCAAAGAATCTTAGTAAACGAAATGTGAAGCTGGAGCAAATTATGTGATGATATTTTAGCAAAATAGTCTGTCTGGAAAGTCATTGGACGTAATCCTACAAATGCTAGCGTTAGGAGCTTAAGTCAAAGTGGCACAAATAATATGCATGGAAGACAGGGCAGGCTCACCGGTGGAAAACCTCTTGATTCTCCTCTGGTTTTGAAATTTTCTGTCATAAACACTAGAATTCTAACTGATAAATTTACAGTGAACAAGAATTCTATAAATGCCTGCACAGTCAATCATTTGTACTGTAGCATAAAGCCCCAGTTTTTCATTTTAGAAATCTTGGTAGTATCTTTTGGAAACCATATCTCCTTATGAAAAATGACAGTGTGTGGATATACAGTATGTGTTCACGTATGGGCCTGGTATGTCTTAAATCACCTGACTGTAAAACTGTTTGACCCTTCCTTGTTCTTTTCCCTTGCTCTCTGATGTCAAAATGTGATCACAGGTTTTCAAAAAACAAAGAAAACCAATTATTACCTCCAGTGCTATTCTGGTCTTACCTATACTGTACTTTGTTCGTGTTGCCTTATGTAGAAATTTTCACCTGATTTAATTTCCAATAATTTCTCTGTATTGTAACAATGGCTGCTGCTGTTTCAGAAATAAAGGAAGCAAATGGTAATCAGTCAAGTTTATAGATTTCTATCAAATTCAATAGCCATTATTTATCAATGTGGTGTTTTTAGTGTGTAAGTATTAAGTGGGAAAGAGTGTTTGAAGTGAGACAAGCCTGTCTGATAAGCCCTGCTTTTTAACTATTTTGCTTTTGATATTGTACTACATGTTTAGTCTAGCTGACAGGGTGGGTTTTTCATTCCTTGATTTATTCCATTTTTCAAAACAGCTGTCATTCCATAGTTAGGACTAGCACTGTTTTAGAAGACTTGTAGGGGAGAAGACAATTGTAGTCTATTTCATTTCCATAGAGGCGGCTGAAGTCCTCTGTGTTTTCCTTTCTATTAAAGAGCTCCTTAATTGTTATACTGGTATTATTGCTTTCTTTTATTTCTTCTTTAAAAAGGCTTTGAATTAAAAAAGAATAACTTTAAAACTCTAAAAAGGCCTTTTTGGAGTTTTCTATCTTATCCATACAGTTCTAACTTCAGTATACCTTGGCAAGCTCTAAATAGTTTTGAATAGTTATCATTTATAGGGTCATTCAGACTCCTCATATTACTGGTAATGTGTAAATCCTTTTTCTGTATAATTCAAATTAATGGAAAAGAGATTGGGCCCTGAAATAAAAAAAAATCCTCAAATACTAATATAACGTGTTTCTGTTTGACAAATTGAATTTTCTTTGACACAGTTAAACAGGTTAGTATGATTTTTGTAGGTCATTTTCAGTACTAACAGAATATTAAAGAAATTTTGATTATTTCTTTGCTTGTCTGTGACTTTCTATGGAGACCATCTTTAGCTGATACAGACAATGCTTGGTGTGATACCGAATACCAAAGGGGAGCATTGCTCCTAAACATCTTTATTTATGCAGAGAACCACAAGACAATGGTCTGCCTCTCCACAAGTCAGAAGGAAGTTAGATAATTGTGCTCTATTGTGATGGATTCTTCTGGGCACGATTAAATGAATTCTGTGACTTCCCTGCACTGCAGTGGGGGTTAAATCCTGGCATCCTGTTTGCCTCCCTCAGGTACATGTACTGGACAGACTGGGGAGAGGAGCCTCGGATCGAGAGGGCAGGGATGGATGGCAGCAGCAGGGAAGTCATTGTGGACTCCGATATCTACTGGCCCAACGGACTGACCATTGACCTTGAGGAGCAGAAGCTCTACTGGGCCGATGCGAAGCTCAGCTTCATCCACAGAGCTAACCTGAATGGATCCAATCGGTGAGTGTCTCGTGCATTTGAGGGCTCGAGGCCTCGGTTTCTCACTTTTCTTGTGGTGAGCTTCCTCCCGCTTTTCAGACACAGTAAAATGATTGTGGCAACAAACTTCTCAGGCTTTTGAAACAAAACTTCAGACCAATCCAGCCGAGGCAGAATGGTACTTATAGCTCTCCAAGCCAAGCTCAAAGACCTGCGACAAACCCAAATTAGAAAACAGGTCTTTGAAGCAGGTGCTAGAAACAAGTTGAGTCCTCCTCTCAGATTCCACCCCCCTAGAGCACTGGTCACGCCAGGGCAGCCCTGCCAGTCTGCTGTTTTTCTGCAAGGAGCAGAGAGAGCTGATTGAGTGGTTTTCAGTGTGCACAGGTCAAGGACGGACTTCAGAAAAAAACAAACCAAGCCACCAAAGGCATCCACCCTTCAGATACAGCACTAGGAATGCCAGAGGTATTGGGTAGTGGGAAGGAAACATTGTGCACTGCGGTGGAGAAAAAAAAAGCCTTTTATTCATGGTGAGGTTTAATAATTGTAGACCGTGACTTCATTCGTTTAAGAAAAACAAAATTTGCAAGATTTGAGTTTGCTAGATATGAGCTTTCCTCATATCGCTCCAATCAAGTGCTTTTGACCATTTTTAGAATTAAAAACTTTGTTCATGGCAAAGATATTTTCAGATAGGGTGGCTATATATTTTTTTTACATGTCCAATATCCAATACAACTACTCCAAAACGTGGTAACTGCAAAAATGCATAGTCTCATTGAAAAGATCTGAAGGCCTAATTGTTACCAGAGACAATAGCTTCATTTTTGGCAATGTAAATCTCCGCTGTAACTTACATTGTCTACTGTGTTAAAAATCATGTTCAGCAACCAAGTATGCAAGACCACAAATGGCCATGAGATCTGGATATAATTAATTTTTTTCAGACTTCTGCACTACTGGACTAAGTTAAATACCCAAAGACAGGATCATGGTGTACAGCAAACAGATGTGACTTGGTGCTTTGCACAATATCTCGTAAATGTCTTCTCTTTAACTCTGCCACAGTATACTTTCCTTGCTTCCTTTTGTTGCCCCTGACCCTATGCAAGAATGGGAATACTTGCTGTGCTGTCAGAAAACCGAAGATTAAACCTTATACTGAAGAGTTTAAATGTCCTGCACGATTTCATTTATCAAATTAACACTCAACATCTGAAAACAAGTTATTTTTAACAGAAAAAATAACGTAAGCATAGAATTACTTTTACTGTAAAACATTTGTAAAGCGTTTTCCAAGTTGTTAACCACTATGTAGTTCTAGTTCATAGTTCATAGAACTGAGTCATTGATATAAAAAAGCATTAAATTCATTATTAAAGGTTTTACTTCTCTAGTGTATGGTGACAGCCTTGTAGATGTTGGAAGGCATTCCCAAAAGCTATTTATACATTGTTAATGTGAAACCCGTGGAAAAGTAGACTGCTGATTGAAAGGATTTAACTCTTTCCAGATAGGACCTCTTACACTGTCATGTTTCTTTTTGATCCGCCCCTGATCCAATTACAAAAACCAGTTTCATGCTTCCAAAGAACTTTTGTCTGTTACCAAAGTAAGATTTTTTTAAAGATTGTGCTTTCCTGTATTTGGCCCCTGTGTTCTCCTTTTTAGGATTTTGTCAGCCCGCAAATGTGTTCAGTAGCTCTGTGACCAGACTCAATCCTGTGAGCTGCTTCCCCAGTTATTAACGACAGCTGTACTGTCAGCAAGAGGAAACTCTTCCCTGCTAATGACTGAAACAGACATGGCTCCAAGGTCATTGACAGCCTGATTTGTTTAATTTCCCTCTGGAAAGAAGCTGTACATGTTTGAGAGCGGGGCTTAATCTTATACATGCCACAGATACTTTTAATGATCTAAGCAGAACCTTAGCTACATTTGTCATTTTCTGTAGCATTTCTCACTCCTGGAGGATGTTCGTATTATGAGGATGTGTAACCAATCATTTGATGGAGCAGAAGTGTTCTGAATTTGTTTTCTGTGTAATGGTAATGCGTGTTGAAGTTTTTACTGTTTTCTTAAGGAACAGGTTCCTTACCTGAGTTTCCTGTGTAATAACACCCCTTTTGTATTCTTATTGACACGTGTGCTTTCTCTGTTTCTGGTAGTTATGGCTTTAATGTGATATCAAAGCTATTCCTTTATTTTTTATTACTTAAATTAACCCATTTCCTGCTTGTCTTTAGCTGGGTATTCTCTTTGCTGTGTTTTTGAACTTTGGTTTCCTATCAAGTGTTGGGAGATGGATTTCAGCCCCAATATAGAAGAAAAACTGGCAGAATCAAGTGGAATAAGACAATTAGTCCTTAACCGCCTTTAATGTAGATTAACATGTGAAAGAAATGTTGCTAATATTTTTGTATTCAATTTATTCTGAACTACATTAGGCCAACATCATACTGAAAAAAACAAAACATTTTTCAGTGGTCGTTTTAGTCTTATTTTATTATTTTGACAGTTTAGTTGAGCCTTTCTTTCTGTCAGTAGAGAGGTGAGTGATGCTTAGAAATCATGCTTTTTAAGTCATGTGAAAAGAAGATGGATCGTCAAACCCCTTTAGAACCAAGAAAGGCTGCCAAAGACAGGGGGCTGTTCGGCCCCTCTCTTTCTCTTCTGGCTTGCTAGTGGTTTCATGATCCACATTTTCGGCATACGCTTCTTTAAGCATCCCATGGAGTCTGCTTCAACTACATTGCTGGTTCTGAAATCTCTTAATCCACTGTGCAAAAACAAGGTCTCTAGTTTTCCTTCCTGAACGCCCTTATACTTAATTTCCTTACATCCCTGAGTCTTTGTAATGTTCCTGAGCTTAAAGTCTTATTTTATTTTCTCATGAACAGGCAAACGGTTGTTGAAGGCACCCTGACCCACCCCTTTGCTCTCACTCTGTCCGGGGAAACTCTGTACTGGACAGACTGGCAGACACGCTCCATCCATGCCTGTAACAAGAACACAGGAGAGAGGAGAAGGGAAATACTGAATAGCATTTATTCTCCCATGGATATCCAGGTGCTTGGCCAAGAGAGACAGCCAAACAGTAAGTTTACTCTTCTTTGAATAAACCTAGTTTAGATACCTATCTGCATCTGTAAATATGTAAATACAGACTTCATATGTATATATCTGTGTCTGGTGTATTTATACTGTATGTGTTTATGCACGCTATAAAATAATCTGTTGGCTATTAAAAATATAAAGTTTTCCTTGATACTTTAGTAATAATTAAATGACCTTGCTTTTAAGAGAAGTAAATTCTGGATGTTTAAATGGATTTTTGTTATGGGAGAGTGGAACGCATTTTCAAACCCACAATTTAGAAATTCACTGGAAAGCTGTAGTGAGAGTGTTTTCACGTGGACCGTGCAAGGTTTTTGTAGCAGATGCACACTGGGTACACTGTTCGCATCCCCACTCCCATGAAGCAGTATCAGAATAAAAATTGGTGAAAAATTGAGCGAAGGCAACGAACCCCCCAGTGAATGCTCTGAACGGAAAATAGTTTGAACCCTTTTCCGTAGCCCTGAGCACAAGGGTAATGATTACGTGTGCCGTATTGAGTCAGTGAATGAAACATTCCTATTCTTCTCTGTTTTGCTTGTTTTCTCATTAAGTTTATCTGGGTCTCAGGTGCCATTAATCCCGAGGACACTGAGCTGTCAGCAGCTGGGACAAATTGTTTGTGGGGAATGATCATTGGAGGAAGTTCCTTTAAACACTGTTAATACTTAATGCTTTGAGATAGCTTATAAATCAAATCTGAAAGCTTCAATCCAAGTGATTGTTAGTTTTAAGCCCATTCAGATATGTAGGTGAACATTTTGTGTAGGTTTTTTTTCTCAACACAGCAAAATTTCTTATAGATATTATGTTTAAGAAATGACTCCATAGCAAACAGCATTCTTATTTTTAAGTTAAAAAGCTATTTTTTATTTTAATTTAAAAAAACTTAAAGCAAAACAGAAGTAATGGCACAAAGATTTGTTTATTTTGCAATACTGGTTTCTAAAGTCGAAAAAGGGACTTGTGGATGAAAAACTTCAAGTAGTCTTTTCTTTGCTGGAATGAAGAACAACATCATTTATAAAAACATGGATAGATAAAACAAATCTGAGGGGATACATGTATTGTGAGACATTCTCCATTCTGAAAATGCAATAACAGGGATCTTTCCGTTTCAGTCCTGTAACGCAACTTGCTGATGGCCTAATACCTGGCACAGCTTGTAATTTCTGTTATGTTCTGTTTTGCCTTTTTTTTCAATCAAATTTGAAACCCAACAGTCTCAAACAGAGAAATAACTACTGGAAAAGAAAGCAGTTGCACTAATTTTTATAGTCACCTCCTTTTTTTCCTTGCACAAGCTGAAGGACAGGTTCCAACAGACATCATAAATCAGAACAAAAACAATACGACCTTGTTCACTCAGTTTAAACTCTGGAGGCAATAGCATCTTGGGAGCTTTCCTTTACAGATAAATAAGATGTACATGCAATTAAAAGAAGTTTGTTCTGTGTTCCTTTTCTCGTTTTTTGGAAACCCTGTTAGAAGTCAGATGTAATGACAATCAGTCTGTCTTGGCATAGTGTAAATGTCAGTGTTGCCGTGTGTCGCTATCGCCATGGGAGAGTGGCATGGAGCCTCTTTCACAGGGGGGTCATGATTCCTCTCCACGTGCTTGTTGATACAGGGGCTAGTTAAATGTTTGAGTCAAAGATCAGCTGTTTTCAGGAGACTGTGAGAGTTCCACAGCAGAACAGTATGGGCCTCAGGTGAATGGAAGCTGGCAGTTTAGTTCTAGGCTTTCAAATGTGTGTACAACGTAAATACCCACACTGTGAGCCCTGATTTCAAGAGCCAACTCTTTAATTCCGACTAGAAATAATTGGTCTCCAAAGGTCTTTTTTTTCCTGCTCACATTCTTGAATGTATTTTAACTCAATTTCCGATGCTGTATTACATTGGAAAATGATTTTTTTAAACTTTTTTCATACTTTGTTCACCAGAACCCACCTGCATCCAAAAACTGTCCTAAATGTTACACCCCTTTACCCCTAGACACTTGGGGTCGTGTAACACCTGCAGAAGAGTAGGTAGATGTGCACCTTTAAAGATGTAGCGGAGCAAAAGTTTCTTTTGTAGAAAATAATCCCTGAAAGACATTCTTTTAAGAGTTTCAAATATTATCTTGTTTTTGTGCTAATGCAATGTAGTAATAAAAAAGGTTTTTCTCATGTTTTATGTGTATTTTTGAATGTTTCCGATTTGGGGAAGGAAGAATAAAATTCACATGTTTTCCACATGCATGTAATGGAACTAGGCAATAAGCATCATGATTTCTTGTTAAAACTGCCAGGTGATGAGGACATTTTACAATTAATTTTTATTTTTATTGGATGTATTTTCCTTTGAGCAGCCCAGAAAAGTTGTCAAAAAATTGCCAAAAAAAACAATACTGGGAAAGCTAACAGAAGCAAAAGGTATATTTTTAATTTCAAAAGACGCCATAACTTTCTGCCCCCATTGGTGAGTCTTATTGAATGCGCTGCTTAAGTTGGCAAAGTTTCTGAACAAGTGGGAATAAAAAATGTGGCACATGAGGAAATGATAATACCTTATTGGCAGTCTCTCAAATGCCTTCCATGTTCTTGGATCATTTTTTGTGTAGCTAAGCTCCTTTTTCAAGAATTCCTTTAAATCTGTCATGAGTGAAGGTAAAAAAAGAACGATGTGCACATCATTCAAAAGAGAAAATAGACTGGTTTTATTTTCAGGCAAAGGACGTAATAAATCACTGTTTTCAAGTTTAATCTTCTCCAGCAACTCCTGTGCTTAGTATTTTCAGTTAAAATTAATTTGAAGACCATATCTTTAAGCCTGGTTAGCTGCGACTTGACTGGACTTAACAAAATTGCCTAAAAGCAGGGCTATTTCATCTCAATAGATACAGCGCAGGGAGTTCATGTATTTACAGACACCTGGATTTTAGTTTTGTTTGAATTTTGCATGATTTTTCCACATATCCTAGGACTTGATAAAATTATTTGTATCTCCATCTATGGGCCTTGGATGAAAAATTAAGAATATAAGTAATATTCGCTGTTCTTTCACCTGCAGTTCCTACCCCCTGCGTCCATAACAATGGAGGCTGTACTCACCTGTGTCTCCTGTCGCCAGAGGAGCCTTTCTACAGTTGTGCCTGTCCCACGGGCGTTCAACTTCAAGAAGACGGCAAAACCTGCAAACCAGGTATCAGTCAACCTCTCAACAGTCTGTGAATAAAAACGTTTATGGGAAAAGATTTGCACCACTCGTGGGTTGAGGATTTCGTAATGGCAGCATCTAGAAAAGAATAAAGCAATGGCACTGTTTGCAATGAAGTGATTCTCAGAGTCACTTCATAAGTACCCAAGGAAGTTTGCAAAAGAGATGAAATTTTTCAGCACACCTAGCTTGTTTGCTATTTAGTAACTAATTCATCAGTGGATCTCATCATTCCTTGAATAAAGCACTGGTATCAAGGCTGGGTAGCTTGTTTGTAGACACTTCCAGCTCTGTATGTGAAGTTGTGCCTTTGGTTTTCTGTTTTGATTGCATTTCTTAATTTCTCGCCATACTGCAAACAAGTTTCTTTTTTAAGTATAATTCACTCTTCAAGTGTCATGTCAGTTACATGTGTTTGTCTGGCTTTTTAAAATTTCTTGGGACTCTAAAGGGGAAAGATGTTATATGAATCTTTCTGCTGGCAAAGTGATTTTGTCTTGATTCGCTTCTCAGTTTCTGCTGCTTAAATTACTCATAGATTTATTTGTTAAGTTGGGTCTGGTTTTGCATCACAAAACGTTTGCCAAAGGGACATGAAACTCAGTGTTTTCAGGTAGTTCTCAGAAAATATGATGTTTAACTTCGGTTAAAACTAAAAGAAAACAGAAAAAGTATGACAGCTGACACAGACTTTCCTTCGCACATCACTTAATTTGACCTTATTTTTATTTTTGTCAGTTGAGTTGTTTCTTCATGTTGGCACATTGGTCTCTCACAAAACTTTTATATGTAGTTATAACCAAATAGCCGTGAAAGAAATGGTTTAGTCTCTGACAGATGGCTGCTCCACAGTTCTTAATGCTAAATTTATATAAATAAATTTATATAATCATCAAAATTTACAAGCAGCCACATTCCTTGTGTTTGCATTTACCAGACTACTATGTTACAAATATGCATCCTTGCTCCATGAATGTTGAGTCTATGTATAGCACTACATAGTCAGCATTTCCCGTCCTGACTGTGTTATTAATTAAAACATAATGGTATATAATGGTATAACATGTGGTATATTGCTTATAATGACAGCAGCACAATGAAATTCACAAGAGTCTATCCTATGATGTCTTTGTTTTTCCTTGTTTGACTGTTTGTACTGTTCTGACATTGAAAAGCCCTGTAAATGTGCAGCACTATTAAATGAGAGACGGATTAGGTCTGTTTACCATAAAAATAGAAACTTCTGTCTCCCTTATTTGAAAGGATGATTGTACATATCTCACATATCTCAGGTTCTGTTTGCTTTTGCTGTGCAGTGAAGGAAACCAGCTGGAAATAAACAGTTGTGCTGCAGTCTGCTGTTAAAGACTAGTTCAATGAGTGAAATTGAGAAGTGCAGGAAATGGAAATTTGGGCATGCTTTTTTTAATGTGCTTATTAGAGTACACAAGTATATATCCAGAGTGTTTTGGGGCTAACTTGAACTTTTTGCACAGATTTGAACCATGAAACTCGTTCTATAATCCTTTCAAATAGAACTGTAGTACTGTATTTAGTAGGGATGGGATTATGTCTGTAATAAGCATAAGTAACTTTATGTTGTAAGATTAGATGTCTTCTTTTTTTTACAAATGAATGGATGTCACATTAAAAGCATCCAGATTAGGTTTCTGCAGTAATTATTATAGATAGATAGTAAGGGCAGATATTTCACCAGCTCTAAAGCAAATAATTTATGCAGAAAATAAAGATGTGATAATTAAATGCTTTTGTCAGTACTGCAATGTACACATAAGGTACAAATGTGTCTTATGGTGGATTGCCAGGAGTCATTAATGCTTCTTATCAAGATATCATACTGGTGGTTTAAAACTGTTAAAAGTTAACAAAGTTTCTTCTACCTATATTCTGTAAGCACACAATCAGCCCATTGTCTGTCAGTTCATAAATATGCCTCTCTTCTCTCACTGCAAGTGTTGGCGAAATTCATGTCTAAATTTCCTATATGGGTCATTGAGGATTTGAATAAAAATAATACAACAGCTCTGTTTATTATAGAGCTGGGCCAGCCTTGGCGTGTAAATTGGTATAAATCAGCTCGTTTAAAGCTGCGAGAAGAACACAGCCTCACAAATTTTAAGTATTTATGGTGGCTGGAGAATGTGTTCGGAGCCTGTGAGGCAATGGAACTATTGGCAAAATGCTGGTGAATGCAGATTTTCCACGATCCCAGGAGAGCATAAAACCACTTGTGAAAACAATGCCACAGTCTTTGGCTTTTCTTTTTACACACATGGTACTGCGGATGAGATGTTTATTTTGATAGGTGAAGGTCAGGCCTTAGAGGAGTCTGACCCCTTCTCAGGTCTACTAGCGAGTCAGAGGCACACCCGTTATCAAGGAAATCAGACCTAATCATGGCAAGGCACAGTTTATGTATTTTGTCAAAATGACTTAAACATGTTTTGCACAATGAAGCATGCTTGTCCAGCTTCCTACCAGCCATTTTTATCCATTTCTCACTGCGTTTTTTTTGGGGAAAAAGACGCATTTAAAGAAAGCTATTTCTGCGTAAATGTGTATATAAGTTTTCATTTTACTCGTCGTTTGAAAATGTAGGTCATACTTACAGGCCATCATAACAATTTATATTAAATTAAATTATTTAAAAAATAAAGTAAAATTCAAATATTTTCTCATTTCTGTATTTATACCACCAGGATTACAAGGCAGGACTGTGACCTGTATTCGTTTATACTCTTCATTACTCTCCAAGTACAACTTGGAGAAATGGAGTTAATTTCTGTAGTGCAGGGGCTTTCTGGGTAGAAAATGGAGACATTCAGATGAGCTTCCATCTAAACTGAATTTAAAACAGTGTCTCATTGTATCGACCTGATTAGCTGACTGGGGAAAGAGATGGGGGCAAGGATTAGAACCTGCAGCATCAATAGTCGCCACTTGTTTAGGTTGAGTGGGTAAATTGGAGCAGTTTTTGTCATTTTATAGACGTCTTGTCAATTACCCAATGTGGCGTGAGCCGAAGGCAAGATTGCAGCCGAGAAAGGAACTGTTTCTGTGCTGTCACGTCTGATCGGAGTTAATTTCACCAAAAGATTGCAGCTGACATTTTCTGCACTGAAGCGTGAATTGCTAGAATGAGATTGTTTTTTTTTAAATAAAGGGTCTTCCACTTAATTGCCTCCACAGAGTACATTTTAGACTAAAAAAAATAAACAATAGAAATTTAACTGTCTCCCAGAAATCAATTGAAAACACAGGTTCACAAAAACACTGATTCGGTTACTTACAGCAAAATGTTTAACTGAAGAACAGTGTGCAAAATGATGTGTTCAGTCTGCAACTCTAGATCTGTGGCTCTTTTCTATTTTGGGGAAAAAAAAATTCCCAAAATTTCAAAAATTTTGAATTTTACTGAAGGCGTTTTGCGCTCCTTTTCCAATGCTTCATCTATATTTTTTATCTTGTTATTAGGAGCCCAAGAAGTGCTGCTTCTTGCTCGGCGGACTGATCTGCGCCGCATTTCTCTGGATTTGCCCGACTTCACCGATATTGTCCTGCAGATTAATGACATCCGGCATGCCATAGCCATTGACTATGACCCAGTGGAAGGCTATGTCTACTGGACCGACGACGAGGTCAAGGCCATCCGGCGTGCCCAGATCGATGGCAGTGGGGCTCAGACTCTCGTGACCACGGAGGTCAATCACCCCGATGGGATTGCAGTGGACTGGGTGGCTCGGAATCTCTACTGGACTGACACCGGCACCGATCGCATCGAGGTCACGCGGCTCAACGGCACATCCCGCCGGATCCTGATATCAGAAAACCTCGATGAGCCACGGGCTATTGTACTCGACCCCATTCGAGGGTGTGTAGAATGAGCAGTCGCACATTTTGATCCATTCACATTAGGCTCACTTGCCTCGTTATTACCCTCTTTCAACACATTGTGTTTAAACAAAGTATTTTTTCGTTGTCATTAGATCAACTTTGAAAAGAACCCAGCAACTTTTCTTATAACTTTTGAAAGGCCTGAACCAATTTATTTTCTTGTTAACCCAGTCTGTTGCTATATGGTGTAGCTCACTCTGTAATCTTAGGGCAGGCTCAGATCACAAGCATCTGACCTTCAGGTACGTAGCATGTGCCATCCACATCACAGGTTCTTCAAAACAAATGACTGAAGATTATTTTGATACCCTTTGACAGTCAACACAAAGGTAATGTTTGATGTATTGCCTCCATTAGGTGCTTGCTTTTGTTTGCAATCATAAGGAACCAAATGGCATTTTGCTTGTGCAGGTATCATACTTGGAGAAACTGGTGCTCCTGCTGTTTATCAGAAACAACATGTGAAAATGTTACTCTGCACTTTCTGTACAAACCTGTAGAGACTGAAATCACTTCTTGTGAATTTTCAGCCTTGAACTAAATTGTGTCACAAACAGAGCTTTTAATTACGATAAAGAATAAATAATTGTTTCATAGTTTGGTTTGTATTTTGTACCATAAGCTCAGGAGATGGCTGTAGCCCTGGGCAGAATGCCCGATGATGTGTTTTAATTTTTGTCTGTGTTGCAGCTACATGTATTGGACTGACTGGGGGGAAAAACCGAAGATCGAACGTGCCAACTTGGACGGAAGCGATCGCATTATCCTTCTGAACACTTCCCTGGGCTGGCCGAACGGGCTAGCGATAGACTACACGGCGGGCAAGCTGTACTGGGGCGATGCCAAAACAGACAAAATTGAGGTATTTAAATAAAAGCGTGGAGTTGCAGGAATTTACTGTCACATTGCAGGGATTGTCTTGGCTTGCCTTCTTTGTTCATCATGACTCTCTGCCAGTTGTTTGGGTGAGCTCACCAAGCGGTTGTTAAAGGAAGCAATGCGCTGCTGTTGCAAGACATGCAGTTTGATAGTTTTGCCCAACCACCTTCTGTTGGACACTGGACACACACTACCAGATCACTAAATTCCAGTTCTCCACGTAACGCTGGGGTTGGAACCTCCGAGACTGCCACACCACAAAATTGAACGTTTCCCCCGCTCCAAGCTTGTGCCACGTCCCGCAGGCCCTCTCATTGTACTTATTGTACTTGTTGTCTTGCTACCAGCAGAGGTTTGCTTCTTAATTAGGCGTGCTTTCAGGTAGCATTGTGTTCTTTATTGGAGACCTACGCAAACATGTCTTGCCTTAGCTGAAAGTGTGCCTGAGAATATTCAGAGCTGTGAGAAGTTTTCGCACGAGGCTCATTCATTTTTTACCACCTTAATGTGGCAAAAACCTTTTATTGTATAAAATACATCAAGTTGATTTGAGAATACCATACGGTGCGGGCCTGCTTTCTGAAATAGCAGGGACGAGTGCTTCAATTCTCTTCTGTTCTGATTCTACAGACTAGCGCTGTTATGCATGAGGTTTAGAAAAATCTTTTGTCTCGTCATGCAGGGTGTTTAATTGGCCATGTTCACACACAATAAACTACTTTACTGGAGAATATTAGCAATTATAAAGAATACTATGAAGTACTTAGCCTAGTGACTCTCTCTGACTGTAAGAACCTTCGTTTTTTAGACTGTGTACTCTCTAGAAAGTTTGTCGTTTTGTATGCAATCTTTGTTTTGTTCTCTTCAAAATTAACATTTTATTTATTTTTGGAACACTATTTACTTCCTTAGGATAGGGGTGGACAGCCTTAGCTGTACTAGCTAGGCTCTAAATGACTTCATTGTATATTTCCTTAATTAGTACAAAGTTGCATGTTATTGCCATTTTGCTCAGTGACTGTTTAAAAAGTACCTCTAAAACCATCGTACTGTGGCTCTCCAGGACAGCCTTTAAAGATCCCTGTCACAAGGCATGTAGAGGCTTCTGGTTTCCACTCAAACTCCAGGCCTTCATTTCCTAATTGAACTAGCTATATGCAGTTTAATCTCATCCCACATCAGAAACACATATTGTCACGTGCTCTCTCAAAACAGATCTCTTAGAGGCTATTTCTCTAGTTGACTTGCTTAGCTCTGGTATATTTTACCTAGCAAAATCCTCATAATTACATTACATATCACCGTAATATTAATAATGAGATGCAGGTGAATATAGAAAAATTACATTATCTTATTTTGACCAACAGTAGATTATACTAGAGCTAATTATTTAAGGCTGTGGCTTATTTATAAAGCCATCGGTTAGAAACTGGCAGTAAAAAACACAATTGATCTCAACAGCCAGGTTTTAGGATAAGGGGTTACCAGGCTAGCATAACCGGGTAGATCTGAAAAAATCACAGTCCAACTTAGTTTAGATTCCAAATTAATGGTGCTGTCTTGTTGTGTATGTGCATATACTTCATGGTTTAAAGGTTGTGTAATGGAAACTACTTGCACAAACAGGTTTGCACATTTCTGAATGCCTTGACAGTCGTATTTCACTCAGTCATGTGCTCCACAGGGTCTATTGTATAAACAGAAGATAATGATGTTTGCCAGAAACCCATCTTAGTAATTTGTTTAACCCTTATTGCACAGTCCCATAAAGGCAAACAGAGCGCTGCAGGAAGATCTGTTGTGTTGTACAATAATTTTGAGTCAGTGCCTCCAACTTCCAACATTTTTGTCTTTTTGAATTGCAGTCCTTTTCAAGGCAAATTCCTGGTAACACGAGTTGTTAATGATAATATGAATTCTCACTGTAGGGTAATGAGGGTAATGGGTAAAACATTTAATTGTGTGCGTGGTTTATTTTTCTTAAAAGACAATAGAAGAAAGGCCTCTTTCTTGTCACTTGTTGCTCTTATGTTTGAGAAAACACACCATGTAACACGCCACATAAGTTTATTTGTACAAAACAACCAACTCTCTCTCACCTCAAAAGTTGTCAGTTCTGCAAATCTGAGACTGAATCATAAAAGCTTGTTATTGATTTATCCTCAACTGGGCGGGAAAAAAAACAGTTTCTCAATGTTTCCGGCAAGGTTAATAGATTTGTCTGTCAGCAAAAATCTAGAGGAAGGTGGTGTAGCTGCACTATAGCTGAATGTGTGATGGTATGTTGATTAGATGTACATTTTCACAGGGTGTATGGGGTTTCATGCGGGGAGACCAGCAGTTATTCTTTCCTTACCAAGTGCTTCCCATCTGCATGTTCAGCTGTTGCACAAAGGAGCCAGTCACTTCAGAAAGCGTTTACACACTGAAGGAGCCATTTGGCAGGGCCTGTCAAGAGGTGCATGACAGCAGTCTACAGGGCTTACCCCTGGCTCCTGGCACCCCACGGGAGCATTGTTCCCAGCTTCTAAAAACATTAACTGGAGGAGGGGGGGACAGAGCAGAGGAGCTGCCTGAAGCCTGTTTAAAACATATCTCACGGCGAAGGTTTGACTTGCACAAGCGCTGCCGAAATGAGGAAGGGGAGGAATGTGTGGGGTGGGGGGCAGTGGAAAGTGTTGATTTTCATTAATGGAAGCAGGCATGCAGAGCTCTGTGAATGAGATGAGAGTGAAAGGGATTAGGGTGCCCCCGTGGAGACATTGAACTCAAGAAGAGGCCAGTTGCATCCACGTGCAGTTTGCTCCACTCTTTTCTTCCCCCCTTCTCTTTCGCGATAGTATTCTGGAGGTGTTCTCGGTTGATTCAATTAGAGATGCAAGCAGGAAGAATATGTTGATTTGGGTTTTTTTTTTCTCTGTCCGAAGCAGTTTTTTTTTTTCCAGGGAGAGCATTTCTGAAAGTATGACAATGTACAAAGTGTCCCAGACCCAAATGTTGCTCACTTTGACAGGCTTGGATATGAGAATTTTTTACCTTGGTGTTAGAGTGAGCTAAGATGAATTCTTAAACTGGAGGTTTTTGGGGTTTTTTTGTATGTAAATAATAATAATAATAATAATAATAATAATAATAATAATGTAAATAATGTAAATAATGAATATAAAATGACAACTTTTTAAATAACTTAGTAAGTACTATATTAATGAAAACTAACAATTATAAGTGTTATAATTTCTGAATATTGCCTTAAAAAACTATCAGGCATTTGTGATTTCAAACGTAGCAGTAGTTTTGTCACTTTTGTCCTTTTAACTGATGATGTTAGGTCTTATTATAGTGTTGGGATTATAAAGCTTACCTTGTCTGGAGAAATAACACAGGTTCAGTCAGATTTTTTTTAAAGCAAATGTGCCAGTGTTTTTCTCTCCTTTCTTTTCTTGCCTGTGCGTGTGAGAAAGTTTATAACTGTAGAAAGATGGTTTCTATGGGCCTTTTTGAAGAGTGGAGAGACAGCTCCACAGTTGTAGGCACCAGAAAAAGGGGCCCTTCTTTCACACTGCGATTGACCAATGGGGTCTGGTGGGAAAGGCAGCCCTCTTTTTCTACACTGGAGGTGACCCTTGGTATTGAGCAACAATGAAGACATAATGGGGTCCTGGTTAGTCCTTGCTGGAACCCCACAGCCAGATGCACACTTCAGTGACTGGGGTGGTTTCAGCTCCAGAAACAGCTGACAAGCGTTTTCTGTTTGCTTTCTTTCAGAAGGGTTCTTAAAAGTCACCTAATGGAACTCATCCTTTCTTCTGGAAATCCACTTTAAACTGAAAGAAAGAAAGCGCTTGAAGTGCTAATGGGCAGAAATCCCGACATTTTAAAGCCATTAGTAATTTCTCATTAAAGTTTTTACATAATGAGCTTTTTCTTTTGCATTTTCCCCTTTCTTTTTGTCATGAAACGAACCAAGGCCATTTCTTTCCCCTGACGGGGAAAAAAAGCACATTTACATGTTTCTGTTTACCATTTCTTTTTTTTTTTCTTTTTTGGTGCCAGACTTTTTTAGAGATGAAATAAACATCAGGTTTTGAATGAAAGGTTCTGAAAGTGCCTTCTGGCATTTGGAATGTGCCTGTTCACTGCCTGAATGGTTATAAATAGAAGTCTGGAAGCTTTGTAGCCCTCCTCCCAGTCTTTTTGTAAAGCCTTCCCTGTGTAAGTGACAGCAGATTTTCTGAAAAGAACGTTTTTCGTTGTTGCAAACTGAATTACCTCAAGACCCCCCCCCACCTCCACACACACACTTTCCTCATAGCCTGTGATCTGACATTTCTCTAAATGTGTGCCCTTAGACATTCGGATTTTTCTGCCAGCACTTAGTAGTTTTTTGTGCTTTTGTGGTGAGCTACCAAAAACTGCCTTAAAAAGGGTTTAGTTTGAAATGCTGATTGTGGGGCTGCAACCTTCATTCCTTTACATTTGCTGGTGAAAGCTTGGTTTTGAACCACTTCCAAGAATTGTCTCCTTTCATCTCTGGTTCCGTACTTCTGAAAGAAGACTAAATTATTGGCACTCAGGTTTTGAGATTTTCTTAAACAGTATGGGAATTGTGAGCCTTTTCCATTTTCTTTCAGAGTTCAGATTCTCGTTTTCCAAAACCCCTTTGATGTTACCGGCACACCACCTCTCTTTAATGTGGAGATGCCCTAGATGATTCATTTGACTGGTGTGCTGTATGTAATGTGGAAAATCCTCTTTTGTCACACAGTTATGCAGATTGGCAATTCTCTAGTGTTTTGGATTCCTGTGATTCTAAGATGTGTACATTTGCGAATCTTCGTAATTGTATATGTGAGTCTACATAACAGGACACAGAGCATGAGACGTTGTTTCTTTGAAAAATTATTGCAAAAATTGTTCAGAACCATCTGATATTTAATATGACTACGTTTTTTTTTTACTAGTAGTTTCTGTAGATCCAAAAAGCACACAACATATATGTTCAGCCAAAGTGGTCTCATTTTAATGATGAGTTTTCCAGTTACACATTTTCTTCAATGAGAAGTTTTCATTGATAAACATCAGAGATTTGAAAGAAAAAGTTTTAGAAGTGTTTTAGTGTATCTGCTTGAGGACATAATTACCTACACAGTGTGCTGTATGAATTGATATGAATGGAAGGTAGCCATGTGTTAGCAGTAGATCTCAAACGTGTCACATTTCAGGTAAGATTGTTTAAGCTAGAGAAAAGTTACATTTCCAAAATACATTTAATTTGAATTTATAGCAAATATGACTTGTTCATACTGGCTAGATATTGATGATGATAATCAATAATGCAAATTTCTTGCACTGTTTTAGCACTTTACAGCCCACAGCAGATTAGGTGGAGAAGTGTGAAATTGATTCACCAGCTCAACGAAGAGAGGTTGTAGAAGCCTAGAGCAGAATTTCGAGAAGACACAGGGTTTAACACAGTTACTGTACTGGAGGGTGCCATGTGTTCTTTAATGCTCAAGTAGTCAGGACCTCAATTTAACATCTCATTCAAAGAAAGACACCTTCTCCAGCCTGGTAAAAGCATAAAGCACATTTACTGTAGATGAAAATAAAAATCATTATTTCTACTATACAGTATAAAGCCACAAAACGTGAACTGTAGTTATTTCATTTGGTCTTTTTTCTTTTTTCTTTCCTTAACATTTTTATGCAACTTAATTTTAATGATAATAGGTTACTAAAAATAAACTGCCCAGTTGTCCGACTCTATTAGATGTTGGGTAGAATGAGACATGACCAGGCCAGACAGCAACCAACACCAACATGGTAATTGTAACCACGCAGCAGAGGCAGATAAAATCTTTCAAAACCACAAGAAGTCTGCTGTTCTTTATACATCCCTAGACATGGCAAATATCTTCTGTTTTAATGACTGAATATCCTGTAAACAAATCCTAATGAAATCCTGTCAGAAGCCTGCCTTCGTGCTAGCTTTTGTGACATAGCTGGTGGTAGTTTTCAAACTATTAAGAGATTAATAGATAAATGTTCAAAATAAATAGATGTCTGGAGTGTGGACTTGGCACTAGTAGTATCATGTTCCTGTGTAGCTAAAGGCAATGAAAGTCCCTTTATTGTTTTATAAAGATATATTTCACTGCACATGGTGTGCAGACTTAGGCAATGGAATAAATCATAACACAAATATAGAACACATTAATTAGCTTTAGCCTTTAATAATCAGATGTTTTTCTCTGATAGGCATGCAAAAACATTTACAATTAATAATCATATATATCTGTACACATCAGCATGCTTATACCTGTTCATTAACTAAAGTGCCGAACTCAGGATTTTTTTAATTTTGAATTTAATTTAATTTTTAATGATTTCTTAAAATGAGTTATTTTTCTGCTTTTTGCCACTCCCAAGTGTTAATCAACTTACCTGGGTGCTAAAAACTGTGAACCCCCATTGGGAAGAACTAGGGCTGTGCACATATTTCTTCAACATGCCCACTCTCTTAGCTGTTTACTGTTTTCCACACGCAGCTCCAAGTGCATTATGGGACTGCAGCATCCTTTGGAGAAGCATCCTGTGTCCTGCTAGAGTCACTGCAAGCTCTGGGCACCTCACATGTTTCAGTGTTGTAAAATAGGCTCAGACTGTTCCGGCCACCTTGAGGCCCTACAGATTTAGTCGCCGATTCATTTTGTGTACTCACTCAATAGTAATTTTGTTTTATATCTATTATAAAATATTTGATGAAATCCACTAGACATTAGTGTTGCATTTCGTCTGGGCAATTTATACATTGTGGTGTTTCAGTCTTTGTTTAGCTCCATTTTGCTTTTTACGGCAGTTTGAACAGTTTCCAAAAGGTTTTAACAAGAACCTGATCAGACATGATTTAAGAATAGTCTGTTGTCTAATGAAATGTTGCAACTATTATTAAGTTAAAATTTGTGGTTAAATTCATGAAAATGAATCAATAATAATGTGAATGCAGTCAATATATGGACTATTTCATGCTGCACTGAATAATACATTTGACAGTCTTAAATCTATGGGCTGTGAGTCCCTGTGGCCAGTGCCAGGAATAACCAGCTTTCTGATAACGGAGGATGAACATTTCAAATGTGTACAAGTTGTGTGGCGAGATGGACAGATTTGTAGCAGACAAGTCCGCCCACAGTGGTTGTTAGCATTGTTTCCTCACTGCTCTGAGGTGCTGCAGTGTCTGTGTGCAGTTTGTATGTTCTCCCTTGTTTGTGTCCAAAAAACATACTGGTAGGTTAATTTGCTTCTGGGAACGTTTGCCCCGGTGTGAGTGTGTGTGTCTGTGTGTGTCCCCTGCGATGCACTGGTGTCTTGTCTAGTCTAGGGTGTCTTGTCTAGGGTGTATCCACCTTGTGCCTGTTGCTTGCTGGGATAGGCTCTGGCTTCGATGTGACCCCGAATAGTACGAAATGGCTAGAAAATGGATAAATAATAATAATATTGTTTTTGGACACTCCAGTCATAGCACTTTACAAGTAATGGGGACTCCCCTCCACCACCACCAATGTGCAGCCCCCACCTGGATAAAGTCCTTGTGCATTTACCAGGGCTCAGTACGCTGAACAAATTATAGAGCTGATGTCACTCTGAAATTCACATAGTGCAGAAATCTGCCATGGCAGAGGACTGGGTCTTTGGGCATGGCAGGAATGTCACTAGCGAACGGGATAGGATCTCAGCAGGGGCAGGGAGAACTGTATTTCAGACACACACATCTTTTTGTGATAATGCTTATCATTTTGTAATATTGGATGTACAGCCTTTGAAAGGTATTCTTGCGGAAAGAGTTCCATACTGAAGTGACTGGAACAATTTAAGGAAAAAGAAAAAGTGGTTCAATACTGGGTCTCCTCCTTGTAAAGAGGCAAGGTTTAATAAATTCAGATTATGATGGTCGCCAGACAAAGCAAAACTCACTTGCTATGGCTAAGAACGGTATTGTTTGGGTTTGCATAACACTCTATTTAATTTCCTGAGGGATACACACTTGCTTACAGCTGCTCACGGACAGTGCAAGAATCCACTCCCCAGCTTCTGTTCTGGCTGTGTTTGTGGCTTATTAACATGATTGTGCTGAAGTTTCTCCTTTTTATAGCAATGTTGCGGTGAAGAGTCGCCACCACAGCTGTTGAATTGTCTGTTCACAATGCATTCCATATGTGCCTAAGACCACATTATGTAGGAATTTACAGGCTACATGATGCCATTTAAATAATAGCCTTTGAAACCCTTTTCTCTTCACCAAATCCAATTATTACAGTCCTGATGGATCAGCAGGCGTAAGTTCTTGCGTGTGAACTTTAAATCAACATGCAAATGCAATTTAATTTTGGCAGAGCATTCATTGGATTGGCAGGATGTGTAATATGAGTGCATGACTGTTTATAGGTTAGTGTATTAGATTTATTGCAAGTGAGACACTCCAGACTGACTTGAGCACCAGTGCTCACTCACACATCCATACTGTAGGAGGAACAAGATATTGTTTGGAAGGGAGGTTAAATTCACTGTTCTTTTTTAATATTGAGACATTTATTTGGAGCTATCTGTTTGACTGTTCTTCTACAAATCACAAACTCAGAAAAGCTTTAGACATACTTGAGGTTTTGTTAAAGAAGTTTTAATCCATCTGAGATTTAGATGGATATTAAGCTATAGCGTGGTGCTAGTTTTGCTTGTTTCTTTGTTGAAAAGAAAGGTCTGGTTTCTTGGCAGTTTGCTCCTCATGACGGCGCAGTATTTAGCATTGCTGCCTTACAGTGCTGGGGCCCTGGGTTCTGTTCCAGGCCTGGGATGCTATTGGTGCTCTCCCTGTGCTTGGCTGGGTTTTAGCTGGGAGCTCTGGTTTCCTCTCACAGTTATAAAACTTACTGGTAGGTTAATAGGCTTCTGGAACAATTTGCCCTGGTGTGAGTGTGCCTAACTGTGTGCCATGTGATGGACTGGTATCCCATCCAGGGTCTGTCTTTCCTTGTAGCTGTTGCTTCCCGGGATCGACTCTGGATCCCCTGGCTCCACCTGCAACCCTGAAATAGATAAAGTGTTAGAGAATGGATGGATGTTTAATCAGAGACCTTCTTCTACCTGCCTTGTTTTCACTTTAAAAAATATGCGAAATTAGCACTGTTCAGTTTTATGCATCCAGCCCTTAAATTCGTCCAGATCTGCAATGAGGAAACAGATGGAGCAGCAGAATGAATTTTCTACTCAGTTAGGCTTAAATCATATTCATTTATTTGTGCGTATTCCATTGTACTGTATTCTCTCTCATGTTTCAGAGCTATAAGTTTCATTCCATAAATTTAAAAGATGGGGAGAACCGGATTCTGATAAAATAAGGATAGCTTGAGATTGTTTCTGTTTAGGAGGGAACAAACAAAAAAGAGAAAAGCATATGTTAAAAAAAAAAAAACAAGTCCAACCAATGTGCAGTTTGTTCTGAAGTAGTTCAAGCCACGGCCAAAGTCTGTGACCCTAGATAAAAAGAAACAATCTTTGTACAATATCCATAGTTTTTGAAGCTTGGGCCAAACCCTCATAAAAACTTGAAAGAGTGCAAGTGGACTGTGGGACATGCGGCATTTAACAGTCTAAGGAATCTAGATTTTGGATCTGAAGTATTGATTAAATGCGGCCATTATACAACCAACAATAATACGCCAATACTAATCTGTGTGCTGTTATTGCACTTTTTTTCCCCAGGCAAGAGCTGTGGGTTGTAGCTGTGAAAACTAAAACAACTAAAATAGTTGGAGGTTCTCCAGCTCCCAAACATGTAAACAGTATGGAAAGAACCATGAGCTCTAACAATGAACAGACCCCGCTTGTGTGGGCTGTGCTGCTGCCTGGCACTTCTCTTTCTGCAGAGAGATAGCACAGGTGTCTATAGATTACTCTGCCTTGGATTTTGTTTATAATGGCCTTTGTTAATGTCATATAAATCCATCTATCCATTTTCAGTAACCTCTCTATCCTTAGGTGGTCACAGTGAGTCAAGAGTCTACCACAGCAGGGCACAAGGCAGGACTACACTCTGGATGGGTCTCCAGACTGTAGGATACACATATGCATTCACTCATACACATATTTACATAGGGCAATTTGGAAAGACCAGTTAACCTGGACAGCATATCTTTGGACTGTGCAAGGAAGCAGGAGTACCTACAGAAAGGCGGAGATCATGTAGTCCCCTAGTACTCTAGAGGTATGAGTCAACATGCTGTCCAAGTCACACATGAGGATGCACAATGTACGCGTTTACTTTACTATTATTATCATTCCTAAAGTATGCTCCATTGTTGCTGTTGCCTGAAATTTTTTTCAGATCAATTTCAAACATACCCTTTGTGCTCTTATTTCGGGTCCAACAATTTTTCATTAGTAGGTTTTTTTGCAACTAAACTGTGATTAACATTTGATTTAGGGTGTCTATCTTGCGTTAGGATTAATTTTATTTAATTTTTATTTGAGGAAATGGGAGGGATTAAAAATTGTCAGCCTAGTGTCAAGCCAGTACTATAAAAAACAATTTACTGAGTGCAAAGCTGTTGTAAAGACAAATTAAATTGTCGTCTCGTAAATGTGCCAAATTAAATGGAAACTGGAAATATCAGAACTTGCTGTTCACTGTAATTTAATCCCGTCAACACTGGAATTTCTGGCAGTGGCTGCAAATTTAAAAAAACCAAAGAGTTGGAGCACTGTACTACAAATCTGAATTTTGAGTTTGGTAGTAAACTTTTACTAAGCAGAAAACTCCACAGTTGGTTGAGAGAGCTTGAAAGCATTCAAAGTACAATATCTTATTTACCCTGTCCTTCATGTAACTGAACTATTTCCTGTGAGCTCTCCTATCTTTTAAATTATTTTATATTCCTCACAGGACATTGACCTGGCTTTCTTATAGAGGCAGAACCCATGCTGTTGCCACTGCTTTGCAGATTTAATTTGCTTTGCATCCTAGATATGGAAAGGCGGAGAAGTATTCTTCTAGGGTTTTTTGAGTCTGACTTTGTCTGAATCACTGATGAGATTTTTTTGTTTTGTCTTCCTGATCGGAGAGGTTCTCACACCACTAAAATCTCACCACTGATTTCTTTAAAAACTGCTCAAATAAAGAACCAAGGAGAAAAAATGTTACTCCCATCCTGTAGCAGTGTGAGCCATGTCTAATTGTTCTTTTAAAAATGAATGGCGTTTTTGTAATGGGGGAAAAAAAGACTCCTGCTGATACAAAAGCCAACAAAAGTGCATTTTTTTATTCCCTACTCAGAATCAAATTCAATGGAATGGATAAAATAATGGAAAATATTTGACTTCCCGTGTCATTGAAGTCTCAATTTCGTCTACTGTCACCTAGTACCTTTAAATTGCAAGTTGCTTTTGCAATTTTTTGTTGATGGTTTAATTGTAAATGTTTTATGCTTGATTTAACTAAAAGTGGGAAATTAATTGAAACATTCTGGTATTTTTGTTCCTAGTTTCTGTCTAGGAAAGTCACAGAAGACTTGTTTTTCATGCTAATAAAAGAGTAATAGAGTAAAAATGCATGTTTTTGCACAAGCTGGGAAAATTGAGCATTTTTTCTAGAGCACAAGTAACGTAAACATTCTCAGCAAAACAGACCATGTTTTTCTGGCAAATATTTTATTTAGGTGTCCTGTCTGACTCTATATTTATACCAGAATGAAATTGTGGGCTTTACAGAACCTTTACAGAAAGTGCTTGAAGAGGTGGATTTAGTGAAGGGAAAGCGTGATGGTAAATTCTCTGCTCTGTAGGAAAGTGGCAGAGCATTGACCAGCTGCACACTTGATTCTTTACACTGCTTGGAGAAATAAATTCTGGGTCTGTCAAATCCAAAGAACATGGCGTCAGTAACAGAGCCACACCGGTATTATATGTGTATAGATCTGTTTAGTTTGCAAAAAAAGAGAAAATTGTCATGTTGTGGAAGTTTGTGTGTTTTCTTTTATTTGTATGAGAGAGAGGTTAAAGAGAAAAAAGTTTTGGTTTACCAAAAGAGGTTCAAGAGAAAAAAGTTTTGGTTTACCCTGACACAGGGAACTTCAGCTCTACCTGGGTGAGATGAAGACAGTGAATGTAACACGACAGTGTATTTAGATAAAGCATTTTTGAAAATCACCCTTTTCTCTCCAGGCAGAAAAAAAAATAATCACAGTAAAAATTAATATATTTTGGTGGTATGCAAAGACAATAAAATGCCCCAGACATTGCCAACGTGATGAAAACCTCAGAAACAAGTTCACTTATTCTGGTCAGGATTGAGCTGTAAGAGGAAACAGATGTTCAAAGGCATTTAATCAAATGAGATTTCTAATAATAATAAAATCACATAGCTCTAAAGGAAATAAAAGAACAATGGCTGCACACAATAGCAGCTTTTCCCACTCCAGTTCCGTATTTCTTAGGTGTACACATCATGTCTTGGGAGTACCATATTATTTAGGGTGAAAGTACTGTCACTTTCGCTTTTTAAAAAAAAATGGTATAGCCATTATATTTTCAATCCAAAACTCTATCATGCTAAATGTTCCTGTAACAGTGATGAAAGACAGTTTTTATTCCAGAGCTATGGCTTATAGCCAGATGCAGAAAAGTAGCAGGAATTTGTATTTTGAACATAAATTAGTGGTTAACTTTCTTCCATGTACTCGTCTCTTACCACACACACACACTTCATCACTATAACTGAAATTCCAGTAAGACATTAATAGTTTTCAAGGATATTATAGCATTCCAAACTTCTAAACTCGTCCTTCACTAGAAGCAGTCAAATATCAATTTAAAAGAAAACAGAACATTATTTTTCTAACTCTTGTGAAAACTATTACCACAGACTCCTTCCTCCTGAGAAAATGTGTTTACTAAATTTGAACACCAACAAAGTGACTTGGAAGGGGTTGTGTTAAATCTGAGAAAAAAATGGTTTTATCACTGTGTGACAGTTCCAGTTGAAGGGGTTTTAAAATTGTTCAGATTTGTGGGAGTTTATTATTGCAGATAAACATGGGCCAAATATGTCTCTAGGCCCCAAAACAAGCCCCTGACCTGATAAAGGGCCTCTCAGTTTGTGATCACATCAGATTACCATTAAACTGTGAGATTTGTGACATTATAATATTCTGCTTGGTTATATTATTTAGGTTTCAGATTGAAAAATAAAAAGGAAAAGTATGGTGTTCATTTACTGTACTAATAATGGAAGCCTTACAGACGCAACATTTTTTTCCTCTTTTGAGTCTACAGACTGTATTAGGTTCATGGAGCTTTGTGAATCAGGTTCACAGAAGAGCTCATTCTAGTTCTGAGGCTGAATTTCTAGGCTTGGTTGGAAATGGTAAAAGTATTAAATTTGCCCTTTTTTTTTTACCCCACCCCCTCTTTAGATTAAAGCCTAACACCGGTAAACCTAGTAAACCTAAGAACAGGTTTGTTCCACTCATTTCAAAGTTGTGACTCTGTGGTCAGGTGCTTTCTCTATTTTCACAACTTGTTTAGTTACCTCCATTTTTTAGTTAATCCAATTTTTTGTATTTCTTGTTGTTTTTTTTTAAATGAATAAACAAAATGTTTGAGAACAATGACACACTTATGAATGTGGCGGTCTCTGCCATCTTAGAATTCTCTGTGAGTGAGAAGAGAGTCGATTTTCCCCTTTAATTGGCAGCTCTGCCAGATTTAGGAAATCGAGAAGCTGCGTTATTGAAATAAATCAAGTCCAGTTGAGCTAACAATCTCAAAGCGGAGCCAAGTGGAACATGACCAACATTGTGTACAAGTTCACCACTCAGGAAAAGTACAGGAAAAGCCTAAGAGGGGAACAGAGATTGAAGAGGAAGTTCTTAGTTGAAGAGCTGCTTAATAAGAAGCAATAGATACAATTCTAATATGTGTTATTCATAAAGGGTCATGTCAATTCTTTTTGCTCAATTTTTGTATGCTTCAGTTAGATGTATTAATTTAACCCATCAGGTATTTCTTGATAAATTAGAATTATACCTAAAAGTTGCTTTATTTTTTGAAAAATATGTAGAATCATTAAAACATAGATGGCCAAAGTTAATATTCCCCATTCCATGTTCCATATCTGAAAGAAGTGTCTTAAGATCATAAACATGTAAAAACATGAATATTTGAAGCCAAATACAACAGTACACATAAACGCATCCAGAGGCCCTCGCGGGCCTTCATCTGAATTGCTTGCTGTTTGTGAGCAGAACTGTAGACAAGAAATTGGTTTTCTGAAAGATTGCTATAGGAATGCTCGAGTACTTCTACAGGCTATTATAACTTCATCTTCCTCATTCCACAACAGGATGTGGAATTGTGTAGATTATTTTCACTGTTTTAATTGAGATAACCACATTAACGAATGTCAAAAGCTGATGCTTCATGTTTGCATACTGGCCAGAAGCAGAACAGCAGATGTGTTCTTCATAAAGTCCTACTGTGTGCAGAAGACTCTTAATTCCTGAATGTCTGGGGAATCAGATACAGCCTTGCTCTAAACCTACAGTCCTGGTTTATTAGCAGTATTTAGGGTTTTGAGGGTGTCAAGACTGAGTGCTTTTCTTAAGCATGGAAGGTATGATTTATTAAAGGTCCGTGCTGTTGAAAAAAAGGTAAATTTCCGCCGGGGCAGGTTTGTATGACTGGAAAAATTCCAGTTGTTTGCACTGAAGGAAAGCCAGGCCCTGTTGACTCAAGTGAGGTGCCACTCCAGATGTGGCAGAATGAACTTTTCAACTGTAGTTTTTCATTTCACTCAGTGCCTCTGAGACCTGGTTCTTTACAATATAAAAGCAGCAGAGCCTAAATGTGTTTATTTTAATAAAATGGCTATCTTGATAATGGATTGAACTGCAGTTCAAATTCTTGTTAGAAACTGTTAGAAATTGCAAAACGTGTTAGAAATTGCAAAAAGCCTTACTTTTTCTGTCTTGTGTGTTGTGCATCTTACTTGATGCTTTTTTTTTTTGCCAGACTATATTTCAAACCATTTCACCATCAAGATACTGTCAACAAAAGGATATCAAAGCTGAATGTGAAAAGGAACTCACCATATAACCTAGGTGAAAAACCGAGCTTCAGTCTCAGAAAAATTCAGCCCTCAAAAAGCCTTTCACCTATTGGAAACTCATGTTATTCCCCAGTTTAACAGAATAAAGAACAAATGACAGGACCAAAATATAGTGAAAAAGTTATACCTCTCTCATCATTTCTTAACACAACATTTAGTTTATACAGACCAATGTACAGTACATGTATATATAATGAAAAAAACACTCTAAATTGATACTGGGGGTGGGAGGGCATAATCATATAATATTTCTAATTATCAGTAGACTGTAAGTGTGTGTTCCATAGTGAGAGAAACAAATTTGTGTTAATTTGGAATATAAACTGCCAACTAGAAAAACAATACATGAAGTGCTCCTCACAATGTGAACAGTTATTCCTCAGCTTGTCTTTGTAAAACACTTCCTATGGGGGGTAAATTTCTGCATGATATGTAGAATGTTTTTCCAGTGGAGATGTAAATCTTTTCTACTTTTTTTGTCAAGTAGCTTTTGGAATCCTTTTTAGACGGGATTCCGTAGCTTGAAGAAAATCAAGCTTTAACAATGAAGCTGGTGGAACACAATATCATTTTGTTGCCTTCAGCTTTCAGGTTTCAGTCAGACTGGGATGCAAGCCACTGTATGGCACATCAGGGGAGGCTTGGAGACACTTGCTAACCATTGTTAGAAATGTAAAACATATCTGTAATCAGATAACACAGAATTCTTTAGTTGAAAAAGTTTTTTAAGAAACATCTGTAACAATCTGTAAGATCTGTAACAATACAGAAGCTCATGTTGTGCCATCATTGACTGTTCTTATACTGTGTTTACCTGAAATCCAGTGGTAAGATAAACTCAACGGTGTCCTGCCACATGCTCAAGTACAGATATAATTTGCTCCAGTAGTAAGATAAAGTCATATTCTGTGAATATGTATCCAAAAGAGGAGCATTTGATGGCAGCTCTTCCTTACCATCAACGCATTTACAGAAGCTTGAGTGTCATTCTGGCTTCTGTTTTGAATAGACCTGTGTTCTGTTACTGTCTCTCTCATCATCTGAAGAAGAAACTTTTCTGTATATAGAAAGGAGGCAGAGATATTCGTATTTAAGGTATTACTTTGTAAAACCTGTACAGACCCAGTGACCTGAGCAATGTGCTGTCACGTTCAGCAGTTTGTGAGAAATATATTTAGCTTATATCTTTTGATATTAAAATAATTAATATGAGCTGATATCATTCCATAGAAAACACTGCAATATATAAAGATATAAAAAATAAGAACTTTTTTTTAGATTAGTTAATTTCATAAAGAAAAGTTGCTTCAGGGTGTCAGGAAACATTTGAGCATTTGTGGAGTTCTATGAAACAAGTTCAGATGGGTATTTGTAGCTCTTCTTTTCTTGTGGTTCTTACACATAATTTGCTAAATAAGAAGACCAAAATCGGTGCTGCTGATTTATTTAAGTTGTACAGTTTTTTTATCTCAAGAGCCTGTTGATGTCAGTGGACCACTCTTGCTGGGCTTTTGTGTGTACTTCAAAGACTGTGCTCTTCTTTCAGATGCTGGGCTGTAGTTCGTTCTTCCTGCAAAGGAAACAAAAAAAAAACGTCTATAAGACAACCCTGTCAGTTTACGGAAGCTCCTGTCATTTCCTTTCGTCAAAGTGTGTTTTCAACATGTCGCTGAGGGCCCAAGGGTACGGTAGTCGGGTAAGACTGTCTCATTCCTTCCTTGCCACAGGTCATCAACATTGATGGGACAGAGAGGAAAACCCTGCTGGAAGACAAGCTCCCCCACATTTTTGGCTTCACACTGCTGGGCGATTATATCTACTGGACAGACTGGCAGAGGAGGAGCATCGAGCGAGTGCACAAGACCAAAGCCATCCGGGAGATTATCATCGACCAGCTGCCGGATCTCATGGGCTTGAAGGCAACCAGAGTGACCGAGGCGTTTGGTACGGTTGACTTTAATCTTATTGGCAGATATCAAATACTCCTCACAAAAAGCTTACATCGTCAATTTTAAACTGGGAGGGGAAGGAAGAAGTGATCAGCACTCAGACACCGACTAGCCAAAAGTCTCCTTTGACCTCTGGATTTCAGTTTTCATTGTTTTCCCGATTAATGAGATTATAATGAAGCACAACACAAGCTCTTCCTTTCTTCCACAGGAACTAATTCATGCACAGAAAACAATGGAGGCTGCAGCCACCTGTGTTTCTATAGGCCTCAGGGCCTGAGGTGTGCCTGTCCCATGGGCTTGGAGCTACTGAATGACATGAAAACTTGCATTGTGCCAGAAGCCTTCCTACTCTTCACCACCCGGGCGGACATACGCAGGATATCTCTGGGTACAACTAATAACGACGTGGCAATTCCTCTGACAGGGGTGAAGGAGGCTTCTGCCTTGGACTTTGACGTCTCTGACAATAGAATCTACTGGACTGATGTCAGTATGAAGGTAATTGGCGTCTGTTATCTCGTAGCTGCAGAAAGTAAAATAAAAATAAGGTGGATGCTTGCTTTGGGTCCAAATGGTTAAACTGTATATTGATTTATGCTTTGATTTGAGAAAGGTGGTGATTAAGCAAACTCCAACTAAAAATGAAACTAAACTAAGATGTCCGTGAAGTGTGGAATATTTACAATGGTCCATAGGTATTTAGAGAGGAACAATTCAGCAGAATTATAAAGACTTTCTGAACCTTTTTCTATAAAAGCTATTGTTCTGCATCTGAGCCCTGTTAAGTATTTGTCGTATCTGACAGTTTTGGGAAAGACATGCAGTATACTTAGGAAAAACAATGGTTTATTCAGAAAAATAATTCTGTATGAATTCCAGGTCTCTAATTCTTTTCTGGACACCATCCATTGCACGCCACATGCAGACACGGACACACACACTCACACCAGGGCCAATTTCCCCAGAAGCCAGTTCACCTGCCAGTATGTCTTTGGACTGTGGAACAAAACCAGAGCACCCGGAGGAAACCCATGCAAACATGGGAAGAACATACTGTACAAACTCTGTACAGTCCCTGCAGTATCTCTCCTGTACCGAATGTTCGGTTTCCAAGCTCGTTCGTCACTGAGTCTCTCTGTCTCTCTGCGCAGACCATAAGCCGAGCCTTCATGAACGGCAGCTCCGTGGAGCACATCATCGAGTTTGGGCTGGACTATCCGGAGGGCATGGCAGTAGACTGGATGGGGAAAAACCTGTACTGGGCCGATACAGGGACGAACCGCATTGAAGTGGCGCGCCTGGATGGACAGTACCGCCAGGTCTTGGTGTGTAAAGACCTGGACAACCCCCGCTCCCTAGCGCTCGACCCTGCCAAAGGGTAAGAGGCTTAAACCACTGCCGTCTGAGAAGAAAACCCCTGGGGGTCGCCTTGCTGTTGGTGACCATTTCTTCAACTCAAATTAGTTCTTGAAAGATTTTGCATAAGCATTTTGATCGTTTTCTGCCAGTGGGTGACGATTGTGGTGATATGTACTGTATATCAGTAATAGAGGCACTCTTAGTTTATTATCCAATGTAAAGTCCTCATGTCACAATCGCTTGTTATCCCTGAATCTTGTTTTCCTAATTGGTCAAATGTAACCAAATACATAACAAAAGGAGAGAGAGTTGAGCAGACCCTTCACTCCACAGGGTGATCTAGCTCAAATTATTTAAAAAAAACTTTTCCACTGTTGTTAAGTTAACAACAATTAAAGTAATATTTCAACAAAAAACTCTCAGTTTTATAAACTATATAAAGACCTTTTTTGTCACATTTTTAAAGCTTGTGTCCTGCCAGGTGCTTAAGTACAAATATAATTTGCTCATTAAAAAAAACATTTCGTCTTGTATTTGAAAAAATTTGAAGTTTTCATTTAATTTTTTAGTAAAGCTTCAAGCTTTACTTTTCCTGGTATTTTTGTGTTTGTGCATCTGTTTTTTGTTGACTTTGCAACCTTCTCAATCTCATCTACAGAGACTAAAGGTAGACTATTTTGATGTCATGACTAAATAAAGACATTTTAAAGAACTATGGAACAATGACCTCACTTCTGAATCACTTTAACATTCATGTTCCTTGCATTTTAAATTTCTTGTGTGAACATGTAATAGAATTGTGTGTCATTGTAAGACTGAGATTAAGTAACGTCTTGGACGATCTTTGAATCGCATATCGGAAAGTTTGTTATTCAAGGAATATTTAATTGTGTTTGAGACTAGAGACTAGAGACTAGGTTGCAAACTCTTGTGACAACTTAAATGAAAAAAACAACAACAGTAGCTTTCAGTAAACACTGATTTCTGTAAGTCAGAGGTTTTGGTTTGTCTTGTCCTTTCAATTGGGTTAGTATGAGCAGGCGTTTTACTCAGTAAACATAATATCTTTTAAGTCTAAGTCTACATGTTTTCTTGCTTCTCCTTTCAGCATGGAATAAACCTATTACTTGTTCCTTTGCAGCCTACGCATGCTGACGCAGCCACCCACCTGTACTACTTATAATATCTTTTCTCTTTTTAAGCTACATGTACTGGACAGAATGGGGCGGGAAACCACGAATAGTGAGAGCACACATGGATGGAAGCAACATTGTTACTCTGGTGGATAAACTAGGCCGAGGCAACGGTCTCACAATCGACTATGTGGATCAGAGGCTCTACTGGACAGACCTGGACACCTGCATGATTGAGTCCTCAAACATGCTTGGTAAGATCTCCTCCTAAGTTCCCAACCCATCTCTTGTCTTCAGTCACCCCTTCACTGGCAAAACAGTATCAACGGAAATTTCACAGGTTCACCTTGTTTCTGCTTAGGAAAACAGCCGAAAAACACCTGAGGCTTCCATTTGAATATTGCTGCTTAAGAGCTTCATAATCCTTTCATAACTGCTACACAAGATACTATAATGACATTCATCATGCTTTGAAGGAACATGCGCAAATGAAATAACGTGTGTGTAAGAGGTCATGACATTTGTTTTAGCATATTTTATAGTTCTTGGTATGAGGAGATGCTAAAATGAACGTCATGACCTCTTATGCACGTTATATCATTTGAGAATGTTCCTATAAAGCATTACATATGGGATTATAATGTCTTATAATGCATTATGCATGAGATTATAATGTATTGTGTAGCAGTTATGAAGGGATCATGAAACCATTATGCAGCAACATTCAAATATAACAAAAAAAATTTTTTTTCACAGTTTTTATTCATTTAAGCCAGTGCCTATTTCCGCAGTATTAAATAAACCTTTAGTACAAGCCAAGATACAATGCTGGTACCTGTTTATACAGCTGAGAGGACTGGAGCAAGTTATTCAAGCATACCAAAGCAATGTCAGCAGCTGAGACTTGAACCCCCAGTCTTCTCATAATGGGTTATGAGCTCTATACACTACTCTGTGCTGCAAATTTAACATTGTTAGAAAGGGGGGTCTGCTTCAGAAAGCACACAGTGTTTCATTTTTTCCTTAGCTGGAATAGGGAACATTGAAAAGAGTAATGTGCTGTAGTGTTAAGGATGAGGCAGAGCAAAAAAAAACCTTGATAGACTTGAAATAAGCCCTTTGCCTCTACAGGGAGAGATGAGGTGGTTCATGCCTCTCAAACTCCTTTCTGCAACCTTAAAATAAGTCTGCTTAAGTCATAAGAGCGATAAATGTATTTGGCATTTAGATTCTGTGTTTCTAAGGGGCTGATCATAATGTCAGTGACCATGGGAATACTGCAGTGTGCTTTCTCTTGGATTCACACAGGGCAGGAAAGAGAAATCATAGCAGATGATCTTTCCCACCCGTTTGGGCTGACTCAGTACCGTGACTTCATCTACTGGACTGACTGGACCCTGCAGAGCATCCAGAGAGCGGACAAGAGTAACGGGCAGAACCGGACCGAGATCCAGGGCCATCTGGAATACGTTATGGATATTTTAGTGTTCCACTCCTCGCGCCAGGATGGCTGGAATGAATGTGCGCAGAATAACGGGCAGTGTGCCCACCTCTGTTTGGCCGTACCTGAGGGATATAAGTGTAGATGTGCTTCCCATTACACTCTGGATGCCAATGGCAAAAACTGTAGCTGTAAGTTTTTCTTTTTCCCCAGTTTCTCTTATTCTTCTGCCTAGATGTCTGTTTCCACTTTGTGTCTCGCATTTACCTGTTCTACGTTTTGTCTGACTTTAACTAAGGGTACATTAGTATGATTATAACTGCTCACTTCCCTGGTGATTCTTACCACCCTTCTCCCTGCTTACAGTTTAGAGAATTGCTCATCTGGCTGTTAAGTGAAAAATGGGATTGAAATGAAATTACTAGTAGTATCTAAAAAGAAAACGTTTTGCAGCTTCTAAAATTGATGTACCTGGTGCCACTCTGGGGGGGTCACCTTTTCCTCATAAAATGCTCAGGTATCTTCAAGGCACTCTCAGAAAGCTTGTGAAGATACTATTCCAGAGACTTACTTCATCACTCTGCTTTTCCGCTTTTTGCCTTTTGTTAAGTCCAGAGTGGAAACTGTACATAAAGTAGTACCACGTTAAATACTAAGTTAAACATAATATTGGAAAAATGTTAAATCATCTAAGGAAACAAAACTGGTCTTGTAAGAACATTTAGATCAAACTTTATTAAAACTGAAAATGCAAAATGTTCAACAATAATTTTGCAGTACAGTGTATTTAGGTAAACCATTCAATGTGTGTGTAAATTTACAAACAGATTAAAAATACCACATCAAACAGGGCTCTAACCTTTTCAAAATTCTTCTTAATAACCCCAAACTAAAACTGGTTACTAGAGCCAGTCAGATCACTCCTTCTGAGTGCCACCTCAGGGCCCAAACCTGTTTCTTTCAGCTGCCGTAATGATGCTGCCATAGGGGAAATTAAGATGCTGGAGAAACTGGTTAATGCAAAGCTGCTGTGAGGTGGAAATGGCATGCTTAGAAGAGCTGAAAATGAATATACAAATATCATTTCAATGAAGATAGAGGAAGGAGGAGGACTGGTGATTTAAACCCTGACCATGAATGTGTATTGCCGAACACTTTCTAATTTAATGTTTCCCTGAGACTGCTATCCTCATATCCTCGTTTTCTGTTGTTGAGAAGCAATGCACAGCATGTTTTGTCTAAAAGTCTGTGAGTCACTGCGTTTCATAACAATCTGCATTCCAGCCATGTCTAGGTGGACTGGCTATATCAAATCCAGGCCTTCTGGCTCCTGGCCACATCGAGCACTAGGCAAATGGAACACAGGGGTGGAGAACTCAGAAACCACTGATTTTTGGATCTGCGCTTCATATGTATTGAACATAAGCAAAGCATTTAATATTGGGGATTGCTCAAGGACTCTTTTTTGGCTGAGGATTAAGGCCCTTTTCTGCCCTAATGCATACCTGTCTTTACTCTGTAATGCTCTTTGATTGAGTATTATAAGAGGATTACAGTTTGTATCATCAAAAGAAGTTCTCTTTCTCTCAAAACAAGTAAAAAAGAAATATACAAGTCTTTGATTAAATCCAAATGAAAATGTTGGATATGAAGGTTTGGCCTTTTATAAAGGCAGATATGGGAGACTTATTGGGTCCAAAGACACCTGCAGTAGTTTATGATGAACATGTATGGAGCATAGAATTTGTATTCAGGATTTAGGTTACATGGTCTTTCATGATACTAAAATCTATATTATAATGAACCCCTAATTACAATGCAAATAGTAATCAAATATTGAAATAAGTAGTGCAGCACACTTTTCTCTCAAAACCTCCCTGAGATATAATCAGGGCATTTCTACACTAATAAATGCAAGACCGATGACTTTTTATTACTGTTCAGATTACAGGATATCTTGTTCTAATACTTACCAGTTTTCTGAATGTGGTCTTTACTGCCTCATAGGATCCCCAATCCACAGCTGTTTAGTGACTGGATGATTAGTTTCTAAGAGTTCACTGTTAGATAATTTGAGTACATTTAGAAAGGTCTAATTATAAATTAGATGAAGCAATTACAGTATGAACCATCTTTGCTGCAAAGATTGCTAATACCTTAATAGTCTAATTCAACAACAGCTATCTAGAGTTTACAGATGGGTGATTAGGTAGCCACTTAAATGTCATCAAAGCATTTACTACACACCTGGAATCACACAGATGTTCTGTGGGACAAATATATCTCTGTCCTGACTGTAACTAAACTGAATTTGAATTTGCATCCCCTGAGTCTTGTTTGCTTGTCCTGAAGATGTTCCCTTGTATTGCTGCAGTCACCTGTCTTCAGGATTTGCAAACCTGAATCAAATCCCCCTCTAATAATTTCTGTTCCAGGCTAAAAAGATTCAAATCCAGTTAATCCATCCCAGTATGCTGTTCTGGGTCTCGGAAACAATAGGACAGCCATTTATATCATTTTGTTTTAGACATGTTGACTTCCTCAATTAATGCTCCCCAACATTTTGCAGCTCCTTCTAGCTTCCTCCTGTTCAGTCAGAAAGCCGCTATCAGTCGGATGGTGCTGGGAGAGCAGAGCCCAGACATCATCTTGCCCATTCACGTGCTGAGGAACGTCCGAGCTATCAGCTATGACCCTGTGGACAAGCTCATTTACTGGGTGGATGGACGACAAAACATCAAGAGAGCAATGGACGATGGCTCACAGGTAGCAACTGAAATATCATCACAGCGTTTATTACATGCTAAAATTGGACTAGGGAATTGCTTCTTGGGCCGCATGCTAGGACAGTGGTTAGCATCGCTGCTTTGCAGCTGTGGGGCCCTGGGTTCAATTCCTGACTGAGGATGCTATCTGCGTAGAGTGTGTGTGCTCACCCTGTGTTTGTATGTGTTTCCTCTGCTTGCTCCAGTTTCCTCCCACAGTCCACAGACATGCTGGCGTCTGGGCAAATTGCCTCTGGTGTGAGTATGTGTGTGTGTTTGCCCTGCTGTGCCTTGTGTCCATTGCTTGCTGAAATTCACCTGAATTGGGTGAAATGGTTAGAAAAAAGGGTGGATGTAATTATATCTTCGTAGGTATATGCCAAAGGTCTAAAAAAGACCCAAGTGTTAATTCAGTTCTATAAGGCATTATATTTTTTGCAAAGGGGTAATTATGTAGTAGAAAACATCTAGCTTTATTTTTCATATATCCAGTTTTCATCAGCGTCCTTCTGCTTCTTCTAGGCTTTCGTGGTGGTGTCTTCCTCCGGGCACCTTCAGAACCCTGACAAGCAGCCTCATGATCTCAGCATCGATGTGTTCAGCCGGACGGTGTACTGGACATGCGAGGCCACCAACACCATCAACGTTCACCGGCTTGATGGCAAATCTATTGGCGTGGTGCTGAGAGGGGAGCAGGACCGGCCTCGCGCTATTGTGGTCAATGCAGAGAGAGGGTAAGGCAGCCTTGGGCCTTTGTTACACTGTGTTACACCTTCTCAGTAGAGCTGGCAGCTGAGTCTGAAATCAACCTTGGAGTTTGGGGCCTGAATATACTTCAGAAGATGATAATAGAGTTACTCCTGCATTGAGTGAAGTTGTACGGTTGGATCCAGCATCATAATTTATTTGGTAGTCTGTAGCAGACAGCAAAATGTTTGCAAAGTAAGAGGAAGACAAATGTACCTGTGGATAAAGAATGGAACCACTCAGATATAGTCCTTCAAGTATAGTAGCTTCACTCAAATTAAATTCACAATGAAGCAGCATTATAAAGAGCATGAAGAGTGACAGTCCTGAGTGGTGGAGGACTCTCAAGAAGAGGAAAAATGGATGATAAACGAGGGAGATGTTGTGCAGTGTGCTGTTAGAGGAGGACATCTGCGGATTTGATTGTGCAGTGAATATTTATTTGTACGTTTTATTTTTAAAACTGGTTACTTTACTTAATGTGGCACTTTTAAGAAGAGTAATTGGCTTATGATTGGTCATTTGTGATGTGGTACTGTATTTACTTTTTGACACAGGAGATACTGTTTAGTGTGTTTCAGAGGTAAATGAACCACTCCCTGTGTAAGCACTAGAATATTCTGAAATCCTCTTGAGCAGCTTCCATATCCATGTGTTCAACAGATGGACATATGATTTTTTTTCCGTGTGGTTGAGTGTGGTCAGGGGTTTGGTTGTCTGCTCTGTAATTGCCCGCCCATTGTTAGTGTCACTGCCATCACAGTTAGCACAAGTTCCCTATTTATAGCATTCCTGGATATGCTTGGGTGTGGTAGCCATTGACCTTTGGCATAATATCGGAGGCAAAGGAGAAACGAACAAGCAAGTGTGTACTATAAAACAAAACAAAGCATTCACAAGGCAGGTAGGAGAAGCAGATGCAATTACGACGAAGGTGGTTTGTTTTTCACATACAGTAACGCTCACATGAAAGAACGCAATTGCTAACATGCTGTTTTCTAACTTGCTTCGGAGAGTGTGCCTTTGAAGTAAGACGTGTATCTCATTGACAAGTGCTTATTTTTTCATTTACTTAAATCCAGGCAGGGTGTGTGGAATTCCCTTGAGTATGTGCATCGCTATATATATATACACACTACTAAAGCTTAGTGAATGGAGATTTGTTCATTAAAATGAAGGGTTATAGTGTAGGATAAAGAGAAAATAAATGTCCTCAAAGAGAGCTTGAAAAAAAAAGAAGCATAGATGTCAGGGTGAATTTGTTAGCATATGTTTTTTTTTTCTGTAGTAAGGATATGTTTTCAAATTGGAAAGACAGTTTTTCTAGCTTTTTTAATAGCCAAAATCCTTTGTCTAATTTGTGGGGACTTTGCGTCAGATATTGAAGGAAAATAAAATACAGCCTTGGCTCGTTGATTATGATGTTTATAAAGGGGCAGCGCTAAATTGCAAGCAGATGATTGCAGGTTTTTTCTTATTTTTAAACTCGCAAATACCACAAAACCAGCTGCTCTTTTTGGAGCACACCAGCTGCGCATCATAAGATTAATGTGACATCTATCAAAACAAACTGAAAAACACCTCTACTTAATGAGCACGTGCAGTCCTGCAGTTGTTTCTCAAGACGCACAGCTGAATGTTTCAGTAACCCTGCGTTTACCAGCCATGACAATCTGAACAAGCTGCCTGGCTGTAGGCCCTTTGTCATTTTCATTTGTAGTCAATCCCATCTCTCCATGAGAACGTCAATATCAAAGGTTACATCCTCTTTATTTCCTTTGGGCCATCTTTGGAGTGTGGGAGGAAATCGGAATACCCGCAGGAAACCCAAACGGATACGAGGGAGATCATACAAACTCCACGCAGACAGCGCCCCAGGAAGCCCTGCGAGGCAGCAATGTCAACCACCGCGCCACCGTGCTTCTCTCCAATATCTTGCCACCTTTATTTTACAGAACAGAAAGCAATTACACTGAAATCAAGGGCTACGTTTTGGTCCAGTGCAATTTCTTGGTCTTAACAATTGCTGTACTGCGGACCCCCAGGTACATGTACTTCACCAACATGCAGGAGAGGTCTGCAAAAATCGAGCGTGCTTCCCTGGATGGCACTGAGCGCGAGGGCCTCTTCACCACCGGACTGATCCGACCCGTCGCCCTGGCCGTTGACAACAAGCTGGGGAAGCTCTTCTGGGTGGACGCTGATCTGAAACGCATTGAGAGCAGCGACCTGTCTGGTGAGTGCATGGGCTAACACAGTGGGCTGTGGCACAGGACCGCTGAGGAGCATGTGGATTGTTTTTACAAGAATCCTGAAAAGTAAAAACGATGTTTTTTTAAAAACCTTTCCAAGATCTAACTCATGAAGACCTGTCCTCTTGCTGTCCACTTCAGAATGTACAGTATTTGAAGGTATGACAGGATAGAAGTTTGACTTTTCTTTAAAAAATAAAGCGTAAGTGGGGTTTTAGACTTGAGAGTTTTCTAATAGTGTAATTCGAATTGTTCCACTTTCACATTGAAGAAGCTTTTATACAGAATACACTGCACCTGGAACCAAATGGATGTGAAGAGCAGTAGTCAGATTTGTGGCTGTGAAAGTGTTGTGGTGGGATGGCACAGCCCAGGCTTGGTAATTAGTCTTTTTCTGCCCTACCCTTTTCCTTTTCTCCATCTGATTAGCTCCCTTGAACATTCATGATGAAAGTGGGCTAAAGTGCCCTGAGATAATGCATCCATAACATGGAAGATATCTGGCCTTTACCAAAGAAATCGCCGTCTTTGATCTAGTCACAGCAACTTGATCTTTTGAAGTTTCTTGAATGTCTTGAGAGCATACTGCATCTCTGCAGGTCCAGATACCCAGAGCTGCTAGCAGAACTGACATGCCTTACTTTTCCATTAATTCTTTCCAGTAAACTGTTATTTACTGCTCCCTTTCCTCTATTTGTAAAATACCAAGTAATCCTTCTGTGCCAAAGACTGTAAGTTATAATACATTGGTTATATCATGTGACTGTACTCTGTATGAGGTGGCATCTAAGAACATTCTTTTGTACAATACAATCATTTGAGATTCTTGGTATGAAAGGTTCTCTATAAATTAAAGTTTGATGTTGTAGAGGTATGTTTTATATCAGTAGACACCAAAAAACAAATACCTTTACACTTATTAATAGATTAAATGTTTGCATAACACTGTGATGTTGAACAGACACGCTACTTAACACAGCTGACCACTGTTACAATTGTTTTAAAATATGGATTTTTATATCCACATACATAAAGTCACCTGACAAAATCAAAGAGGACATAATCTCTGTTGAGAGTTAAGATCTGAAGATTGCATCGCACTTTCAGAATTTGCTCCATCAAAGCACACTCCGTCCACTCTGCTGTCAGTGAAGGACCGCCTGCAGTTGTAGTACCTGCAACTTTATGATTCAATTCCAGAAGCATGGCAAAATCCAACTGTTTCTTACTCTTCCCAGGTTCCAGTGGAAGTGATATGTGATTTGATCTTCTTTATCCCTGAGCTGATTCATGACCAAAGCTATATGAGTTAAAATATGTCAACAATTGTTACTAAGCTTGATGGGGTTTTTTTTTCTCGAAATTGTGCAGCCTAGAGACCAGGAGGCTTTGTAATTTTGGGTACTTCTTACGATTGCACTGATAAGTAATGCATCACAGATACTTTTCTAGGGCACCCAGTGTTGATTGAAGTGATATATGTAGGAGGGCTTGTCTGTGTAGACAAGAGGGAACTACATCTGCTTAAGAAGACAGTTTTTGGTGGGGATGAAATGATTACAGGAGACTTCAAAAGAGGCTGTCATTTCATCTTTATTGTAATTTGGCAGGTGCCAGACAACTAGGTATACTCCAGATGCAGTACAAAGGTTTGATGTCTTCAGCCTGATGAGCATACCTTAAATACAGTCCACTGATCAATCAGCAGATCATAGTCGACTTTCATTTTTGTTTTACAGTTGCCTTTTCCTGCTGTAAATCAGGTGACACGTCATTTGCAAATAATTTAGCTTCATCGGAGATTCCTAAAACAATGGTGATATTGAAGAGATTCGGCTTGCCAGTTGTCCCTGAGACCTACAGTACATAGACATTTCATCTCTAGCATTTCCTGTAAATAGGAGCCCTAAATCTCTGCCGAGGAAAAGGTTCTTTGTGCACCTTGGACTTGACTGCTGGGAGAACCTTGAAAAATGAAGTGACTTCATCAAAGCTAACTTTACAACACATAAACATTTGTGGAGGCATATAACAAGGAAACAAAAACATTCTTCATACACTTCAAATACCAAGGCTTATATCTCGAACTTTGTAGTGCGGATGTTCACAACAACTTTTTAAATTATTTTTATATACTGTCAAGCAGAAATTCTACACTGACGTTCTCCTTTCCAATGATCCCAAGAACTGTTGCCCAATTTGATTAATAATTGCCACATTGCCAAGCCTAGTACATCCTCTGTGTTTACATTGCATGTAACCGGCTTTGACGTGGACAGGAACATGATGTTTACACTCAGGCTCTGAGGAAGTGTCAGTCTTCTTCTGGGCCGTCCCAAAGGGCCTCCTTATCTTCTCTGACAACATAGACCAATTGGCACACAGAGAAATCCTGCAGAAGGTTACAGGTTATAATGATTAATAGAAGTGTAATTATCATATCACAATCAGTGAGTTGCAGAAAGTGTGATAAAGTAACCACTGGTATGACTAGCTCGTTTTATGGCCCCTGGATAAATGTGGACCTTCCCATTTTTACTTCAGTTGCAAAAGGCAGCTTTGAACAACATTTTCTAGCCTTAAGATCAAAGCTGATATTGTGGCAGATAAATTTAAACAGAAACAATGAAAGAGAACCATGTGCTGCACATGCACAGACTACATCTCAGATTGTGATATAACTGGAAAGAATGTGAAATTATGAAATGTTGAGGCCCAATACAGACTTCTTCAGAAAGTTTTACCAAAAGGCTTCTCCAGTTAAGGGGATTTTGCTTGTAATGACATAAGGAAGCATTCCAGTGCCATTTCTTTTTTCCTCCAGCGTAGACACTTCCACTGAATAAAAGGGGAAGCATTTTTTATTACAAAATTTGCATGTGCTTCTTCGCTGCAATTTTGTAGTTGTACCTTCCTCTACAAGTGATCTAGAGCTATGCCCGTGTTAAGTATAATGTGCAATTGCAACTTGGTTATATGCATCTCCTGTTGCTCTTTAAAACAGGAGCAAACCGCATCACCCTGCAGGACTCCAACATTCTGCAGCCCATGGGGCTGACTGTGCTTGGAGAGCACCTGTACTGGATTGACCGGCAGCAGCAGATGATTGAGCGGGTGGACAAGCTCACTGGGGAGAAGAGGACACGGATCCAGGGCAGGATCTTCCACCTCACCAGCATCCACGCTGTGGAAGACATGGATGCCACGGAGTTTGGTAGGTTCTCGCTCTTGTCGTTTTTCTGCCTTACAAATTGAGAAACACCTGCAGAGGATGTTTAATCTAGGTCTCTGTTATGTTTCTGTTTCTCCTCGGGGGAGAATCTGCAGCTAAATGCTAATTGTTGCTGCTTCCTCCAGCATCACACCCCTGTTCCCGTGACAACGGAGGCTGCTCTCACATCTGCATTGCTAAGGGAGACGGGACTCCTCGCTGCTCCTGTCCAGTCCACCTTGTCCTGCTGCAGAACCTGCTCACCTGTGGAGGTACGCAGAGATCCCCCTGCAAAGTTTTAGGGCAACGATCTTGAACTCCTAATTTTAAAATGCTGTAATGAGCTTACTTCCCCAAGACAATTCTTGGATAAAAATTGCCGCCCTCTCAACCTTCCAATAAGGTCTTGGGTCCAGAAAGTCTGTACTCTCTCAGCTGTCAGCCCTGCAAATTTCAACACACCCAGTCAAGCAGACACGTGAATGCCTTTAAAACGTGTCACAAATCATTATGCTTATTTTAATATAATAAGCTCCTACTTACTGTATGTTCTTGTCTTTATCAACATGCTATTCATTATCGGTAATTTTTATTATCTTTCAGTGATTTATCATTTAGCTTTGTGGGTGCACATTCAAGGGTTAAATCTGCTTTGACACTTGTAACCAAGGAACAAGCACTGTTACTGTGGTGGGACTCTTACACAGATAGCTGCAAATGTTTCAGCTCCCTCTTGTGGAAAAGAATGGGTCTTTTGTTTCAGGGGAGTCTGAGAGATTGTGGTTTAGTTATTTAAATAAAAAACACAAATGATAACACTTATAAGAAATGTGTACACATGCTTGATTTAGTTTCAAAAGACCATATGACATGTTTCAAATGAAATCCTGACTCTTTATTTGGGTGTGAGACTCTGAGGGCCTCACAGCTGGGTTATGTCCATTGTTACCACATGTTAGGGAGATATGTAGATAAGCAATTTGCATATAGATGTTACTTGGGAAACTGCTTGTGTCTACAGACAACAAAGCCACACAGGTGCACTGGAAGGTAATATACACAGGATTAAATTGTATTACATGTATATACAGCACCAAATACTGCACTGTGTGCCCTACCAAACTCCAGGGGGAGGCCCTGTAAACAAATCACCAGAAAGTACAGTATAGCTGTGACCCCCACTTTTCAGTTTTTATCAATGAAAAACTCTCCTGATATAAAGCACAATGTTATGTTCTCAAATATAGTACTTTTTGACTGAATTCTAGGGATATTAGAGTAAAGGGAGATAAAAATGTTTAAATGTTATATTCCAGAATATTCTGTTTTTTTCTTCTTCTTGTACACCAAGAAGAAAAATACCTAAATAGAAATGAAGCTTCAACAGATTGAAAGTATTTCTTCCCTACATTGTGGTCACCAACAAAAGTCTTGTGATGGTATATTAAAGGTCAAAACACACAAAAGTTGCTGACTGGAAGGTATCCTTGAAATCATAGAAAAATATGGCATGTTTTGAAATATAATTACCAAGAAACAGAAACGCTCAGTACAACCATCTTAAACAGAGGCTCTCCTTCTCCTGGACGTTCGCTTCAATGAACATGTGTTGAATGGCCATGTGGACAGGGCACACCTTGTTACAGGAAGCAAGACCAGTCCACTAGTGGGTTGGGAAGCTGACTGTCCTGCACTGTTATTTGAGGGCAGAGTAAACAGCTGTGAAGAGAAGCTTTCTGTATTGAATGTTGGTAGATTTTATACTTATTTTTAATGACTCTTATTTGCTTGTGATGATTCTGTTGGACTTGATTTATTGATGATGAATTCCATCACTAATTACATTTTAGAATGTCATTTTTCAAAATGGAATGGGTCCCTTTCGATTTGATGGCAGACACCTCGCCTTTACACCTGTTCCTTCACCTTGGGATCCACGCGTATTTTTATCACACCTTTCTCCAGTGCACCTCACACATACTGTCCTTCTTTTGTACCCTTGAAGTATATGAAAATATCCCTCCATCTATTTTCTATCCCATCGTCATTTCCATCCATCAGTTCAGGATCGCAAGGGAGCCTGAGCCAACCTTGGCAAGCAATGGGCAAAGGCAGGGTACACCCTGGATGGGACGTTTGTACATCACAGGGAAACATAAATATGAATATTATTTTGCATATTAAATTGGCATTTGACTCCCCTGTTTGTTTGTTTTTTGTCTTTAATGTACATTGCACACTGATGAATGTATGTTCTGATCCCGTGTGCCTGGCAGAGCCGCCCACCTGTTCGCCGGAGCAGTTCACCTGCGCGACGGGCGAGATCGACTGCATCCCCATGGACTGGCGCTGCGACGGCTTCGCCGAGTGCGACGACAACAGCGACGAGGAGGACTGCCCCGTCTGCTCCGCCTTCCAGTTCCAGTGCGAGAAGGGCCAGTGCATCGACGCCCGGCTGCGCTGCAACGGAGAGGCGGACTGCACGGACAGCTCTGACGAGCAGGACTGCGACAGTACGCCCTCCCGCCCGTTCGCCCGCCCGCTCTTTCTCCTCTCTCTCTCTCTCTCTCTCTCTCTCTCTCTCTCTCTCTCTCTCTCTCTCTCTCTCTCTCTGCCCGCCAGTGCCCGAGACTAGGGCGACTTCCTGTCCAGTTGTGGTCTGTGCGTTCTTTCGTGGAAAGTGTGTATTTTTTTGTTCAAAAATAACGTGACACACGTATATTAGGTGCCATAAATAAACTCTCGGATACCTCCCTTTGCAGCTATCTGCCGTCCAAACCAGTTCCGCTGTGGAACCAACCAGTGCATTCTGAAGAAGCAGCAGTGCGATTCCTTTTCGGACTGCAGCGATGACTCCGACGAGCTATTCTGTGGTGAGTTATGGGCCTTTGAGGACTGAGCATGGAGCCGTTGTGGGGATGATGTCATGAGTCTGAGATCACTCACTTGGATATTCTCTGTACTTAACACGATCTTGATTTCTTACTGCTCTGCCCTAAGTAAGAAAGAATGCAAAAATCTGAGATCAGATTGTTTGAAATGTCACTTACTGTAGAGGACACTACTCGACTCGTGACCTGTTGTGTATTTTTAAAGCACACAACCAACTTACAATGTGGTTAAAATCCTTTTAACCTGAACAGGCGACAACAATGCAGACATTCGATGGTCAGTGGAAGCATGTCATCTTTCAGAGGCTTCTTTTAAAATGAAGTCCTCCTTACTCAGCTCTTCATTCGTGCCATCTGGAAAGCAGTGTAAACAGAGGAGAGTCAGTTTTGTAAGATGAAGTGGTTCAATGCATTATGCATTTTTAACACGGCTGAGTTCCCTGCTTTCTCTCGTGCTTACTAACTTTTCAGTCTTCACTGTATGATTCTGTGCTCACTGTATCTCAATCTATTTTGGCAGAGTATAACTCCCCGCCAAGCGATCTTCAGGCTCACAGCAGCACCATCGGACCAGTCATTGGGATCATTCTCTCAGTCTTTGTTATGGGAGGCATGTACTTTGTGTGTCAGCGTGTGGTCTGTCGCCGCTATAAGGGCCCCAATGGAGCTTTTCCAGCTGAGTACATCAGCGGGACTCCCCATGTTCCCCTCAATTTCATCGCACCGGGAAGTTCACAGCATGGCACTTTTACTGGTAAGAACTTCGACTCGCCAGCTACAGGCACAACTTTTCCCTTTGTACTTATTCCCTTCTCTCTACTTTCTTATCCATTTCTTCAAACACTGGAGTCGTTAATTCTGTGAAATACTTGAAGTCAGATAACAAAGGGTCTGGCATTTGTCCTGCACATTTTTTTTTAACTGCTAAGGCATTGAAGGAGATGAATGTTGAAACATCTGTTACCAAGCCTGATAGGAAAACGTCTCAAAGCCTTTTCTTTTGCGCCAGGTTACAATTTACTCCATATGCTCTGCAATACCCAGTGCTAATTCTGGGTTCTGATAAATCAGTGAGGGAAAACGTTGCCTCAGATACTGTCTCATCTAGCTTTCAAAAGGCAACATGTTCTTTCTCAAAAGAAAATGCTACGTATGTTGTTTAAGATTTAGTTGGTCTGTAAATTACACTGGGGTCCTCCAATCATGAAGCACAGATTTTAAAGTACGTGATTCCAGGGTGACTCCTAAACTACATGTCTCAAATCCTCATACTTACACTCCACTGTTTTTTTGCACTGAACCCACAGTACTGCCAGTACTTGGGTTTTGCACACCTCTGCTGTCTGAAAGGTGCTGAAGATTACAGCTGTTACCCATGTTCCAAATTGTCTTCAATATATGTCGTTTATTATGTCATCATTATGCCTTCAGTATATTATCTGTTATGACAGATGTCATGTGAGGAAAACACGTTCAAGGCTTCTCGCGGACTTGAGGTTTACAGTTTCTACTCATAGGGCAAAGCTTGCAAAACACTGCTGAACTGGGGGCTGAGGAATGATCCCGGCCATACTGCTCACTCCTGGCCCCACTGCAGAACGGGCTGCAGTCACGAGGAGCTGTGTCCATCTGACTGGTGCTTTAAAGGTGCTCTGTTCCAGTTCGAGGCTCATGACTGGCGTGGTCACAGGGAGATCAGATGAGATTGTGGGTGCGCCCCAAGGGGCTGTCTCAGATTAATGTGGGTGTGCTTGACTGATGAACTGCCAACCCCAAAGGGCAAAGAACTGAAACTGGCTATGTTGTATATTTAAAACAATAGGATGCCAACCTTAGTGGGTGGCACCACTGAATGGAAGTGGTAACACATTGTACAGTAGATGCTTAAAGCCGGTGAGGTGGGACTATCTCAACTTCCAGGCGCTTTGCCTCTCTGCTGTAAACCCTCCACCCTCAGCGTGTGTGTAACGTCTGACATTGGCGTGTCCGTGTGTGACTGCCCACACAGGTATCTCCTGCGGGAAGTCCATGATGAGCTCCATGAGTCTGATGGGCAGCAGTGGCAGCGGGGCTCCGCTCTATGACAGGAACCACGTGACAGGGGCGTCCTCCAGCAGCTCAGCCAGCACGAAAGGGACTTTCTACCCTCAGGTACCTCACAGCTTTCTACAGCGCAACACAGGGGCGTGAAGAGAAGTGCTGTTCTGGCAATCGGGAGAATCAGGGGCCCGGGTTCATACTTTAAGTTGTGCACTTAAATAATTGTGTGTTCATGAAAAGTTAAGACATAAAAGAAAGCATCTTAAAGGCAGTGCATCTTTACTGTTTGGGGTTATGTTTTGACTTTGCAAATGTCCATTATTTGTGCATTAGAAAAAGAAAATGGTGCACTCTAATTCATGCAGGTAAATTATACCAGCAGTGTTTTGTCACTCCTTTGAGGGATTTCTCAAAGGAAAAATTCAGTTGCTTGCGTCTATGAAGCTACTCATTTATAATCAAGTTAATTGTACATCCATTTGCATCTGTTGAAGAGTAGGCTGATTTGTTTTGAAGATTTATAGTCCCTTATAAATTTATGAAGCAGGTATGTTGCCAAATTGGAACTGGGAGCGTTTTATATTTCTAAAATTTCTGTTTGGATAAAGCCAAGACTAGTGTTGGGGCACGTGGTTATCCAATAAGTCAACACCTCTTTAGTTTTTCAATAAATTATAACTTAGAAACAAAATCTCTGCTGGAAACGGAAAGCTTACTTTTATCTTTTGATCTGAGAAGACTGTCCTTTTGGACTTAACATTTAAACATAAGGAAATCAGACTGTGCAGAGGAAACTGCAATTTCTGTGGTATCCTAAAAACATTTCAGATTACAGTTTTGAAACACAGCAACAAATTAAGCAGGCATGTGAGTTCTCCTCTACATTAAAGGAACACTTAGATGATTTTCCGAAAATACCAGATTAAGAGATTCACTTGCCTTAGTGACGTAATAAACTAAAATGACAACTTTTTAAGCCAGTTTTCCTATTTATGAGCGAAGTGTTGCCGCAAGGTATGTGTAACACTGCAATATTTTGTGTTTTTGTTAAACAAAAACTGCAAAGTTTTCTACACATGTCTATATGCATAATATAATCAAAAAGAAGAAAAGCTTCTGATTTTATTTTAAAAAGTGCAACCACTCTGGACCCAGTGTTGACTGTTTAAGCAGAGAGAAGTTGGGAATTAGAACCAGCTCCCATTCTTGACTCAGCGTTTCCTGTTCACTTTTTGAGATTTTGGTGATGTACAGTATCTTGCAGTGTACAGATGTATACACATCTGCATACCGCAGACCACAAGCTTTTATCCCCTGCCAACCCACAGATATAAACGCCTTTTCTTGTCTGTTGGTTTGATTCCTTAGATTTTGAATCCACCTCCATCACCAGCTACTGACCGCTCTCTGTACAACACAGAAATATTTTACTCCTCCAACAGCCCCTCCACAACAAGGTCTTACAGGTACGTAAGAACCATCAATTTCCATCCTTCTCTTTTCTGACCTATGCTTCCAATTCAGGGCCGTGGAGTAGCCAGGGCCTATCCTGGAAAGCAACGGGCGCAAGGCAGGGTCCGTCCTGGATGGGCTGCCATTCCATCGCAGGCCATCGTCCTTATTTATTGAATTATTATAAGTCGCATGCCATAGTTTTATACAGAGCAGCTTAAAGAGATTATGAAAGTGTACTTTATCGGTCTTTCAACTTTGGAAGTGCCAATCGATTTTTTAAAATACTCGGCTTTCAGCCAGCAGCTACCTCTCCTGCCCAGGAGAGTGGGCGACACGCTGCCGTCTTCCTCTACCGTTCCTGTTCTGTTGGTCACCTGACACACTGCCCCACAGCACCTGACAGGAGAGTTTGTGCTGACTGGAGGGGTCCGCAGCTCTCTCACTGATGTCACTGCAGGCCTGCAGGTTCCTGGCAAGCCACCGTTTGCCAGAAAGCTGAAAGGGCCCAGCCTGCCCTCTTAGCCAGAGGCTGGCTAATATTAACCCTACCTTGGCGATGCTCTCCCAGGTGTGCTTCTCCGTTTGGCAGCTGATTAGTGACGTGACCCAGTAGCCTGCACTCTGGGAAGCGGCTTGAGCCACTCAGGAGCGCCAGTTTCAGCTCGACTGTGTCCATACTCGTGTCCTCGGGCTTTGATTCCTTCTTGTTGGCTTGACTTGTTCTCAGGCCCTATCTTCTGCGAGGCATTGCCCCTCCCACCACTCCCTGCAGCACGGACGTGTGCGACAGTGACTACACCACCAGCCGCTGGAAGACCAACAAATACTACATCGACCTGAACTCGGACTCCGACCCCTACCCTCCCCCCCCCACGCCCCGGAGCCAGTACCTGTCAGCGGAGGAGAGCTGCCCCCCCTCGCCCTCCACCGAGAGGAGCTACTTCCACCTGTGCCCGCCCCCTCCTTCACCCTGCACTGACTCCTCGTGACCCTGGGCACAGCCCCCGCTGCACACCTGTAAATAATTTTAAATATGAACAAATCAGATAATTATATTTTAGTAATTTTCACTAATGGTTGTTTGTTTGGGAACGTTCGGGGTTTAATTTGGAGGGGAGGGGGGGAGTTGATAAGTGTGTGTACAGTACTTCTAAAGTGAAGTCTGTCAAGCCATGTGAAATCTTTGCACAGCAGAAGTGTATTTATAACTTTTTTTTAAATTGTTTCTGTTTCTTCACAACATCCCCAGCTGTCCCCCAAGGGCGTGGCACAAGCCACCATTGCACTTGGCTGAGTGTGTTGCCCATGTGAGAGAGAGTCCTTTTTTTTGTTTTTTTTGTACGTTATTTTTCTTAAATAAGGAAAGAAAATGCCAGCATTCTTTCCCATCACTTGGACAACACTAAAGCTTCTACACATCTTTTACGTGTAAATAGAAAACTTTCAATAATGTGTTTAATATTTCAATACAGTGGCCATGACTCTTTACAGGCTGAAATTTGTATCTTATTTTGCACACATACTGTAATCCCACAATAAGATCCAAGTAACTTTTATCCTCCAACAGGCTAAAGTGTTTTACTCTGGCAAAACAGTCTCTGGAATCTACCATCTTCCTTCGCACAGTGACAAAGTACCTCTGAAAGATATTTATAGCATGGCTCCAAGGTTTCTGATTTTGACATTGCAAGTTACAGAAGGTACTACTACTAGACAGGGCCAGTAGGTGGATACGTCTGGTTTTATTTTGGACATTAAATGCCCATTTACATGTAAGTAGCTCTTGCACCTGTGTATTAGGTGTAAAGGTATGTTTAACCATAGAGCATACTGTATACCTCATTTTGAAGCTAGGAAAATTGCAAGGTCTCTTGAATATTTTAGTTTATTCTTTTTTATATGTTTTTTTAAATGGTAGAGGATTTTAGGGAGCATTTTGCAGACATATGTATTGGGTCCCTGTACCTGAAAAAAAAGCGTTTTTACAAGTTTATTAAGGGTCACAAAAGGAAATCAAGAGATAACACATCTAGGACTCAGCATAAGAAGCATGATAAGGTGTCTGTCTGGAACAAGCTGCCCGGCAGTGTTATTGAAACCCAAACCTTGTGTTGGTTATTTAAATTAACAGCAGGATGAGACCCTTGAATGAATTGGATACTCTGTAATCAAGTGAATAAAATGGACCCAGTGCTTGCAACGATGGTAAAAATCTTGTTGGAAAACTATCATAATCTCATGTTCTTATATCCTATCTCTATCTCTCTGTAAACCCTCTAAGACTCATGCATAAGCATCAACAACAGGGAACTTTGTGCAAGAGAACACCGTTCTATACTGTATCTGCTAAGGTTGCGTGTGTTAGGAATGATATTTACAAAACTATTCAGAAATGTTTATAAGACCTTTCAACTACAGTTATTCATCATCTTATATGTTTGTTAAACACCTATCCTAGCAAGAGGGAGTTCCATTTTATTAAGTTCATTTAGGGTACAGGGTGCTAATACTATTGTCTGTGGTTGCATATAGTCGACAACTCACTTCATGGAGCCACTGTATGTGGCTGTGCTGTTCGGCAGTTTGTGGATAATCACTACCTTTAGAGAGGCTAAGAGATACTGAATGTGACTTCTCAAACTCCTGCACTTCAAAGTTAAAAGTAGTTGCTTGGACAGGTGGACGTTTCACTCCAAAGCAGAAGTTCTGACCAAGGTAAGATCGCCGTTTCATTCCAAAAGTGCACCGCGTGTTTGCGGGTTATTCTGAAGAGTAATATCTCTGCCGGTCAGTCGCTGCTCTGATGACATTTACTGGGGGTTTTGGTGTAGCAGGGTTCATAAGAGGGCCATCATCATTTCAGCCGTACACTGCATTGTAATTATTTGCTGTAAAAACCTGAATAATTGTGAACCATGAGCCTTGATTATGCATAGACGTTTTTTTTAACAGTTGCCACAGTTTTATGTGGTTGTCATTTGAAGTTCAAGGTCACCCCAGGGACTGAGTGCTTGAAAGGGGCTCTCCCTGTCATTGTGCATTCTCGCTGGGGACATGTGGCGAGCATCTTCACTCTGCACATACCAAAACCATTTCAAACAGAAGTATTGTAAATATGTATTATTACATTTTAATTACAAAGTTATTTTTAATTATTTTGTGTGAATATGATCTAGGCCATTCTCATGCTTCTCGGTGAACTATTTTGAAGTCCCTAAGCATTTTATTCATTCTGCTCAGTTACCAAAACAGTATGTTTGCTGCTAATGTACATATAAAAAGATCCGTTGAAAAAAAGTCAAAACTCACTTTTATCAGTACAGATTTTATAACAGTAAATATTATACAAATGTTAAGAAAAAATCATAAAGTTTAATAAGTTATTAGCCTTCCATAGCACATTGCATTATAAGCATTATTTTATGTGTGTACTGCATTTTATATATGTATATTATAAAAAAGTTCTAATTTTAAAGTGATGTTTATGGAATATTCAACACATTACCTTTGCTTTCATGGTCTGGCTTTAAATTTTGAGAAAGCACACAGCATTACGTTTAAAACTATTTGAATTGATAAAAATAATGTGAGGTATGCTGAACACCACATCTGATTTTTAATCCTAAGAAATGTGTGTTGTTTGTCCTCATCCTTGATCATTTGGGAAAAGATGGTTCTGTTGTCACCATTGTAATTTATGCATGTGGGTCCTGTATTTAGAGATCCTTGGTTTTCCGTCCGCAATAAGTTTGGGGCAAAAAAACTAAATATTATTTAGATTTTCTAAAGAAAAATCACTCAGACCTTGTCCCACAGTTTTGCATTCTGTTTTCCTCTTATACCTGCAAATTAAACCTAAGCAGGAGCATATCTAGAAGTGTTTCTTTTCTTTAACTGAAATGTACTTTATGGCATTTTAGCTCTTCTTTCATATGACTCGCATAGTGTATTCCTGTTTTAGAATAACTGGTGTCATGAAGTGTGCTGTTCCAGAGAAAACAATCCTCTTAATGTTGCAGTTTTTGAAAGTTCAGTTTGGCTGAACAAATTTTTTGAATGCTGAAAAGGAATATATGGCTTTTTATCTGTCAACCAGAAAGAAACAAATCCCAGTTTCGGCACATAATTGTACAATAGGATTCCTAGTTATGAAGTACAGATAGAATCTGTGTTGATCTATCATTGAAAAGGGAATTCTGGATAGGAATTCTCAGGTAGCAGAGTTTTGTATGTATCTCTTTTGTTTGAAATTCCATTACTAAACTATTACCAAGCTGAAAGCTATACGGTGAAGCTTCGCCTGTGTTGTCTTGCATGGTTCATTTTGATGGGCTTCAGTTGAGAAGCAATAGAGGTGACAAAAGAAAAAAAAAGTAACTATTATATTGTGTGGAAAGGATTGTTAAACTGTATAGAAATTTCTTGTTGCTATTTTATTGTCAGGTCTTCATATTCTGCAAAAAATGTTTCCCTTTTGAAGAAGAAAAGAGTTTGCATTGAACCCTGTAGGTATGGGAATGAGAGAGGTCTTTTAATGGTTTAGATGTTTTTACGTTAGCTTATGTAACTTTGTTCTTAGTAAGGCCATGTGCTTAAAACATGTTTTGGCTCTTCAGTTTGGGAATCATACAAATACACTTTTCTCTTGCCTGCCTTTAAACGTGTTGGCTGTATTGGACCGGTTTATTATTTCATTTGTGTTACTGTCAACTTCATGTATTTGTGATGTGATCATAAAAGAACAAGTTCTTGAATGCTTTACTGGAATCCAAAAAATCTACACATGGATGGTGACTATTAATTGCAGTAGCAATTTTACAATGCGGTGGGTTACAATATGTAGCCAGATCTGTTTTTAATGCACAGAGACAGAAAGTGGAAATTAAATTATGGTTTTAATTAAAAGAGAAAGATCTCATGTGAATCTAATAATTCTATATAGTTTGTGTGATTACTTTATTCATTTTATCCATTTAAAATGTTTTCTAAAAATTCTAATTAAAACTGTTCAATGTCTGAATCATACCAATGATACTGTACAGAAATGCATGGCATGTTATCAGTGTTTTTAATACAGTGTGGTTGAGCCTTGAAATCAATATGTGTTTGGCAAACTCAAACAAACTCTGACTATTGCCAAATAAAGCACTTATTTTTAAACCTTTCTAAAAGCTACATGCACATGATGGCTGTATGATGATTATGTGTGGAAGCAGGCTATGTAATGTTTATAATACTGCTGGCCATGACACTGCAAAATGATAAAGAACATTTTGACATCCATTACATGGTGTACCCAAACAAATGCTCTTTGCAATACCTCTCACAAAAGCATATTCTAAATATCAGAATAACCTAAATTGCCAACTCAGAAGATGCATTTTTCTTCTTCGGGTATTACTTTTTATTTTGCCTTAAAATACCAGTAAAAATACAAATATTCTATATATCTATCAAGACTGGAATTATTTTGTTAACTGTTGAAATGTGTTTCTGTAAATGCCTGCAAAAGCAGCACAGGCAGCTTAAAACCCTCATTCAAAAATTCCATTTTTTTCTTTGACATTTGTAATTAATTTTTTAGACATGCAAGTGTGCCAGTAAGTTACACACCAAACAGTCAACAGTTTGTAATCAAACAAGATACAAAACACATACTGTAGCTCTGTCCATCCTGATTCATAGTCAAAAAGGAAAGACAAACCCTCTCTTCATTAAGATAGTGGTATTTGGTGAATTAAAGAATTTAAAAAACACGAAACTGGGGTGTCTCCTTGTGAAAAAAACTATCAATGCTTCTTATTATTCCCAAATTCAATGGAACCTGGGTCTTCTAAAGACCTGTTTCATTATTTTTAAGTTACTGACACTTTGATATCATCATACATTTTTTCCATAGCATAAGTTTTTTGTATTTGTTTCTTTAATTCCTTAATTAAGGAAAAACATTTTTTTTTGCTCTTTTCCGTAACATGTATTTGATTGGGGAAAAAAGCAATACAAGTTTTAAATATAGTTCAATCAGATCTTTAAATTATGTACCATTTTTGTTAGCAGAACATAGCCTGAAACTGCATCCTCCATTTTAACAGTTATGTGTCTTGCTGTGAAGCAGATGGTGAAGCCATCATCAATCACTCTAAAATCTTCACCAGATATACCTCTCTCTGAAGCAACATTAGTAGATTTCATGTTATGACCAAGAGTTAGCTTGATTCTTGTATGATTTTTCTTTGCCTTGTATTTCATGTATAAAGCCTTGTAAATTAAAATCTTGCAACTTTTGTTAACTTTTGTATTATAGCAATTTTTATATAATAAAGGTTCTATTTTAAGGAATTGCACGCAACGTTTATAAAATGAATGCCTTTTTGATAGAAATTGAACTGTGGTTATAGCAGAAATAAAAGACTTTCATTCATAAATGCTTAAAATATATTCATTTAGGACAAGACAGAATTAAATTAAGAATTTTTGTTTACCACTTGTTTAGGTGCAAAATGAATAATTTTATTATTATGCTACGGAAAGTCCATGTGCTAAATAAATATTCTCCACAACACCGTTAATTTAACATTTTCAAAAAAACATCATGTGAAAGAAAAACAGGTAGGATTCGATTATCACAAAGAAGATAGGTTTCTCAAATTCAAGAAGTTAATATGAAAAACATGACCAAGTGATAATTAAAATGCTGTTAGAGACCTCTATTCTGAAAAGATATTCCTTTACGGCAATATATACTGACTAACTATTCTGCTGAAATACTCTCTTCATTACTAGTATTTCCCCTTTTTACCTCTTTCAGAAGATTTTCCTATATAAACAAAACTAGGTAATAGTAATGATTAAAAAACAATAGGCAGACATAAGTAACCTTTAAGTAAAATAAGCATGTTCTATTATCTTCTATTTAAAAATATTTAGTCATTTATTCTATACTTAGGTCACTGAGAAGAGGGAGAGATTTTGCTCTTAAAATGGGTGTTGTCATTGGCTAATTTCTCTAACATTATAAAGTATAGGCTCAATTTCATTTAATTACTTAGATTTTCTTAACATATTTAGGTGCAGAGTACTTTCACTCACTATTATGTATGTTAACCCCAACAGCAACCCACTATCATGTTTTGTTTTCCTCTCAAAATGGCTGTAAAAATTATGTGGGCCTCAGTTAGCAGTTGTTGATCTGATCTAAGTCATGCAAGCAGACACTCTTTATGATGATGGCAGTAACATCTGGATGGTTTATTGCTGCTTTGTTGCCATTTTCAGACTTCAATCATAGGCCAAAAATGAACCATCTCACATTCTTTCAGCCTCTTGTGATTGCAAACATTGCCATTTTTATTTTTCACTCAGCTGTGAACAATCCATCTTCTAAGGAATCTCCAAGGATCATACATTCTAGAGAAGACTTCAAACATAACCTTCCAGCATACATTTACTAAAAGTAGTCGATATCACATATCTATGGGCTAGGGGTTGCTATACTTCGTGTTCTGGAAAATATACCTATATAGTATAGTTTAAAGACATACTGGTAGGTATGTTGGCTTCTGGGAGAATTGGCCCTAGTGCAAGTGTGTGTGTGCCCTACGCCATCCCCTCCTAGGTGTATCTCACCTTGTGTCCATTGCTTGCCAGGATAGGCTCTGGCTCCCCCATGACCATGTATTGGATAAAGCAGTAAGAAATTGGGTGGATGGAACATTTATCATTGGCAGGTTTGGTCGCCAGGGGGTTCACTTTGAAAGTCACAGGCTAGTAGTGTGAGTGGCCCCTGCTGGATGCAGTACGAGCTTTATATTTGCAATGCATGCTTTACCCGAGGTTGTAGATAATGGTCTTGTGAATTTGTCTCCTATTCTTCTCCTAGAACCTAGGCAAGCATGTGTCTTTTCACTGCTCTCTGAGCCCTGGATATCTCACATCATCCACGCATTTTGTATTATCCTAGTCATGGCCTCCTGATAATCCCCCTCTCTGAACAGGCTTCATCACTCTGCTCTCCCCCCACTGACAGCTGGTGTGTGGTGAGAGGACTGGTGCATCATCCAGGTGGGGGCTACACATTGGTGGTGGAGGGGATCCCCATGACCTGTAAAGCACCTTGGGTGGAGGGCCCAGAAAACCGCTATAAAACAACAAGAATTATTTATTATTTATTTGTATTTATTTCTGTGACTGTTCTTTGCACCTTCTAATACATTTCTAATCCCTTGTGTCTCTTGACAACCAGTTCTCTGTTGACCATAATTTACATTTTAGAATTATTTTGCATTGTTTTAAAAGTTCTGATATGGGCAGACAGCATACACGATCCTATACTGCCCCCTCATGGACAATTTTCAGAAAACTCTTTATTCAATTGTTTTTTTTTTTATTCCTTGGCTGAAATCTTTATATTCTCTTCATTATTAAGTTTTTAGAACTACTATGCAGATTTCCATTACTTTGTCATGTTAAACCTTGATATTACACTGTCCACTTGTGTTCTTTTAAATAATGCCACGTTCTATATCCCCTTAAATAGAGCTTTTTACTACATAAGTACAATATATTCTGACCACAGCTTGATTTTACAGTGAACCTATTGGAAAATACTGTACTATGTTGCCACAATTGTGTGCTAACATATTGTTATCCAGACATGCACACTTTATTGACCATTCCAAAGTGTGGGGATATTGAATTCTTTGAGTGAAGTACTGCTCTCAAATATGAAATATGACTTCATGGTGTTTTAGTTACAAGTATAGAGTCCTAGTCACTACTCCACACCTTAACTCTACTGAAAAGGACATCATGTCTAACAAAATCACTAAATTAAAATAAATCCACATCCGCTGATTAACCTCTGAGGATAAATACACGTGGCATTAAACCTCTTTGTTAGTGCCAGCAATGTGCTTTCTTAAGTCCTAAATGATGTTACAAAGTGCAGTGCTAGTATGCACTAGACAGGTATGTGGTTGTACATAGACACCTAACCTGTTGCGTCACACGCACTGCAGCAGCTCAGAGCTGGAAATAAACAGGACAAGCTGAAACAGGCCCAGGAGAAACAGACACCCAGCTGCAGAAAAGAGACCCCCGGGGCTGCACTGAAGGACCCGAGCTGGAACAGAGGCTACTGCACGCGCTGGAGCTGTGCAGACAGAGTGGAATTTCCACTGCTCGTGCGCTGTCACGCTGGCACACGTTAACACACCCCAGCACGTGCCCAGGAGGACAGTGCATTTGCTTCCATTAAAGGTTTACTTCATGGGTTGAGTGCCAGCTCATCTGTGATGATCTCTGTTGAGCTGGAAAAAAACAATACAATTGAAATATAAGTATATATAAATAAAGATGATGGCTATGTTCTTACCACCACTTTCCCTGTTTTGAATTCTACACTTCAGCATATCTCTTGGCCTTTTTGACTGCCTCCTAACATTGCCTCATCTTGGAAGAGGATAATGGCAGATCACCATAATCTCCATAAAAGCTAGAGAATATTTAGCTATAAAGAAATGTTTAAACTTCGAAGCTGGCCTGTATGGTTAGGGACACAATATGACTTTAGAATTTATGTATGACCATACATAAACACATTTTACTCAGAAAGAGACCTTGTTTTTCTTCAGTTTTCTAGCCTGTTGTTCTTAACTCTTATTTATAAGGATTGAAACTCTCTCTGCTATAACATTTTAACTCTAAAATGTTTCTTGTGGAGTGTTGCACACATTACTTTTCACTTAAGCATGAGACTAGTGAAGAGAAGTTATTTTCTAATGGAATGTCAAGATATATCAATTTGATACAAAGCTGGATTGTTTACTAGGAGAAATTGCGAATTTATGGATTGTTACAAAGCTCTTTAGCAAGCCAAAGTAAAACTAAAGTGCATTCGATTATTGCATAAAGGAGACTTCTTACTGCAGACACAGAATAATACCACCAAATTCTTTAGGAGTGAAGACTTTTCAAGCATAGCAACGTGGAAACAGTGTTTTGTGTATTGGGAAACCCCTTGTGGTTCAAACAAAAGTATCATTCAGCACTTTGTTTTGTTTTTTTTCTGTAATCCTGGCCTGCTTCCCCCAGTGCACAGATGACACTATAACCCGCATTACCGCTGCGGCCCTCAGTACGTTTTTAATTGATACTGATACAACAGTATAAATTCTAGTGAGAGATTTCAATTGCAGTTTTCCCCCTGCACTCCTTAAATTGCTATGCTATATAAGTTTTAATTAGACTTGCATCAGCCCCAGGACTAAAGCCTACGTTACAGGAACAGCAGACCATTGTCAGCTCGCTTGCTTTTTTCACCTTGTGGAAATTGCGCGTTTGTTTTCATCATATGGTACAAGACAGAGATGGAAATCAGAAATCAGATCCGTGTTATCCACAGCATAATCTATTTACAATATGGTGTTGTGGCTTTATAGACAACCATCTCTGGATTCAACTCAAAGACAAAAAATAAATCTACTGTAAAAAAGAATATACTGTATTTAATAGTTGTATGTTGATAGTGTGTGAAATGGTTAGGGTGATAACTAAATGAATAGACTGTTCCTGCAGGTGTGCAATAATCAAGAATACTTATTTAAATATAATGATGCATTGTACTTGTAGCTGAATCCCATAGGGAAACGTCAGGGTCTCTCTCCTCTACAGGCCTGAGTTATTGTGAAAATGACAGGCTTGATTTTAACCAGCTGTTACATAGGTAAGTAGGGAAGGTTTGGATTTCATCTGGATAAGAATTCACTACTCAGAATTCCCAGGGGACCCAGAAGATTTCATACTTAGTGCTTGCCATAAAACCGCATTGCAATATATATATTTAAACCAGATGCTTACTTTAAAAATGAGACTAATTTTCAAACATATATTTTTTGCTTAGTCTAATGTATTATTTTAATTAAAATGTGCATATTGGAATAGATTACTAAAAAAATATCATAACACTTAGAGAGTGTTTTGTTACATTGTGACCTGAAAATGATAGCAATGTAATGAAACCATGCTGTAGTTTTCATCTGCGATGTCCTCTGACATGCTGTTTTTTTGGAATCCATAGAAGAAATGATTTGAGCAGCTGAAGCTGTATTTAAGGCAGTTTAATATCTTCCTTGTCTGAGGGGGATACACACACACAAAGGCCTTAGAGGACTGCAAATACAGTACAGCACAAGACAGCTGGGTTGGATTTAATCAGTGTTTACAACACTACAATGCATGTATACAAGGCTTCTAACGATTAACACAGCTGCGATTGGCACACAAATCTTAGCAACGGTTTTGTAATCCGCCAGTTTCTGATCCGCATATAATCTAAGGGTCAGATGCCAGTTCTTGTTTTTTACGCTGCTCTGAACATACTGTAGTATTCCTGCCCTGCCTTATGGTGTGCACAGTATACAGTGTTCTACGGCAACACTGAGGTACACCACACTGTAGCTGACCCCATTTCAACAACTGAGGGATGTAAGAAGACAGGGATATCCAGGCACACCTGGGAAACAACTGGCAGAGCACACGCACATAAGACACAAGTAAGGTGTGATTATTCTCTCCTTTCTTCAGTGTTATATGGTTTATTCTTCAGTGCTCTTGCTCATACTGTTGTGTATGTGGCTTTGTCCAGCGTTGCAGTGTAATCAAGTAAACAAGCTGTTAAGGAGCCCTGCTCATTTTCTTTACCCAGAGAACCGTACCATTGCAACAGGACACCAAAAAAATCACAGGCGCAGAATGTAAATCTAAGCGACGCACATCTGTGCACCTGTAGTTAGTGCCAACACACACAAAGCAAGTGCAACAGTGCTGAGAGATCAGCAAACGGAATTGCTTTTCAGCTCCAGGGAGATCCTGGAATGCCCTTGTGCAATAGGACTGTGGAACATCGCTGTCTAATGGCTTCATCTCTCGGTCTGTGACCACTACACTTCCCCCTTCCTTTAGGTCCAGCACCCTTTTCCGACTTCACTTTTCATGAAGGCAGCAGTCACATGTGTCCAGGTGACATGGCAGCTGTCAGCTCTGTCTGATCAGTCCTGTTTATCACAGCCCGTGTGCTGCAAGCCCTCCCTCGCATGTGTGAGGCTTTATTTGTCCGTGGAAACTGCTCACATTATCAGGCCACACTGCTGTCAGCCAGAGCTGCCCCCTCCTGAGGCCAAGGGGTGGAGACTCGCTCCAATCCTCATATCTGGGGACAGGATACTGCACGCAGCAGGTGTACGAGCCTTGGCTGCTCACACACACAGAGCCACCCGCGACACTTGCAACAGACGTGAAAGCACTGTTCACCAGAGAGCAAACTGAAGATTTCACTTACTCCTTTCTTGCCTGCAGCCTGCATGTGCCAAGGCATTGTTTTTTTTTCCATATAGGATTAAGTCTACTTAGTGACAGAGCAAGAAGGATTGAAGACATGAAGGGATGTCTATGAGAAAAGATATCTCTATATGTTCTTAACATGTATTAAAGAGTTATGATAATATTACAAGAAATATATTTGAACATAGAAACACCTTTGTCATCTGTGGCAATGCTTTGTAGTTAATGTTTAATTTTCCCTAATGCCCTAATGCATGCTGATCATATATTTAACATATACTACTGTGTGCCAGGGCTCCTGAACCCTGATTCTGGAGGACCAGTGTGTCTACAGGCTTTCAGTCCACTAGGGCTCTTAAACACAAAACCTGAGTCAACTCAATATTGGCTTTAATGGGCCAGTTTAAAAGCTTCTGTCAGCTCTTCGGGCACAGCTTCTTCCAAGAGACTTGAAACACCTCCTGACACACCAGCCTTCTGGGACAAGAACTGGTAAACCCTGCTTGCATATTACAGTAATGCTTCTTCTTCTGAGTCCACATAACAGGGACCTCCAGGCCCGGTCCTGAAACAACCAGCTTCATCGCCTCTTTTAAAGGAACACCTGTAAGCTATCGATAAATTCAGCAACTGACATGTTCTATTAAATAAATTGTAATCCTTTGGCGCTGAACATTTGTAACAAATTACTTTGATTGCAAAATGTACTACCACTGATTGCAGTTCAATATGTCCCAGTCTTCAGGACCTGATAGTCACCAAGTATGGCAATAAAGCCAGAGCCATTGAGGTTCAGTCTGAAAATATAAAAATGTTCAGTCTTGAGACTGTGTAACTGCATCTTTATTGAAGTTGCCTCATCAGAGGTATAATAAAGTAGAGCTCAACAAGATACATACCCTGATAATTGCCTAGGAAAGGTTCTCTTTCTCCTTTATGGTGGTCATTGTGTGTTTCGGTGCAATTTGAAGGAAAAAACTTTGCCCTTAGGAGTTAACTGCATAAAATGTTTATTCAGCACCTAACAACTATGGAGCTGGTGGCCTTTAAAATGTTTTACCACAACAGTGGTTCGAGCAATTGCCTTTCTGTTTTCTGTTAGCGTTTTTGGTTTCCTAGATTCTAAAGATTAAACCTGAAAGATACAGTTTAGGAGACAGCAGGACAAAAGTGTTTGTATATACAGTATACAGTACACAGAAAAGTCAGTTCCCCAAGGGAGTCTGAATCTTAATAGTATTGGAGTGTTTTTGTCTTTTGCATATATACATGCAAAATTGTCTTAAACCTCTACTTGACAGATTTATCTGGTATTCTTCTTTAAAGACATTAGACTGCGTTAAATCACAATTTAAGTATTTTTTTTTCCATCAGAACTTCGCAGGCTTCATGAGAATTCCGCATCCTTTTTTTTATTATTTCCCAGTTGCGCTCATTATGGTACATTATGTTAATAGTTTCACTTAATCTTGTGTGTGGCTAGTTACTCACTATACCAAATAACCCCCTGAAGACCCAGCGAGTGCCGACCCATCTAGCTGACTTGACTTTAAACCAGCTTCGCTCGCACTCGGAGACACAGGCCCGTATCAGTTAAAAAAAAAAACAACAAAACCCGCTATTCCGTTCACGCCATTGGCGAGCGGGCTCGCCGGTACTCGTCATCCCGAGGTGGTGATTGGACGCAGCACATGTCAATCATAGCGACGTCATATTGTTGCTAAGGCGTTGAAAACAACTGAGGAAAAACGTTCGCGGCGAATCCGAAAGCGAGTTGGATGGGGCGTTGGAGGTAGGGCGACTGATGCAACATTTTATTACAGTAAGACATTTTCGCCCCGATATGCGGGCTCGTTAGTTTCTCGGTGAGTGAGCGCCGCCGTGCAGTTCACAGCCGGTCAAAGTTGCGAAGTGTTTTAAACCCTCAAAAGCGGAGCGATTCACTTTTCTTCCTTTTGAGTCGTGCGGGATACTGGCTTGACTGACGACGGCCTCGGCCAATCAGCTTACAACGCCCAGAGGCGAGTGTGAAACTGGATCCATCTTGGCTCCAACACCACGCATCCGTGTCGCGATGAACTCCAAAAAGAAAGGCTCCAAAATGGCAAACGTCGACCGCAGTTTCTATCGCAGTGCCGTCCGTCTGCAAAACGCAACCAATCACGCCTTAGAGAATTGTGCGTAACGCGTCACGCTGCTAATTTGATTGACAGACGGCTCGACAAATCGCTCTTCTGTATGGAGGGAGGGTGAGCTTGACTGACGTCGTTTTAGCCCAATCACAGACGCGCTGGCAGTTTGAGTGGCAGGTGTGGCAGTTATGTGTGGGGGGAGGGGTCGCTGAAGTTGATAGATCCGCCATCTTGGAAGGTCCTGGTTGATGGTCTTATCTATTTTTCCCGCCTGCTGTAAACATTTTATTTTTTAAAAAAAAAATACGATTCCCCGTTTCCTTCGCGGCATATGTCCGAAACGCTCGTAGCAAAAACGTTTTCAAAAGCTACATGCCTGGCGGTCGCCATTTCCCTCTGTTTGTCGGTACGTAGTCCATGCAGTTCTTGCTATTGGTCAGAGAGGAATAGTTCGCAACTCCGCTGTTTTGCAGAGTCAGAGTGGTTGGGGTTTGTTTTCTTGTTTTATTAAGTTTCAGAACGGGTGCGACTGTGGCCGTGTGGCTCTTTCGTCTGGTTTGTGTGCATGCTTTGTGCCGGCTCTGTGCCGGTTCTTTCGTGTTAAAAGCGTGCCGAAGAAGCCGGTTGACAAGTTCGTGTTTTGTCCCCCCCCCCGTCGTCTCGGCGTAATCGCGAAGTGTGTTTCCAGGCTGTGTTATCGCCTGTTTGTGCTTTTCGCATTTATCCGTCTTCAGCTCTGCTGGTGCGGGTATCTGCCCCTGGCTTGGGAAGTTCAGGTGCTTGATTCGGCGATTTTCCGGTTTGCCTCCTGCCCCGACGCGAACTTGGGTAAAACATCGCTTCGGTTTGCTCGCTTTTTATCTCCACCAGTCTGGTCCTCTCGGAGTGTCATTTTAGTTGTGAAGGGGTTTAAATCTTTTTAGCGATGTACTTCAAAGTTCGCGAGTCGTGAACCCACACTGCTGAATATAATAACGCTTAGGGACTTGAGTATTTCAAGGTTTGGGCCTGACAGATGAGGAACCCACCTTCCAACATCAACATTTTGCAGCAGTGTTTTGGTCGTATACTTCCTTTATCATATAACAAAGTTGACCGGACTTCCACATTAGCTGTATTATGTGCCTTTTTATTTGCGCCACAATGGCCAGTTTTGTAATTAACGAAACGATTTCTGGCTTAAAATTACCGGCTATGTGTATATACGTTTATATACAATATAGTTGCTTGCGCCGATTTGGCATAGTATTTTGAGAAAATGAAGTCGTACCCACAGGAGAGGATTAGATATGTAGCATAAACTTTTTATAATTGCTGAGATACTGCTTCGTCTGCATAAAGATGTTGGGCGTTTTAAATGGTGTCCAAACATGACGACTAAATTGCAGAAGTATTGTATGCAAGTCTTTTTATGATTTAGTAGAGTAGTAGTAGTCCCTTATTAAGGCATATCACATTCAAGCTTTAGGTCAGTGATTCTCAGTCCTGGTCATGGAGTACCCCTGTGTGTGCTGGGCATTTAATCACCACTGTGGTAATAGCTGCCAGTCATTTCTGCTTTTTGTTAGGCTTTTTATTGCACTCAGGCCTTGGTTTTAAAATATCTTTTTACAATATCTTTTACAATATCTTTTTACAGTGTCTCTCAGTCCTGAGAGACACTGGATAACCTGTGTGTGGATTCCTCGGATTTTGTTCCAGGGAATTGTTGATCACGGACTAATTATTTTAAAATCCTGAGTCACTGGGAGTTGTCAGATAGTGTCGGTCCCACGTGTCTGTCGATCAGTTGATCACCTATAGATGTTTAGTCAGAGATAAGGGAGCAATTTCTTAATTGAAAGGTTGAGAAGAGATTGCATGAAGAGATGTGTGATGATGGCATTTCTGAAATCAAGGACTGAATGCAGAAAAAGTCTAAATCAGTCAGCAGATCAGTTACAGGTAATTAGCACTGGAGATAAAGGGCCCAAGAGTAACAAAACACAGCAGGTACAATAGTATTCCAGCACTGGTATTAAGTACCAGTGCTTTAGATGTCTTGGATTCCCACTCACGTTTGCATTTTACAGTTAGTGTTTTTAATAGAATCTATAAAAGGGCCTGCAAAATGTACAGTGAAAAACATAATATGCATAGAGCTGTCATTCTGCATTAAGGCTTGCCCCTAATTCTTAAGTCATTTAGCTTCTGCATCACCAGTCACTATGCCTAATTTTCATGTCTCTTAGACTGGATAGTGGCGATCTCACACCATGTGACAGCCAAGTATGGAAGATGAGCAAAACTCTTAATTATTTTGGTTTGATGAAATATAAATGTAATACCTTTTTTTAGATTGAACTGGCATTTGTTTGTCTTGGAGTTTCTAATGATTGGACACCCGTTAATAAGCAGCGTCATGATCTGTTCATCTTTACTTTTAATTGAATCTGTCATGAGTTCAAGTGCTTGCTTGCTTTTTTCTGCTGATACCACTGCAAAAAAAGTGAAATTAAAATCCCAGAATTCAAGTTGGTAGTTGGTACTGATTTACTATAGTATTTGCATTCTGAAATAATTTAATGACTTTAAGTCATAAAAAATAGAAGTAAATTATGTGAAGCATTATTGTACACTAATAGAGTGGCGAATGTGAAGCAAATGTTTGGATAAGGATGTTTGTTGAACCAAAAAGGGAAGTTTATTTCTTAGTTTATTTTTTAGTGGAACATTTTTTTATCAAAGTTATAAGTTGCAGCTTAGTCCAGTAGGGCATTAATATCCACATTAGGAGGCGCAGTTGCTCGTCTTACGATTGTGAGGTTTTGGACCAAGTCCAGCACCTATGCATAGCCCAGCCCCTTGAAGAATCTATTAAAAGCTTTCCTTCCTCTCCACCATTCATGAGAAAGAAAACTAGGCCAGGAGAAATCCAGATTTCTCTCCTGTAACCTTTCACCTTCATGAATGTATTTGCTTTATCCTTTTTGTTGCCTTCCCAAAGACAGAGCTGAAAAGCTAAGCTGCATCACTTAACTACTGTAAAAAAAATTTGATACCCAGTCCTGGTTGGCAGTCCTATTCAGTTTTTGTTTTGATAAACATTGTATCTTTTGGGTATTCTGAGAAAAAATATTATGGTAAAACTGGCTGAGATATGGTTAATTAATCAGTCATTTAATATTGTTTTCTTAGCTGATTATGTGTTGTGAGATGATTAAAATACTGGCCTTTTTTTTTTGAGAAGATACTGTTAAGCAATTTGCCAAAGGTTTTTAGAATGAGTTGTAGTAATTTACTCTTGTTTATCAGGGTACTGCAGGTTGGTACATGTGTCATAAATGTTAGTCTTTTGTAGTAAATTTGTACATAACATTCATTTGTCAGAGTACCTTTACCTCTGGAGGGGCAGAGTTTGGTTATTTATGCTTTGCTTTGAGTCCCACAAGGAACTTGGGAGGATGGCTTCAGTTTCTTTTTTGGTGTCGAAGCATTCTATAGCTATGATGTCACAACAAGGAAGTGCAAACCCAAAGAATGACTAACACTAAATCATGGGTTTAAGTCCACTGTACATATTTTGCTCAGCTCTTTCAGGTTTGTCTCTTGCTGATACTTGAGTGGTTTCAGTTATTAAATTAGTTATAATTATGTTTGCTGGGTGCAATACACGTCTCTTGATAACTGTTTTGACCTTCTTAAATCATTAGTTAACTACTATAGTGAAGGATATGTCTGTAGTTCAGTGGCAGGTACAAAAAAGTTTTTACTGTCACGCGTTCATTGAAGGAGAATAACAAAAGTTAATTCTCAGGGACTCACTAACATTAGTTTACTGTTAAGAGGTTTGATTTATAGTGTCTGATCCAATTGTCAAGGATTTACAAAAAATATTGCAGTGTTTAAAAGTTCTGGATTATGTTTGAAATAGGTATTTTTATTTCCTGAATAGCATTTTGTATGAAGTGTCCAATATGGACCATAATAGGAGCGGTTGTTTTGCTTTTTGATGAATATCTAGGTGAAGTGTTTTTTTTTAAGTGGACTGGGAATCTCTGAAGATCGTATGAGGTTCTCTACAGAATCCCTATAAACAAAAGGGAAATATTTAGTCTTTGATGTATTACGGTATAGACGTGGCACAAAGGATGTGATCTAACAGTTCTTGCACTGTTTAGGTGGTGTAGTACTGCCTTTTTAAAATAATTAGCAGCATTATTTAATTATGCCTCTCTAATTTTGTTAAAAGGGGTCTGCAATCAGAATAGGTTGAAAGGTCTACATTTTTAGGTCTTATGGTTTTAATATCTGTCAGTGGGATAATTTTCTTTAAAGTGTAATGTTAAAAATTTGTCATGTGTCTAAGAAAAGTGCCAGTATCTGAATAATTTTAAAATGAGTTCTTTTGTGCCTCTGTCTTACAGGTGCATGCTGATTTCTCTGCTGCTTCTGTCTGGTATATCAAAGGGTTTCTCCTGTTTCTGCTGCTTGGAAAGCCTGTAATGGGCAAGATCTCAAAAAGAACACAAACATTTTATTTTTGATTAATATTTTTCTTTGAGGTTACTGATTCAACCAGGTAAGTATTTCTAATTTTTGTTTACTGAATGCTTTTATTAAGGAATGTTAATACTGAAGGTATAATTGGTTTCAGTTTTTCCTGTGTTGCGTGATAATGGTGGATTGGGAATAGATTTCAGTAAAAATGCAAGGGAAAATACAATTGTGGATGTCACTGGGGGTGCTCTTCTTAGTGCTCCAGTGAATAAATAATTAAAATCAAGTCAGCTTTCAAAGCTGAACTAGGCCCTAACTATGCTGGTTGTTGTATATTAATGTGAAGGGTGACCTAGTTTGCGTGTTAGTTCTGATCAAATGTTATTTTGTTTTTCTTCCAGTAGCACATCATGTTTTGGAAGTTCGATCTGCACACGACATCCCATATAGACACGCTGCTGGAGAAGGAGGATGTCACTCTCACGGAGGTTATGGATGAGGAGGATGTCTTGCAGGAGTGTAAAGCTCAAAACCGCAAGCTGGTGGAATTTCTGGTGAAGCCACAGTGCATGGAGGATCTCGTAACCTTTATAACACAGGAGCCCTCTGAAGACATGGATGAAAAGATCAGATACAAGTATGTACATTCTAGTGGGTCCTTTTGAAATCCGAAAAGCAAAGAAAAATAACCTATTTCTGGCGATATGACATGCCTGTGGTTAGAGTATTGAGGGGATAGAATTGGTCCACTTTGTACTACATCCTCCTGGATTCAGGGTGTCAGTTTCTGCTGAGCACATTCCTTTGGTGGGCGTGGAAAGCTGAATGTGCAGTGTAATTTGAGTTTCACCTCCTTTTGTCTGCAATGTTGCTGCCCTTCCCAGTTATTTCTAATTTTATTAGGAATGAGATGTAAAAAAATTCCTATTTTTTTTCCTTTAAATTGTGGGTTAATGGAGTTTGTTTATTCCTCTGAGATTAGGTTGCTGGGTGGAGGACCAAGCTTATCACTGATATTCCATAGTACAGTTTTAGCAGACATGGTTTGACAGTGGTTGGAAAGAAAATCTTCTATCGACGTTTTTCATTACAAGCTTAAAATGTGTATTCCATAGTAAAATTCTAGCTGCTTGAGTTTATTTATAGTAGTTGTTTGCTGAGAATTTTAAGGGCTTGTATTTATCTATTGACTGTCTCTTGGAAATTTCAGGTATCCAAACATATCCTGTGAACTCCTAACTTCAGATGTGGCACAAGTCAATGACAGACTAGGGGAAGATGAAAGTTTACTAATGAAACTCTATGGGTTTCTACAAAATGAGTCTCCTCTTAACCCTTTATTGGCTAGCTTTTTTAGTAAGGTGTTGAGCATTCTTATCAGCAGAAAACCAGAACAGGTAAGCATCCAGTTTGAAAATCTTAACAGTTTTATAATTTGTGATGGTGCGAATTTGTATCCCAGATCTTGTTATTAGTGATTAATGCGTGCAGCTCTTTAGTATGTGTATTTAATTTTATTTGAAGATTACAGAGATCTTTAATTTGGCTTCCGTTTTCTATCGGATTTGACTTAAACATCATTCATCTAACCTAGTCTGTGACATTTTATTAAGGATCGTTTTAGCAAAGCACTTGTTAAAGGGAACATTGTGCTTTTTTATTAACAGGCAGTTAATTTATTTTTTTTATTCATACAAATTAAGAGTATTAAGCATTTGAGAGGATTGTTGGAAGTTTGTCATTCTTGGATTATTTTTGTCATGCGTTTTAAAAGTTTTTATTTTCCCTCCATCTTAGATTGTGGAATTCCTTCGGAAAAAAGAAGACTTTGTGGATTTAATGATTAAGCATATAGGGACCTCTGCTATTATGGACTTGCTTCTCAGGATGTTGACGTGCATTGAACCACAGCAACTTAGGCAAGATGTTTTAAATGTGAGTGGAAATTTAAATTTATAAACTTTTGCGATTAATTAATTTCTTTAGATGACTGATGTTACAGGTGAACCTTTTCAGATCAGTTGATTAGTTAGTGTTACAATGAATTTTTCAGATTTCATTGGAAAGCCAATGAAAATTCTAATGGCTTGAGCCATACTCACCAGTGCTCTATTAATGTTAGACATCCGATCATACAGCACAAGGTCATAATCAGACTTCATTTCTCTAAAACTAAATTGGAAACGATATGTCCGTCAGCCTCTTCTTTACATGACGGGTGCAGGTATTCTGGTGACACTCTTTTCTGGCTTTGTCCGGAATGATGTAAATTTTGGATAGAAATATTTCAGTGGTACTTGAAATTGCTTGGGAAAAATATACCCCCAGATCCTGAAATAGTTGCATTTGTTCAGGAGCAACTCTCAAACTAACAATGAAAGAACAATCAGCACTGATGTTTGGAATGATTGTGGCCAAAACAAATGTTGTTAAAGAATGGAAATCTTTCATTGTGCCCTGTTTCAAGGGCTGACTCAATTAGATGATCTCCTCAATTACAGTGGTGAGGATTTGATTTTATAGGACAGGGACTTTGCCCCACAGTGCCTTTCTTGAATGTTTTGAAAAAGACTGAGCACTGTACATATCCCTGTATGTTTTACACATATGAGAGTGATTGGATTACCTCTATCATATATTTGACTGTTCTTAAGAAAAGTGTAAAAAAGGTATAAGCAATTATTTGCTGTTTGTGTTTTGTATGGGTGTTTTTCCTTTGTTTTTGTGTTTTTATGTATTTATTTTTATGTTTCTTAAAATTAAGTATTTTAAAATACAAAAGATGCATTACCTATCTAAAAAGCTTTTTAAATATGGGTGTTTTATAAAGCTATTAACCATTTAAGCCAAATTGAGAGGTGTACATCCTTGGGTTTATGGTGGAGTATAAGATACATGAACCCATTACAAATGTTTTCCAAATTTAGCAGGAATGATGGTGAAAGAAGATGGGCCTGTTTGATGTCAGAGCTTAATATAAAATCAAACATTCTTCATGGATGAATCTCCATTTTTATTTGATATTTTGTATTAATTTGTTCTTATTTGCTTGGTTTTAGTGGTTGAACGAAGAGAAGGTTATCCAGCGACTTGTAGATATGGTACAGCCAAATCAGGATGAAGATGTAAGACTGATTTGTTGTTGTTTTTTTAACTCTGCTATTTTTTGTTTTGGATTATATTGCTTTTTCACACTCGAGTTTTTTCACCACTGGTATATCTGATTCCTATTATCCTTTTATCAGCACTGCTAACATCAAATGAAAACTTCCTTTTAGTAACAAAAATATATATTTTGCATTATGATTTGCGCAAGTGATTTCGCCCCAACTTTGATGATTTTTCATGTGCCCTATTTAAATCTTGTTTATTTTTGTTTTTCAGAGGCATTCAAATGCATCCCAGTCACTATGTGAAATAATTCGCCTAAGCAGAGACCAGATGTTTCAAGTACAGGGCTGCACAGAACCTGATCCCTTACTGGCCACACTGGAAAAGTATGCTTAACTTCACCTTAAGAGGCAGCAATATAAGACAAGCTAGGAGAATGAAGTACTACAAAAACATTGCATAGTGACTGATATTGCCGTTTTTGTGGTATTTTGTTAAAACTGGGAGGAGCTGCTCTGAAATTTGGGTGATTCAGTTATGGATAACACCTGTGGGCATTTAAGGATTTCAAAGGGAATAGGCCATGTATGGTGTCAGTCAGTATAATAAAACCAAATATCTGCTAAAATCTTTGAATATTAATGTTGTAAAAATCTTCACTTTCCAAATTCTGTATAAATGCTAATGAAAACTAGTTCATAGTTGTATCTTTTATGATTTTATGAAAGTATCTTTATATTGTTAGTTTTATAAAATTATATGGGTATACTGTATTGGTGTATTGGATTGGATTATATACTTTTGAAGCATTCCCTCTTTGTGCAAAGGATGTTAATCTCTCATTACAGACAGGAAACAGTTGAGCAGTTACTGTCCAACATTTTTGACAAAGAAAAAAATGAATCTGCAATTGTCAGTGTTATCCAGATACTTCTGACACTTTTTGAGACCCGCAGGCCTGCGTAAGTGTGAACCATTGTTTTGAATTTAACAGTTGCAGTGATTTACTTCTATGCCATTCATATTTAATTGATCGTTTTCTGTTCTGTGAACCTATTTTCTGAAATGTCAGGATATAATTTATTTTGAGGCTTAAGGCTCCATTGCCTGGCAAACATTGTTTCAAGGCAATGTCAGATGTTTGCTTTGTCCTGCAGTATGCATGAATGATTCTCCGGTACAGTTCACACTTAAGTTGAATCTGGGCAGTGGAAGAAAAATTAAAACTAAAAATCTAATAAAAACATACTTTACGCATTAAGACTATCTTTGTATTAATTGTCTGGTGAGATTAACTTATTTTTGTCTTGTAGCTTTGAAGGCCATTTAGAGATTTGCCCTCCTGGTTTGAATCACCCTTCATTTTCAGTCAATCAGAGTGTTTTAGAAGCCATCAGGCCACAGCTGAAACACTTCCACCAACTGCTGCTTGAGCCCCCAAAGGTAGCAAACACTGTGTTAGGTTTTCAGTAAAATGAGGACCATATTCTGAAAGTCTTTTTTTCCATTTCTAAAATCGTATTGGTATTTCTTCCACCTATACAATTTAAATATGTATTTACTATGTCTGTAACTGTATTACGTGTCATGTATAATAACCGTTGTGCTGGTATTTATTAGATGAAGACAGTATTTGCTCCTGTTGTAAGAGTTTCCTTTTTTTAAGTCTGATTGATTCCGTCATTTATGGGTTGTCTTATCAGAGCATGTATGAAACGAGCTCGTTTCCAGTACTATCTGTGATTGTAGTCTTTGTGTACTTAAAGATTCTGCATCCAAGCATGACATTTCCACTTGGATCTATTAATAAAACTATTTGCAGAAAGCTAGAACGTCTTTTGTGTAAAGTTTTACAAACGCCTGTCTAGTTTGCAGGGAGACTGGGAAAACGTGCTTTCAGAAAGCTCTTCATATTGTTGCCTGTTTTATTTTTCTTGCAGAAAAATGTCATGAAAACTACATGGGGTGTGTTAGATCCACCTGTTGGCAACACTCGATTGAATGTGGTCAGATTAGTGGCTAGCCTTCTCCAGACAAACACACATATCATAAACTTGGAGCTGATTGATCTTAACACTGTTGGAGTCATACTTGTAAGTCAGAGGTTTCTTTGTGCAGTTTGGTTTCTTTAAATGTTTCACTCTTTTGTATTTCATATTGTGCTTCCTTTTCAATTCCACATGGGTCTGAAGGTCAGTTTCTGCTTGAATGTGGCACCGTTTTAGATAAAAATCGCTGAAAGTTTGTACTTGGTTTTGCCTGGGAAGAAATAGCCACAGTTCCCAAAGTGTTATAAAATGTAAATAAGAGGACAAATGAATATTAGTTTTTACTTTATCAGCTTTTTTTCCTCATTTTACCTTTAGGATATGTATTTTAAATACATATGGAATAATTTCCTTCACCTCCAAGTAGAAATCTGCACTGCAATGATACTAGCAATCCCACCAGCCCAAAATGAAAATGCAGAAATCAACAGAGATGCTGGTGAAGAACAAGTCAGGGATAATGTCCTTGTAAAACATGTGAGTAAAGATTTTTTTTTTGTTAATCTGAAATTATACTTCAAAGAAAGCACTGTAGTAAACTTTTGTTTCATTGTTTTAGTTGTTTCAGAAATGCCAGTTACTACAGAGAATACTTGATGCGTGGGAATCGAACGAGAAGGAACAGTAAGTAGTGGAATTAATTTAGTTTTAATGTATAAAGGGGTGGTCATTGACACTAGAACTGCTGGAGGTCAATGTTTGACCAGTGAAGAACTATGATACCCTGGCTTAAGGATGTTGGTTTGGCCTGATCTGTCATACTCCAAGTTCCAGTTGGACCAAGCAGAAGTATCCTTATACAGGAAACTGAGAACCATGAAATGAGTACTGAATACTTGATGGTAGGACCACGATTAATCTGTAAATCCCTTATTACATATATTACTGTATCAGTAACTTGGTGGTAAGTGACCCTTGCTGATAATTGATATATTGATAATGTAATTAAGGAACAAGTAATAGGTTTATTCCATGCTGAAAAGAGAAGAAAGGAAAAGCAACGTTTCGGCTGTGGAGCCTCCTTCAAGTTTAGTTAAAATATCTGAGCTCAGGTATTTATCATATATCTAGTTTATTATGGTCTACCTGAACAGCTGTTACACCCATATGTCTTAATTTATACCTGCTAAAATAGTATTACGAAGTACTTGCTTTGAGATGGAAAATTAGAAAGCACTGTTTAGTTCCTTGGGAGGATGCCTTCCAGAGTTTTTACGAGATCCTTTTCAAAGTGAGCACAAGGTGTGAAGACTATTGTAAACTTTAAAAATGAAGGACAGAACAGTTTGGTGCCTAAATTGTGTACATAAATGTGAACATAAATACTTATATATAATTAGTATTTTTTTCTAACACAATACTCAGGATCATCAGATTAAATTTAGATGATTTGTTAGTGATCTTAGTAACTAAACTTGCCTCAGTAATTTCCATAAATCGCCAGTCATCACCAGTATTGCCTTATCAACAAGAAGTCATCTGATGGACGAGTTCACAGCTGAAAATGACTGAAACATAGAGACAGCCACTTTGGTTCCATCTTGGCAACAGTGTAGTTGAGATGCTGCGGTCTAGTTTTGGTGATACTCAACCATGGCCTTGGGAGTGGTCAACATGGAGGAGGTCATGGGCCATACAAAATCAGCAATAGTACATCTCTTTAATGTGGTGCGGTCATGTCATCCTCCCAGTACTGTTAATCCACTGAGAATCAGCCCCCTATATGCCACAGGTGTTGCATGTCTTCATGTAGATGGTATGGAGGCGTCTTCATGATGTAGGATTTGAGGTCAAGGAGGCTGCTTATGTAGGTACCTTTCACTTGATGTCATGTGCAGGAGAGGCTGTATTGAGTCACAGAAAATGACAGATGGTAAGAAGGTCACTTATGTTTCCGAATGGCAAAATACCGATGTATGTTTTAACTAAATTTTTGTCTATATTGCTAGCCATTTTCCAGGTGCTATAGGTAGCAGCTGTATTTTCCTGAGTTATAATGCTTGTCTTTGTTCTGGAGTGGTTAAACTTTGCCTGGAAGAGTAGACTGGAAGTAGGTGACGGAGAGCCCTTTGAAGCATCCAGATTTTAATACTGTTGATCCATGACTAGGACAAGTTAAATCTGTTCATAATGTCTGTCCAGGCATCATAGATGTGCACCTTGACATACTTTATCCTTTATTTTTAATATACAGATTCTGGTTTCCCCAAAATTGCTAGAATATCCTTAGCAGGTATTGAGTAATGTATAAAATTCTACGTGTGCAAAAAAGAATTTGGTTTTTGACAATTGTGTATTTGATATAACATCTGGCTTTATTCATCCACTAGCATAGTCTTCACTGCCAACCGACTACCAAGTCATACTACCAGCAGTATTATGAAACTTGTTTCACAGCCAGAGCTACCACTTAGGAATAATTAGAACTGATTTTTGTTTTTTACTGATTAACACAATTTCCCCAGACTTAACACTAGAAGAACGCTAAACCTTATTTGGATTGCCTTGATTTCATCTTTGTTGTGGTTTTAAGAGCAGCTGTTGGTGCCCCGCCTCCTCAGGATTTCTATATATGTGTATTATTAGGTTGGTACATCTGGCCTCAGTAACTCCATGGAAACCAATCTTACTTGAATTACAATGTAATGCCGATACTTTGTGGATTTAAAAATGCTAATTACAGAAGAAGTATCTTAGTCCTCAACAAGTGCGCCCATGGTCTCAGTTCACTGTGGGGAAAGGGTCAGTGTGCAAGTACTGCTAAGTCACCATAAACATACCAGTAGATATATCTTCATGAGCACCTGCTGTCTGAAATAATGTAAAACTTAACCTTGAATGCGAGTCATCTCTATTTATGTTGCATGTTGCTCAATATTAAATAGCGATATTAATGTGAAAACCCAGATGTTTATCATTAATGTTCTCATTGATTTGAAACTTGGAGAAAGCAGTCCTTGATGACAAGAGCTCTAAACACTAAAAACAAAAACAGACGTTAATTACATGGAGTGGTTGCTGATGAATAGGCAGGGGTGAGGTACACAGAACTGGGAAGTGACTGGTTAGTAAAAGTGAAAGCACCAAATGATTTGAAAGTGATCTATATCCTTAAATTCCCATTTTGTGACCAAGTGAAACTCCTAGTATTTTCTTTCCCACTCTAGTGTTTCATACTGTTCTGATTGGAACTTTACTGTTTTCAACATTGAGGCAATTTGAGGGCTTGATAGCTTTCCATGCCTTTTGATTTGAAAAAGTTTGATTTGGTTTTAATTACCACTTCTCTCACAATGTTTTTTTTAAGCTGCAATAAATAGGTTTTAAGACTTGAAAAACATAAATTGGATCTAACGTTTCACCAAGGTTGATTGATTACAAGAGATGAAACTAATCATGATGTAATTCCTTCTTTTAGATCAGAAGGAGGAAGGCGGAGAGGATACATGGGCCACTTGACTAGGATAGCCAATTCTATCGTGCATAATAGCGAGAAGGGGCCTAACAGTGCACTAATACAGCAACTTATTTCAGGTAAATTGTTTCTGCAGTTGAGGCAAACATGAAATATACAGTCAATATTGAATTATTGGATTTGCTTTGAATCTTAGTTTTTTTTCTCAGTGTGTGGCATTTACCTCAGTAACACATTGTGGTTTGGACGTACCTTAAGAGTTTATTGTAGTCGGTGATAGGCGGCTGAGCTTTAACCCTAGAATCTACAGTAGGTCTGTGTACCATATATTGACTAACCCCTTAAATTTTATTTTAAGAAACCTAGCTGCACTTCATGCATGTTTGTTTACTCATTCACTTCAAAGTTTGGAATAGTGTGCATACCTAGAGTGCAGCCTTTAGGATTTCTGCTGTGGTTCATGTTTAAAGTTATGAGTGTTATAATACACTGAACTTTCTTGTCTTTGATCTAGACCTACCAGATGATGTCAGGGAACGCTGGGAAGCATTTACATCTGGTCCATTAGCAGAAACAAATAAGAAAAATACTGTAGATCTAGTAAGTTGACATTGAAAATGGATCCTGCTTCCCTTGTCTTGAAGCTGTATAAAATTCAGTAAAGTTGTATGGTTTGCTTTTTGTGTCTGCGCCAGTTGGCTGAAATAAATTATGCTTGGTGAAAGTATTTTTCAGGTTAAGTTGTGCTTTCCTTACAGTTTAAAAATATTCTCACTTAAGATTATTGAAACCTTTACAACCTAAGTATTAGGTATTGTCGAATGAATTGCTTACATAAATTTCTAAGCTAGAGCCAACAGTTCAGTTTTTGTACACTTCATGAAATTGTTCATGAATTAATTTGTAGTAATTAATTTTTTAATGTTTTGTTTCTTGAAAAATAGCTTAGTTGGGAAAGTTTTAGCTGTGGGTTCCTACTTTTAAGCAATCTTCTGATGTTTTATATTTCTTTTTGTGCTACCAGGTAAATACACATCATATTCATTCATCCAGTGATGATGAGGTTGACTTTAAGGAAAGTGGGTTTCATCAGGATTCATCTTTACAACAAGTAAGTCTGTAATGGGGAAAGGTCATTTTTCATATTTTTCGTCAAGTTATTACAAATTGTTGCTGGTCTGTTTCAAACATTCATAATTATATGCATAGTGCAATTGTCTTGTAAATGAGTCATTTTCATTTGCTGATTTGATACTTTGTTCAATATTAACTGTTTCATTGAGATATTAAAGGTTTTGTAGTGTCAAGACTATATCATTATCGTTGGTCCTGGGTTTGCCAGGCCTTTTCTGATTATCAGATGCAACAAATGACGTCCAATTTTATTGAGCAGTTTGGCTTCAATGACGAGGAGTTTGCAGATCAGGATGATGTCGTGGAGTGAGTACTCATAATGCATGTTTGCATAAAATTGAGTTTCTTTCATAGTTGTAAAGAGGTCACTTGTTAAACTAAAGCAAATATGGAGGAAGAGTTTAAAGTTATCAGTTATAGATATTTAGTTTTCTTGGTTGGGTATTTTCAGTGGGGACAATTTGCTTACTGAACACAAAATGGTCTATAAATGTATTTAACACATTGATTTATTTACAAAAGTTTAATTTGATAGATCGTTGATGTGAATGTTCGGTTTATTGGACCATTTAGTTTCTTATCCTATTCAAGATTAACTATCCAGGACTGTTTCCTTTTTTCCATATGCTATGTATCTCCTACCTTTCCTTAATTATTTTAGTCGTGCCCTGCTAGCTTTGTTGGCACATGTGTGAGGAGTAGATGCACAAGCTTTGTCTGCGTATCATTGATATGCATTATACTTTTGTAAAATCATAGGATTCCAATGTGTGAAAGCGGGAGGTAATTGCATCTGATGCTCTAATCTTTTGAACCTTATGGTATTTTTCTGCACTGCTGGGTGGAAGTTCTTTTGAATCGAAATGTCACTGGTTGGTTTGGACTTGGTGGGAGTATTTTTTTCACTTTCTAGAATGAGGGTGGCTGGTTGACATCACTGTCCTATTCTCTAAACTCTCAAGCTATATTCTTATGTAATTTAATGAGATTGAGAGTATGTCACATGAGTTAGTATAGTGAATCTTGCAAATTTATGCCTACTTAAATGTTGCCCTCTTTATTATTGCAGTATTCCCTTTGATAGAATATCAGACATCAATTTTTCTTTGAATACAAATGAAAGTGTGAGTATTCTTTTAGTTTTTTTGACGAGAAATGTAATGCATGCTGATGTTTATTCAAAACAGTTATTATAAGTAATAGTAATGAATATTAATAATAGTTAATTTCCCTAGATCTCTTGTGCCATTAGATCATATTTTTCAAAGTTTATGTTTAAATGGATTCAAAAGGATTGGATTTATTTTACTAGATTTCTGTGTGATATCTTGTCAATTTTTTTGACAGGCAAACATAGCTCTTTTTGAGGCATGTTGTAAGGAAAAAATCCAGCAGTTTGAGGATGCTGGATCTGATGAAGAGGATATTTGGGATGAAAAGGATGTAACTTTTGCACCAGAATCTCAGAGGCGTCCCAGGTAATGAATTCTGTTTGAGAATATAAAATAGGATAATGTGAGATTCAAAGAGGCCAAATGACATCCTCTTGTTAGTAGCTAATTGATTTAAGGACCTCTTCAGCCTTTTCTTGACAGAAGCAAGGATATAGGCTTCAACAACAAGGGCAGCTTATTCCATACTCGCTCTCCCCTTTCTGTAAAGAAATGTCCCTTGTTCTTTGTTTTAAATGGAGTTCCTCTTGCGCTTATCAGATACACTAGTTCACTCATTTTAGTTTGTGTTTCCCTGTTCATTCTGCAGAACTCCACTGGGTTGACTTTGTTTATGCCTTTGGAGGATATTTAATGCTTCAGTTTTGCCCCTTATAGTCTGTGTTCTAGTGAAAGACTAAGAAGGTTCTGTTCTTTTAGCTCGTCAGTGTAGGACATTCCCCCTAGCCCAGGAGTTTCTGTGGTTGCTCTTCTCTTGACCTGTTGCGAGAGACAAATTGTACTTTATTCTCAATATATGGACACACTAATGCATCGTACAAGAATTTGATTACCTTCAGATCATGCTGTTTGATTTCTCAACCCTTTTTTGTTTTGAAATCAGAACAGTAGAATGAAAAATGGGAGGTCACACAAACACTTGGAAAAATGGTTTAATTTAGCTCTAAAGATGAGGGAGCATCTGACCACTATCACATCATGCTGTTATGGACTAGAAAAATGTAGATTAACTACTTCAATTACAATTTCAGAACATTAATGCAACTAGGAAGGGTATGTCTCAGCCTTGTCTAATCAGTATTTTTCATTGGCAGAGGACACAAGACCTTATCTGGGTTCAAACGATGTTGATGTATGATACTTTGTCTTGCTTTTTTAGGAGTTCTGGCAGCACTGATAGTGAAGAAAGTACAGATTCAGAAGAAGAAGATGTAAAAAGAGATCCATTTGAACCTCCAAACACAAATTCAGATGATAGAATGGAAGTTGATGCAAGTGAAGGTAATTTAATATGATTAACAGTAAAAAATTCTCTTGCCTTTTAAAGTGACTTCCATGGTAAACTTTAGAAAGAAACATTTAAATAGAAAAATGTACTAAATAACCAAAACAACTATGGCCATGTTCATATAGTATTGGGTCTCCCAGCTCATTGGTTCAACGGAATGACTGTCTTCATCAGTACTGATAGCTCCTATCATTAATACCACTGTAACACAGTGCCTGTCAAATTAGCAGGCCTAGTTATGGTTAGTCCTGAGGCAAAATCAGTATTTGGCCATTTTAGGAATGCTATTGTTTTCCATATCAGTCCTTAATTGGTCATTATAGTGTCTGTCATGTCTCTGGATTCTTTTTCCGATTTTATAAAACCATAGGGGAGCCAATAAGTTTTTTTTTTATATATGTTAATATTTGTAGTGGAGCATTTTTAGAAGAGGTGGATGTTGCTGGTGTTTTTCAGCCCCTGGGTGGACAGCTAATTTTGATGATATACCTATGGACACAGGAGGTACTGCAGTAGTGGCTCAGTCTGCAGCTCCAGTGACAGTGGGCTCTTCTGAGGGCTGGAATTCAAGTGAACCCATATCAGGAAAAGAAGGCGGCTGGGCAGATTTCACTGACTTTTCACCAGAAATAAGGTGTGAAATGTTTTTAGCACTTGATGTGGTCCTTGCCTTTTTCCTTTTTTTTTGTGAAAACTTTACTTTTAAGTCAGAATAAAATTTTCAGAGACCTGTATTTGACTTTAGGAAGTTTTTTTGTTGTGTCATTATTGACCATTAAGAGTTGGAATATTAAAAATACATTGAAGGGTGTGTTAAGTGCTTAATCTCTCAAACTCCAGTTTGCTTTATTTGGGTGTTACTTTTATTCAAACCCATTACTGAAATAAACTAAAAAGTAGTCAAATGTTTGAGTAAAAGTATGTTTTATGACGCATGCTGTCAGTGTAGCTGTAGTGTTTCCCCCTCGGGAATTATTTCATATATAATGTTACATAAACAGAGACTATAACCCTCCATTTAAAGCTGCGGGATGGATAATCACTCCAATAGGTGCTGATACAGTAAGATTCCTCCAGCTCCTTATAGATGTATCTAGCCTGTTGGATGCATTCTTTACTTATTTTACATCTAAAACTTAACTTCTCCACCTCTTTACAGTATGCAGTACTTTCTGATGCATTTTTTAAAGTTTTTTCTGTTGAGTAAAATATCTTGTAAAACACTCTGCAGATACCCTTTAACAAAGCTTGTATTCTGAAAGCAATTTTTCCAAAAAATATTGCATATTCTTCTGCTTGCATTTTGGGGTTTTTAATCAATTGACCTGGAGGTGAAATGTGGGTGAGTTTTAAGGTGTGTTCTTCTGCAGGGCACAGTGTAAGCCTGATTATATTTTGGTTTTATTCAAGCCCCAAAGATCCTTTAAGAAGCAGCTCCCCAGTGGCCATGGAGACTAGTTCTGAGACTGCTGACCCCCTGGGTGTGAATTTGCCAGCACAACCAGAAGGTTGGTGTTTCTCCTCCCCCCCAGCTAGCTTTTTATTATGATCACTTCCGAACTTTTCTGGCCAGATCTGCAGATGTCAATGCTAAGTTGTTTTGTATTGCTTGTCATGCTGAAACTATTTTCACCTACTTTTATATAATAGCATATTATTTTTGTTTTTCAGTTTTTCAGCAAATTTTTCTTGTTGATTTTATGTTAATGCAAAGTAAAAGAAATTGACATTTTTTTGCAAATAAGGTTTTCTTAAGATGCTTTTTTTAAACTGCCACTGCATTTTCAAAACGTGTTCACAATCCAGTCTATTTTCCCATTGTCCTGTTACGTTGCTTTGTTTTCTAGAAATGGAGAGGTGGCCAGTAGAGAGTACTCACCCACAGGCAGCACCCAGTGCAAAGATGGACGCAGGCTCTGATGGAGAGGAGGAGGAGGACCGAATAACGGAGACTGTCACCAATGGCTCGATGAAGGAGACAGTCAGCCTTACTGTAGATGCCAAAACTGAAACTGCTGTGTTTAAAAGGTAACGTTGTGATTACTGTAACCCAAGAAAAAACATTTACGTTGTTTATACTGACTACACAATGCCAAGGTTGCATTGTGTTCTTCGAAGTTTTATGTTTCTATATTATTCAAATTATGACCTTTACAGGAGACCTTGGGTTTGGCTTTTAATGTTTATTTTTTTCCACTCCCGTACCACTTCTTATGAATGTGATTTGTTCCCAGAAGCCCTTTTGTATAGCAAAAAATTGTAAAAAGAAAAATGTATAACTTCCCTCCATGAAGAAATAATGGAAATGATTTGTTTCAGTCCCCAAAAATGTCATCCCAACTTTTTTTTCCATTTATAAAAAATAACATTCATACTGTGGTTTGTTTTTAATTTTAAAAAACTGCTTACCTAGTTATAAGTACTCTACAGTTGCCACTTCATTTACTTGTTACACACTAGTTTTCATTTTTTTAACACCTTAAAGGTCAATGATAAAGTCTAAACCAAAAAATGATTCTTATGGAAAGTAAGCGAGTGTACCATAGCAAACATACAAAGGAAAACACAGTGAACCGTATCGCATATCTCTCCACTCCACTCCACAGGCTCTGTGCTAGCTCTCACACATACTGGTTAGCAGATGGTGATGCAGGCACTCAACATGAAACGAGTCGTATGACGCCTTCCTCTTCACTCTCTACATTTGGCGGAGGTTTCAAAATTTTCCTTCATATTGCTTCTTTGGAGCATTAAAGTTGGCTTTTGTTATTCGCAATGTGGGAAAAAAATCACGTGATTTGTAGTATCATCGCAAGGAGAATATTCGTAAAAAAGTACGGGGGTGTTGTAGAATACATTATTGTAAAATCAAGATGTCGCATCTCAATCTTTTTGCTTTCTTCAGTGTCTTATTTACTATTCTACCTTAATATCTTTGCATATTCTCAAATGTCTCAAAGTAATGTAAACTGGTGAACACTCTTTCATATGACCACAGACCAAAAAATAAACCCTTCAGAATACTTTAGCAATGGCTGAGAATCTGTTTTTGTTTGTATGGAAACGTTCTTTAACTGCAACGCTTACAACATGAGCTTCCTCTTTCTCTTTGGCGTGCGTGTGGCTTCAGAGTGTTGAAATCCTTTCGGTATGTACAGCAAATAAGGGACACGCTGTGTATGTTTTCATGTCAGCCACTTCAAGTCTGTCATCTCCATTTGCATGTTTTTCAAATTCAAATGTGAACTGTGGGTATTGTAGTTTTTTCAATATTGCTGTTTCTTCTGTTTTCTTATAGTGTATGACAGATAATTGTTAATAAGGCCTAGCTGACTTCTGTGGGACCCATTCCCTCTCTTTCCCCTTCTGTATGTTTCCCCTTCCCCTTCTATCCCAGTGGCAGATAAAGAACATTGCAAAGCTTTGTCAGTGTTAAAGCATTTGTTTTATTCTGCTCGGTTTGGAAAACATGTCAGATTTTGTTCCATCAGACTGAAGTTACAGTGCATATAATTGTTGCTAGGTTGCAGTTAGGGAAAAGAATAATGGTAGCTCAGTGCCCTACACATTAATAGTAGGCTTATTTATATTTAATAAACCCCTTTGTCCACTCCTGGGGTACTGTGGCAACCATTCCCCTTATAAAATGAAAGAAGTGTTCATATTATCCGTCTTTCTAGATGTCTTTGGGTTTTGAAATCTAAAAATTAAAAGTATTTTGTTTTGGTTTTAACAGTTTTGTTTTTCATTTTTCTTTTATAAGACTTTCTCATTTAAAGTGAAGCTAGCATACTTTTAAGATCTTTTGATTGTTGTAATAATAGGTAGGTAATGTACATCAACTATTTTGACGTCATTCTGAAAGAGGCGTTTTTTTTTAGGTATGGAAAACATTTTTTCAAACCAAAGTAATTTATCAGGTTTTCCTTTCCTACATACCGTAGAGTTTTGCAGTTAAAAGCAAGATTGCTTACTAGCCTTTATGCCTTAATATCGTCAGATATTTTAATGACTCATGTAAAATCTTTTTGTTCCCTTAATTACCGTTATGTAGTAAATTATCTGCTTAAACATTTCTACTAATCTTACTTGAATGTTTGTGGTGAGAATCCGGAATGGTAACTCATTACTTAAACATTGCCAAGCATCCCATTTCTGAAAATGTTTCATGGAACTCTCAGGACCTCTATACTCATTTGTGTTAATGCAGTTGGCACATTTATTTACACCGTTCTGTTGCATTAATTTGACCTTTATTTCCATGTTGCATGCATCTGATACATGTCACTTTTTTAAGTTAGAAACTTGCACTGTTGATGTGTAGTTTATCAAATAAGCATCTTTTTTTTTTTGTAGTGAGGAAGAAAAATTGTCTACCTCTGAAGATGCGTCTGTGAAATATGCAGTTCCAGACACTGCAGAGACTGATAAGAGTGTTCCTACATCACCACAGCTTGCCAGTAACTGTCAGAAGCAGAGGTAATACAATCTCTGAAATAATTATTAGTATAACTTGACTCCCTCTAGTATTTACAACCTGCAGAGCATTTTGATTTAGTAATGCTGGCACTATAAATTGTGGAGTTTCAGAAGTAAAATTCGTGTATTTTGGAGATTTGTGTTACTTACGAATTTGTAGTTTCCTTTCCTATTTGTATTTCAAGCTATTAATATTTGAAAGTGATACAACATCTTCTAACATTTAGAAGGCATAATTTTGCATTTTTCCTAACTATTTTTCTAGAATTCAGATACTTTAAAATCTGCTGTGTGAGTTGTTACTATTTTAATTCACACTTTCTCATTATAGATGGTTTTCATATTAAGTGTGCAGAAATTAATGAGCCAATCCCAATAAACTTAAGTAAAATCCATTTTTTGAGTGACTCCACCAGTACAGGCCCTTGCCTGATCCCAGGTTAAGCTCTGTGATTGTTGTAAGAGCCTGTATCATATCAGTACCTAGCTGTCACTGGGTTTCCACAAGCGGTAGCATTCGGACTGTTTTATGGGTAGTGTGGTCTTACTTGGCCTGGACTCTTGGTGACAGAGTGACCCCTACAGCCTTCTGTGTACTTGTGGCAATGTCTGTGAGGCAGTAAGTGTGCTGTACGGAGCTCATTACTGTGACCTCTTAAAAGGGAAGGGTTTTGAGTCTGCCTCCACTTCCTTATTCTCCAGTTGTTCTCTTCAGGGTTTCTCATTAATATTGCACTGTTGTTAGTGATATCCTCTACTCCCAAGCTGATAGAAAGTTGGTTTCTGTGAGATGTATTAAGTCTTTTTCTCAACAGCTTAAAGCACTTGGAGAAATCAAAATCTCCATCAAATGAAACTTTAAATGGTCCCCATGATGAAGTAACTGCTATGGAGGAAGCCAAGTAAGTTACATTATGAGAAAATGGGAGTGGATGGTGTTCTTCTGTTGAGCTTTTTAGTTCTATGTATAGAATGCCATTTTTACTACCATGTATGTTTTAAGTGCTGTTAGGCTTAACATAGACAATAGTTTTAAATCGTAATATTTAGGTTAAAAGTCTTTTGAATTAAGAAATTCCTTTTGTTGATTAGTGGTAGCCGAGAATTGTTTTCAGTGAAAATTGTAGTTCATTTTTTGAGTTGGTAAATTTACATAAAGTAAACTACTCGTCTAAGTATATTCTATAGTAATACTTTTGGCTAGCCACTTGGTTTTATAGTTTCTCAGATTACTAATTAAATTATTTAAAGCAATGTTTAAAAAACACTGCTTTTGATCTAACATGTATGGACATGACTTAGACATCAGTTTATCTGCGATAACAGAGAGTTAGATGCTGCAGTGTAGTTGAGACTTTCTAGAAATTCATTTACACAATACTCCCCACTTTAAAAAAAATTGAAACCATTAATGTAATTATAGCATATCACGAGTATTAATTTAAATATAATGTCCTTTGTGTTTTCTGTTCAATGTGGGTACACTGTACCTTAGGAATACTCTGTAAAAAAATTTGACTATTTGACTTTCTGGTGACATTTTATGATTTGGTTCTTGTTAGAAATTAGGTGGTCTTAATATTTAAGATACAAATTGTACATCACAAAGTGCAAAATTCTGTTTTTCAGAACAGATCAACGTGTCCCTTCACCAGAGGCTGCAGTTAATGGCCCAGCTTGATGTGATGCCAGTTTCCTGCTTCTGTCTGAGAAGCTTTTATCCAGGGGGTTCCAGTAGGGTTCACTGGAGGCACACCACCAGAGCCAGTCAAAGCCAGCCACTGCTGCACTAACTTCACCAGTTCAGGACCAGCAATATTCATACAAGACTTTACAGACAGTTGTACAGAAAGTTCGAACTGTATGAAGACTCTAATGGATACAGAGAACTTTTTTGCATTTGTTTATATACTGTTGTTCTTATGATCTGTCTGATATCTTGCCACTCAAGTTAATAGTCATGTTGCTATAGTTAAAATGATTGTATGAATAAAGTATTTTATAAAAAATGTATACAGAAACCGAAAATATCTAAGTGAACATCCCAATTGGAACACTTGGTGTGACCAAATAATTAAGCAGTTTTTGATAGGGTATCCTCTTGCACAAAATCAGATATTTAATTTCCTTCCAAGTTAAAACAATGGCTACCACGAATATGTTAATCTGCAACCTATTTTGGTCTGTTTTCTTATTAAGCTGATTATTAGAGAAAAGTATAATTTTAAATATTCAACAAAGGGTTTTTTGCTACCGGTATTATTTGTAAATGTTTCTTGTATCCTTTAAACATAAGCAAGATTTGAAAACCTTTGGTATAGTTTTTAACTTTTATTTATTGAGAAGTAGTTGATAATGTGTAATGTTACTAAAAGAGCCATACGCTTGTTCTCTTGTTTCACAAGATTAAACTGTACAACCCCCCTGCAGGTGAAAACCCCAGAAAATGGTTTCAGATGCACGTACTGTAGCTATTGAGTGGTGTCAACTCTTGCTGAAGGCTTGTAACTGCAAGTCCTCTGAACGATTGTGTATTCATTCACTGAAGTCAATCTTTATACCTTTTAAATGACCTGGAAGAAGTTCTATTTTACCATAGGAATACATATTATGAATAATAGTTGATATATCCCTGATATTTGCGTTGACGTTCTATCTTGCATATTATGAAATGAGAAAGCAGTCAGTGCCAGAAATTCAGAATTCAGGTGGATTAAAAATTTCCCTTTCTTTTACATCAGCAGTGTGTTTTAATTTTTATTCTAAGTGCTCAGCCTCTGGCAGGCAATCTTATGTACCTTGTTTAATTTCTTTATGGACTGATAATGATTTGATGAACCAATACAGCTATAATACCTGAACACTGCTGAAAGAAAATCTGCTTGGTGTCTGTTTAATTTTATTTCACCTATTTTAAGTAGTCTTTGTGAACGCTGGATGTAATGTCTTCTGCACTGAAATTAATATAAGATCTTGACAAGTCTAAGTTGGGTTGTGGCATTCAGGTGACATCAGAAAACCCAAGTTAATTTATATTGAGCTTCTGTGTATTTGGCAATGCAGTGACTCATTCTCAGAAGTAGATGAACTTTCACTTCACTGCTGTCATGGCTTTGACTGCTGTCGAGTTGCCTGGAAATGCTATATGCTACATCCTTTTCCTCTTACCCGTCATGACAACTGGTGGCATGGCAACAGAAGGCAGCTGCATGACTGGATACACAGGTATTTCAATATTTAGTCCATGCACAAATTTATTCTTAAAAGCTGTTTAGGTTTATAAGGGAACTTTTTTTTTGTTTACAACAAAGTAGTGTACATAGGAGTTATAGGTTTCTATCTGATCACAAACTAAAATGTAGATTTGTACCACTTATTTTAAATATCTGGGGTAACTTCTACTATTCCTTCATTATTTTGTGATGGAGGGCCAAAGAATTAAGTAACAACTTTTAAAATTGATAACATTTTCCTTAGTGTTTATTTTAACCATTTACAATCTGCCTTTGTGCTCAGAAGAATTTTTAAAACTTATGAAATAGCAAGATCAGTATATAGTTAATATGACAATGTTAGCTAGCCTTACCCTGCTAGCTAAGAAGAAAAGCTAAGTCTGAGAGTTCTTAATTTCAGTTTTGTTAGTGTCAACGTGAGTGTATTGACTATGGCTTTATAAAAAGAAGCCTAAATTAAGCAGTGTGGAAAATATAGCATTTTATGCTCTGCCCTAACATTCTGATGAAGCAACAAATGAAAGATTATACTGCTTTATTTTCAGAAAATAACATTGCCTATTGGCATATGATTTATACATAAATGTGATTAAGCAATCAACAGATCAGTATATAACTGGTGATACTTTTTAGTTCTTTTAATTGCTATTTTATTTTAGCCCTGAAGAGGGAGCTCTTGGCCGTATGGGAGCTAGAGTACCCAGGCTTGTGAATTGAGGTAGTCTTTTTTTGTAAACATACTATGTGGTACTCAGCTGCAGAGTACTTGGGTTTGATTCCTTTCTCATGTCTAGGTGGAGTTTATATGCTCCCATTATAAGCTCCTGTAGGTATGTAGGTTGTTTGGCTATTCTTAATTTCCCCTTAAGACTTGATCTCATGTATGATTCATTTGCTGGCTAAACTTTGCATAGTATACCATCTCCAGGACACTTAATTTCAATAACTGTATTTGAATAAATTGACAGCAGACTGCAAGCCCTAATCTTACTGATACAAGATTAGATAAAATCCATTTCAGTGCTTTAAAAAAAAATCACTGTAGTAATGAATCACAAAGCCTATAACCTGCTGAACTATAGGATATGAATGGACAATATGCAGATGAGCTTTCTTTTGTTTAAATTGAGCTTCTACCTATTCAGATAAACCCAATACAGATTTCACACTTGCATGGAGCCACACTTTTCTTGTTGCTAAAACCCGATGATGATTGTTTTTCTTTTTAAAGGAAAGTAGTTAATGGGATTTTTCAGAACCCTAGTTCTGCGGAATCCCTGGATTCTGGTTTTGTTTTATTCCTTTGGAGCTTCTGGTTGCCTACCTCACATTTCAGATTAATACATGAAAAATAAATGTGTATTATTAGCCGATATTATTTGAAGATAAAAGCATATGCTAATTACAGGAACGTTCCAGTAGATGGTGCTAGAGTCTACATGGTGCAGTTGATTTTATTTTGCAAAACAGTATTTCATAAAGGAAAAACTACACACTGCAACAGCATTGATCAACAACTTTTCTTTCCCTGAGTAATTAAACAGCCAACACCTTCCCACAAGGCTTTCTAATTGGAGGCCAGGTCTATCAAGAGGGAAATCAAAAATGTTCTCCGGTTATAACTGCATATCAAATTAATAATAAATTGCTTACACGTATATAGCTCTTTTCTGGACACCACTCAAAGCACTTTACAGGTAATGGGGATCCCCTCCACCACCACCACCACCAATGTGCAGCCCCACCTGGCTGATGCAACGGCAGCCATAGTGCGCCAGAACGCTCACCACACATCAGCTATCAGTGGGGAGGAGAGTAATGAAGCCAATTCATAGATGGGGATTATTAGGAGGCCATGACTGATAAGGGCCAATGGGAAATTTGGCCAGGACGCCGGGGGTTACACCCCTACTCTTTTCGAGAAACGCCCTCGGATTTTTTATGACCATAGAGAGTCAGGACCTCGGTTTTACATCTCATCCAAAGGACGGTGCCTGTTTACAGTATAGTGTACCCGTCACTATACTGGCATTAGGACCCACACAGACTGTGGGGTGAGCGCCCCTGCTGGCCCCACTAACACCTCTTCCACCAGCAACCTTAGTTTTTCCCAGGAGGTCTCCCATCCAGGTACTGACCAGGCTCACACCTGCTGAGCTTTAGTGGGTTGTCAGTTGTAAGTTGCAGAATGATATGGCTGCTGGCATAAAATTAGTTATTCCTGCACACTTTCCATCCTTTCCTGTAAAGCTGAGTAGTTGTGCCTTTTAACATGAACAAGAACAAACAGTAAAATACAATAAATATTCTTTATATCTTGACTTTAATGTGAAATAGAAACTTAAAACCTTAATGAACATGGGAACTAGCATTAAGAACATCAGGATTATCTGCTTTTTTTTTCCATCTTCTTGTCTCGTACACCTGCTTCAGAGCTTTTGACCTGGATATCTCCATCATTTTCCTCCTCCTCTGGCCTGTGTTGGACTGCCTGGAGTCATTGTGGCAAGCTGTTTTCAGGAATATTTTCTTCTGAAATAACCTGATGGGCATTAAGAGCTGTTTTTAAATGTTCCCTGTTGTTTAACGGACCCAGTATGCATCAGACGTGCTGCGTAAGGATAGTGGCTTTAGTGCTAAATTTCTATTTAATATAATATGAATAGACTTAATATGAAAAAAAAGCTTGTATTTGTTACTAATTCAGCAAGATCTGTAAGATTTGTCTTTGCAAAATAAAACCACCAATTTCAACCGTGATATGTTACCAAATTGATTCTGCTGGGTTCCAATAATGATAACTGTTAAATTCTATTGTTTTTTTAACTTGAACTTTTACATTGACAGACAATTAGTCTTTACTCATTATTCACTTCAGTTTGCTTTATAGTAAAATACCATATTCTGTTTTTGGTTTTAGCTAGCCACTAAGTTAAAATATTTGATTACTTTAAAATTGAGAACACTTACTGCATTTAGTAATCCTGCCTTATCCATTCTGGATGCTGAAATAGATGTTTAAAAAAAAGATACTCAAAATCCCAGTTTATCCAGAATGACAGCTCAGTGTGTAGCTGTCAAAGATCACCAAATTCTTTATAAACAAAACTTGCTAGGAAATGAAGGATAAAATGGTCAACCATATTTTGATCTGTGGATATTCTTAAGAGCATTCAAAAACAATAACCATTAAATGATATTATAGATTTCAAGTTACATATAAAGATAGTTTATACTTAATAATATAGCATAGATTTTATAATCAACTATGGGTTGATTATAAGCAGTTTTATCCAACCTAAAAAACCCTCAACAGGCACACTCTATATATAGGAATAGACATCTGTACTCGACAATAGATGTCTTAATGCTTCTGTGGTATACTAAAAAGAGTTCTGGCTGAACCTAAAGCAGTCTTGAGAGTTGTGAAGTTGCTTCTCCTCCCCCCCCAACACCTGAAGAATGCTTCACTGCTAAAATGGTTTTCCCTTTTGCTTTTCAGTATGAAATCAAACTCTACTTGTTCTTTTGCAGCTGTAGTGATCTCAGGTGTGCCTCTTACATTGAAGCAAATCACTGTCATTCTAAGAAAATGACATTTTTGGAGACCCTTATTAGAAGTAGTCTAAAACGTGCTTGCCTGGCACTGGGCAGGCTGGTATAAGTGATAACTAGGATCTGTGAAACCAAATGTTAAACATTCTGATTCATGCTAGGTCAACAGAAACTGATCAATTTTACGACAGTTTTCAATACTCTTATTAAAATCAATGCTCCATGTTCCAGATCGTAACCCAAGTAAATATATTAGTAGTGTTTACTGTTCTGTCTATAACCTGTGCAGTATTATAGACTGTTACCCCTCCGCTGTACTGCATGCCTCAAGCATGGAGCAGCGTCCAGCCGATGAAGGTCTGATCTCGTCTCTTTCACATCGGCATTTGCACTTGGTATAACCAATAATTTGGTTAAATTAGCTGTACCTATGACCTTAATTAAAATGAAGAAATGGGTTAAAAATAAAAGTTATTATTTAGTGCGCAGTTGTGCATCCATGTTAGAAATGACTAAAAACAGAATAATTAAGAAGCATACATAATTTTTTGACTAGTTAGAACAGACAGAACACATGTTCTGAGAAAACTATATGAAACTGGTTTTAAGACATATGATTGGTGAATTTTTAAAGCTAATTATTCTTGTATAAATCATACTGTGCTGACTTACAAATGGCGATAGATGGTGCTCACATCAAAAACTTCACTGTATATTCTGATCTATACAAGCAATGTTTTAAAACCTATCATAATAGTACCATGATTGATTCTCACATCTGCATTGTAATGATATCTGAAACCTAAAGCCAGTAAAAGGTATTTCAAAAATACTAAGGTATGTTTTGTGTGGGCTTATCGCCAAATAGGAGTTATTTTTGCACAAGAGGATACTGTTAAGAACTGTAATATAACTGAAAAGAACATTGTGTGATGACTGCAATGCTACCAAGACCTAGATACTCTTATTTCCATAGCCTAATCCAGTAAATGTAAGTGTCTACTTCAATCTAACATTTTTTTTTAAAAATGTATACTTAGGGGATCTGACTTAACCATGAACAATTTTCCTCAAGGATGTATTATTGATTCTGGAATCACACAGTATGGTAAAATGAATTGAATATATAAAACCTTATTTACAGAAGTCAACCAGTGCTCCTACATCTTTTTTTTCTGCGAGAGAGCCCATGCACTGAAAGAAAATATTACCTGTTGTGCTGTTCTTGGGATGATAGCAAGAGCATTGTATGACTGTTGCGTGTGGCAGTCATCACAGCTTCCATACACTACAATGACATCCTCCATGCTCCCTTCATATACATCAAGCCTGCTGTTCATTTCAACATCTATTATATATGCACGGGCCAGATGAGTGCAGATCATATGGTATGTCCATCCCTGAAATGTTTTTATATTTAAGCAATATATTGATTATAAAAAATTATAATGCTTTGCATGTATGTTTTTATAAAAATACTATATGTATATATCTTTTGGGTATTGATTAAATGTTTTTGCTGTCATATTGAGTTGTTGATCATTCATGACTGACTCAGGGGTGGGGCAGAGATGCAGTTCAGTCCCCTTTGCTCATTGTATAACCTTTGTTACATAATGTAATAGTAATAGCCTAGTCTTTGTTATTAATGAGAAAGAAAGGAATGTTCGTGTCTTGTAATTACCTGATAGATGATATTTTCTGTGAAAGCACTAATGCTGATTTTCACTGCCACTGCATGCCAGATTTTATACTCCAGAGAAGGGAACTCGGAAAACAAATCAAAGGCTTCATACAAGGCGTCGATGGAGATGAAGCACGTCTGAAGGGAGGGAAACGAGAGGGTGTAAGAACTCATAGCTAATAAAAAATGGCTTAACTGAACCAGCGCTGATCAAGCCTATTGACAAATGAATTGTTGTGGTTATAAAAAGACCAATTTTAAGACTTGTGTTCATGGTTCTGTAGGCCAAAGATAAGTATCAAAGGGTATAACTAGTGTAATTTTCACCCTTTGGTGTTAAAAGAATATGGTTTTTCAGAATTATTTTTCATATTAAATCTGTGAGGTATGATTCACTAGAATTTCCACCAGCAGGTCTAATTTACACCTCTGGAAATATTAAAGCATACTGTAGTGTAACAGTCTGCCACCAACTGTCAACTGTAATGGTCTCATTAAAATAAACCGTGCAGCTCTTGCAGGCTTTTCATGTGTGTAGTTCCTGTGGTTCGCTCAGATGATCACATTAAGCCCTGAGCACAGTAAAGATACAGAAAATATTACTGAATTGTATAGGCACGTACCTGTGTTGCTGTTTCACAGGTTACTGTCATTTCCATTACATGCTGTGTTAAACAGTTGAGTTCTCCCAGAATGGCACCACAGCTTCTATAATCTGTGGTTCTTGTCTTATCCTTTTCAGACAGGTCTTGAGACTGAATTTTCTGCTTGCTCCCAAAGTCTGGAGAAGTTCCATGAATCTACAAAGCAAAATAATACAGAAGACAATGCCCAGTATTATTTTATTAATAGGAAACATTGATTTGGTACAGATAATGGTGTCTTTTATCCTGTTGAATCCTGTTAATATAAAGTCTGGTGAAAGTAAAGAAATAAAACTTTAATAGTTTGAATTTTAGAGAATTGAGAGCAGAACTTTAGTGTAAACTTTATGAATTGTATTCTCTTGGTATCAGGTTAAATGAGGCACAGGCTGTCCCTTCTTTGAGCATAATTTGCTCTCCTGACATTAAAATCTGGACATTGAACTGGTACTGGTACTGGTACTGGTACTGGAACCCCCCAAAGTCAAAGAGTCGAGTGCTGCTGGGGTAGAGCTGGCGTTATTTGGCCTGTGCTTCTGACTTTCCGGCAAACAGCATCTGCCACAATGAGCTGGGCACCTGTGGTCCATACAAACGTCCAGAGAAGGAGCTGGTAGCATGTCAAAGGACAAATGGATCTACAGGTGGGTGTGCTGGAAGAGCATGTCTGAAGGTTTTGTTCTCTCCCAAGCAGGTATGAGCGTCATTCAGAGAGACAATTGGGATTCTAAAAGGGGAGCATACATGATAAAAAAAGATCTGTCCAGAGCTTCATAGAGACAGGGGGGGTTATGAGATGTTTCATCAGTCTTTAGTCTTCATTAAAATGTCTGTTCTAGCCAAGAAGTGCAAAAGAAAATTGGGCATTTTCCAAAACTGACAAGCTGCAGGATATCATAACTAAATTACTAAAAACTATACACAACTAAATTGGATATCATACAATTCAGTGATAAAAACAGTTTTTAAGTGAGTTGTAAAGCTATCATATCAGGAAACAAATCCACTGAGTTTCAACACAATTATTGTATTAGCTTGCATTTTATGAGGGAATAATCATATTCAATACATGCGTACAAAGAGTTTTTACAATCAATGCTGATGGTTACTTTGAACAAATAAGGATTCTGTGGGGAGATGATATTTAAAAAGAAAGCAGTGTGATTTTGAACAGACATGAAACTCAATAATTATCTGAATTTATAATGATGTTAGTTGCAGATGACTAATCACTGCAAATGATGACTGTTGTCAATTAGCCTTATTATTTTAACTTAGCTGAATACCAAATGGTATTATCTTAATTAATATAAGCAGGTTCTTCACAGAATATGTATGCATCATTTTTAGTTATCTGCACATAAATAGCGTAAAGCATTTAAAAAGCATTTTTTGTTCTTATAATGTAGATGAGCCTTACTTGTGTTTGTGTGGAGTTGCCATATATTTCCATACTAGGATGCCATTTTCCTCCTGCCAACTCATAAACCCACTTCCTCTTATTAAATTAACTTTTTATTTTTTTATTGTAAACCAGTGTCCTAGAACATATTATTTTTTTCTTCACTCCATGACCAAGGAGCTATGTAATTTGCAACAGTTATACACCGTTCAGCAATTCTTGACTAATTCAATCAATATTAATAAGCAAACAATTAAATTATTCAGCTGGTAGTAAATTGTTGAATCAACCCTATATAATCCAAGGTCTACCCTCCCATATGCCTCATTTTTTTCCTCTTGAACAATACAATATTTCAGCACATGGAGCTGATTCTCCATATACTGCCTTCTTCACAGCATTTATTGACAACTTCAATGCCTGTGCAGTGTTTAGTGAGAGTACAGTTATAACACATTGAAATAGTTGTTATATTATATTACGTATAACACTTTCTATTTGCCTTAACATGGACTCTTTCATGACTCAAACTACAATAAAATAATTTTACCTACAGGTATCAGTTACTGAGGTAATGTGTTATACTTCCAGCTATAATCTGTAAAATAATGTCCTAAGGGTCTTCCCCTGTATAAAATATAAAATGCCAACTACATAATTATCTATGAACAACTAGTTTTACTAAAAAATATACATTAAACAGTACAAGGTATTTTTGTAAATGTATTCAATTAAGGATTTATCTAGTTAAATATATGGTTTGGTTTAGTGATTTGACTGGCATCCCTTGATCTGATCAAAATAACCAACTTAAGCTTTCAACATGGATCAGATCTCAGCTTCATGATGTCTGTGTCTTTAATAATACAGTTTTAAATAGGTTAAAACTGCTTCTGAAAAACATTTCCTGCAAATGCCTTGTCTTCCCCTTTGTAGAGGAAATGTAGTAAATTTTCTGAAACTACACAGATTGTTGTTTTTTAAAAATAATGATTATGTAAAAGACCCAGATAGGTTATGACATCAATGAAGTCAGAATACATAGAGGAATAATACAACTCTGACCTTGTCATACTAAAATAGATTCACAAAGAAAAGAACAACTTAATTTTTGATACAACACATTAACATGCATTCTCTCTGTAATTTCTGTACATGACTCAGTGGTCTGTGTGTCAAATGCTCCTGTGATTAATCTCACTTAAAACGACTTTTAAAAATATTGCAAGCTCATTTTTAGCATGGGATAAGAGTAATTATAAAGGCACACACAGTGTTTCAGCAGCCCATAGCCCAGCACAGTAGCCAAGGAGGATACCCCACCAAGGACACACAAATTGGATGTGGATCACTTTAGAGGCACTGACACCAAGGAACGCTGCCAACAAGTCTTTTAGAAGGTATGAGGAAAACTAAGCAAATCCCTGTGATCAAGAGAGAGCCTTTAGATTCCACAATTATATAAAATTGGGTTAGAAATTGCACATACTGTAAGTAGAAGGAGAATTTTGTCAAACGTGGTTCCCCTGCCCAAACTGTCCTTCTTACCTAACTCAAGTTACAATATATCACTTAACAAGTGATCTGTTTTCAATAATAAGGCCTTCTTGACTTAATACCTCATTATTTGATCAACTGTGTCAACTTTGGTAAACAGAACACAACAACTTGAATGGAACCTAGCTAAAAATATGTTTGCACCCAGGTTAGAAAACACTTTTTACAAAGTGAATTATTAATGTATGGAATAGATTACAGAGGTGCATTTTAGAGGAACAGATGGTAGGATGTTTAGATACCGATATACAGTATGTTTTTACAATCACTCAGTAAACAGGAAAACGACCAGCATTTCAAAGATAACAATTCAGTCAGGAGCTCTTTCTGTGCTACATTCATAGTTTTGGAATGCAGGCGTTTCTATTTTGTTACAATTTTTTTGAAGGGAAAAACCATCCAACCAGAGCTATAGAAAAATCATTTTAAAAGTGCAAATTTGCAAACTCAGTATGATTACTTTTAAACCAAATGGGGAAATACATTTCTACCTTAATATAGTACTGTCTTTCAATCTTTTCAGACTTTGTCAATGCAAACAGATCTTTCTAGCTTTATATTAGCAAATTAATTTTCCTATAAAAGGAACCACCAATGTGCTTTTATTCAATTCTTAAAAAAGACTGCCAAATTCAATCTTCAACTCGCTCAATGCTTGAATTGCAAGAGGCTTCTTGTTGTACTGCACTGTGGGGGATGTTCCTTATTTATTGTAAAGAGGTACAGATACAGTTGTTTTATTTTGCGTTTTTGTTTTCTTTTTATACTTTTATTCTATGATTTAAAAAAACACAAACATCAGATGCCCAATTCAGAAGAACATGAAGTCCAGTGGTATTCATGTGGAGAGTTTTATATCTATTTAAATCATATCAGTGATATTAACCTTTGGCTTCTTCATATTTCTTGGTACTTTACACTAGCAAAAATATTTTAATACTTAGAGCATATATCATTTGGCTTTATATACAGATATGTTACCTGGGGAAAACCAACTAGGAGAAATGCTGAAGTAACACATAGAAAATCTACCCGATTGTAAAAAAACCTCAGGATATAATGTTAATACTCCAGATGCATATTATGCTTTGAAAAATTAGAGTATGTTGTGCTTTTACAGTCAAAGCCAAAACCACACAGGCACCAAACCAAAAGTGAAGAAAATGTACTAAATTGTTAATGCTGATATTAAAGTGGCAGATCAAAAAGGTAGTAAAAGTGTCACTACAAAGAGGAGGTTATTATCCCTTACATTTCAAAATAACCCATAATTACAGTGTCACGTTGTAATGTACTAAAATTGCTAATACTGTGTTCCAGCATAAATAGCCCTTTTAAAGTTCCATTATAAGGTGCACCGAAGTGGCTAATCAAAAGTAATTTGTACGTAATAATAACGGTGACTAAATATTGTATTATCTCGAGGGAGTCTTGGAGTGCAGACAGGAGACATAATTAACTCTGAATCAAGAGTTTAATAGCTACAGGTGTGTACTTGAGTAAAGTTTAAAGAAGAAGCCTTATTTCAATGGTGATGAAGGAAAGTTCTGCTTTAAAAAAATCCTACATCTAACATAAATTGCTCGATGGACCTTCAGTGCTTTTGTCTATATAAATAACAATAACATCCTTCCTTAATGTAAAATAAAGTTATTGTGCAAAGGAATGCACGATGCATGGACATCATAGTGCCATACACTACAACATAGTTCTATAAAAATGAAAGATTATGGAAAGTTTATTAAAAGATTTTTAGTTAAAAAATTAACCACCTGATTCTCTGGCAAGGTACAGGTAGCAGGACAAAACCCTTTATGCCTAACCTTTCAAAAATACATTTATAAAACATTTTCTGATTGAGTGTCCTCATTCATTGTGAATTAAAGTTTAGAATCAGAAACAATCTTGATTGTGTGAAAAATATTGAAACATTTTGGAGGTACAGGAGACATTACAGAAAAGCAAGCTGATTGTAATCTATTGTAAAAACTTTTTTTTTCAGCTAAGTTTCACAAAAAAAAAAATCATCATGGAGTAATGGTTGGGGTCTATAACCATAGCTGGAAACCTGTAATTCAGATCCTGGATGTGGTACTGCTGTTGTCACTTGAGCAAGATACTTCACTCAGCTACTGCATATAAATGGGTACAAATGGGTATTACTTAGGATAAAAGAAATACAGCATTAAATAAAGGCACTGAGAGAGCAACACTACAGAATCATTGGATGCCACCAAGAACTAAATCTGAACTAATAACTTTGATTATAAGCAGAGATCAGAATGCACATGAACAGCTTTGCAGAAGCCATTTATACTTGGAATAGTGATGGTATGGAAACCAATGGAAGACATTGTGTGCTAAAGGCCACAATTAAAACGTATTTGCATGTTAATTAAAAAGGTGAATGCTCAAGTAAGGGAGACATAATTAGTAGAGTACCACAGGGCACTGTATTAGGACCACTACTCTTAATTTGTATAAATGATTTATATATAGTATAAAAAGAGCAGTTGTCAAACTACACAGTACAGGAGCACAGTAATATTAACAGACACTATAGAAGGATATTCCAAAATATTCAGACAAAAAACTAGACCTATCAAACACATTGCAGATGATATTTAATGCAGACAAGTGCAGAGGTTAGTGTTGCTAATAAATCTAAGAAGACCTTAGTGTTTATATTGACTTGCTTTTTTCCATCTTCTAGACCATTTTGGAAAACAATAAAAAGAAAAAGAAAATGCTAGAATATATCGTTAAAAAGTGCTGAATTTAAATTAATTAATAATGTACAGCACATTACAATAGTACAATTTGTTTAGATTGTTGTGTACACATCTTATCACCACATTTCAAAAGTAATATTGCTGCTAAAAAATGTCTGTTTCTGAAATAAATTAATCTTTTAGTCCTAAATTGAGAAGACTAGAGAGGACCTGATTCATGATTTTGAAACCCTCCTAGGCATTGACAATGGCATAAACCCAATGGCATTCTTCAGAATCAACGGTGAATCATGTATTTAAGAAAAGAAATGGAAAACTAGTTTCTGTCCCCTATTTTTCATAAAGTAAGTGCTTAAAAAACAGAGAACAGCAGACATTTTTTACACAAAGAACTGGGAAACTACTCATATATAATAAATGTCAAGTCGACTACTCAGTCAAAGCTGATACCCTAGCTTCCTTCAAATCACAGATAGATGGGATCTTTAAATCTATTAACTACTAACAATAAAATATGCTAGATGAGTCAAAAGGCTTCCACTCATTTGTAATCTTTCATATGTTCTAAGGTCCTGTCATGAAAGTCTAACCTGAATAACATTATGTAAGGCTTAACTTTTTAAGGGGCTCTGATTTATTAAATGTGAAGTGATGACTAAAGGACTCTGTGTCAAACCATGACCTTTTTACCTGATAAATACTTTATTTAAAGACCAACCACAGACAGCAAAATAAATAAATAAATGTAATATAATTGTCTGTTCAAAGCAATGTTTTTAAGCACTACCCTGACAAAAAACAGATCACTTACTGAAGGTATTCTTACTTCATTAGCTAAGCAGGCATAACTGGATTTACATGTTATTAAATTAGACATACAATGTCAGTAAAGGGCAAGTTAGTTTAGAGCCCTAAGTTAAGAATTAGTTTATTTAGGCATGATTATTTTTTTTAAATATATAGTGTTTATCATCTAAAAATATCCAATAGTTATCAGATTTGTCAAAATCTAAAACTACTACAGTATGCTAGCAAATTTATAGATAAGTTTGACATATCTTTCAGTAATGGGGATTTCTTATGAAGTACGGTAGTATCCGAGTTAAAAAATGTCAGGTGCTGACACAAGTTTCACAACAAATACTGAATGGGTTAATAATGTGTGTAATTTTCTTTCTTTATTCCAGGGTGTTATGAGGACAGCTAAATATTTCTGATAAACAATTACTGTATGTTTATTTTTGTGTACTCTACCTTTTTAATATATCCATATTGAATACATAGCTAGAATTCCCATAAACATTTCAAATGTGTCCTTTAGGAAAATGTTTTAAAATTAATTACTTCTGTAAAAAAGAAAACACAAAGTGCAAATTCCCCAGCATTGTTTGATGTTTCTGTAAATAGTCAAATTTACAGTAAGTAGGAACTCTTCTATTTCAGTGTGCAGTTTTAGATTACTCTACAGCACTTGTGAAAGTACAGTAGTTAAAAATGCTACAAGATATTGTAACAGTAATAATACTTCTTTAAAAACTTGATACCAAGAGGTTTCCTTTTCTTATTTTTTTCCCACTGTGCAAGAATATACTACTGATATTCTGATTCCATACATACTGAGAGTAAAAATGCAACAAAATGAACAGCGGAACCAACAGCATTTGTTGCATTTTTAATGCCACTCAGGTACTGAAAGGAGAAGAATTTACCTTAACCATCCCGGAAACAATCAAGTGTATTCCTTGAGGTACCTCTCCCTCATGAATTATAACATCACCATAGTCAAAATAAAGAAGTTTTGCTTTGCTCTGAAATGATAAAAATAAATTATTTACTATGAGGTTTAGTATACTAAACAACATTAAGAAATGTAAAATTATAATATTTAAAACATATCTTACTTATCAAATCCTTTTTTGCAAAATGCACTGCAATCTTAGGCTCACTTTTAAGAATACAGGTCCTTGGTAGTAACTAAATGCCAGTAGTAGTGGTTTAAACTATTATAATGCAGAGCAGTGGTCTAAAACTGGGCTCATTTCCTGCAGGGATTAGGTTCTTCTTTGGTTTTGTTCCATTCAAACTCTCAGTTACATAGCTCGTATAATTATTTAATTAACTGCATAACTGAAGTATTTCTTAGCAGGCACCTAATTTAATAGGTAATTTAACTTTTAATGTACTGAAGGTTTTGAATAATCAACTACAAATGTTGTCCAAAAATTATTAAAAAAACAACCTTAATAACAACTATACACATTAAAAAAATAATTACAACTTTTATCTATTAGGTTGGAAAAAACAGAAAACACCAGGTCCTCCACGAATTGAGTCTAATACTTCCGATTTAAAAACACAAATATTGGAAACATACTTATTTGCCTGCAACTCTCCAAAGCTGACTAAATAACCACTGGGGTTTTCTACATACATTTGCCAATGCTGTCAATAAACACACCAGATAACAACATGAAATAAGAAATCCCAATACCTTGATAAACTGTATCTGGCTCTTCTCTTGGTCTAACCATGATACATTCAATAGAAGCTCTTCTGCTGTTGGTGGTGGTATAGATGGTGGAAATTTAATAAGTTTTTTCATTTTTATTTCAATCATCTGCTCAATGGGAAAAAAAAACATGTTTTAATGAATATTTAAACTGAGCCTTTAAAGATATTTGTTAAATAAATTCTAAAAATAATTTTAGACACTGATTAACAACATTAACACCAACTTATTTGACACAGGATGACGGTATTGTTTCAGTGAACTTGAGTGAAAATTTATGGTACTGTAAGAAATCAGAATCTCTGTAAAATATGCAATGTTGCAAAAGACTATTATAATTTTACATTAGGTCATCTCTGATTTTTGTTTTTGCAATTTCAACATGAGTTCTATGTTGAAAATGATATGTACTGTATCTGCTTCTGCATAGTATGTGGCCCTTAAAAGCAGTGCAAGAGTGCAAGAATGTACCTTTTCAAGCTTTGATGCTTCAAGATCATCTAGAAGGCCACCAGACATTAGAGCATGAATTGTATCTCTCTCACTGTTTAGAACAGTTCTGATTGCTTGTCTGGTTTTCACAGAGATAGCAATCTCTGGATGGTCTCGCTGCAGCAAGCCTGAAAAACAGCAGCTCAACATTCTAGCTTATATATAACATACAGGCTTAGTTTTTAGCCATCTCATCGTTTAACTTAGACAAGCTTTAAGTCATATTTCATTGCAGAGCAAGGCATATTATTACTTTGTGTAGTTCTGTTAAAATTCTATTTGCAAGAGAGCAGAACTTCATTCAGAAGGCAGCAGGAATCATTCCGAATGAGTAGAGTAGACTTTTCTTGGAATGTGTTCACATTTAAGAAAAACACTGCAATGAGGCATTCATAAATTGTCCATCTTTTAAAGAATTCTTCACAAATACTTACACTTTCTATCTTTTATTACATGTAGTGCTCCACATTTTTGTTGTTTTATCACATTTCAGCTTACAAGTCACCTTCACCCCTTTATTCTGATACCTTTTGCAGGATCCTGCCAGCCATTTTAGTCACTACAATATGGAAATCTGTCTGCCAGAAAATTGTTATGATTGGTATGATTGTATGCTTTGCCAGTGTAGTTACACAAGGCTGGTGCTCCTACTCTTTCTGACAGTGCCAAATAATGTATGAATACACAGCAAAACCAAGCTATTTGCTTTCCTGTCACATAACACTTCAAATGTATCTTAAAAGGGAATACAAATATATTTGTAAAAGCATACCAAATGTATTTACCATTCTCAATAACAGCTTTTATTTTAAACTACAGTACTTTTAAAACACAAACATGCATTTACAAACTCACTCTTGTTGTAAATTTGAACAATTGAAAATGATAAAAAATCTTACACATGAGATTAAGCAATTCAGCACATCTTTGGTAGTTAGCACCTAATTGATCCAAGGATCTCTTCCAGACATCTCTTGAAAGAAATAAGATATGTTCCAGAATCCCACAAACCTTTGTATAAAAAGTGCTTTACTTTCTCTTTTCTAAATCCACATCTCCCATTGTTTAACTTGTGCCCTCTGGGTCATATTCACTGCTGATTCACTTGAAAGGGTTGTTGTTTTACATATTAAATCCAAATCCCAGAACTCATTTCTCTCCCAGCCATGCAAGCCCCGATTGTTTAGTGGGTTTAAATTCCTATCTATGATGGCTGCAAAGTTATTATTGTCTACAACCTATTTAGTTCATTTATGGGGGGATTATTTGCATTCCAAAGTCCTACATAGAAGCCCTTTTATAGATGGCCTATCTCCAGATATTGACAAGATTGTGTCCTTTATACAGTATTTGTTATAAAAAAGAAACAACAGTTGATAGCTTGCAAAATGTCCATATAGAAAGGGCAAGCTGTAATCTTATCTCAGGTCTTTGAGGGTGTATTTTGTAGGTCAGCAAAGAGCTGCCTTTTAAATGTTAATCAGCAGTGTAATATACTTTCAGAAAAAAAGACATCAATTTTATATGGTTCACACAAAGAATAGTGGCACCTACTGGGAGTTAGAGAAATTGGGTACATTCAGTATGATTACCGTACTGTATCCTACTGTTCTGCTCTTGTATTCAGACGGGAAGAAATTGTATCCCACATGTCGAAATGTAAGCTCACTCCTTAGCCATTTTTCTGACTTTTAACAGTTCACAATGGCCTAATACTTCCATTCCCAGTCTTTTCAGACTTATCTTACCTTACTTTCAGACCTAATTGTTAATATTTTGTAATCAGTGCCCTATTTTCTTTGATGGATGCACACATGATGATTACTTTAAAAGCAGTAAAATGCTGGCTCTTTTTCTTAAATGCTTGGTACAAGATTGAAAAAGCAAGAGAAACCCATTAAATAATAAGGACACCCAAGAGGTTATCATTATGCCTAAGATGACATGACATGGCACAACTGAAGAACTACTGATACTCAGTTCAGAAGAAGTACAGTAGATTCTCTTCTTCAGTAATATACTTCGACACTGTTCCTCTTCACAACACAAGCTCCTTTCAGTATGCTAAAGATGTTACCCCAAGTAAAAAAACAAACCTTACAGGAATAAACAGCTTTACATGACATAATTCATGTATCACATTTTAGGTTTGTAAATGTTTAGCTAGCAACACTTATTTGGTTCACGAGATGAAATGAAAAATCGGTAGAAAGAGGGCAGTCATTTTCCTTCAAGCACAGCTAAACTGCAGTTTCTGGGTTAAAAGACAAAAGCTAAAACAAAACATTTCAAATTGTACAAAATAAACAAGGAGAACAAACACCAGAAATGAAAACATATGGGTATATTTTCTTTCTTAATTTTTATCTTCTTACCAAGCTCCCTGACGGCTTCTTGTCTGTTCTTCTCAAGTATAGTTTTTAATTTCTGAAAGAGACAATTTTGCAATTTCAAAACACTGAAGCAGTTAACACCTTAAAAACCAATGATTAACACTGCTGTACTTAATTGTTATGCTGCCTTCTATCATTAGGTTTGGTAAAGGTTATGGTAAAAACTGAGTGTGGTATAATGTGAAATATATATACAGCATATATTAGTATACATCATACCTAATGACGAGTAATGCTAAAATGGTTATTCAATAGCAAAACATTTAACAAGATTAATTTTAGTCCTTTTTTTCTGACTGATCCAGATTTAAAAACTCAAAACACCATAACAAGGCCCAAAAAGAAATGTTAAAAATGAAACTTTGATGCCTCCAAGTGCAAGAAACTAAATTCTAATCTGTTTATCCAGTACAGGTTTATGGGGGGAGCCAGAGCCTATTCCGGCAAGCAACAGGCACTGCGCAAGAAACACTCTGGACAGGACGCCAATCCATCGCAGGGCACACACTCGCACCAGGGCCAATTTTCTGAGAAGCCAATTAACCAGTACGTCTTATGACTGTGGGAAGCAACCACTGAACCCAGAAGAAATCCATGCGAATACAGGGAGAACTCCACACAAACAGCTCTCCAGGAACTGAACCCAGGGCTAAGAGGCAGCAATGCTAACCACTGCACCACCATACCAACCTTCGAATGTAATGTTTACAAAATAATAATTGCTTCAGTATTTTCTAAAAAATTTCCTACCTGTGAAATTATTTTTTCATCAGAAATATGATCGATAATCTTGCTTATGTCCTCCTCTCCTACCACATATCCTTTTCCAATGTCATAACCAAAACTAAGCTGTTTGTGTATTTGTCTGTTGCACACTTCAATAAGTCTTGGTATCATTATCTGGAAGAGCAGGAAAAAATCATTAGCATTTTAAATGATTCTTTGATAATATGCCCTTCGTTATCATGCAGGTAAATATATACATCATCTGCTTTTTATTCACCATACATCAATTCATATGCCAATAAGCAAAAACTTTTAACAAATATCTAAAAGAGGAATCAGCATTTAAGCACATTCAATGGGTGCAGTGGCTCTGTGGCTCAGGATCTGCACCTGTGGCTGGAAGGCTGCCGGTTTGTACCCCGTGGCTGGCAGAGGAATCCTACTCTGTTGGGCCCCTGGGCAAGGCCCTTAACCTCAACTGCTCCAGGGGTGCCGTATAAATGGCTGACCCTGCGCTCTGACCCCCAGCTTCTCTCCCTGTCTGTGTGTCTCATGGAGAGAACGTTGGGGTATGTGCAAAAGACAAATTCCTAATGCAAGAGATTGTATATGGCCCATAAAGTGATCTTATCTTAATAATCAACTGCACAACTAATTAAATTATGAGGAGAATTTAAAGTGTTTACTAGGAAGAAACAATACTTTACAATATATCAATATATACTGTAGTATCTTTTTAAGTAAGAGTAAAGCAGATGTTCTTTTATATCAGGTAAGACCTCCAGGACAGGAATAAAACAGACCCTGGTACTGCTTGGGAAACTGTTACAATATCAAATTGTCTTATCCAACTGCTGGAACAGATTCACCGGGCCTAACTATTGCAATGGCTTTTGGATAATATAGCTCCATATAATATAATTTTTGATTAAAAGCTGATTTGTGTATTTTAGTTACTTGTATACTGTGACATTTTTAAGATTTGATCTCAGAATGGCACAAGCTATTTGTGCCTTTCAAATTCAATAACATTCTGAACGCAGACTACCAGTCCTTACCATGACCTTACGGTAGTACAAACTCCTGCAACCTGCAACCTACCTTTACCAAGCGGAGAGCTCTGGTGAGGCGAAACATCCTAGACACCCGAACAATTTTGATCATGTGTATGTTTAGATCTACAAATCCAAAAACTTGATCAATAATGATGTCAACTGCTGCCATCAAAATGATAAACAAGTCAAACTGGTTCCAGTGGTTGAACAGGTATGCCCGTCTCATGGCTAATGCCTTGATAAAAGCAAAAAAAGCAGTCAGTTATTTAAGTGAGAGATAGCACAAAACGAATGTGATTATCGGTTAATATACAGTACCACATTTTAAAAAACTCAAGTCTAGCAATTACTTTGCATGTGTATGTGTAAACATATAGATATTCTATAAAGTATGTACATTGATGACTTACATATGAGGACTATGGAAGACTTTAAAAAACAAAATTCAAACATATTCTCATTAAACTATATTTCTATAACCATTTTTTCTAATTTTGCACTTCTTCACTTTTAAAAAGCTCTTCCAGTGCATTTGTCAAATCCTAAGTAGTTCATATAACAGAATAAATTGATCTGCCAAAGATATTTAGCTTCTCAAATGTGAAATTAAATTATACAGTAAACAATCCTTTTAATTGTGAGTTTTTTAATTATTTGTCTATTGGGGAAAAAAGTCGTCAGTACCTTAAATACCGCCTCTATTAGATAGCAAGTGAAGAAAATGTAGTTGGTAATCCTGAGCTCTTTATCATATGCTACCATCGCTGCTGGGATATATTCCAGTATAATGGGGAAAAGATTCAGCAGTATCAGGATGTAGATAAAATACTCAAAGGAGTTACTGAACACAATTTGGTAGCACTTCTTTAAGACAGAATATCTGAAATGACACAAATATTATTTTTTAATGCTCTGAGTAAAATTAACATTTTTCAGAAAACAGTTTTATTCCGTTGTAGATGTAGCATAAGTTTAACAGATATTTTAGAATAATATATGTACAGAATTATACAAACTTTATATAAAAATAAATGTACTTTGAAGGCTTCAGTTTGTCGACCTTGACATTGTACATCCAATCCTCCAACCGCCTTCTTAGGCAGACAAAAAAACCCTTCAATTCCCAAAACTTCTTCACATCTTGCATTGTCATGAACCTGAAGAGAATAAATACAAATAAAGAAACAGTTCCTTTCATAACTGCTTCAACATGACCTGAAAATAAATGTTTGAACAAAATAATTAAATTATTTAAATTTGATTATTTGATGGTTGAATTAGATAATTGAAATTGATTATGTCTATACTGATAAAAGTGGATTACTCCACCTAGATGAAAAAGTTAATTTCTTTTCAAGTGTGAAGATGTCTCAACTCATATCTTTTTTCTTTTAATAGCTGATAACATTTTTATTTATTACTACATTTTGCTAATTTATTTTTACTAGATACTACTTTCAGTATCCCATCCAATTGTAGATTTAGTATTTTCATATATACAGTATATGTACAGTAAATACAGGAAATCTAACTGTATATAAACATGCATATTTGCTGTGAAAAAGATAATGACAACTTTAGATTTTAAATTATTTTATGAATTCAAGGGTTATTCAAGCTTAACTGAAAATAATTAACTCATGGAGCTATATTCAGGTTGTTATGTTCACAGCAAGAGGTCATTAATATTCTCATCATTGCAACTTTTCCAAAAGCTTGCAAATGTCTGTGGACTCAGGAATCCTCATTCTTCTGTTACTTACTATTTCCTGATTCCACAGATATTTGTAGTCTGTTGTAAAACTCAAAAATGTTGCAAAACCATCAGCAAATTTAGTACTTCTCAAGTTGCAACACAGAATAGATGTTCTGTTAACCTTTAAACCAAAGTTTACTGATTATAACAGTCTATGTAAAAAACTGAACACTGTTCAATAAACTCAAATCAAAAAGCTAAACAAGAAAAATACAGATTTTACTGGTCCTACAGATATGAAGAGAGCAGCACTCACTTTCCTCTGTGATCAGTGATGCTCTCTGTGGTGCTAATTAGTGTACGGGCAGCTTCTCTGTTCAACATCCCAGAGCTGTACTGCCTCCAATAACTAGTCTGAAAAACAAGTTTTTTTTCAGGTTTAATACTGCATGTTATATATTACAGAGGGCTTGTTTTTTTTATGAAACACAATGTCCTTAGAATTTCTACCATTTATTATTGTTTAATTACGTACCAAGTGTACCACTTTTTATCATGAATGATTAGATTTCTATACTTATCTATTATTATTAGAAGGTAATCATATTACCACTTTAACTGTGTAACTGTATACCTACACAATAATTACAGGAAACAAAATGTTTCTCTCAATACAGTGGTAATATATATTGTATTTCTGTACTACAAGGTTAACAAATAATTTTATGTAGTAATATATAATTAGTTTGTTCAAATTAGGGGGAAGTTCTAGCAAATAAGCTTTTAACCTTCAAGTAGAATTGTAGACCACCGAGATCCCTTGATCAGTATGGCAGGAGCTGCTTACCACAACCTTTTGCATACCCCATCTCCCCACTTCCTATTTTATGACTTCAGTGATGGTAGAGATGCGTTAAGAAGTTGTTCTTCACTCACTATTTCCACAATTAAGCAGCTGAAAGACTAGCTGCAATGGTTTCTCTGCTTGTGTATTCAATGATTGAAGCATAGCTTGTTGGTGTGACAAGCTCACAGAGTTTTGTGATAAGTGTTGACTTAAATGCCCAAATGTCAACTATTCATCGGTTCATCTTGGTCTTGGATTTGTTCTCAAGTGAACAAAGGGGACAAAAGAAGATACTCAATACTCATGGAGTGAAGCTGGATAGTCTGGAACATAAGACAACAAATCTGGAGGATCACACCAGATCCTCCTAAAAATACTAAAATATTATCTGGACATTCCTTCATTGTAACTGTGTAGGTACAGTAAGTAAGATCAGACCATTTTTTGGCACATTCCATTAATAACTCTGAATTTTAGGGTATTGTGATTTAATGCACTGGGTAGTGCCTAAGTGTTTCTGTGTCAATTTGGCTTCAACAGAACGTACTCACCTTCTGAGCCTTGAGAATCCGCATACGAGCCTCCTCCATCATGTCTTCCATCTCACGAGAAGAGGGATCGCAGGGGATGTTCTTCTCACAGTCTGGACACTTGCTTGTTCTGGCTGTTGGGGAGAACTCTTCAATGCTGACCTTGTTAAACAAACCATCCAGAATGGGCATTCAATCAATGTTATGTCGGTAACAATATCATAGAACAGCAACTATATACATTAAACATTAATATATACCTTATGCCCTATATACTGTCATTCAACAGTTTGGAAGCACCATGTAGAAAGGGGTAGGGGAGAGAAAAGAATAGTTCATTTTTCTTCCAGTGATAAACCAGTAATATTGTACTGGAGGGACCAGTGACCTAATTGATCTAATTATTAGTTTGAAGGGACTGAAAATGCTTTTCAAAGGTCTTCAGAAATCATAGATTTAAATGATCCTAGAATTGGAGATCAGGTACTGTAATCAGTAGACCTGGGATAAGCAGCAGCACTCATTTAATTTCTTATTCAAATATTTTACTCAGGTAAGATAGGAAGGCAATAAATGTAAGAGGATTCTGCAACACTCAAAGCCTGGAGTTGCCCTCCTCTTTTATAATATATAATATACATTGATGTAGAAGTTATAAAAGTGTTATAGGAATCCAATATGTTTTTCTTCAAAAAGAAAAAGTGTACAATTTAAATGTGTGCGTTACCAAGAAATGTTCCTACTACTTTATCCTGTTTCCAAACGTCTTTAGAATTTGACAATATTTAGAATAACAGAATTCTAAATTTAGAATTTTGTATTTGATAATAATATCTTAATATAGATCTGTCCAATTTGGAATTGTTACGGAGCATCAGGAAGAACGTTGTGCAGGTCAGTTCCATAGACGAGAGCGAACAAATCCGAAGGGGCTAGACGAAGTCGAAGTCGGTGAGGCAAGCAGTGTCACGATCCAGAGCAAGAGAAGGGCTTATTTGCTGACGGGCTCAGGAGGAAGAGCTCAGGAAAACAGCAGTGAAGTGCAGGTTGAAGAGGGTTTAAGTAGAGAGTCGTGTGCGGAAAGCTGATTGGTAATTAACGAGGTCCGGCTTTGCCCGTTACAGGAATTGCCAAATGTGTCTTTTTATCTTATCTCACAGCAATGACTCAAACCTAGAACCCTTTATCTTACTTTACAGGCTAAAGGCTCTGTAGAAACGTACAGAAGATGCAGTGCTGATTGGAGCACTGAATCCCTCACTGATGTCACTGTGAGCCCATTGGCACTTCAGCTCGCTCTTCCGCTGGCAGCTAATATCTTCTTCAAATGGAATTTCAGAAGTCTATGAGGGGAAGAGGTATTTCTAGAAAAAAAATTGTGTAGACTATTATATACTTACTTTTTCGTCTGTTGTTTTGTAGGGGTCATCAATCTGGACTGCGTCTTCTGCCATTTTCCAATTTGCATCAGCAAGGAACTTGTCCATTTTTAGCATTGTAAAGGTGCTATTTGCACTTTCTTGCACACGCTGCACTGCACTGTACATTGCCATACGTTTGGGTGCAGAGACATCACACAGACCTACGAAATATTTAAATTAAAGCTCCCAGAATACCGATCAGCTCTGAAAATTAAATACATCACTTTTCATTTGTGAATCAGATATTTTTTTCTGGGAAATGGTACACATACAAGTTTTGCAATTTTATACTCTAATAGTTCAGAGCTAATGTGAATATATATACACCTGTTTCACTGGCCAAAGCTGGATATGCCACAATGATGAACAACAGTAAGTGTGAAACAGCGGTCCAAGACTCCTGACTTTGACTTTATATGAAGCAGAATTTTAAGTCTATTAAGATGATTATGGCTTCTAGCATTGAGAAATCATAGTGATTGTTTTCAGAAGATTCCACAAGCTTGAACGATGTTAACTGAAAGATACTGTGAATGAACGTTCACTGCAATACAATAAAATCCAGATCAAAGTCCTTACCCAAGAGTCTAAGTAACCATGTCATTGTGGTAGCATTGATTAAAAGAGTAAGAACAACCATTCCAGATGTGAGAAGCAGAATCTAAAATGAAAAAAAATGAAAAGCAGTCTTTCAACTCTATGCAGCACTTTGGGGATCCACTGGACCACAGCTATTTCATGGTTTGATATTAAACCAATATATAAATCATTTTAAAGCTGTTGGATGTTTCTTTCTAATCTAAACTTATTATATTTCAGGGGAACAACTAACCATCAGTGAGGTTTTAGTTGTAATGTTGCAATGCACAACCACCCAATTCTTCAGATGACCAAAGGCTGCCCTTGCATATTTCAGGTGATGCTGGATTTCTTTGTCAGTGTATGAAAAATAAAGCTCAAGGCATAGGACGTGCTCTGCAGTCTCCAGACATCTTATATCCACATTGATGGCACCTAGACTTCATTGAAAACTTGCTGATGAAGGACTTGTGTCTTCTGAATATTAAGTATAGTATATATATAAGTTCTCAAAAGCCTCAGTAATTGTTGAAAATTGACTGGAAATTCATTTCTGTCAAGGCTCACAGTTCAGCTTCGCCAGTGTACTTTAGTTTGACTAATTTCAGAATGGTTTTAGTTTCGGACCGGAGTCATTGGAGGTTAAATAATTTACCGTATACTTGGTAAGTCAGCTACAATGCAGCAGGAAGATGTCTGTTCTCAAATGGATGATGGCACTCACTGTGGGAGCCTCCCAATGACTTAATACTGGACCATTGTCGCACAAAATAGAAATTTTCTCATTGCCTAATGCAGACTCAGACCTCAAGCTGCTGATAAAATTGTTTAAAATAGACTACTGATGGAGACCTTACCTTGTTTTGAACAGTGAATTTATCAAACCCATCTGACTGAAATGCCATGAGAGCCAAGTTCAGGCTGAAGGCTCCTTTGGTTCCACTCCATATACTAACTGCTGCCCATCTCCAGTTATACCCATAGCCCATGCGAGACAGTATGGGAGACAATGCTATTATCATAACAAACCTGCAATCATGAAATTTCATCATGGTCAATATATCTTTTTAAGTTATAGGAATTTCAATTAAAATTTTGTAAAGAAAAGCACAAGGAATTACTTACCTTATGATATAGAGTGCAAAGTACAGCACAAAAATGTAAAACAAATCATTAATTGATAGGTGCTGAAATGACTTTTCAGCTATCACTACCCCAACAATGATGAATATGAGAGTGTTGGCCAGGTATGTCAGCATCTCCCAGAAGCTGTTGAAATAAAACTTACATTAACAAATGTTCTGACTAAAACCGGTTATATCATGATGTGTGTTCCATCTTATATGATTTTGGTTATGAAGTTTGTTTTTGAATATATGAATAGACTACAGAACTATACTTCAAATAACCATCAGAGTAATCTGAAAGCATTTAAATAGGAATTCAATCAGTTTAAAACTCACTTTTAAAAGATGTCATACATAAAATGTTTCTTAAAACAATACTGCTATTACTATTACCAATACTGACCGTAAGAGAAATACTTCAATTTCTGGACTGAAGTTTACAGTTTCCAAAAGTAGTCCCATTATGAGAACTGAAATAACTCCTGACATTCCAAGCCATTCAGCTAAACAGAATAAAAAGCATTATTCCAAATATGCTGGGTGACTATTAGGTTGGGAATACAAAATAAATGGAAAACTATGAGCATAAAAACAATCCTTAACATTCTGCATATTAAATGCAGCTTTATAATTTTCTGTACGCCAGTGCCTTATAAGATGATGATTTCATTACATCAAAGTAACATTTCTAAATCCTTTAAGCATCAAAGCCAAGATGATTGTTTGAAGTCAAGACAGTCTAAAAGATGAATTTGTTGGTTTTCTTTTAAATACAGGATATAAATATACTGTAGAAACAATTCTTACCTACATAAAATGTGATGTATGTCATTGCCAGACTGATTGTTATTTCAATCAATCCATCATTAAAGATATATGAGAGCCATAACATTATGATCTTTGAGACAATGAATCCCAAAAGGGGACTTCCGAAAATCTTCAAAACCAGTTTTACAGCAAGGTGGGATTCTAGAGGGAGAAAAATTTAAAAAAAAATTAAAATTGAATAGCTGATCTGTACCCAGTAACTGTTTTAATTCTTGGAACTCAAATAATTATATCCTACCATATGCTAAATCAAGAGCAAGATCTCTGAACACTTCAAATATAATGATGGAAGTCCCATCGTTAAATAGTGACTCGCCTTCAATTAGAAGAATAAGAGGTTTTGCAGTACCTAAAAAGAGATAGAAAACCCAACAGAACGTGTTATTGTGTTTCTTTATACAATGTACACTCAAGTCACTGCAGAAATCCCTCTGCTTATCTGCTCTTCTTAAAACTTAAAGGATATTTTTGAAAGGAAGGAAAAGCAAATATGATCTCTTTCCTACTAATGATTTTTCTTAAAAGGTGCTTTCTTTGTGATGCAGATCTGCAGGTTGTTTTTTGTTTTGACAGCTTTGTACATTAAGAAATCACTTACCAATGCTTCTTAACAAAGAAGTAGATATAATAGGGTCTGTGTTCCCAACAATGGCTCCAAACATCATTCCAATGTACCAGTTCCAGTTGTAGGTGTAGATTTTGACAGCAAGCAATGCAGTCAGAGAGCAAGAAATTAAAAAACCTGGGACAGATAGCAGTAGTACCTGCCATATACATAGTAGAAACATCAAATGATTATAAATGAATTTTAAACAAACTCTAATTTCTTCAAAAATGTCAAGAAAAAAAAACTTTCTTGCTTGCTGTAAAGAAATTGAAATAATGCTTTCTAGTTTTTACCTCCTTATCAAGATGTTTATGTCTGCAGCATCAAAAATGTAAAATCTCAGATATGCTGAGAAAGACACAACATTAAGATAATCTAATAATGTTTGAAAAGTGCAAAACAATTCAATCAAACGTTTCGGGTAGGTATTAAGTATTCATTTCATTTTCATTTCACTTGTTAAAAGGTACTGTCCAATTTCACTTAGAGGATACAAAGCTTCTTACCTGTAACACGGATTTCCAAAACACGTGAGATTCAATTTCAAAGGCTGTGCTAAATATTAACACTGGCATAAAGGTGTGGATTAATAGCACTGGGCTGATGTCAGCTATTTCATGTGTATATTTTTTAACCTGGTAACAAAAAAATATATAAATATACAAATATAACTCACAACACCAATATATAATAATTATATTCCTTTTAGATTTTTAAAATATTTAGTTAGCTTTAGGTTAAAATGCATGAAAAGTGGTTTGGGGATTTAAATCCACCTCCTCACTTAAAATATTATGCAATGTCTGTAATATACACAGGTACTTAAGGTATTTTAAATGGCTGTATAAATGTTAAGTTTAAAATGTGGTCTCGGTCAAATCTAATGTTGATACAGTATGCATATCTACTGATCATTTCTGGCGTTATTTTGTTAAACTGATCATGAATGACTGAGTGTGACACACCCAAATGACTCGGACTTTTGTGCAAGAAATAAATGATCTTACTAGTGCGAGTTTTGCATGGGCACAAGCGAGGTGAGATAACCTGTTTAATGTCAAGCTTGGTGAAACCCAAAAGAGAAAAACACATCGTTGCCTATAAAAACAAGAATGCTTCAAAGCCTTCTGCTCATGTAACAACAGCTTTGTTGGTACGGGAATGTGACAGCTATGCTCTGAATGCCCTACGTCCAGTTTTAGGCCCTATTGGGCAACTGTGAGATGAGCTAGAACAAAGTGGCATCTGGAGCTCAGAGACCAGTGAACGAGCAACTGCACAGGACAGCATCTGCATCCTGGTACGGAGCATGTGTTGCAGACTTGCAGGTTGTATTGCATGCAGCAGTGGCCAGCCACGCTACACCTGTGACAGTTCAGCACAATTAATTTACCCACGTCATGTGCATTCAGGAAAATGTCAGTACACCTGGCACAAAAAAAAAGAGTTTTTTTCCTGATTCTAACCCTGTGAATTTGTTGCAGTTATAAGTGTTTTTTTTTCTTTTTTGGATGCTCCGTATATACAATATGTAGGATGTAGATTTAGAGTGTAACAGGAGCAAAACATAAAGGGAAACTGGAAAGTGAAGGTTAAGTGAATGTATCATCGAATTAAAATTTTAAAAATAAATGCATCATAAATTCAGTCTATTATCAGTATACATAGGACTTTTGTAGGAGATTCTGAATGTAAAAGGATACATTTTAAATGAATTCCTGCATTCTGCAAACATGCTGCATTAATCATGAAAAATAAGGTGTCATCATATAATAATATACTGTAGTATAGTACCCCATTCTACTATACTACAGGGAGTTTGTAGGCCAACCTAACAGGTTAAAAAGAGGTGAGTTACAGTATGTTAATGAGGACTAGTATTAACTAGTTCCAAACGAACTTCATCTTAGTAGTATTCTATTCAAAGGTAGATATTTTTAATTTAGCAAAGCGCTAACATACAAACCTCTTTATAATGAAGGCTCAGCACTCCCAGAATGATACCACACATGGCTAAAACCACAGTATAGGGCAGCTTCACCTTCTGCACAAGGGTCCTGATAATTGCTAGGAATGAGTGGAAAAAGTCCTTCTTACAGTTAAGCAGTGTGTAACCTGTATTTCATCAATACCATGTGGTACTATTATATGTAATATGGAATAGTCCAGCATTTCAATAATTGGCAAGATTCATTGCAATCAATAACATCTGTCCTTTTTTAACCATCCATTTTCTAACACTAGCTGCCTGTTCGGCAGACAACAGACTCAAGGCAGGATACACCCTGGGTGGGACACCAGTCCATCGCAGGGCACACACAGCCACTAACAAACTCACGCCAGGGCCAAGTTAACCCAGATGCAAACACAGGTAGAACATACAAACTCCACCCAGATTAGCACCCCAGGATCTCAAACTGATTCCAGAGGCCCAGTGCTGCAAGACAGCAATACTAGTCACTGTCACCACCTTACAGCCCCAATACTGTTTATGCAAATCTTAATTTGATTAGGTAAAGAATAGTTTTCACTTTCAGAAGTATCCGATGCCGACAGCCCGCTTCCTGTTTAAATGATTATGTGTTTAATGATTCCAAAAAAAAAAAATACCTCCGCAGATACAGGATCCAAATATAACGAGCAGGATGAAGGGCTGGTCGTGGGAGCCGAACATATCCCAGTGGAAATGGTCAGACATGGCTGAATTCCGCGACGCTAAAGTCGTGTTATTGCTGCCCCCACCAGGAGGCGGCAGGCCTCTTCCGCCCTGACTCGCGTTCGTATACCCCATTCCGTAGCTTCAACCTTGAATAGAAATACGCTTTTAAAAACCTGACCAGATTTTAGAATTTGCCAATGAAAAAGAAAAACAGGCAAAAGCTCCGCTGGGTGAAAAAATGAACAACATAAAATCAAAGTGACCCGCAGAAGACCGCTGACGGGACCCGGGGCCGACTCGGTCAGTCGCGCGTTAACTGAGCGTCGTCGGCTGACGAGCTACCGTACACTACCGTTTCTCCTCCATCGTGAGCACACGTTTGGGGAAAAACAAAACGCCTCCCGGGGGTGGCGGGCACCAGTCAGAGATGCGCGCCAGGTGCTCTCATTCAAGCGCTTTTGGGAAACGTCACCCGGACCCCGGGTTCAAACGGGCTCAACCGCCCCTCGCGCGGGCGGGGCGTAAAACATGACGCAGAGGCCGCTCGCCAAGCAGTTGATGTTTTTTTTTTTCCTCGGGACATTTACAGTACGCGTTTTCCCAACTTTAAATCAGTCTGGTCACTGTGGACGCTCGGTGTGTGCCATCTTGTGATCCTGATGTACCTGACCCCCCCCCCCCTCCCCCCGTTTCGTTGAACGTGTAATGCAATAGTCTGCTTAATTTACGCACCCAAATCCGCCGAGTTGTGAAAAGGTGCTGCGGCTCTACTGTACAGCTCTACTGATTTAATTACGTCATGTGGCTGACAGCGACACTCGACATTTTTATTATCTTGTAATACACATCAAACACTTGGTTGTTTTGTTATGGAGACGGTACCGCTCTACTCTTACCACGTTTTGTGGATGACGTCTACCGTTGTGCGTAAAATGCATGTTTTGGGGGGGGGGGGGGGGGTATTATTGCACAAGCAAGTGCATCATCCGCGTACAGCCAGTGCGACGCATCCAGCATTTGTCACTTCTGTTCCTGCTAGACAACTTTTCAACTTTGACCTTGCAGCCAGATTGTCAAGGTTTTTAACATCTTTCCAAATGCCATGCATTCTTACAGGGAGATGGCACCAAGCGGTGGGACTGGAGTAGCACAGCAGTCTGGGGAAGTCTCGGAGAGTCGAAGTAGTTGCGTCGATCGCACAAGGCAAAAACGGTTTGGGGTTGCAAAAAAATTAAGGGTAAGCTGCACCTTTCCAGATTTTATAACTGATGAGACGGCGCACAAAACCTTTTGCACCCAGGTACTAGCGATACACATGTTAAAATTACTAGAAGCTTCGTTTACTCATAAAAGTGTCTGTGTGTTTTCAGGAGCTCAGCAAAGTGCTGTCCACTGTCAGCGTGGATATAGGGGGAGTTAACGAAATGATCGATGATGACGTTGACCATTTGTCCAATTACTTGGCGCACTTAAGAGGACGGCGAGTCAGGATCGCTGGGGACCACCGAGTTCGGGCTTTGCCCGCGCCTCTGTCGGGACACGAACCCTGCGCGCACAAGAATGAAGCACATTTAGGCCGCGACTCTGGGGAAGATGCCCTATGGGTTGCACATGGTGGTGAATACACAGTTATTGTATTCAAGGGCAAGACTTGTACAACCAGTAAATGTGGTAGTCCCCTAGACTCAAGTGTAACTGACGATTATAGAGGGTGCACAAACCAGAGAACAAAAGCAAAGGATTGCCACAGGTAATTACTTTATCATCATTGTAGTCAGCACTGTTGAGTCAGTGCTGTTTTTTGGGTTGCTGTAACAACATATTTCGATAGTATCCAGATAATTACCTTTATATTTTTAATGATAATACAGTATTAGTAGTCTACCAGAATATCTGAAAAAAATTCAGGTGGGTAGCTGCGTCAGCACGCGTAGGCTGCAAAGGAACATGTAATAGGTTTATTCCATGCTGAAAAAAAGAAGAAAGAAAACAACATTTCGGCCGTGGAGCCTTCTTCAGAGGCTCTGGATTATCTGAAAAAATGTCACTGTCGTTTTCCTTATTCTGTCCACCTTCAGGACTGTTTTTTTGGTAACTTTAATTTTGAAAGAAGAAGTCAGTTTGATCTAAGTAATTTCACTTCCCTTACACTTACCTTAAAGAGATGAAATGTCATTTAGTAACCATGCCCTGTGTGTGTTGTACCTGGAACTATGGGATAAAGTGTATAAAATATCATGTTAATGGACCTTTCATTGATTTGGCTGATGCTAATGTGCTGCAGTTCTTTCTAGGAGTGCACCACCCAGTGACTTGCTTGACAGGTCTCACGAATGTGTTCGCATTAGCCTCAACATCCACATGAAAGCAGGCAGCCAAGGCGCAGCACTGAAAGGGCCCTGTGATGGAGTCGACAGTCTGCCACGCAGCTCGGCAGAGGATGTTGGGAATGCTGCTGTGGTGAGCAGGGACGGCTCTGCTCAGGCACGTGCAGCAGGGATGCAGGGGGCAGAGAAAGTGAGCCCAAACCCAGTGGATTGCGAGAAAGATCAGGAAGAGGACACTGCGCCAGAGAGCACAGCTTTATCACAAAGATCACACAGAGCGCAGACCTCTCAGAAGAACATACGCCGATTTCCTCACATAATATGCTTCACCACTCTATCTTGTATTTTATTGGTGCTATCTTTCTACTGTATTTGTTACCGGAGTAACATTTGCTTCGAGACACAGTATTTCACCCCTAAGGGAATAAAACCAACATAAGTGTATGTAGAATAAAAATCAAAGAGCGTTGAAGTGGGCTTTTGTGATACTTGTGAGTCCTTTATCTGAAAAATGGGTTGGTGAGAGCTTTAATAGGCATTAAACTCTGCTTTTAGCCTACTCTAAAACAATGTTCATTGAACACTTTTCCAGGTATGAAGGCCAGCATGAAATGAAATATCTCAGATCTTATAAAATGTGTTTTAGCTTAATAATGTGAGGGAAATGAACACCACAACAAACTTTTTTGCTACAAATGTCAATCTTGAACATACTGTACTGATCACCTGGAGTGTAAAAAATCTTTGTGCTGCCTTGTAGAGGAATTGAGTGTCTAAACCAGTGCCTGGGGTATCCTGTCTCGCTCTCTGTCACCCATTTAATTCATTCATTTAACTGCTTCATCCAATTCAGGGTCGCGGGGGAGATGAAACCTATCCCAGCAATCAATGGACACAAGGCAGGATACACCCTGGATGGCACGCCAGTCCAGATATAGACACGTTAACACCAGGGTCAATTTTCCAAGAAGCTAATTTACCAGTATGTTTTTACACAGTGAGAGGAAACCCACACAAACATGGGGAGAACATACAAACTCCACACACAGAACACAAGGGTTTGAACCCAGAGCTGCAAGACAGCAATACTAACCCCTTCAGCATCGTGCTACGCCTCTCTGATTTGTCAGACAAAGAAAAAAATCTTGAGGCTAATGATTGGGAGGCAGTAGATGGTACATTAGCTGGAACCCAACTTTGTTCCAAAAGCAAGTAACTGGTGTCAGTTCACAGGGGTTGGCGAGGAAAGCATTGTATCATTAAACCAAAAAGGACAGTCTAAGCACCTAAGTATTACCTTGCAAAGGAACAAGTAATAGGTTTATTCCATGCTGAAAAAAAGAAGAAAGAGAACACAACGTTTCGGCCGTGGAGCCTTCTTCAGGTGTGAGCCTGATATAACCGTATTACCTTGATATAAACAGTGCAAATTATTACTTCTGAAGACTGCACAGCTGCAGTCGCAACACGGGTGAAAGAGCCTTTGCATTTTCTCAATAAACATAATGAGGTGACTGACAATAATAATAACGTATTTAACACACTTAGTCTTTTTATGCATGAGTCCACAAAATAATGTTTGTTGTGTGAACAGTGGACATATTTACATTGGACAATGGAAGTGTGTGCAGATGGCTCATGGTGCCATCTATTTCAGTATGGGCAGCACTGGTAGCCCAGGTGCAGCAATTTCATCCAGTCTCCCAAAGCCAGGCAGGTTAGGTTAGATTAGATTAGTTACCCTGTAATGTTCCTTTCCTTGGGCTGCTTTTTCACCCCAGTTTAACCCGTACTGGCTGAACTACAGAGAAAGGAACCAGGTGAACACAATGAGTGGAAAGCCTTTCTCTCAATCCTCTGTGTCTTTCCTGGTGTTCTGAATAGAACTAGTTAGCCAAGTGTTAGTTATCCCTCATTAATGTGACTCATAATTAAGTCTAATGCTGTCATTTACAGCCCATGATATAATTACCGAGCATTGTATGCGTTACAATCGACAACAACCAATCGTCCTTCAGGGAAATAACCCATAGGTAACTTGTAGACATTTATCTTTTTCTATATACATTTCTCCTTAGGTCCCTGTAGCGTTAAATACAGAACTGGGACACAGCTATAGAAACATTTTAAAGATGTTTTCGTATGAGATATGTCGTTTCATTTTATTAAAAATTCATCAAGTCGTACACTGTCGTCTGGGCAGTTCATACTCGGGCTTCAGCGATAGGCCCACTGGACATCAGCTTTGCCCAAAGCAAACGTTAAAAATACCTCATTTCTGTTCAACAAAATGTCAGTTCCCCAGCTACCAGATAGACTTAATAATCTTCGAGGTAATCATTTTCTGAATTTATTGCATTTGTAAATGGCAGGTTTGAGTCTCATCATATACTTATTTCGTATTACGTATTATATTCTCTTTTAAAAGTTTAATAATGTATTTAATCGGAGCAGGATAATTTAATAATCAAAGGATTCATTACGTTGTTAGCATTATAGACAGTAAATTGTTCTGCTGTATAGATCAGCTTCTTACAGCTTGTGAGCGCCTGTAACTGTGCTCAGCACCATTGAGAAGGGCTTTTTACAAGCATTTTATTGCCGCTTGTTACTCCAGAATACAATATTCTCTAAAAGTTCTCCTTGTCACGATGTTTCATCACGTGGGATTTGATGCACATACTTTTTAATGAAGCCAGTGACGATCAGAAGACCCTTACGTATCCTGCCATAAATCCAAATATAGCCGGAGTAATTAAGGTGAATGGAGACCTTGCTGTTTTCCCGTACTCTTTTGTTTTGCCGTTGAACACGGGCAAAGTTAGGTGTTATGTGTCATGCATCCCGCGAGTTACTTTTCCTTCTCTATTGTAATACGTGACGTCAGGTACCGTAGCTCGTAAGCGTTACCCCCAAGGTAAGGTCTATACAGCCAAATGCTTACCCAATGCAATTATCCGGCTGTTATCCATCTTCGGCTCTTAAATCACTTCCATGAGAGCATAATTGCATTGCAGCAATTTTTTCTCATCCACATGTACTGATGGGAGGGGAACGGGAGGAAATTAGGGGTGACGTCTAACCCGAGAAGCTGGGGGGACATCAGTTTCTTTTTCTTGGCGGGGGTAGGGGAGAGGTAAATAAAAGCCACCGATAGACCTTACTCATTCCATCCGAAATTCCCGGCACCGAGAGCAGAATGGAAGAAAATATATTGTAATCCTCGCATTTCTCTCACTATAAACTGTCTGCTGAAATTCCACAAACCAACTCTTCATCTGATTTCTGGAAAGAGGCACTTACAAGTAACAAACTTTTCAAGGTAAGATTTTAAATCTTGTACTGGTTCAGGGAATTAACAATAAATTCGCAGCCAAGCAGGCATCGAGCGAGATTTTGGAGAAACATTTGCCTTTGCCTAATAACATCGTAATGTACTTCGCTACAGTAATATTACTGAGAACACATATTTATTTTGTTTTTGTACTTAATTCACGATGAAGTGGGCAAAGTCCTGAAAGTGACATTTATATTACAACGAATAATCCTAGCTGCCGCACTGCAGGCTGAAGATACTGTGTAAAATAATTAAATACTGTTTAAAACTACACCAGGCCAGAGAGAAAGTTTTTAGCTTAAAAGCGTATTGATGTGTGAGTCTTAAACTCTTCCACCCCTGTTTCTCTACAGATGCAGAAGTGTTTTGGTGTTCTTTGCGTATCACTTGTACTGTGTGCCACCCTGTCAGAGACGTTTGGATTGGTTCTTTCGGTATTTCTTCCAGATTTTCTTTTGTTATAATTATTTATGCAGTATGCTGTCTAAAATGTGCTCCCGATTTATCGTTTTACTGACGAGCTTATCCTGTGCAAGTAGGTTTTCTTTTCATTAACTTGACTGATACTGGTTTGTCATCCTGCGTGCTTCCTTGCATCCTGGTTGTCTATGTGACTTAAGAGATAAACTAAGAGAAATATTTATTTTGTCTATATTATCTAAAATTACACTGTCTTGCAAAAATGTAACTTAAATTCATTAAACCCTTAAAACCACACCTCACAACTTCATTGTTCTAGACCTCGATGAAGCAGTCAAACATTATTTTTATTTTGGCACTATATTTCAATACAGTATTTTAGTTATACTGTAGTAGTATGTGAATAGGATGCTTTTAAAAAATCCTCTTAAAACACAATAATTGCCTATGATTGCAACTAATCTGTAGGAAATTGCACAAAGGACATTTAGACACCTGAGAAATATTATCCTGTTATTGTAATTGTTCTGAAATGTATGCAGCTCATAATAGCAAGTCCATTAGACTTTTATTAGAACAATTATATCTTACAGAGAAGAAATATTTGAATGCTAATTAACTGCAATGTTACCTGCGTCTTGAAACTTCCTGCAGCAATTAAGTAGTTGCTTTGCAATGGACAAAATACAACTGTACGAGATAATAAGATGCTTATTGCCTTTAATTTTAATAGAGAGTGTTAGGACTCGTATATTAAATTTGTAACATGCAGCAGTATATAGCCCAATCTTGATTTTCCACTATATTATTACTGCCTAGAGTGACACAACGGAAACTGTTATGAAATAATCACGTTAATATGTCAGCGATCTTTTGCTTGAAATGTGCCGGATAATATTTAAATATCAGTGGCTCCGTCAATGCACTCAGAAGTAGGCAAATATCTGGATGACTTAATTATGAGTTCCTGAAGATATGTCATTTCAGTAATAATTTGTCACAAAATTAAAGTAATTTTTAAAATGAATGCATTATCTCCAGCAGGTAAAATCATCTTTCTGAGGAGCTAACACTGAGGGATCTGCAATGAACAAGATCAATTAATTTTTTGTAAAGCATTTACAGACACTTGGCAAGTAATTATACAGCCAAGTTTAGAAAACAAATTGAATTATATATACTATAAGTGGGGAACTTTTCCCTGTGCAATACTACGATCTGCTTTTGCATCACACGGATGAGATCAGCAGTCCAGGTCTTCGAGACTGATGCTCAAGTCTGACACAGAATAAGAATGATGAATCAGGATGGTCAGGTTTAATGAAAAGCTTTGTTAAATGTGTTCAGTTCTCTTATGTCATGTGAATAGCCAGGCTAAAGCCTGGTAACTTTTTGTTGAAGAGGTGGACAGAAACTGTAGGTTACCTTCTTCCACAAAGCATTACACTTCAGCGGATGATAACCATTAATACAACCAGACGCCTGTTGATTTACTCAACCACATTTACATTTCTTACACAGACCACTTGCTGCTGCAAATCCTCATATCAAAGAGCATTTGATCACATTCATTTCCTTGGTGTACAGATTTACTTGACACCAAGGTAATTTCCAGCCAGTCCTTCTCTGGCTGCTCCACAGTTGAGTGGAATTGATTCTTATTCAAAAGGAAAACATTTTGACACAAACAGTGTTATCGGATTTATGTACCAATCTGTCCATTTCTCTTTTATAAGAAAGTGTTTAGCATATTGTTAGATAAGCAGATAAGTAATGTTTAATGTTTAACACAGTCAGCAGAATCATCTGCATGTATGGCAGTATTGTGGTGTAGTGTATAGCACTGCTGCATCATGATCCTGATTTCATTTCTGTGCTTAAATAATATCCAGGCATTCTGTGCTAAAGAGCTGCATTTACACGACATCTGTTACATTGTCTGCAGACTCTGTAATGTTTTATTACTCTTTTATTGCACTTATCTTTCTGTTCATGATGCTACACAGCAACTGGCGCTTGCTGCATTATCTCCATTTGTGACAAAAATGACTTTTTGTTTCTCCCTCTTGAAGGCGAAAGAAAAGAGAGGCTGGACTCTGAACAGCGCCGGGTATTTACTGGGGCCTCGTGAGTAAAAGCTATTTTTGTGATCACACTTTGGGTTAGAGGTTGTAAAATTACACTTTATAAATGGATAGTAAGTCAGCTGTTGGTATTATAGATGAAACAAACTACTTTCTGCAAATAACCATGGGATTAGGTTTTGTGCTGTCGGTCAGGCTTGAATCAGAGTTTAGTTACTGTTATGCAAGTAAGCTACAAAAAAGGTTGGTTATTATTACATTTATATCTCTTTTTTGATACATTATTAATATATTCCATGTCTAAAACATTTATAAATTGCATTTGCAGCCCCTAATCTAATGTGTTTCCATTTTCACAAATCAAACCAACTTCAGATAGAAATGAATTCAAACAGAGGGATTAGTTGAGTAATAAAAACACTCACTTTGTTTGGCCAGCAATTAAAATGATCTAGATCAGTTAAACTAAACAATCGTCAGATCAAAATTTCCTTTTAATTGTTTCTCCTTTTCAAAGTTGTTATGTGTTAGGAAGCCATACCAAATTAAATTATACATACAGACTTTCTATTTTAATTGTTACGTTTATGTATCACTCATTTGAAATGCAGGGTAAAAATGAAATGTGAATTTACCCAACAAAAGGATTTCTTTGCGGTATTAAAATAAATAGAAAGCATTACTGAGTTTTTATCTTCAATTCAGTTATTAGCGAGCAAGCAAGTTAGTAATGAGTGTGTTTATTAAACTAAGAGTCCAACTCCTCTACATTACGTTTTTAAACTTACAGCTCTCCTAGTTCATTATGTTCAAAATGTGACCTAATCATATAATTTGGTAATCATGTAATTTGCTTGTTATAAATATTGTTTAATGTTACCTACAGTATATTTTCCAATGAAGCATGTAATGTCCAGTCAAGGTCATCCACAGAGCCAAATAATAATAGTATCCAGTATCCACCAGCCACATTAAAAATCTCACAGTTAAATAAGAATTTAATTCGGCATCATAAATGTGATGCAACTGAATTAATATTGAAAAATTAAATTCAGACGAAATTTCAGGATTGATGAAGATAATGTTATATCTTGTTTTTCAACTCAGCAGCTGTACTGCATACTGGTTTACTCCCCATCTCTAACCTTTTGTTAAACATGGATAACCAGCCACTGTTTGAAAATCACTTCTGTGAGAACTCCATTATTTGTCACAGACACAAATATTTCAATATAGCATCCTTCCCCCTAGGAGCTGCTACGTAATGAAAAACCTGGAGCCACCTGCGAGCATGGTTTTGTTTGTCCTTTTGATAGCTATGATTTTTTTCTTTACCATTTCAGCGGCAAGTATCTTATCCTGAATATAATCCTTCAGATTTCTTTCATTCTTATCTTTTTTCGATATTCCGGAAATTACACATGAATAAATGACCTATTCTTCCATGCCGCTGTTGAAAAGCTGTCCCTGCCAAAAAAATAGATAACCTCAAGCATGATTACTAAGCCAGACCTGGCCTTCCACATACAGTATAAACGCTGGTCTTCCGCATTTTGAAAAGAAGAATGTAACTAAAATTATTTTTTCCCCATTTAAAGGGTAAACCTATTTTAACAACTTTAACAGTTCCATGAAATGAAAGTGTCATCCACATTCCGCTCTGCTTTGAAATGCAACACACATCTGTACTTGTGCATTCCCAGCCTCTGCACAGAGTGAATGTCAGTGTGCTGTAGTTGCATCGAAACCCTTCCTAGGAACCTACATGATGGAAGGTCAGGTTCCAGTTTGTGTAAGACTGGGTAAAATGCCATCATCCCTTTGTTTCAGGTCGTATTGAACACCTTATACAGATAAAGGATTCTCCCAGTGCAAGGGGGAGAGAAGAGCCGCTTGGTGAATGTAAGATAGTTTCTGCAGGTTACTAAAGTCGATTGAGGCATCACGTTTTGAAATGTCGTCTGTCGTGTTTTTTAATGTTACCTGTTAATATTCACAAGGAATAAACACTAAAAAAAGTCTTAGGGTGGCATGGTGGCACAGTGGTTAGCTTTGCTGCCTCGCAGCGCTGGGGCCCTGGGTTCAGTTCTGGACCTTATCTGACATTATACTAAGCAAGGTCTTTTTCATAGAAATTCGTCAGTCTTTTCTTGGTGTTTATGCATGTGAATAAGACCTCTAATTTTTCAAAGACAACAGGAAATGACTTCAAAATGCTTCATTACACTTCATTTGTATTGTTCATGTTGTATTTTTAAACGTAAAATATTAGCTCTGCTTTACTTTTTGTTAACCTAAAAGCTAATAGAGTAATGAACATGCCAACAGTCTTTAAGCAGTAGTGCATAAATGTACTTTAATTCCTTGGTTATAGTTTTTTTCTGTGTTGCCTATTATGTGTTCCGTGTTCTCCTCTGTTGTTATTTTTGTCTATATTTGAAACAACAAATGACCGAATTCAGCACAAAGTGACCTCTGGAAAGACCTCTCACGCCCTAAGGACAAGGTAGTTAAGTGGTAGTTGTAAGTGCATTGAATGTCAGCCAGTGAAACACTAGTTGATTTCTCCCCAATCCTTGCTCAAATTAAGTTTTTAACAGAAATTCGGGAGGAGGTCAGATTCTAATCTCTCCTGCGTCTGCTGTCCTATGTGTATTTATCTCACCTCCCTGGATCCTCTCCCTACAAATCCCTCTCCCATCCCTCCCTTCACCCCATCTTCACCCTTGAGCAGTGTCCAGGCTCATTCTTTATGAAAGTGGGGGTGAGGGCTCGGTCAGCCTCATCCTCAGAGTTAGGCTGCCATTCCTTCAGCTAGGCGTGGTGAACTGACTGAGCACCTGAATCAGTCTGTGAGAGAGCTTTCCAGTAGCCTTTGCAGGCCATCCTGAGCTGAAAGAAGTCAGTATGTGCTGTTGTTGTTGATTCTTTAGAAAGATTGACTGTTTCTGGTTTGGCAGGCAAACTAAATAAAACATTGTATGTAGTGATCACAATGAAAAGCATGATATGCTGGCATTCGATTCAGATAACTGACTGTAACCGGTGGGGAGTTATAAACTGAAGGATAGAATTTAGCTTATGCAAGAACTGAGTTATAAAATAACAAACTTTGGCACGCATGCTTGGCCTTTCTTTACATTTCATTCTGCTGTCTAATGAGGCTCACTCAAGGGTCAACGCTGTGTTTCATTTTTACAACTTAAAACAGACTTACCAAGAAAATCTCCTGGACTAACACTAGGTGGCCATGCAGTCAAAAACATGACTAATTGCATAATAACATGCTTATACTGTAAGTAAACCCTGGTGAGAGGCTTCATTCTTCTTTCAGTTCTCCCTTTCCAAGCCTACAACAATACAAAAGATTTCTTGCATTTTTCATGTCTCTGCTTGTGTTTCCATTTATCACTAGTAAGCTAAAATTCAAAATGATTATGTAAGGAGCTAGAGCACCAAGAGATCAGAATTTGCTTCTTCATGTATATTACACTACTTAAGCTTTTGAGAGCCTTCACTTTTTTAAATTGACTGTAATTTTCCATCCTGGTCGTGGATGGCTGGTGTTTCTGTAGGCTTTGAATGTCTCTTTAAAGCAGTAGTGACTAAAGAGTGGAGAGAAGTAGTTAAGTTGGTCTAATTACGCCATTAATGAGATGATTAAAGTCATTAAGAGCTGAGCTGGAACATAAACCAGCAGAAGCACACTAGCCCTCCAGGACTGTGATAGGACTGGTTTATAACAACTGTATATACTTGTGAGCATTGCAGATAAAATAACACTGACTTACATCCATATAATAAGGAGTGTTTACTTCAAGAACCTTAATTTGGATTGTCTAAACACGTGGAATGAATTGGTCCATTAAATATATTCCTTAAACTAGCACTGTCATGTGCATATAAGGAGGTCTGTTTGGAGCTATATGGTTTTAAACTCCAAAGTATACACAGTACGAAAATCTTGTGCGTCTTTTCTTCTGTTTTCATAGATGCAGTGGACAATCACCGTTCTCTAAGTGATAAGCATGGCCTTGCTGGCAAACGTGAACTGCAGCTGGAGGATGACGTCAAATCAGGTAAGAGGCAGTTCAATACGAGAAAATGTCCAAGAATGAAAAAATAAATATGTTCGGTAACTTTGTTCTTGGCCACAGTTTTATCCAGTTTTAACGTGTATGAGCAACAAACATATTGTTATAGCTATAGGTGGCTATGGAAGTGTCTCTGAGAGTCTACATAAAATGGGTAACACCTGGTGTCAACATTTCCAACTTCAAAGCAAGGGGATGTTTGGTTGTGATGTAAGGGGTCCAGATTCTGTGATCAAAGCGATCGTAAGATTTACCTTAGTTAATTAAGTTCTGGGTAAATCAACAGTTCAGGGAGACACCATATAGGAGGATGGTGAAGCAGAGTGAAGGGTGTCAAAAGGAAGAAGGGGTGAGAGGGTGAGAGGGTGGGGGGGGTGTTCTGTGTTCCAGATCAGACCCTGAAAGACCAGATTGGAGCTAAGTGTTCAGAACTTGTTAAGAGAGCTTGCTATTCTGTGGTTTTCAGGGAACTCCGATTTCCTGTGTACCCGGAATCCGTACATGTAGGTTAAAAACAGCCTCTCCTGGTTTGTGGGTGAATTTTAGAATAGAGAAATAGGTTCCCATTCATTTGGTGGCATCTGGGGATTACAGAGAGAAGATTTAACTGCAGGTTGTATTCCATATAGTTGATAAGGCAGTTTATATCTTATTTTGGCTTTTGTAGTTATTACATAAAAGTTTAAATAATTGGTAAGTCTGGGGTTATTCTGGGTGGTTAAGACATTAGGCCTCTGGATACCTTATTTGAAAGTTTGTACATAGTGTGACATAGTGTTGTATGTTTATGTTCTGTGTTGGTTAGAGTGTGTACTGTCATTGTTAATATATATTTAACTAGGTGTGCCTGAATTATTACTCTTTTTACCTAAGCTGTGCCAAAGAACAAAGAATTCACATGCCCCTAACTATACCAACCACATGGGTATAATCCTGACAAAATAATTTACAAGTGGGGGGTTATGATTATTTAATTTACTTATTGATTAATCCGATCAGTCACTTCCTGATATTTCTTTGGTTTCGTAGCCCCTTATGTGTAACAACATGTTGGTACATTAGGCTGTTTTTCCAATGCACCAATCCAATGTAGTTTTATAAAGACTTTGCTAAAAATATAAATTGGTCAAAAGCCTGTAATTCCTCTGTTGTGGAACAGGCATATTCGGAATGTGGAGGACTCCATTCAGTTGAAGCATCACCAGTTAGTGTAGACCGTTGCAGTTAGTGGGAGCAAAACACGATATACTGGCAGGACATTTTCAGTTTTCTGCTCAGCAGTTTTTTTTTCAATTCACACAATAAGTTTATCCAATTTTGCAGGTTCACTAAGAATAAGCGATGAGAATGTAATACGTACTGTGATTGACTTCCTGACTTACCTGAGGCTGAAAGGTAAGCCCACTATTTTGCTTGTAATTAGAACTTCACTGTTCTAGACCAGCTGCAACCAGAAGTGAATTATAGTGTTAAGGTCAGCAGCATGACCTGTACAGAGCATATCGAGTGAGTGTGCAAATTTCCCAAAAGCAATGACTTGCATAATTTGGTGCAAAACCGATGAATAATAATAAGCAGCATTAGGACAATTATTATTACATAATTTTATCCAAAGCAGCTTACATTTGTACTCTTTTATAGAGCTGGGTATATACATGAATAAAACATTCACAACACATTTAACGGGAAAAATGAAAGCATAACAACCTGTTTGTTTGTATGATATTTTAATCCAGTGTTTCCACATTGTGACAGTTTATAATAGTGAAGGTTATGGCTGCGGGTGTGAAACACTGCCAAGTTTTGCCATGTTTTTGGTGTTTTGTTGGCATTTCTCTTCCTCATTCTTTCAGAAATGGGAGCTCTTGACAACTTGCACCCTTCGCTCACGTCAGAAGAGGTCCCTCAGCCATAGCCTGCATGTTGCCCTGTGTATAGCTGCTGTTCTGGGAGTCCAGACCCTTTGAAATGCTTTTGAGTGAACTCAGATACTCTTGGTGGTCCAGCTGATTTTTGTTTACACTACTCTTATAATGCCATCTGGTGGTGACTCTTTCATGGTATCTGCTTACTGCTTTCTGTAAGAATGTACATTAACAAGACAAAGATTTTTTTGTTATAAAACAATGTCTTGTTGAATAAACTAGGTAACTGCATTGGTCCTATTTGTTGAAAGTATTTCTTTCTATTTTACATGAACTAAAATGTCTTTTGAACCCTCAAAAGTGTCAGCTGTCACTTTTCTCTCGTTTTAAAAATCTGAAAAGAATACTGCAGGGTGTAATCTCTCCTCCATCCTAATGCCCAGATGTTGTGCTGTGTGTACAGTGAATTACTAAGCATTTGACACTTCAGATCACCACATATCTCAGGACTGCCTTGATGCAATGAGGTGAGCGACATGTCTCAGGTATGGGACAGCTTGTTTTGAAGTAGTGAAACGTGCTGTTGAGGAGGACGTATACTGAACACAGAAGTTAACTGGTGTACATATTATGTGACATCCTTCACTTTTTTCATCTAACGTGCACGGCTCTTGTAGAATACAAAAACATGGATACTTTCCCAACACCCCTAGCACTTTTATCCGGTTGTATTTTAACATGAATGGACTAACTCGCTTAGAGCAAATAGAACAAAGTACATTTTCATGTCAAACATTGCCCAGTAGGTTATTTACATTGATATAATAATTAAATGATATACTGTGAGTGCCTGTAACTCTTAATTTCCACAAATGTTTTGAGGGTAGATCAAGTGCATTTATGTCAAAGAACACTACAGACCATTTTTTTCACTACAGACCCACAATATGTAATTTAAGTCCATATTTATATATCTACCCATTTTCTAATAAATACCAGACTATTGCAGGGAAAACACAGACACATACACTCACACCAGGGCTAATTTTCCCAGATGCCAATAATCCTACAGTACCAATATGTATGTCCTGTAGGAGGAAACCAGAACACCTGGCAAAAGCCCACCAGAACACAGGGAGAACATATAAACTCCACACAGACAGCACCCCAGGTCCGGAATTGAATCCAGATCCCAGTGCTGTGAGGCAGCAATGCTGACCACTGTGTCACTGTGCTGTCCCATAATCTAAATAATTTTTCCCAACAAAATTCGAGGTTTAAAATTTTCTAAAACCAAATATTCCTGACATAATAATCCCATTTCCCTTATGAAAATGAAGAAATGTATTTGGATATTCTGCCGGTGTGCCGCCATCGGCTGTGACAAAGGTTAATATTGTATTTCAGCATACTCGCATACAATAGTGCACAACCCAGCAATGGAACAGACAATTAAAAAACAGTTCATCCTTTTCATTTGGATTTTTCTTGTGTTTTTACATTTCTACTCTTTCTGAAAAGGCTGCATCAATATGTATGAAATTTCTAAACAAAAATGTAATTGTGGAACCTCAAAACTACAGACTTGCTGAATTTAAGATCATGAACCAGCTCGTGCAAGGTATTAAAAGAACAGACTTCAGAAGCACAGTTTTCCAATACAACCTTTAATCTTGGCAAGATTCAGTTATGATATATTTACCAAGGAAGGGGCTTTCCATCATAGCTCAAAAATCCACCATTTTCCTTCTTGGATAAGCTGGCAATCACTTTGAGAACCGAAGAAATGCTCTCTTCTTTACTCAAAGGAGCCTGTAAAAACATGCACGAAAACATACTATTTAGTTACCCAGAGTATCATTAATTAACCATACCTGTTACTTTGATTCACTGACACAGCTACAGTATACATGTACAATGATTTGATTATGATGATTTCTAGATTCTACATTTAAGAATGAATTGTTGTTTTACTTTATTATAAAACAACATACAACAGATGTCATAACTATCAATAAAAGTTCTTCATGAAAAAGTATGGATTGTGAAAGACAAAAGCCAGCATTTTCCCTTTCTGACTTTATATAACATAAGAGGGAAGGTCAAAAGGTAATATTATTTTGAGAATTGTCCACTAGGCGTGCAGTACAAAGGGAGAAGACAGAAGTTTAAACACATCCATACTCTTCTGCCCCCACTTCACAAAGCTATGCAAGCCTTCATCTTTAAGTGATAGTGGATGAACTTTGAGCCTTTCACAGGGTACTGCCCGGACCTCGTTACTATCACTGACGTTCGCAGCTTTCTTCCTCAGCCTGAGCAGATGAAAGAAAGTCTTAAAATGTCTTCACCAATATCTTAAAGGTCCAAATCATTTCCAAGTGTACTGTTCATGGACGGGGGGGTGCGGTGTTTGTATGTTCTCCCTGGGTTTCTAGGGGTCTCCTCCAGCTGCTCTGGTTTCCCCTGACAGTCCAAAGCCATACTGCTAGGCTAACTGGCGTCTGGGGAGATGAGCCCGGGAGCGAGTGTGTGTGTGTCTGCCTGCCCTGCGATGGGCTGGCCTCCTGTGCAGGGTGCGCTCTGCTGTGTGCCCTTTCGCTTGCTCCTGCCCCCCCACGACCCTGAACTGGAGGAAACCGTTAGAAAATGGGTGGGTGGATGTTCATGGACATGAACGGCTTTTTTTGTCACCCACTTTGACGTGGACCAAGGAAACTGGCACGGTAGCCAGTAACTCTCCTGCAAATGCAGCTGAGGCCGCATTCCTGCAAGAAGCAGTGTGACTCATGGTGAGGGCAACAGTCCACTGAGTCCCCCTGCAGTCCAGGCTTTTAAAAAAAATAAAACGTGTCTTCCCCACCAGCAACACAGACCTTCTTTACTTGATTCAGTTTGATCATTTATGAAGTACCTGAGATCTGACTGTTGCTTCCAATATTCATTGGCTGTGTTTTCATAGGTCTCTCTTCGGTAATGCATTACAGTTATTTCAGACAAAAACAAAGATTCCAGTTTTAAGATATACAAGTACAGTCATGCAACAACACTTGCCTCTGCCCCCCCCATATCAGTGCGGACCCAGCCTGGGTGGATGGCTGTGCACAGGATACCGTCTGCTTCTAAATCAACAGCCACACACCGAGTCACCATGTTCAGAGCCGCCTGAAGGACAATAGAAAACTTGCTGTTAAAGTGATGGAAACGGCAAGTAAGCATGGCTGTGCAAAAGAAGGAGAGGCAATTTCACTGGGGTGTTGAAACATAAAGCTCACACTTTCAAGTTTCTTCAGTTCCTACAGTAAATAATCTGGGAAGCAGAAAAAGCCCAAGAATATATAATGAGAAAATACTTGAGCTATATGTGAGTTTCTCACAAATTAATTTAGAGGTGGAGTACCAAAGTACAATATTCACAGTAACATAAAACATACTATTCTAAGACCATCTAGAAGCACAGACTGCTTCTACCTTTGATGTTCTGTAAGGGCAACACTTCAACCCTGCCACAGACTGGCAGTGCAGTTCAATTGATCCCAGCATGGAGGAGATGTTGACGATGGCTGCTCTGTGGATGCCCATTCCTGTGCTCTTTGCTGCAGCTTTTCTCAACAGGGGCAAACATGCCTACAGAAGAAAAGAACAAGAAAACTTAAAAAAATAAAAGGGCATTTCTGACCGCCCGTTTTTCTAATTCATATGTTAAAACCACAACCAAGTGGGTCTGTCTCTCTTTTTCATGTGCAGTTTCCAGTCCTACCCTTACAACTCTGTCGAAATGAGAGTGAAACTGGCCAATTCTAACATATTACAGTGTGACAGGTTACTGCAAAACCGTTTAGCTAATTGACTAGAGGTTGAAAGTTAACACACAATTATTCAAGCATCCCTGAAAAATATGACCTCCAATAATTTTTTTAAATGGTTGGATATAAATAAGACCTTTATCCTATAATCAGACTCTACTTCAATGTATGAGTGCTTTGTAAGAGCTAAACAAGCATGCAGCACTTTGAAGCACATTTCTTCACATGCATTGACCTTGGTGATCATGAGAGGAGACACGGTATTAGTTTCGAAGTTTTTCATCATGCCTTCGGCCGTCACCGTCTCAATGTCTCCAGAGTTCATAATCCCAGCGTTGTTAATCAAGCAGTTCAGCCCTTCGTCTCCAACCAGAGACCCCACCTCTTGCAAGGCTTTCTCTATGCTCCCTTGGCTGACAACATCTGCCACAGAGAAGAAAAACAAATTTGCAAATTACTGCCAAGTATTGTAGAACTGCTGGAACTGGTTGCATTCATGAACATCACATTTCCTATTCCTCCTGAGAAAGTTGCTATTATCAACCATGTAGTAATACCCTAAGGGATTGTAACTAAGTGACTGCACTATTGACTGCACCATTCTAGCTACCAGAGAAGCAGTTGTTGTAATTCTCTCAGGAAATTATGTTTACTTACCAAGAGGTACCACATATAGACCTTTGTATTTTTCAGACAGTTCCTTTAGCTCCTGTTTCAGACAAGACATAGAATTAGTCAGTTTCTAAAAAATTAACTTTAAAAATGTAACTACAACGTTAAGTAACTCGACCTGCACTGCAAATTCTGCTAATTAATTTCATTATTTAATACACTTGCAGCACAAGTGTTACTCATTTTAAGCTTTTGACCTGTTATTAATTTTTTATTCGGTTGTGCAGTAGGAGTTCTATTGTTCTTATTTTATGCAGTTTAATGTACGTTTAAGTTACAGTACGGTATATCGACTTCTCTGCTTCAGTTTGTAAACAGGTTTTACTTTAATAAATACACATTTCCTTGTGTTCCGATTGGTCATACTGGGTAATGTGAGAAAGAAAGAGAGAGAGAAGGAATGAAGTAAGGTGGAAATGTGACTGTGAAAAATAACCTGCGAGGATAGAATATCCGTCCCCATGCAGTTCCCACCCTTACATGCGCAGTGTTCAACCGCCAACACACGGCCTCTACGGGTCTACTACAATAACCCATACACTTATGAAATCCGGACACTTACGAAATACATTACGTTCACGTCTGCTGTACCTTGGCTGCTGCCGGCTCCCGGGCAGTTGCGATTATTTTCAGCGGTCTGTGGTTCCCTGTTACCAGCTGTTTCACCATCTGCAGCCCGAGGCCGCGACTGGCTCCGGTAATCAGCACCGTGCGGCAGTTCTGAAACTCTGCGCCCATGACTGCACCGTCCGCGGAGAACCACTGCTTTCTTCACCACTTCAGATGCAGCTCTGTACTTCAGTATTTTGCACACCCCCCCGATGGTACGTCAGACTGAAGGGGGAGTCTCTGTCATTTTAATTTCGTAACACAGCGTCTTCGTTTGCTGTGCCCTTAGGCGCTTGTGCCAGTGCAAGTAACACACGCAGACCGGCTTATTCAAATCCAGGGAACTGAAATTTCACCCACCCCCTGTCCATTCAGGACGGAACACACCGATAGACTTAATAAATGAACAGTATGATAACATATTAGTGACCCGCAAAGCTCAAAATTTAAACCTAGAACCGTTTGTTTTCAAGAATCACAGGAGTTCACCACTAGAGAGAAATTAATTTTGCATGAAAGACTCGAACTGGTAGAAGAGAAACGTCAGCAATGTTTGAGTACTTCTTTTCTTATGAGCGCCTGAAATGAAAAACAGATGGAAATATAAATTTCTAATCACAGATTTCCATAGTGAAAAACTTGGGAGCTGTGTTTTTATAAATAGAAATAATTGGTGCTTCAACATATACAGTACATATCTTACAGTTTTGCAGTTTCTTACATGGTACTTCATTAGATCTTTTTAGATAAAAAATACTTTCTAGATTTTCAGTGAGTCCACTTAAATCAAACTTCTTAAACTCAGATTTTGAGGCAAAAACTAATAATTTGGTGTGACTGGAACCACAGGGGCACTGTGCAGCCATATGACCTTGGAGTGTTATCTGAAGATGACCAGGCGTCTACATGGAGGAGGTTATGCTGGACCATCAACAGAAACAAGCAGTTGCTTGTGTGTCTCATACCCGTGTTGAAGTACACAATCCCACAGCTTTGGCCCCATGGTTGGGGTAGACCGAACGCAGAAACAAGGTCTTTTAAACAGAAGCATGGAACAGAATTCATAGAAGTGCAAATACCGTGTTCCCCTGTCCAGCACAAAGTACGGCTCCTGGACTGGCGGTGATTCTAATGGGGCTGTAATGTGTAATGGCACAGAATGGCTGCAATTCTTCAAAACCCCCAGCAGGTGGCAGCACCTGAGCTCCGTGTGAGTCTTGATTTCAGCTGGGCTAAGAACTGAACCTATCAATCTTATTGACTGGTTGTATTTTAACATGAATTGAATAACTCACTTAGAGCAAATAGAACAAAGTACATTTTCATGTCAAACAGTGCCCAGTAGGCATTTACATTGACATAATAATTAAATGATATATTGTGAGTGCCTCTAACTCTTCATTTCCACAAATGTTTTGAGGGTAGATCAAATGCATTTATGTTAAAGAACACTTCAAAACCATTTTTTCCCCACAGTATGTAATTTAATTCCATCTATGCATCTATTTTCTAACCGCTTAATCCAGTTCAGAGTTGCAGGGGAGCCAGGGCCTATCCCAGCAAGCAAGAGGCACAAAGTGGGGTATATGTTGGAATGGACACCAAGTCAATACAGAGCAGACTTCAGAACACAGTTTCCCAATACAATCTTTAATGCTGGCAAGCCACGACTGCGACATTTTTACCAAGGCAAGGGTTTTCCATCATAATTCAGAAGATCACCATTTTCCTTCTCAGATAAGCTAGCAATCACTTTGAAAAGTGAAGAAATGCTCTCTTCTTTAGTCAAAGGAGCCTGTAAAAACATGCACAAAAACATACTATTTAGTAACCCAGAGTATCTCAAAATAACCACACCTGTTGATTTTATTCACTAACACAAAAACAAAAGCTCTTTGTGAACTATAATTTGGTTATGATCATATTTACAGTCAGATGAAAAAATATTGTTTTACTTTATTTCTAAATACTGAAAATTCAATTTCCAGCCTACATGAGCAAAATATTTCTTTCAGCAACCAGACTCACTCCTGCTATGAAAGAACTCTCATACTCTGATGTGGGAATTTGATCCAGATTTTGAAAATCCAACAATTTATGCACAATGTTAAACCAGGGGATAAGATTGAGATCAACAATGATAGAAGGTCCTGAAAATTAAGACAACGAACATTCAGGATAGAAAGTAGAAGACATTTCTTTAAACTATAGTCATAAAGAGTCCACAATAAACGTCTTAGCTATATTGTTGAATTTAATTCTGGTGGATCCTTTAATAAACTGTTTGAAACTTTAGGCCACAGGCAAAACAAGATGGCCTGAAGAGCCTCCTCTCATTTGTTAACAGTGTTCCACGATGAAGTGTTTTTGAAGGAATCCAATAAGTGTTTTTCTTTTCATATTTACACATTAAAGACACTTCACTTACAATTATTTATGAAGAAAGTATGGATCATATAACTATAAACCATTTATCCTTTCTGTCTTCATACAGGATAACAGATAACGGGGAAGACATGTTTCAACACCGCTATTTGGCTTCTAGCAAAACTGGCCCTGGTGTGAACGTTGGATTGGCATCCCATCCAGGGTGTACTGTAGCCTGCCTTATGCCCTTTGCTTACCATAATAAGCTCTGGCATTTAGAAAATGGATGGATATTCATGGACTTTCTTGTCAACCACGAAAAGGTAGCCGGTGCAACACCACTGCAAATGCAACCAAGGCTGCAAACACGCAAGAAGTGGTGTGGGCACTCACCAGCAGTGCGACTTTGTACCAGGCTAAGGCAGGCCCACTCATGGTGAGGGCAGCAGTACCCTGAGGAACTCTAACCCCACCCACCATGGAGCCCAGGCCCTGTGATGTTGGACTGGCATGTGTCTGGCCTTGGGAAGGAAACTCTCCAATAACGGAGCGTCAGTGGTGACAATGAGGTCTAGGTGACAGTGCAGGAGCGGCCCAGCCAACGCTATTGTATTACGAGGACATTCTGGGACATTTTGGGAGATGTGTGAGGACATGGAAATGGACTGTTGAAAAATAAAGTGTGTCTTTCTTTCCCACAAGCAACACATATTTGCTTGATAATTCACAGACCTACATTATTTAATCCACCTTCATAGTTCATCTTACTAAAATCTGACTGTTGCTTCCAATATTCATTGGCTGTGTTTTCATTGGTCTCTCTTAGGTAATACATTACAGTTATTTCAGACAAAAACAAAGATTCCAGTTTTAAAATATACAAGTACAGTCATGCAACAACACTTGCCTCTGGCCCCCCCATATCAGTGCGGACCCAGCCTGGGTGGATGGCTGTGCACAGGATACCGTCTGCTTCTAAATCAACAGCCAGACAGCGAGTCACCATGTTCAGAGCAGTCTGAAGTACAAAATAGAAAAAGGTACTTTGAAATCAATGTAAAATTTGCTAAATAATCTGGGAAGCTGAAAAAACCCAAAGATACATAATGAGAATACTCAAGTTAAATGTCATTTTCTCAAAAAATAATTCAGAGTCCCAAATTACCATATTCACGGTAACATAAAACATACTATTCTAAGACCATCTAGAAGCACAGACTCCTTCTACCTTTGATGTTCTGTAGGGATAACTCTTCGACCCTGCCACAGGCTGGCAGTTCAGTTCTAGTGACGCCAGCATGGAGGAGATGTTGATGATGGCTGCTCTGTGGATGCCCATTCCTGTGCTCTTTGCTGCAGCTTTTCTCAACAGGGGCAAAAATGCCTACAGAAAAAAAGAACAATAGAAAATTAAAAATATTTATTAAAGAACATGTTCTAATTCATGTTAAAACTTACAACCATGAGGATCTGTCTCTTTGATGTGCTGTTTCCAGTCCTACACTGGGTCGAAACATGAGTGAAACTGGATGATTCTAACACATTGCAGCGTGACGGGTGATTTCAAAACCTTGTTGACTCAAGGCTGTAAGTTAACACAAAATTATCCAGGCAGCCCAGAAAAATTGGAGCTTTTACTGATTGATTTTTAATGGTTGGATATAAAAAAGACCTTTATCCTATATATAATCAAACTCTGCTTCAATGTATGAGTGCTTTGTAAGAGCTAAACAAGCATGCGGCACTTTGAAGCACATTTCTTCACATGCATTGACCTTGGTGATCATGAGAGGAGACACGGTATTAGTTTCGAAGTTTTTCATCATGCCTTCGGCTGTCACCGTCTCAATGTCTCCAGAGATATGAATCCCAGCGTTGTTAATCAAGCAGTTCAGCCCTTCGTCTCCAACCAGAGACCCCACCTCTTGCAAGGCTTTCTCTATGCTCCTTTGGCTGACAACATCTGCCACAGAGAAGAAAAACACTTCAGTGCTTAAGACTTGAATGCAAATTACTGCCAAGTATTGTAGAACTGATGGAACTGGTTGAATTCATATCTTCACAGTTCTTATTCCTCCTGAAAATGTTGGTATTAGTAACTATGTAGTAATACTCTGAGGGATTTGAGACAAGTGGAACTATTGAGCTTTTCAAAATTGTAGGGTTATTGAGCTAAGAGCTCCCAAGAACAGACGAAATGTCTGACCGCGACATTCAAGACACCAGGGAAACGGTTGTTGCGATAGTCTCTCTCAGAAAATGGTTTACTTACCAAGAGGTACAATATATAGACCTTCGTGTTTTTCAGACAGTTTCTGCAGTTCCTGTTTCAAATAAGACGTAGAATTAGACAATTTCACCATTATAAGAATAAACTTTAAAAATGTGACCTGTAACTCTACTATATAAAGTAATTCAACCTGAGATCGCAGGTTCTAGTTAATGATAAAATACGGTATTTTGCACACTCGCAGGACTCAAGAGCTACCGAATAATCTGTAAACTCATAAAACATACGTTACGTTCACATCTAATTACCTTGGCTGCTGCCGGGTCCCGGGCAGTTGCGATTATTTTCAGCGGTCTGTGGTTCCCTGTTACCAGCTGTTTCACCATCTGCAGCCCGAGGCCGCGACTGGCTCCGGTAATCAGCACCGTGCGGCAGTTCTGAAACTCTGCGCCCATGACTGCACCGTCCGCGGAGAACCACTGCTTTCTTCACCACTTCAGATGCAGCTCTGTACTTCAGTATTTTGCAATCGCCCGAGGGTACGTCAGGTGGGATCTCTGTAATTACATTTCATAACCTGTGGACATCTGTGCCAGTGTAAATAACACGTGCAGACCAGGTTAGTCTAATTCAAGGAATTCGCTGTTCTTTCAGGAGGGAACACACATACATTGATTTTGTAACCTGTGGACATCTGTGCCAGTGTAAATAACAGTATGCAGACCATGTTAATCAAATTCAAGCAACTCGCTGTTCTTCCAGGAGGGAACACGCGAATAAACTAAATGATTATGAGACAATATATTATTGACATGTAAAGCTCAAAATTCAGAATTCATAAACCAAAGGTTTCAAGAATTTAGAGAAGTCTACCATTTTCATTTTACAGGACAGAATCGAACTACAGTAGATGATGAAAAACACAACATCTGAACATGTTTTTCCCTCATGATCACTTGAAATGAAATACAGTACAAATGTAAATTGAAATGTACACATTGATACAAACACCTGGACACTGTATATCTTTTATTGCTTAGAAATTCAGAACATATTCAAAACCATATACAAATTAAACCAAATTAAAACTTCCTAGTTGAATATTAGCATAAAATTTAACTGAAAACCCAGAATTGATGTTTGTATGATAACCTCCAAAAGTACTGTGTATGTTTTCTACAATGTTTTTTAAAAACCAAAAACGTCACACAGTTTGGTAGTGTTTTACAGGGCACTTCACAAGGTCCATAGATAAAAAGGCTGTCTAGAAAGTCCTGCTTCTACTGATGTAACGATCGTCATCCCTCCTCTTAAGGGCGCTCCAACCCTTTCGTATTTTAGTTGATTACATGCACCTGCCCAATGTTTTGTCCTGTCTTTATTTTTTTTTTACAAATATCCGCCACTTTAGATAATATCACTTTATTGGCCATAGACAATTTCTTGCACTAGGAATTTGTCTTTTCGCATACCCCAGCTTGCTCTCCATGAGACACACAGGCACACTGATGGGGAGAGAGAAGCTTGGGGTCAGAGCGCGGGGTCAGCCATTTATATGGCGCCCCTGGAGCAGTTGGGGTTCAGGACCTTGCTCAGGGGCCCAACGCAGTAGGATTCCTCTGCCAGCCGTGGCCGAGGGATACGAACTGACAACCTTCCAGTCACAGGCGCAGATCCTTAGCCACAGAGCCACTGCTCCACCCTAATCTGTCTTTATTTAAGCCTGGCGCTCTCGCTATTCCTGGCTCAGCACTGGGAGATGGATGCCCAGAAGCCCACCTACCAGTGGGTCCAGGAGAGACCCAACGGCACAGGCTTCATCACGGCGCCCTGACCATCTGAGTCCAGGGCTCGGAGCGCCTGGCGTTGTTACCCTGGTTTTTACTCCATGTTCCTGTTCCGGATCCCGTTCCGGATTTTAGCCCTGTTTGTCTCGTCTCGGATAGATCTCCCAGTTCCTGGACCCTGGACTGCGCCCCGGATTCCCCCTTGGACTGTTTGGACTCTTTTGCCTTCGCCACGCCACCAGAGCACCGGATCACCGTCGTCACGCCCTCCTCTCTGTCTGCCCGTCCTGATCCTCTACGTGTTTTCCCTGTTGTCCTTTTCCACTTACTTCCAGATTATACCGTCTGCATAGGGTCCTGAACTACGCTTCACAGGAGCCTGGAAATGCTCTGAACAGCTGTTACAAGCAGGAATGTCATTGGCATGTCGTATCTGTACAGGGTCTCAAAAAGCATCTAAGAACAGAGATTACAGATTGCATGCAATGACTTCAGATTTAGTGTGGGCAGAAGAATATGTTTTTGCAACTGAGACTCCTCTTAAGCCACACTTCTTAAATTCAGATTTTGAGGCAGACAGAAACTAATAATTTGGTGTAACTGGAACGAGAGCATTGTGCATATGACCATAGAGCCTTACTGGGGGCCATACCGGCTTTTACATAAAGGTTATGCCAGAATATCAACAGAAAGCAGCTTTTGGTTGCGTGTGTGATATGGAAATTGAATTTGCCTTTGTTGTTCCTAAGGGAATTTGTCCTGCACATCAAGAACTCATAAACATATGACAATAATCCAATAAAACAGTATGATACCATTATACAAAACAACATCTAACAACATTGCTCAACCAGAACTTAATCCCGCACCATAAGATAAAAAACAGGCAATTAGCTCGTAAAGTGTCTAAAACAACAACAACAATAATAATATTAAGATCCCTACTTGCAAATAATCTTTTCATTGTTCAACATTTGAATGCTTTATGTACCGTATGAATGAAGTACTCTTTCTTAGCCTTTATACTGTATGTGGAATCCGGTACTGTACCTCCTCCCAGAGGGTATGCCTCAGCTCATTCAACCACATAGGAACCAGCTGAAGCTAATAAAGTGTATAAAATAATAAAATATATTACATTTGATACAATTTATATATAGTATATATTTTGTTTGCATTGAAAAAGATACAAAATATAGGTTTAAACATTCATGTTCCATTCTTTATTTTTTAAATAATATGATCAATTGAACAGTATGCATTAATCTAATAAAACACAGCTCGTCTTGTACAAAGCAAGAAACAGAATACATCTTTAATTCAATTTAATTGAGCTCAAAATACTTTATTCACCCCAAGGTAGCAATTTAATCTTTAAGACAAAACTGGAATATACCAAAATATGATTTCTATTTGGGTGAAAAGTTCAAACTAATGGAACTGGGACAATGACAGTGTCCTTTTTCTCACTGGACTGCTTGTTTGAGAGACGACAGTCTCTTGGACATTGATGAACCCCTGCTGGATATCATACAGTACCTGTCGAAGAGTGAAGCCTGCAGCAATTGTGTAAGGACTGGATCCACTCATCCAGAACTGGTCAACAATTTCTTTTAAAATGCTAACTGAACAGAATCCAAGTTCAATGTGATACTGATGAAAGCAGCTCTATGAAGCTCAAATCGAGTGTCCTGCTTTGTTGCTATGATAAAAACACAGCTGACATATTCTCCAAGAAGTGACAGCACCACCAATATCAGCACCACCTTGACATTTTTCAATTGTAAAATGGTAAATTTACGAAGTGACTACGTCGTCATGCTGATAAAATGCCATGTTCCTACTGTTATGATCCTATTGCTATCCAATCAGATGGAATAACATTCAAGACTTTAAAGATGTTTACATTGCGTAAAACAAGACACTGGAAGCGATTTATTACTGTGCTCATCATTGTTAGTCTCTTAACAACGGAATAAAAAATAAGATTAAGATAAATTAACGATAACCTGGGGTTTCACGCAGACGCAGACACGAGCCCTTGCATTCACCATTACAAAGCCACATGGACAACCCTGTACTGTTGTCATGAAAAATGTGGGGAGATTTTTATGATGTATAGTAGCGGTAGCTCTTTACAAACTTGCCGAGCGTTTCATCACGAAACAAAGACAGAGAGACAGACGGGAATTCAGAAACAAAAATGTTCTGAAAGCCGTCATTTAAAAAAAAAAAGAAATGTTTTAAATGCTGTTAAGGCACTGTACTTGCTACACCAATGAACAATAAAAATAATAACACAGATGACACTACTCGTTTGTAACTACATCGACTATTAAACATTCTCACACCCGAAGAAGGCTCCACGGCCGAAACGTTGCGTTTTCTTTCTTCTCTCCTCAGCACGGAATAGACCTATTACCTGTTCCTTATTACACGTTATTACTACAAACGGTTGGTAAGAGACTGAATAAACGCGCTTATGTTATTACCTTATTATATTATTTCACAAGCGCACATTGAGGGCTGGGCGGCCGACGAGCACGTGTGAACTGCGACAGGAAGTTGGAATCGCGAGGTCGCCGTTTGGCGTTTAAAGGGTTTGACTGTGAGCAGAAATACCGGTAAGACGTCAAAGTCCAAATGTAAAGGTTTGATGGTGTTGATTGAACTAAAAAAAAAAATCACCAAAGAGTCCCAACTCAGTTTTATTTGATAGATAAATCATGATAAGTTCTCAGTTTTTTTCACAACGAAGAAATAAATAATATCTACGGAAAACGTCGAGGAAGAACGAGCTTCTTATTTTATGTTTAGGTTGTTGTATTTCTCAATCGGCAGCGTAGGATGGTGATCGTTATGTGTGCAACTTGATCACTTTTTCATTACCAACGTAGTGATCGTGAAGTTGAAGTCACTTTTGATTCGTTTTATCTACGCTTTAGTGGTGGTGCTACGACATACAGTGAGGTGAGCGTAGATCGTACATTGCTTCTAGGTTTCCAGTTGGAGATTTATTAAATGTTAAGTTTCTAATTATTAGTACATGAAGCGGTTTAACACAATTCGCTGAGGTAATGTAACGCATTTCCACTACAGTTATATTTACTTTTAATATTTGTTTTTATTTAAAACCATAGTATACGTGTTGTTGAACTTAAAATATTGTAGATTACAGTGCAACCACCGAGCTGTATCGCTGTACGGTAAATACCAGCAGGACTAAACTAATCTAGGCATCTCTTCAGACAGCCAAACATGGAAGAACAGACTAACTTTGTGCAACTTGTGAGTCAGAATAAATTGACTGCCAACCCAGACGTGGACTGTTCTCAAACAAACCAATGTCAGAAAAATCAGGAAATCGTTTTCAAAGAAGGGACATACTCCATTGCAAAGCAGGCGTCCTCAGATATCTATGTTGACAGCACATCGTCCAAGCAGTCTGCATCACCGTCATCTTGTGGAGAGGGTGCCAGCGTTTGTGCCAGGCTGGGCAGTGGCCGTGAGATGGAGGCAGTTGGTGTCAGTTATGGGTTTCACAGTGCACGTCAACCTGACTTCCAGCCTGCATCCTCGCTGCTGCGTCTCCCTCCTTACTCTGACCTCCTGCACTCTCGGACCAAGTCTTCGCAGTGCCATCCAACAGTGGTGTCTCAACTGGGCACCGGCACTAACCCCTGCTCCAGGGGAACATGGTCTGTAGATGAGGCCAGTCAGTTTGGAGCGATGTCTGTAAGTATTACTGAAAGGAACCCAACACTGGACCTTGAGTGTCCCCAGCTTGCGGCTTTCCTGGGTCCGTTTTTAAATGTATTTAAAACTAGGCCATCAGGAATGGACGTTGGATAAGCAAATGTATTTGAGAGTTTTGGAAATTCAGTTTAAAAATGTTGTCCCAGTAATACAGTGCCTCTAATAGATTTTCTTAAAGAGAATTTGCTGAAAATTATTTTACTTGTGAAAATTTAAGAGCAGTGCCAGAAGCAAAAGGTAAACTATATGTTTAGGTGTACTTTGCTGAATGTGTCTAGCGTTTTCACTGTTCCACTGTGTTGTTTAAATCAAGGCAGAAGTGATGGAGGCTGTTGCCAGTATTACATCTGACAGCACAGAGGAGGCTTCTTATGATATGCAGCTATATGAGAAGTTTTTTCCTCAACAAGAAATTGCAGCAGAACAAAGATCCCTAGGTATTGTGGACAATCAACCGGTAGGTCCTATGCTTTAAACAGACTTTAAAGAAATGAAAACAAACAAATATCTCAATATAATGAGTTTATGTGGTGTGATCCTCTTCTAATAAATTGCATTCTGCAGGATAATTTTAAATGGTTTATACAGTAAATGAGGTCAGATAAATTGTAACCATAATGAAACAATCCATTCAGCTCTTGAGAACACGTTACAACATTGTTCTTTACACTTACAGAGTAACCTACTGTACGTTGAGTGGATTGGAGAAAATATTGCAATACGGGGACTAATAAAAACATTCCCTTAACTTTGTAACATAAAGGGTTGTTGCATTTTCATTATTGTTAATATTGTTGTTTAAAATTGCTACACGCATACTGTATTATAAACACACTGCTTGCTTAACATTACACTGTAATGTAAACAAGTTCTCAGAGAGATTATTTCTGTCATCTGCATTGTGAAGATGCTCACCCAGCCAGTGCCATCTATTCTCAAACCATTTGACCACCCAAGAGAGCAGGGGCACAGTCTGTGCCAGGTGAGTTTCTGACACCTTTAAAGTCAACATGCTTCACTTACATAAGTTTATGAAGAGCTGCTTTAGCCAGATCTGGCATAACCTGTTTTCACAATGATGATTTCTTAGCTGTGCTTTTTTACAATGAATATCACTGAAGTGCTCATATATTTAACTTTAGTCTGTGTTGTTTTAAAAGCCATTAAGAATGTCAAAAAAAGAATATAATTAATAACTGAAAGTGTTGCTTATCGTAAAAATCCTGGAGTGGAGTTGAGTTGTATACAAAATATGGGATTTATTTAGACCCAATAAGGTTCACATCCTTAATTGTTAAATAAGAAAAAATAAAATAAGCACAATATTTAGATATTGCTTAATAATATAGTGTGGCTTTGAATATAAACAGTACTAAGGTAACATACAGGAAGGTCATTTCATTAACTCGTTTTGATCATTAGCAGCAATAGTTGTACTTCAGTGGTAATGTCTTCAATGAATGTGTGTCTAAATTGATTGTGGGTGTGACTTTTATTTTTTGGATCAGAAAGGTCTTTGAAATTGTAGGAGACAGTGTAGTGGTTAATGATGTAGAAGTTAATTCTTAAGACCTATACAGTAGCTGTGACTTTGCTATATTTATAGGCTGGTCACAAAAGATCTCAAGCATCAGATAAACAAGGCTTTACAAAGTATATGAATGGAACAGAATAAATATAAAATCTGCACTTTCATGACATGTATTTATTAAGAATAGAGTAACTTATAATACATGATGTCATAACCATTGTATTGCTAAGTTATTTCTTAAAATGGTAGTGCTGTAGTTTTTGTGTAACCCAAAGGGAGGACCGCAGCTGGTGGTTGTAAACAGCTGTAACCAGGGGCAGATGAACTCCTTACATGGTGTGGAGCACTCTCACACCATACCCTACCCAGAACCTCAGGCGCACACTCCCTTCCTGACCGACACAGCTGGAAAAGGTCATCACCTCTCAAAACCCTTTTGTTGTTCCCCAAACTGATACCACTTTCAAAAACCTAATAGGCAAATTATGAATGATGAATGAAACATGATTATATTTATTAACTTCATCTACTTTATCTTAAGCTATATTTTATATGTATTCTGTGTACCTGCATGTGCAAAAATATATGCAGCATATATTGATACAAATATATAATGTATAAAAAGTACAAAGGATTTAAATGCATCATACAAAGATTTTACGATTGTGTTAGGAGCTCACCTTTAGTTTTCTAATGTACAGCCCCTAAAGATTCAGGCAACAGCAAGTGCCCACTTCTTCTCTGTGATAGAAAATAAAATGATCCTTTAGCTTTACTTTTGTTCTTTTTTGCTCATCCAGCAGTTTCAGCACCTTTGGGAAGGGTGCCTACCAATGCCGTACAGACGTCATGCCTGAACATACCACAGGTAGGCCCAAAAGCCAACACGCACATTTATTTGAAGACCTGTGTAAAACTGTGTACATAAAACAAATGCATGGATCTGAAGATTTTGTAATGAATTATTGAAATCATTGACCTCCATAGCAATAGGAAGATCTGGCTTCAAATTACAGGAGAGCTCTGTTGGCAGCAGGCTTGTTTCTCTTTATGTTCCAGAAGCATTCCAGCGACGTTCCTCTTCTGAGGGTGGGTCCTCCCTTCACTCAGCCACTCTTGTTTGGGGCTGGCCATCCTGTCCCCAGACCACCACAAGAATTCCTGCATCCCGGCTGTATGGTGCCTCCACCTGTAAACAGTGGCTTTGGATACAATCTTCTGCCAACCTCCTACTTCCCACAGGTACTGCAAATAAGGTTCATACAACGGCTCTTGCTTGGGTGCGGTGTGAAGTGCTGTAAATAATCAGATGCATCTTGTACAGTATACAGTATGTGGTATTAAATTTGTTCTGTCATTTTTAGCAACTTGATTTTCACTATATCCTAATCATTTTCAGATGTATTTTAGATGGTCTGTTCCCCTACAGAAAAAGGTCCAAACTTTGCATCAAATGATTCAGAGTATTTTAACTCCAGATAAAACTGTGATACAGTATATGGACATAGTTTGAATGTCACCCTCTATAAATAAATTCCTATATTTGTATTTCAAAGGAATTATACTTGAATTGAAAACACAGCTACTGTAGAATTACATCACTGTCTTTACAGCACATCAGTTATGGAGAATCTTTTAAAAGATCATCTGTAAATCATTTCATAAATATGTAGAGCTCGGGTTGACATTAAAAAAATATGCCAACACTAGAATAGTTTCTAGACAGCATTGACTTCTCACTCTTCCTTCACATGCAGTAGGGCTCCTACTACTGACACGACTGAGTAATGAAGTACAGTATTTTGATGAAGACGGTCCTTGAAAACACAATCTATGATGGCAGTACACAAAGCCAGAAAAAGTGCAGTGTGTGAGAGAGATCTTTTAGACAGATCTTTAAACAGACTTTAATTAGCAGAGCAGAGACCATTCAAACATTATGTTTATGTTTATGAGTTATGCTGTTAGGCTTAACTGACTTTGTATTGTTTGGATTATTTTACTTTATTGTTATTTTTTTTATACTTGTACATTATAAAATAAGTTTCAGATCAGGTTGCCAGTGGTTCAGCAAAAGTCTGAGCTAATCCATGGAAATTGATTCTATAATTTCATTACCATGCCACACCTTTGACTGAGGTGCATTTTCAGAAGGGTCTTTCATCTCCCAGCCATCAGATGAATTTTGTACAGAAATGTGAATTAGTTGGACACATTTCCCAAGCACTTGTTTGGTAGAGACATTATTAATTGTTACTTTTCATCAAAAGGCCTGTCCTTTTTTCTCGAACACTGTTGGCTTCCTGGCGGACACTTGCACACAAGGCCAGTCTGAAAGACCTCTTATTGGGTAAGAATTAAGCTGAATTATTCCAATATTACCAATAACAACAACAATGATAGAATTTTAAATAATATTAATGCTTTTTTTCTGTTTAATCAGGTTTGCAGGAGCTTCCTGGGATTCTAAATCCAAGAAACCCTGTAACTGTACTAAGTCCCAGTGTCTTAAAATGTAAGCAGCTATTTAAGATTTATAATAAATTATGAAGTCAAAACATATTAAAGAATAATTGCCAGAAAGGACATACATTTTCATCCACATATGGACATTGTAGAATCATAACCCTACCACCGATGGCCAAACGTCTCTTCGGGTCTGAAAAAAAATAAGGTCATATTTAATATACCAAAATTAATCATAAATAATAAATCTCCAGCTTTCCAGATTGCTGTGCTGGACCGAAAAGGGACTTTGTCTCATTTCAAACCCATAGTAATAAATAGAAGGAAGTAAAAATGTCAGAGAACCCAGTACAGTGCAAGTATACTAAGATGAAGACAACATACAGTGCATTACACACCCCGTCTAGTTGCACAAGCGTCCTAGTAATTGGAGGATGTTACCCCACTATCTCACTAAGACGCTTTCTTCTACAATGCTTGCAACTTCTAATGAAGGAGAAGAATGATGTTAGTAAATCTAGATATTACAGTTAATAATAAATATTGGTACTGTCTTCCACAGCTTCTTTGTATATGATACTTTTAAACCCTTGAATGCTACTGTATATGTATTATCTACAATAGAAAACATCCTATTTCCTTGTTTGTTGCAAGAATACATAGATACATTTTATATAAATGACAGAATTACATAAAAGAATATTCATCATCATTAGTAACTAAATGTTTTGGTGTCGATTTATTACAGGTACTGTGACTGCTTTGCTAATGGAGAAATTTGTAGTAACTGCAACTGCATTAACTGCTACAACAATGTAGAACATGAGTCAGAAAGATACAAGGCCATTAAGGTATTTTGTGTGCAGCAAGGAAATGCAGTTTTAACAGCAATGTGCATCTAATTAAAGAAAATAAGGACAAACTGGGAATAAAGAAATTACATATAACAGGCAGAAGATTTCATTTTTATATCTAAATTGCTGATGTTTCAGTCTTGCCCTGTGACGATGTGGTGTCCCATCCAGGGTGTACCCTGCCTTACACCCATTTCTTGCTGGGTTAGTTCCAGTTGCCCTGTAACCCTGAATTGGAAGAAGCAATTAGAAATTGGATGGATGGATGTTTGAATCTGAATAGAATTTCTTTGTGCTATGCTGTTCTCCGATTCTACCATGGCATAAAGTCATAAATATTTAATACAGAGATCTCCAACCCTTGTCCTGGGAGTTCCAATCCAACAAGTCTCAATTAAATCACAATTTTCCAAAGATATGGAATAATTCCATATCTTTATTCCAATATACAGACAAATTCTATTGTGATGAATTGTGATTAAACAGCTAATTTGTTAAATTAAGTAATTTAGAGGTCATTTAGGACTAATATCCTCTTCAGTTTTCAGTAACCAGAGATTCCTTACTTGAACAGACCACTTGGTTAATTCATCAAGCTTACAAGTGTTGCCTATCTTTAAAAACGGGTTGTCTATAAATTGTATTGGGGCTGGCTCTGCATGATCTCCTTGCCCATTATTGTTTTCTCAAGACTTGTCTGGACAGAAATCCTGAAGCGTTTAGGCCAAAGATTGGAAATGGAAAACATGGGGAGATCAAAGGCCGACACAACAAAGGCTGTAACTGCAAGCGCTCTGGGTGCCTTAAGAACTACTGTGAGTGCTATGAGGTGAGAGAGAGATGAAGAATTCAGCAGAGGGTTATTTTTTAATTCGTCTGAAAATTACACATGCTTACTAGATCAGAAAAAGGTCATCTTACAGTATGTTAAGTTCTACTCCAGAAGTATACAGCCAAATTTGGCTGTACACTTTGAAGCATCAGCCAGCATCCATATCACCCTGCAACTCACAAGTGGCGACCCACTGAAGCGAAGCAGGTTGAGCCTGGATGGAAGACCTCCTGGGAAGCTATGGTTGCTGCTAGAAGTGGTGTTAGTGGGATCAGCGGGGGGCGCCCACCTTGTGGTCTGTGTGGGTCCTAATGCCCTGGTATACTGGCGGGGACACTATACTGTAGTGGGCGCCATCTTTCAAATGAGACGTTAAACCAAGGTCCTGACTCTCAGTGGTCATTAATTTATAATTAATTTATGTACATTTATAACCCCTTTTTTTGTACATCGTTATTCTGGGTCCTCTTGTGTATGTTTTTCTTTTGCACGCTGTTTTGTCAAAGTGCTCTGGTTTTCTCTTCTGGGAGAGGGGTGGGAATGGAGTAGTTTTTGTTTTTTTCGGAGGGATTTCTCACTCTTGCTCTGCCACTTGGTCCCCATCAGTATTTGGCTTGAGTTCATCTGAGTTCATCTGAGTTCATCGTTTCCCTTGCGTGTCCCCCGATGCTGCCCTTGATCCGAGATTTCCTCTACAGAAGATACATATAATGTCACATGCCTTTTGTAGCCTCGTGGCAAAAAAACATGGTGCACCTTAATTCAGGAACTGCACATCTCTGATGGAACAGTTAGCATCTTTCAACAATGTTGACGCTGTTAACACTGTTAATGCAGTAAACCTAACAAACCGCGGCCAACTGAAGCTCATCCAGCACCTCTGCTTGATTTACAGTTCCAATCGGCTAATAATTGCCTGGGCTCAAACCAGCTCGTATTCAATATATTGAACTAGAAGATGTAACCTGTCATCTGTGCCAGCATCTTCTTGAATTTTCTTGTATTTTTACAGCATGTACTGAATTGACAAAGTTCCTGAACAGAGGTAAACCAACACGCATTAATACGTCAGCTATTTTCTTGGTATATGCACACATGCTGTGCCTGCTAACTAGCCTTTCTCTTTATGTGTAAAAAATATCATTGTCTAATTACTTTTTTGAAAATGACTTCACTGTACATGTCTTTGTTGCAAATCCTTTTAGGCCAAGATCATGTGCTCAACTACCTGTAAGTGTGTTGGATGCAAAAACTATAAAGATTGTCCTGAACAAAAGATGATGGGGTCAACAGGCTTTGGGGAGAAGATAAATACAAGACCCTACAAAATATCGACAGACATAATAAAGAGGTAGTGTCACCATTCAATAGAATCTTTAAAGGAATTTAAGTCTATAATTTAGTTGTATACATTTATATGGTAATACACTTACTAATCAGAATATTAAAAAGCCATACAACATTAAATGTTGGGTCTCCATGAAAAGGAAACACAGTCTGAACATACTGTGTCATGTACGGCACAAGGTTGATCACCTTCATTTGACATTGTGATATGAGGGTAATGGGATGATTCCAGTAATTTCCAGTGGGGCTGAGATATGGAGAACTCATATAGGGAAGGTGCTGAAAGTCTTTCTTGTTCTCCTCAAGACAGACACACGGTTAACCGAGGGTTCCAAATAACTGCTTTCCAATTCTCTGCTTTTTCAAAAATGATGTTACTGTACATGTCTTTGTTGTAAATCCTTTTAGATCAAGATACATTCAAGATAATGAATGTACTGTAACAATAAGATTGAATAAATCATCAAAAGAAATGCTATTTCTGTAAAACCAGGAATTGCTTTTTTTGGAAAGTGTAAAAATAATACCAAATGTCTTTTTTGGTTACTGCTTATATCTTTGTTAGGTATCCACTTTCATGTGTCACACTTGATGTTGTCCAAGCAACTTGCCGATGTCTCCTTGTTCGAGCCGAGGAAGCAGAAAAGGCCAATTATTCTTTGTATCAAGCTGAGAAAATGATTTTAGAAGAGTTTGGTCAGTGTTTAACGCAAATCATTCAGTCAATGCTAAAATCTGGTAACTTCAATCCCTAGGGATACCATAAAATACCCTTACAACCAAGAACTTTGTTCTTTGTTGTTTGCTCTTAGTTCCTCTGATGCAGGAGTATGTATTTTAGATTTATATTATACAACTATTGATGTATTTTATTTTCTTGAAAGAACATTCCTTGTTCTTTATTTTAAATATTTTGTTCACAATTGAATTTTTTGCACAAATCTTTTTACCACTTTTAGCACGTCTTTATTAAAAACAAATCAGCACACTTTATCTTACATTACCTTAGGCATATTTTATAATTTACTTTATAGTTCATGTGACCATCTTAGCATAAGATAATGTTGTGATTGTTAAAAACACTGCGATGTCTTGTAATATGTAATATATGTGAAACTGCTGTCTAATAAAACATGTGGCGATGGAAAAGTATGACTGTATTGTCAGCAAACTCACATCCAGAGGAAAACTGTACACAGAACCTTTCTCATCATTAGGTATGACAAATAGTTGTAAATATTTGTAAATGTTGTGCTAATTGTTATTGCTTTGGCAATTCTGTAATTCATTGGTCATGTCAAAAAAAGCCCTTTGAATATGAATTTGATCAATTTTAGGTGCAGTAGGAAACTGCATTCTCATTCTAATGCAACTGCAAAGCACTGATAATGCTCATGCATATCTGTTATAAACCAATAAGGTGCTTGATATTCACATAAAAGGTAAGGAAATTGCTTTGTTTTTCTCCCACGTGAGCACATTAGGTTATGTTTAAGGATTCTGAAAGACTTGAGGTTAAGATTAACTCTACCATGTCCGTTTCAAACGGGGCTATTCATTTCACGAGCCTCTTATACTGTAGGTGGCCCGCTTCTCAAGATCAAGGTAAGAATTCAACTTGTCCAAATAGTTCCAACTACAGTAGGGTGGAAGGAAACCGGGAACTTTCTAAAGCCCCAGGACCAGAGTTGTGCACCTCTGATACAAAGCGCGCAACTGCTTTCAAACAAAAAGGTAGAACTGTTAGGTAATCTATTTTCTAGCGATATTTATTCCTTTTTAACTATAAATAAAAGTGATTTGTTATGACCACGCCAGGCTCTGTTTTAAAGGGATCCTGCATCCTACCGTCTCGACAGCGTCGGCTTGATTATCAGTTTCAGTGCGAATACGACGCTGCGCCTTTTAAAGTTTCCGTGCTTAAATCGAGATAACTACTTGGGTCATTTTGAAAATTTGAAAACCAAACATCTTTAGCCCCCCTTTACGGATAGCGAAAAAACAGTTACGGATACGGATACTGAGAGAATCCTTATGTCTGTACGATTGATCTCCTTCCATTCCGCTTGTATGCCGAGTTGTATGCAGTCTTGTACTGCATGTGGGGTCTAACTAGTGCCGTCTCTTTAGCCTCAATTCCTAGTGAATAAATGAGTGTTGACTGTCCTTTCTTATGTTATGTTGTTATAACCTTAAAAATATACATATACCCTGTAAAGTGCCAACAAGTTTTGTTTTCCACTTGTCAAGTGTGAAATAAGTTTAGTTTAGTTTATCTGTACGTTAAATGGCAATTTTATATTGTACAACTATTTAATCGTTTATTGAACCTCGATTCTACAATTGTAAAGTATAATTTAATTAAAATTAACCATAACACAGACTGGAAGAGAAGAAATGGGCTTGAATTCTTTGATATGGCGTAGTCATAGAAATATTCTGTCCGGCTTTATAGCTACACGACTGCAGTGGAGTGGAAGGAAAATGCTGAAATATTTCTTCTTCTATTGCTTTTATGTTGTGTATAACCGTGGACTTCCATAATTATTTTCAAACTTTTTAGTTCGGAGGTGAATCAGACTATTGAAGCATTAATGTCAAAAGTCAGTAGCGAAATAATATTTGTCCAGTTCATTATACAACTCATTTGGGATGCGTGTTAGTAATGTAGCATTATCTGCTTGTAATTAGATTCACCTTCATTTCAGTAGTAATGTATAAAGGAACAGGAGAAAAGCAGACAACGCGAATATGAGTAGTCTTTTCTTTGCATACTGAAGCAGTTATTACTATAATTGCTGCTTACTGCACCAACACACATTCTAAATTAATATAATTATTGAGCCTCGTTAAGCTTTTAGTTCCATCCCAGTAGAAAATCACATGTAAAGAAAGTAGCATTGTGTTTCACTGTCTTCACAATAAACTGTGTGTTAGGCAATTATTTTATTGACAATCTAAAGGATTAATGGAAGTATAGTAAAATATTATCATAATTGAGTCATACTGTGACCATGTGGATTATGAGGCTCTCAACGGACCTAGGGATAACTGCATTCTATACCGAATTAAGATTATTAATATTAAAATTAAATGTAAAAAACTTTTCAGGTTCAGCGATGATCCCTTTTTTACTTCTGTGTGGCAAACATTTCGTTCACACACTATGCAGTTTTCGTTCAGCGCAAGTATCTGAAATCCATATAGTTGAAACCTAAATCCAACTCATGGGTTTCCCCCTCGGAAATACTACTGTAAATCTTTATTTGTGGCTTTATGCACTTCATCCAGTCATATAGAAGATAAGCCTTCGAAGTCATTACTCTAACCACGCAACACTAACTGGTAATTATCTCATCAGAATAACTAACTGCTTGTGAGATGTGACGGTTTTCATTGCGTAATTCACATTTCAGCCAATGTTGTGGAAAACCTTGATTAAACAATTAAATAAACGAAAACGAGGAGCAGAAGACTAGGTCCAAAGCACATCACTGGACTATTTATCTTAATTACAGATGTTGTGTTGGCCGCGCTTGACGTAAGCTTTTATTGTCAAGTTGATATAAATGCCTTGTGCTCCACGGTAGATCGACCTGCTAGATGCGTCTCTCAGGGAGGGAGAATCGAACCTGAGATCCCGGCGTTTCATTTTCGTGGAGAAAAAAAAAAAGCTGTTGAGCACCACAGTCCAGGCGCAGTAGGGACTTGTACATCTGCAGGCAGGTCTCGCTGTTCCGGTGCAATGGTAAGAAAAGTTATTTTTTCCACTGTATAAACCAGAAAAATGTTCATTAAGAACTGGTTATTTGGAACAAACGCGCCAAACTATTCTTTCCGTCTTAGAAACCCAGGGCAACATTTCTGTGGACTTGTACTTTTGCGATTATCTTTATTGTGATGGAATCTCCTTCAGCTTCAAAGACACCGGTATGCATATGACTTCTTCTTCTTTTCCTTTCCTGCTTCACGACTGTAACTTAACAATTAAACTGTTTATGATCTCAACAGAATAAGATGAATTCTAGAAACTGGGGCCCACAGTCCATGATGTACCTTAAAGGAAAATGTAAGTTTTTTATTTTATTGTCAAAACCGAAAAAAAAAATCACTCATCTGGCTTGCTAAGGATGTGTTTGTTTTATCAAAGTATTTTCAGCTAAGAAGAGTACCATAGAACAATGTAGGCACTGCAAATGTACAATAGTTTTCATATAATATTTTTTTCTTTCTCAATAATGCAAAAGTAAAATATGTACTGAATATATGCTCATCGGCGTCTAACATCTGGAAGAATTTCTGTCTCCTCAGATTTATAACCAGCTCTTTTTTTGGGAGAAGTATGGAATTGATCCAGTCAAGGTTTCTGACTTATTTATCCTTTTTCCGTAGCTTTAAACTGTTGATAATTTCAAGAGACAAAAATCTGCTTGATTCTGGTCCCTACGGACTGAAGATGGAAACCACAGTTCATGCAGATGCAATACATTGCGTACTGTATGATAGAGGGTTTTCTTAAGGCGTACTCCTCGTACGGTGCTGTCAAATTAGCAGCTAATGTACTTTATAATAGAACACTCTTCACGCAATAACTGAATGTCTTACAGATGGGAGAAGATACGTTTCCGATTATGATGAAGATCAATTTGAGAAATTTGGGTTGAATAACTGGAACGCGCTTCTAAAAGGTATGTTTTGACGTGTTTGTTTCGGCAGAGTTTGGGTTACTTTTGTAACTGACGTACACTATAAATTCCACACTGAAAAGTAAAAAGAAGTTGATGTGTTTACGCCTTATTCCATTGTACTTTTTTAAACCTTGTCCCAGTTATGATAACTAGATGTATTTGGTATGTGTTAAAACCACGTGTTTCAATTAAAATATATGCCTTTGATTTAGTTTTCAAAAGATTTTTTTTCATACTCCTGGAACAGGTATCCTTTCTAATTGAGAGAAACTGATAGATTCTGTCTCCAGCTACTAGCATTCATTCCTATGTCCTGCAGTCATTATTAGTGTATATGAAACAGTTTATAAAAGCCAACTACAATAAAAATAATTTCAGAATTATCATTCAGAAAATATCATTCAAGTAGCTTATTACAAAATGTTTGCTTAAAAGTAAAAAACTTTTCCATGAAATGACAAGGCTTTTGTTTTATATGAACAGATTAGGTATCGTTAACTTGTACAACCAAGATAATAAATGAGTGGTTTTGTATTTTTTGCCATTTCTTTGTTGCTTGTATGTTTTTTTTTCTTGTTTGTATTTAAATTGCCTCTTTTATAATGCTTCTGAAAATGCTTGAATAGGTAGAGGCAATGCAGGGAAGAGTTTTGGTGCTAAGTGACATTTCTGTTCATACAGATGCAATCAGAAATGGCAAAACCTTGCAGCCACAAAAAAAAAAATCAGTGTATGAAACTAGAAAAAATGTATTGTTTGTACAAATGCCATGCCTTTATAAAAGCACTGTTTGTAAAATATGACAAAGTAGCTTTCTTCAGCAGTACAAATTAAGGTGTCAGAACAAAATGACCTGCTGCTACACCTGCTGAGCCCAATGAAATGACCTGTGCCCTTGGCTTTTACTGCAGGATACCAAAAATTAAGGCCAGTGGAGTATAAAAACATCAGAAGAATGCTGACAGCTGAAAAAGTAGAGATTCGGTACCTCGAGTAGCATAACAACAATAATGACTGATCTTCTGTCTTGTTGCTCGAAGTCAAGGACCTCACCAGTGGAGCTGCTGCTGCTCAGGGTCCTCACTCTGTGGATAAGCCTTGCCTGCCAGTCAGTCTTGGTCAGTTATGTGTTCATGTAAATCCATTTGCGGAATACGAACGGAACATCTGTACAGTGTAATTTGCAACACTTACTTTCAATTTGCTTTTTGTGTAATACATCATTTCTTCTATTGACACTGAATGTTGCACTTAAACTTAATGTGTTCTTGTCTGTTTAAGAGAACATTAACTGTAATGCTATTAAATAACATCCAAAACTGTGTCAAAAGCAAGAATATATAATGATTTATATACCCTGTTATGAAACGACATTTTAGCACATTTGGCTTGTTGGCACATTTAGCTTATTGAATACCTCATTCCTAGGCATGAGGACTCTCAGGTCCTGTTCAGATATATTCCTGCTTTGTAAGTTATGCTATTGTCCTATGGAGACTGTCCTGGCAAGAAAATACTTTATCAATATAAACTAATAAAGAATCCAATGTTGTGATTAAATGTGTGTTTATAGCTTTTCTGCTGTAAACAAATATGATGCGGAACAAAAACAACTGTGCCAAACAAAGAAAGAGGACCTGGTTGCACAAGATACTATCCATCCATTTTCTAACTCTTCTGTCCATTCAGGGTTGTGTGAGGAGCCAGAGCTGATCTCGGCAAGCAACGGGCACAAGGCAGGGAACACCCTGGAAGGACACCTGTCCATTGCAGGGCAGAAACACACACACACCAGGGCCAACTTTCCCAGAAGCTACAGAACTAGAATGTTTTTAAACTGTGGGAGGAAACTGGAGCACCCAGAGGAAACCCACATGAACATACAAACCACACAGATTGCACCCCAAGTCTGGAATTAAACCTTGTAACAGTAAATTATGTGGTCACAGTATCTTTCACTTTGAGTATAATGGCCATTTACCTCCCACCTTTCTGTGCAAGAGCAGTATTTTGATTTCATTTATGTCTAAACCTTCCTTAATTATGGAGTTAGAGTGGAAATTAGAAAGCAAAAGTTAAGCCTCCACTATGCTCATCTACGTACTGTAAAAATATGGCTAATCATCTCTTCATTCCCAGCATTCATCATTTTGCATTCCTCCCTCTGCCTTATCAACACCCTGCAGCAGTGGCTCCTCGGATCATTACGCTAAATCAGGCTGAGGGGGGATTTGAAGACGTCATCCTTAATTATGGTCTGGTTGTTGATTCCTGTGCGGAGGCAGTTAAAGCTCTATCTGCACTTTAACACCATCTGATCTCCAACCTCTTCAGCACACTTTCTTTAGAAATTTGGATTAAATTAAATGTATTTATTCAACCAGATAAAACTTTGACTACATCGTCTTACATTCAGTGGTGACCTGAAAAAGAAGCTTCATGAAATTAGGGTGCATTCAAAATGAAGGTGCACAGTACTCTTAATGTAGGAATTTGGAGATCAGTTGGAAAATATTGTGCTAAACACATGTACTGTATGACACACCTAGATTCCACCTGTATGCAGAATAACATAAGCAAAAGAGGCCAATTCTTTCAATGGGGCAAAGGCATGCAGTAATGTAAATGTTCATGGGCTTCAAAATGTCCAATTAAACACAGAATACATTCAAAGCGCTTTCAGAGCAGGGCTATGTGCTATTAGCCAGCTGCAGTGTCCTACTGTAGCGTAGAGCAAGCTACTGCACATTACAACCATCATGACTTGACTTCCCCATTACAATCATTAACCACTGATAGAGAGCAAGAATGGCTTTTAAGACAAACATTAAAGTTCAACACCAGAAAAACACTGTAGAAACACTTTGATTCACTGTATTGTATACAGTAAGATTCAGCTCTTTCAGAATACTAGCCACAAGCAAAGGTTTTGTTCAAGGCCATAAAACAAGTGATCTTGTAGGGCCCTGCAATTGGCACTGGTAGTTATTTTTTCCCCCAAATGATACAAAGCAAGTACTGTACAACAAGTACAAAATGATTAAAACTAGAACAATTCTTGTCTTTCCATTTTGCAAATATATATTGCATATGAGACTCTTCTTCAATGTAATACATTCAGGAATTACACCATTGCAATGAAACCAATTTTAATGTGAACATATCTTTCTAATAGTCTATATAACTTAAATCAATGACAGCTGTAAAAGTGTTTAGAAGAGGTGTAATTGTAGAGTACAAAGGTGCAAGGGATAAAGCAAGGAGATTATGGGTTTAAAAAATTGGAATATCTGAAACAATACTTCTTAACCATTTTAAACCTTGTGTACAACACATCACTTCGAGTTTCTACCAAGATTTTATGCTAAAACTTGTGTCTTTAAAGAATTAAGCCAATGCGATCTGAGTGTTTACTGTAGCACGCAGTTGCAGAAGTGAAACTGTTTCTTGGTTAACAATTTATCACTGCCTAGGCTGAAGGTGTAACTCAGTTGAAGCCAACCAATTGAAAAGCAGCAAGTCCATATTCGCCTTCATGGGTCTGAATATGCGCCGCTTATATTACATTTGGCAGAGGGGAAAAACAATTCGAGCAGCTGTTGAAGGTCATTCAGAAACTTTTCCGGGCAGCAAATAAGCAACGTTTGCACTCCGGCCTGCAAAGTAAAAGCTGTTAAGGAAGTTTAATCGCGTCTGAAGCCCGAAGGATCCAGTCATGTTGGGGTTAAATCATACCTTCAGACTCCTCGGAAGGACCCTGCGCCAGCAGATCACCCCTAAAGCCAGCATTACTTCAAAGCCTCCGAAGGAGGTTATAACTCCGGGGGTAAGTATCCTGCAGCACATTTTCAAGTGGAGAGCAGCAACACTTGGCTTCAAAAGGTGAAAATGCGGGTTTCTTAAATAACGTCACTGAATATTTGACTGGACGGGTTGTTAGGAGACCGTACAGGTGCAAAATCACCTACGATTCGTCATATGAACGAAATTAGTGTAGGAAGGTATTTTACCTAGACAAAAACTCCGTAATACTTTTATTACATTTTAATCTATACATAAAGAATACTATATTCGTGTAGCCCTACATAAATTCGTGTAATTTGTCTTTCCATTAGAGAATAAAGCTTCATCCTTTAATTGGTAATTCTAGGTAATACCAAGTAATAAAGTTGTTTAACTTTATTGGCCTGTTGTATGGGATCTCTTTATATTTCTCACACTGTTTAGAAGGAAAGTTATTGCACACTTCGATTCATGCTCTCTTTTGATGCCTTTCTGCAAAGTAATTTTATTTGAGAAATGAGCAAGAGCCGTTGAACTCGGCCGATAAGACGCCATTGTTCACGAAACTCCGTTCACGTAGATCATAAGTAAAAGGCCATCTGACAGTCATCGCAAACACATTTCTCTTTCACTTCATTGCGCTTTAACACACTGGATCCCTCCCTGCGTGCTTCCAAAAACATCCGCAAGTTTGTAATTGAATGGTTGCCTGTTGTCGCATTTGCTTTCGGTGCTTCCTGATGCCAAGCAACCTAACTCACGGAGAGCGTATTCTTGCAGTATTTGTCTGCTAGACCTCTGCAAATTAATGATGATTCAAAACATTACCATAATCATCTTCAAACATAATTATATGGGATATTTCAAATTTTAATATATAAATACTTATGCTTTCTGTATATTGTCTTAAGCATTAAAGCATGCCATTTGTTTAAGGAATAAAAGTTATTGCGTTATTAAGTTTTACACTGGGTAATATGAATATAAGATGATAAAGTATACTATCATTCCATCTTTTTTAACCCTTGGTGGCCATTCTAACAATATCTTAATTTAGAGAATCTTAATTTTGACGATACCTTACACATTACATTTAATCTCAAATTCCATGTTAGATTTGCTGTAATAATTTCATGCTCACTTTCATATATTTTGAAAAACTGCTGCGCGTATTCCAGGATATCTGTATTTGATTTGAGGATTTCTAACCATTCATCTGATGAAAAACATTGCTGCTGTTATTCATTTCATCCCTATTGTACTATTGCTGTAGTATGCTGTTGGTGGGCCCAAAGCATGAAGATTTCACTTATTCATCAATTGCAGGAACAAGCTGTTGCGCTGGTTGCTATGTTCATCGCCATCTTGGTGCCCTCTGGTTGGATTCTGTCTCACCTGGACGACTATAAGCGCCGGAAGTGATCTGTGAGGAGACTGATGTCCATTTGAAGACCAGCAGGCTTTACTGAGATTCATGCATTCCCCTGTCTGACGCCGAGGTGCTGAAGCACTAAAATGCTGAATTTATAATTAAAATCTCTTTAAATGATACTTGTGCCTGTCCTTATTCTAGATTATACAGTATTTCCTGAGCTCTTATAATTCTGAAGCATTGTGATAAACGGTAAAAGCTAATGGACTATGGATATTGATATTATTGTGGCTACGGTGAGTCTGGCCGATAAGTAATCTTTGTTAAAACCCATTTTGCAACAGAAATGTTACAGTTTAATGATCTAAGAAATTTTCTCATTAGCTTTCAGATTTTGGAGAAATATGTAGCAACACATAAAAAAGTTGTAGGAATAGATTTCTTTTGAATACATTTCTGGTGCTGTAAGGATTATCAATGTAAATGTTTCTTCATGTAATGCTTTAAAATGCTGGTCATAAAAAGAAGATTAAATGGATCAGACTGTTGTAAATGTTCAGTTTGCTTTAAAATTTGATTTTGAAGGGTTTTTTTTCAATTTGATAGTTTTTTTAAAACCAATGGCCCTTTTGTAAGTCTAATTTATGAGGATAATTCACACTATGGATTCCTATTTTCCCAGAGTAAAAAGATTTACATTAGTTTATTTACACCACCCTTTTTGGAAAGAATAAAAACATCTGTAATTGGCTTGCTTTCATGATAAGAACACAAAATGGCCTGTGATGAGTTAGAAAGCCCCCTGTATTACTGAATGAAGTTTACAGCTGCATTGCTTGTTGCTGGTTTTATTCATATTTATTCTTCAATTAAAAGCAGCTAAGATGTCTGCATTCTCACATTTCCATGAAGATGGTGCAGCTGTGCTATATTGTACATTACAAATGTACACATTATTGCATTTGGTCTAACTTGTCCTCAAGCCTGATTTAAATCTGCAATCTAACGAGATGTTTATTTACCCAATGTCCAACCACATAAGGTTAAATATTCTATCAACAAAATCTGGCATTTTGTTGGAGTGAAATAACAAAAAGGGCCATTTCCAAAGTGTACCATTTGTTTAGATTCATGTGATATCGATAGGACTGAGGATAAAGTAACTCAACACATTTTTGCTCACTGGGGTGTTCACAGCCAGCAATTTCTACCACGGACAGATCATACAACCGAACACAATTCAATTTGTCAACGACAGGTGCATGTTGTCCCTTGAGTGAACTGTCATCTACATCAGCCTGCCACTAGGGGCCACTAGAGCTCTCAAAGACTTCCTGATAAGTCACTTGGGTGTAATAGCTGTATTATTATAACACATTTTCCTGTGGGTTTTCATTGTGAATATAATGGCTGGTGTAGGGTGACTAGCAAGTTGTGTTTGTGATGTTGTTCTGAGAACTTGTGAGATGTCTGAGAAAGATTTTCTGTGGTTATTTAGCAAATTGCAAACACGAGCCTGGAGCCAAGACAGGGATTTTTCACAAAGGCCACCAACTGGGAGACCATGAGTCATGACACCTCATAACGATTGAAGGAGTGGTCCAGATCTGATGGGCAGGACATGACGGGTTAGTGCTACAGAGCTGCACACGTAGTGATTGATGGCAATCTGGCTGTATGATGCTACATTAATCAAGTTCTGGTATCCCACCTTCACCCCTTCCTTGGAAATCATTCTGACATTCCTACATTCTAGCAGGACAGCTGACATCATCACTCTCCTTACACACCAGAGAGATGAGGCTGCACACCTACCCACAATACCTGGAAGAATGTCTGTGCTTTCACAGACACTGTGAGTTTCAGTGTACAGAACCCATCCACCCAGCCAAGGCTGGGGTCTGTTACAAGATGTTAATCAGGTTAAGGAGCTTATGTTAAAATGTATGTACTGTAAGCTTTCAATAGTACATCAGTGTTACAAAAAAGAGTACCATTTTCCTGAGAAAAACCTCTGTGGATTTGTTTCATGTACACTAAGTATACAGTCAGTATACCCTCTGTAACTCAGTATTGTTTGCTTTTGACAGCTGGTTATGCAGGGACTAAAACTGTGGCACAAGGACCAGCAGCTTCTCACAGACAGCTGAGCACCAGAAGGTCATGCACAAAACTAGTCTCTTCTTTTTGCCCAGGGCCCTTGCAGTTTTTTTTCAGCTGCTTAATATGGATTTGTATTACTTTTATTAGCTCTCCCCACACTTCATGCCCTGTGGAGACTTGAAAGTCACGCCCATAGAAAAAGCCTACTAACTCTTAATGTGGACATCTGGCCTGGTGGGACTGCAGAAAAATGTCAAAAGACATAAGCCCGCAGAGTTAAGGACACCGTTTCTCTCCAAATGAGCCAGATGTTGATTGTGCACCACTAATATATATCACTTTCAAGGTGCATACTCTACAAAGCTTTTCTTTCTGTGAATGGAAAATAAAAACTTTGGAGTTGCATTACAAAGGTTTTCATTGTTGCAAAAAATTTGAGCTATTTTTCTATCAAAGGAAGCATTCTTCTAATGCAGTACATGAGCATGACTTACTTTACACAAAAAATAAATTTAATCCACAGGGGTTATATTAAAGCTTAAGGTATAAAACCCATGAAGCAATATAGATCTGAAAGCCAAGTGTTTCAAGTATTTAATGATAGCTTTAATCTTTATCATGTGTTTAAAGATAACTAGGTAAACAAGAATTCAGGTTGATTAGAGGCCATTAAGAGCTGCAATGTCTAGTAAACTCATCTTGATTGTGCTTGATCTCTCTTTCTCTTTTGTGAGCAGGGTGATATGTAGAGTACTTTGGTATTAAACAGTACAGGTAATCCAATGAGTGTATATTTACAACTGTCTGGACATTTCACATTACAAAGTGTTCAATGAAATGAATACACAAAAAAATAGGTTAAATATGTTCACACAGAAAAAACTAATCCATTACCTAATTACAATTTATATGTTCTTTAATACTAAAGTTTTTTTTTACAGAAAATAAATAAAGGGGTTTACTACTGCTCTCTAGATTTTAATATAATCCCACTGCACTCACAAAACCTGAAGTCCAGTAGGTTTTACAGACATATTTGAAGGTGTCTGCTAATTCAATTCTGAAAACAAGGCCAAGAATATTTTTCCATATAAGTGTATATGCCCTTCAATAAAAAGAAATCAGTCATCATACATTCTTGAGGAGTGGAGTAAACGTTCACGTTATTTGAAAAGTTATTTGGCTATTAGATGCTTTATTGATTTATCAATATAAAATTCTCATAGCTTAGAGCTAAAAAATGTAGCATCTGCAGGCCAACCATAGTACTCATTCACAGATCTGAACATCTTTCATACAGTATAACACAGACTACTACGACTTTGGAAAACATGCATACATTTTATTTGATTTTGAAAATGTGTTCTAAAACCGACAGACTGTTTTCCAGTGAATAAAAAGCCCGGAGCAGAGAGAGATTGGGTGCTCTCTGAGCATGGGCAGGATAATGCAGCCCAGCCTGGCAGGAAAAAAAAACACTAATGACTTTGCTCAGAAGACCAGCATCTGACTGTAAAGTTTGTGTCTTATGTTTTAAAACCTTTAAAAAAAGATTAAAATTTCTCCTGCGGCACAGAAGAAAGATCTATTTTAAAAATGTATCTTTCGATCAAAGGTCATTCATTTTTAGTGTGTGAAAAAAGTTTAAAAATGGAGTGCACAAACTCTTTCATTTTTTTCTCCTGCCATGTCATCACTGTGCTGGTAGCTTTCTTCTGTGGCCCCTACTGCGTGGAACAGGAGCTGGGATGACAGGCTGCCATGCAGAGCCTGATTAACCCATGAGAGAACAAGGTGCTCTTCAACACATGAATGGAAGATGACCATGAAAACCCAGCAAATGATGATGAACCAATCTGCTCAGCACAACTGCTGCAGAACATCTTCCATGACGATTCAGATGTGCCACTCATTTTTTTTAAAGTCAAAAAAATTATGAAGATAAAATTAATGGCATGGTTGAATGGGCTTATTTTATTGGGTCTAAACACCAGTAATTCTGAGTATTATCAATTCAGTCACTGTATTAGTTTTTGTCTGTGATACTTTGATCATGTACAGTATAAAAAGCAATAATATTACATGATGTGAATTGACAGTTTATGCAGCTTTTGTTTCTTTCCACAAACCCAAATATGAAACAGGGAAGTGATGATTTACATTGTGCAGTTTGGTGGTTTAGGATATGGCTGTCCTCGGTAAATTACAGTATTACATAAAACTATTGTGGAAATCAATTCTCCTTGAGAATGCAAAACAAAAAAAAAAATGAGTATGGTCCAGAAGATGGTTTTGTAAGGAACACATTAAAAATTAAAAATAACAAAGCCATATTATGGCACCCAAAGTATTATATAAAACAAACCTTGAAGAGGTCCTCTTATTTTATCTGGTACTGAGTGCTGCTGTTCTTTATCACTTAAAGTCACTATTCCAAAACATAAAAACTGTATGAGAGAATTCCCATATAGTTTTTTTTTTAAAAAAACACCCCAAGATGCCATGATGCAGGTTATTGACAACACACAATATCTTCCCAGGATGCTTAGCTGCCTTATGTCAAGATGTCATGGGCCTGGCTCTCCACCAGCATGGCCATGTCCTTCACATCTCCACACCACAGGTCCAGCCGATCTTTCATCCCTTTAATCTGAAACACCACAACAGCTCATGAGTCCTCAGTCCCTGGACGGTAGGGACAACTTTACCCTTCTGCATTACTAATTATTTTATTATTAATAATGGTAGCTGTAAAAGATTCATGAAGGTTTGTTGTAACAAGTTGACTACTGCTGTGAATATATTCATCATTATTTTTGCAGGTCAAAGCTTTTGCATACTGATCTAGTAGTGCTAATAAAATCAAAGTACTGCTCACAAAACTGATCTTATTCACAATTCTACATTTTTCAATGAATGCAGGTAATAACTAAAAAGTTTAAAACTACACATACCATAATCTCATCGTGTGAAAAGTGGAAGTGATCTCATTGATAGACTGATCCCAGCAGGAACATTTTTAATACCAAGCCTGTTGTTCTTGTGCATTTGAAACATTGATTTAATAAATAATAACAGTTCAATCATTGTTATAGAACTCACACCTTGATAAAGGTTTTCATCGTCTTTGATTTCTCGCTGCAGCAAGAAAGTTGTTTATGACCATTCCTGGTGGTTATCATTCTTTGCTGCTACCTAATTTGTCTCGTGCTTCAATCCAGAGCTTCTTACATTTGCACCCATATATACTGCTGGGGATTGCTTACTGGAAGAATCCGGGTGAAGTACCCTGCTCAACGGTACCTGCCCATTTCCTGGACTTCTCATGAGGGAAGCACCTGTTGTCACGCCTTCTGGTGCCTTTTTAAAATCACTCTGTTCAGACCTACAACCTACTTACTCCTTGTGGAGTTGTTTTGCTGCTGAGATTCCCATTCAATGCGCATTGCGTATATTAGTTCTGTATTTCAGCACACTGTCCTGTGAACCTGCATTTTGCACTGTGCAAATTAGGTAACCTAGGCAGGACCTAATTTTTGTTCTATTTATAATTGTATTGCATTTTGTTACTGTAACCCTTGTAAGTTGACAGACAAGAATAACAGAGTGCACACACTGAACTCCACGAACTGCTGAGAGAAAATGCTCACACCCTCAGAGCCACTGGAGAAGTGAGACTTTTGCCCTTTCTAACCTGTTGCAGGTCCAGGACTCTCGGTTGCACCCAGGTCATGTGAACTCTCCGATCCACCTCATCAATGTTGCCTTTTATCAGCCCTACGGACAGTGCTTTCATCACAAGGAGCTCCACCTGAGAAAGGAAAAATATACCCAGAGCTGTTAATTTAACAAGTTTAATAACTAAAAACTTGACAAGATGATTTGCATTTTTCTAGGAGCTCAGAATCTATTAATTGCAATTACAATTAAAATCCAATCGAACAGATGTTTTTATTATATCCCACACATGTAAAGCTATCAAAAAGAATGGAAGTATTAAAACCACCCAGCTAATTTGGCAGTTTGACCAATTAAGCTGCTGAATTCCTACTTGGAGCAGAAACAGAGTTAGATGCTTCCAAGAAAAAGGAAAACCTATTTTTGAAGAATGACATCTTACATCCTAGATTTCCTGAGACAAACAGGTTCTGTAACTTCTTGTCCATAACATGAACTTAATTCAGCAATTATGATGAAAGTGATTTAACAGAAATCACTGTGCTCTGAAGAACTGGAGTGGTCCATCTCTGCCTTCTGACTATATAGTTAAAACTTTATAATGAAAAATAGTCACACAACTCTAGCTGTAACTGGATCACTGCAGATCAGCAACATTGAGCTGGAGAAAAAGGTGGAAGAATGTATTTAAAGTCCCACTGCCAAAGAGTTCTCCAGCGTTTAAGATCTGCTCCTTTGAAAAAGACAGGAAAGCTGCTTGTATCCAAAATGTTTATAGGATTTTTAATGAGGTCTACCACTGCCTATAAGTACTACTTACAACTATTAAACAGAACAAACTGTCAACTTTCTTCTCCTGCAGAGTTCAAGAAAAAGCACACCTTGACAGTGACTGAACAATTCATGTTAGCTCTCATACTGTATATACCCTTACAGAGTAAAACTGCAATGACTCTAAAAGACTGCTGAAAAAAAAAGTTTTTTTTAGGTCTTTTCTTTTTGTTTCCTGAATTTTCATGACGTTCAAAAATAGTCCAGGGTGTAAAATAGGCAACCTGCCTCATCAAGTGGAATTTGGGCACTCTGGGCAATTTCTTCAAATGTCAGCTGTCTGTGATTGGCTGGACGGGTAAAAGTCATCTAGAAGAAAAACAAACATCACTCATCATTCCTACCACTGCTATACAACACCATGTGGACAGACCAACTTTAAAATGTTAACTTAGGTCTTACAAACATTACTCTTCCTAATTGTATATATAGAAAAACAGTCTTTGAATGCTTATTTTAGTATAAGTATTTTGTTTCCACTGCATTTCTTCACACTGCTTCTCCACACAACTGATTTCAGGGACCCGTGTCATGACAATATCAATTTCTCTTTAGAAATACATGCCAATTGCTTCCAGAAAGCAAAACTAAACTTTTAGTACTCAAATGTAGGGAAAACGTTCTAAGCCTTAACTTAAGCCTTAAGCCTTAACCGTCTGAGGTGATCAGAGAAAAGCCAACACAGCTGTCACACCCTCTTTCAAAGGTTCACAACCAGCCCCATCACAACTTACCTCCATTACACACAGCAGCTGGATCTTCTTCATCAGCCTGGACTCCTGGGCGGCAAGATCGGGCTGTGAACAAGCCACAGTTACATTTCCAACGTGTCAGGAAAGCAGCTATTGTACAGCCCACTGCCTGTCCCACAGTTTCTTAATAGGAGAAAGAACTCTCTCATCTCGGTTTCTTACTCTACCAGTTGAAAAAAAATCTTCCTCGATTTCCCCAGTGGCACTGGCTGGGTCCCAGAAAAACTTTATAACAAATCAGACAAAGGCTTTCAGATGATCAGTCTGGTGGTTTTGTTCAATTAGCGTCATACCCAAAGCTTCTTTAATTGGGGAAACGTATTTCTGGGTGGTTGTAATATATATATATTTTAGTTTTTTGCTGAAAGCATGCCTGGGGGTTATAGTACAAAGACCCTCACCTGCTGTCCCCACGCTGATTTGAAACCCTGAAACTTCTCAACATTCCCACTGTTGAAAGCGTACAGCGTGTCTATCAACCACTGCTTGTCTGTGCTCCTCAGGGACTCCAGTACTGGATGCATCAGCTGGACAAGACAACACAGTTACCAGCAATTTGAGAGTTTCTCCAGCAAAACAATTTCAGTGTAGATATAAATGTTCTTAAAAAGGCCTGATTTTTAAGATTAGCCCCTTTCACTTCAACAACTAATTTAAATAACAGTTTCTGAAGGCTATTAACTGGCCTTGCGAGCTGCCTGTCTTTACCAAGCCTAAGTAATATGAACATTAGCTACAAATTCTATGTGTTTCAGGCAAGTTGTAACTTACAAGCTCTCCAAAATTGTACACCCCTTCTCCCAAGAGCCCAGCCAGCCCCAGGGTGAAGGCTCTTTCCTGCTGCTCGGCCTCTGGAAGACCAAACCAAACACGCAGTTATTTTACTGGAACAGTAAGCAAGATGCTGAGGGATGACATTCTAATTAGAAACATGACAGGAACATGGACAATATGCTGTATTAGAAGTTTCATAGTTTGTACTCAAGACCACAATACATTACACAGCAGAATCATGAAGATAAAGACTTGGACACAACTCTACCTCCAATAAGAGTATATGTCATGACACCCTCTTTTCCTGTCAACTTCACATTTTCTGAAGGATCCACAATTAAATATTTAAACATTTTAAGATAATCTATAAAACATCCTATTTTAATTGGAGAATATAACCGAAATTAAGACATTTTGTGATGACAGGTCTTTTGTTATGTCCCAAATTAACCATTCATCCAATTTCTAATTGCTTTATCCAACTCAGGGTCCTGGGAGGAGCTGGAGACTATTGTGGAAAGCATGTAATTAATGTCCCAAATTACAGTTACATTTTCTGGTCTACTGTAGTGTTTATTTTTATAAGTGAAGCTTGTTCAAAATATTACTTCACGGCTTTAACAAAAGAGGGTCTAGATTCTACAGCACTCCATCTCTCAAACAAATGTATTATCTGACAGTTCCCTCATTATATTACCTGCAGGTACTTCTGATGACACACACAATATTATATAGCATGACTGCACCTATATGACAGACTTGCTACTGCCATAAGCTCAGATTTACATTTTCTGTCAAGAGATGCTAAAAAATGTGCATGGTGCTGTATGTTACCTGGCAAGTCCTTGGCATCTACACAGCCCAGGTAGCGCAGAGCATCTTTGTAGTAGGATGCATGATTCCCTATGATGCGGTAGTATTTACTGGAGAGATCATAAAACCGCCCATGGACTGATGTCACCCCAGGCAAGTTATTCAGCATTTCTTCAACCTCTTCGATTAACTTCTACACACAAAGCATATATGGATGGTTACACACACAAACACACTGACAGAGTATTGGAATCCTGCATCTTAAATTACTTAGAACATCACTTGTCAGAATGAATGAGTAATCAATTAATTTAAAGGTATAACCAACAGGATTCATAAATAGTATTTAATTCACTAAACTAGAGAATAATCTCATACAATGTGCCAGTAATTGTACTCCTACAATTATGATTATTTTCAAAAAGTTGACACAGTCAAATAAGAACTGAAATATCATAAATACAGTGAGAAAAACACTGAAATGCTCAGGGAAAGGATATTGTACCTCAGGTTATTTTTCAGTAATGGGAGTGTTGTTGTTTTTTTTAATGCATTCAGAATTACTAACTGTATGTAAGATTTTTTACCTTTGTCGCTGGAAGGTCATTTATTTCCAGCTTCAGACTTCCGATGGCTGTCTTACAGAGAATTACAGCTTCATCACTGCTTTTGACCTGAAACAAATATAATGGAGCAAACATTACGAGGTTCTGTTTATGGGGTTCTGGTGTCTATGAATTTATGTTGAAAATCCTACTATGTAAAAGCCCCTGTCTTAGCCCAATTTTGTTGGTATCCATACATAAACCTAGCCTCAGAACTCTGGAAGAACAGGCCACTTTAGTACTTAGCCTATCACACTGTAGCACTTAGAAAACAGCAGCGCTATTGGCCTGTGAATAAGGAGGACATCACAGAAATGGCACACAGGTCTTTAGTCATGCTTTTAGTTATTTGGAATGTAACAGATGCAAATTTGTAAATCACAGCTGGTTCAGAGCTTCGCTCTTACCTTCTCCTTTGTCTTCTCTAGGAAACTAATGGCAACATTGGGATCTTAATTGGAAAAAGAAAAAAGTGTTTAGTGGCAGAATCCTTTCATTTAATTTGCAGCTACGACACAGGAACGTCTTCTAGCTTTCAAGAGCACAACTGGGATTCAAAAAAGCCCCCAAAATTATTAACAGAAATTGTGCTGTCTTTTCAGTAGTTCAAGGAGAAGAGGCGCTCATACAGGATGAGTCTTAGATTCCAGATGTTGCTGGCTCAAAGCAACTAGGGTATTAGCTACCTCTAAATCAGGATTCCCCACATATTGATCCACAACTGACCAAGTGCTACTAGAGGTTCTTCGGCTTGCCATGCAACACTGAGTCCTGGGACTGGCTGGGCATCTATGAGCTCGTATGACAGGTGGAGATATACTACCTCTCCTGTAAAGCAATGTGCAGCTTGCAGATTGTCAAATGATGAATAACTGCAACAGGTAAACAATTTCTCATCCTTACCATGCAGTGTAGTACATGGGGTTCATAAGCACCAGTTGGAAATAAATACAATTGGTCAGGTATAAAAAGGAAAATAGGGAAATATAAACAGAACATTAAAATAATTATTAAGTCCTGGAATGTTAGTGGAATCCTAATGATCTTTCTTATGTTCTTACCTGTCATTTGTCTTGCCACATGGAGAATAATTTCTACAAGGGATAATGGATTGATTCTGAAAGGAAAATAAACAACATTAACAGTCCCAATACAAACAAATCCATTGTATTTCTGTACAGTGTACCATCCGATATTTGTTCCTTTCTAAAGGTTTTGCTTTTTGAGATGCTTGCTTTCTACACACTTTATATCGAAGGGGATAAAACTCTGCATTGTAGAGTACACAGATGGACTGTCATTTGTTAACTGCTTCGGAATAGATGAAGCAAGACTTACCTGTGTTCAAAGTCACTGATGAAATTCTCATACAGCTGTAAGGGAAAGAAGACAGGGGTGTATCAGAACTCACACTAAGGACTGTCACAGTCAACAGCACAGAGGCAGGAAATCCAACTTGTGGCTTTGTGAATGGAAGAAAAACTGAGTTATACATCACCTTTCATTAAACTGTTTCAATCCTGTTATTCTTAATAAGAAATAAATAAGTGAAATCACTGAAATACAGAGAGCTATTAATGTTCTTTAAGAACCGACTTGTTTTTAGAAATAAAGATTGCTGGTCCTTGACGTAGCATCTCACCTTGAGTAAGCCATCTCCAGCAGCAAAGCAAGGGTTCTGCACAAACACTGTCAGTTTGAGTGTCAGCTGGTGCCACAGCCTAGACATTTCCAAAGAAACAGAACTGATTAGAACCTCATGTACCGTAATCACCTGCAACACAAACACACCTCTATTAAGGAACAGTGATCAATTAAATCCATATGTCCAGCTTGAAGACATGGGAAGGAAAGCAAATTTCTAAAGCAGCTGAAATAAACCTTTGAAGTCTAAAGTTTGCCATCTCCAGCTTCACCGGATCAGAGTGAAAGTGCAAATAATGTTTGACTGGCTGCTCCCCTAAAAGCACAGAGGTAATCTGGTTTTCTTATCATCTGTGCTCAGTTTGTCATCATCAGAACTAATTGTTCAATCAATTGTCTTTACAGTCACCAGTATCAGTGAAAGTTGTTTCAGTTTCCAGACTTGATGCCGTGCCCTGCTTCGGCAACTAAGTCTGAAGCCGTACCCAAAAAAATTTGTTGTAGCCTGCCTCTACAAGACAATTCTCTGTCTTATGCCATTCTGGAAACCTTTCTAGCAGCTCATATTTTTTATTTTTAGAAAATGTTAGGATTAAGCAGAACAACAAAGGAAAGAATAAAATAAATAACAAGATTAATAAAATGTCAATAAGGGTAGCACAACAAAGCTATCCGCTGTACCACAACACAATATTCTAAGTAGTGGAATTGCAGACAATGAGCACATTTTGGATATACAGAAAGAATACTGTTTGCTTTTTTTATGCCTTCTCTGTATCATCTTGGAAAGGACAGACAACTGCTATACTATCTCTTCCAAACACAGCTTTTTCTAGTTCAAAATCTCCCATGCGATATGCAGAGTGTGTTTTTGCCTGCACAAATCTCATTGCCGTTGCACCTCTAAATGTTAAACTTCATCTTCAAGCTGTCACCAGAACTCATCACTTTTGTCTATGTAGTATTAGTCTCTTGCTGCTGTTTTGGTGTCATGTCACTTCCTATAATTTTTTTGTATCTACAAATATAGTTTGCAGGCTATGCCCGAATCTATATTGTTAATTTATTAATACAGATCTCACTTTGGTGGTATCAAGTATCGTTTTTGCAAGCTAGCCAACGTACATTTAAAAGAGCTACAGTAGGTCTCTATCTTTTAACCCACCATTTTTTTTGCAGCAGAAGACTCACAGGGCTGTACAGTTGTTTTGTTCACCATTTTCTAAATAGATGTTGCTGTGAAATAGCCTGTCTAGGGGTCTTTAAAAACCGTCCCTCATTTCCTTAAATACAAGTTGGAAAATACCACCAGACACCAATTATTCATGAGACGAGCAGAATGAAAATGAATGGACCTTTACCATTTTGTCATCTTCTATTAACGGATTCTGAGATCATAGGGGATATCTTCAGTCTTTAGAGTCCCTTTATTGTTGTAGTAATTAAGAATGTGGCTCTGCTACAATATCCTTTATTCTCTTTGCTAATGTTTTTAAAACGTGCGAACACTATTTCAACGGTTTACTTACTAACTAAACTGTGTAGTTTAATCAACAATTTTAATAAAACACTGTACCTAAATCTTAAACAGTCGCTAAGTGAAAAGTGTAGCTATAGAAGATTCATTATCATCGTACTAAAGTCTCAAGGTACAGTCCAAGGAAAACCCTTGTGTATCGCTACACTTTCACCGCGATTCTGATTCATTACTGTGGACTGCAATAAGAGGTAACACTTTATTCAGAATGAATTTTTATTTCAGTTTAAAATCCCATTTTCACACTGCACTCTCAAGCGAAGGGCCTGTTCTGATGAGCTCTTTCTACCGGTTTCTGCTACATGACTCAGCGCATGTCTAACGAAAGACTGGATCAGTGCATTTTAATTTCTCTTACTTCTTGTTGTGCAGCTCTTCCAGCGTGTGCCACTCTGTGGCCAGTTCAGGAGTGGAGCTCCTGCTCTGCTGCTGTTTGAGGTACCCGATGACATCCTTCATTGCTACAGTCGAATCGTAACAATGTTACAAACTGTGAAAACGTCCGACAAGAAGAGTCCTGACCCCTCCAAACATACACACTGCTTCTGCAAAGCAAGCCGGGAATTGACCCGACCGCCATTGTTACCGTAGTCCTTCTAATGGACGGGCAGCTGTCCACCTCACTGACTTCAGTCAGTTTATTTAGTGAAGTTAGCAACAAACTACCTAAAACAAACACTGAAACACATATTCGAAAATGTAATCCTGGCTTTCTCATGGATATTTTCTCTATTGTCTGATTTATGGTACGGTTTGACGATTCTTTCTTCGTATCTATCTATATGGTCGTTGTAAATAACATTCCTGTTCTACAAAGGGAGAAAATAACATAAAATATGCACAAAAGATATTTTTGTAATAAAAAAAAACACGTATCTCTTTTACGTACCTAGTAAAGAATCAATATCAAAAGACTCAAATGTAATGCATAATTCTTAGGTCTATCTAATTCTGAGGTGTATCAGTTTTACGGTAAAGGTTATGATTTCGTCAAGAGGTCATGCAAGCAGCTGTAATTTGCGAAAAGACTTGTATTAGGACGTTTTAATTTACACACTATTTAAAAGAGTATCCGGTTAGCACTTAAACAACGAATCTATCAATGTAAAGCTCTTAATTTATGCCATTAATTTCTGAGGTTCTGCTAATTTGACTAGAAATGACGTCCTCATTGAAGGAGCTATGTAGATTCTTAGTCCCTAACAAAATAGCCCATAGTTTAAGAATATTTGGAATAACCTCGTCTGAAGGTAAAGGTTATTTTATTTCTTAACACTGTTGCAGTGTCAGACGTAAACGTCTTGTGTCGTTATGTTTGTAATGGTTTTCGTTTTCCTGTCGTATTGTTTCGTTGGAAAACACAGTTTGCAGTTACGTAGCTGAACACATATTAAATGTCCCGAATGTCAATCTAAATTACATTCATGCCACTTCTAAAAAAAAAAGAGTGAAATGCGCAATTTTTCAACGGTAGGGCTGCCTTCCACACATACGTCAAATTACAGATCACCCCAAAATAATGACACAATAAGGAAATAACAAAAATGATTGCTTTGGTTTTAGCTAGATCAAGACGCGCTCTCTGCCCGCTCGATTCGTGCTACAGTATGTATTCATAAAGTCCGCATATATAGGGACATCTAATACAAATTTATTTGGCCGAACTTTGGGTTATCAAATTAAACTAATTGGATTTCTTGCTTAATGAATGCCTTCAGTGCCTGTCTGCATCTATGGATGAGTGTGTCTCAGTAGGAAATTCAACCAAATACTTTAACGTTTAAAGGCTATGCCGCCTCCTCGCTTTCTGTTTCAGTGCTTCATGGTCCAAAGTCTAAGAGACTGGCTGATGTCACACCAAAGAAGACAGGCTGTTTCTGGCACCAAGGCTGTGTCGGTTTTCAGCTCCAGGCAGCATGGTGTAGTCGGTGAGTACGGTGGTATTGGTCACCCCTGCCGCTGTCCGCTCTGCTAACCTAACTGTCCGGTAGAAGCAGTATGAATACCACCATCAGCTCCACTCTAATACCAAAACATTTTATAATAAGAATGCAAAAAGTACAGTATGTAGAATGGGACTAGCTAAGGCTAAAGGCATTTTTGCAGTACACCTGGGGAATTGGTGTGTGTAATTATAAGGAGTATTGAGAAATATTTGCATTGCAGGTTATTATAAAGTATAGGCTAGGAATGTTTTGCAAAGGAACAGGTGAAGGTTTATTCCATGCTGAAACCAAAAAGACACAGTGTTCCAGGTGCTTGTTGTGTCTCTTCTCAGCATGGAATAAACTTCTACCTGTTCCTTTGCAGCCTACGCATGCTGACGCAGCGACCTACTGGGAATGTTTTACTGCTGAAATCCAATCTAAGGCGACTCAAGAAATAAGAACCAAACCAAAAAGCTCAATTGTGTATCTGTCTTGATGTGTTTCTCGTGCTTTGTCTTTGGATATTGGAATTTGTCTCCATACGGTACAAAACATTTCTTTCTTTACGTGATGCGAGTACGTCGAGTCCTCTCCCTCTGTCCGAGCCCCCTGTCTTGGTTCTCAGGAGATGTTATTCCACCCACTGCCTCACAAGAGGGCTGTCTGGAGGAAGGGGAGGCAGCCGGAAGCAGCAGACATTGCAGGACATTGCGAAGTTCATCCGAGACCAGGAGTACAAGAGGATCGTGGTCATGGCTGGGGCTGGCATAAGCACGCCTAGCGGAATCCCAGATTTCAGGTAGTCTAACTGGAATTTGCACACTGTAGTCAACCCGCATCTGACTGGGTATCTATTGGTCTGATGCCACAGGAGTGGCTTTGTCAAGGTTAAAGTAGGGTTAGACTGTTGCAATATTGTACATGTATAATTATGTAGTGACTGTTGAGATTCTTGACCCACAGACACCAAGAAACGCAAACTGAATAAAAAAGATGCTTTCTTTTATTTATGTTTCATGAAAAGATCCATTAAGCTGCAGTTTTTTTAACAATGAATAAATGTCTAATTGGATTGTGATTTATGTCACTGTTAATGTTGAGATGAAGTGTAGAATTGAGCACTTCTTGAGCAGTTGGCAGCTTTGGTATTTATACTGCTCTGTATGCATATCTTATTTGTGTTATTCAGTGTGTTATTACTTTCTTCACAGATCACCTGGAAGTGGCCTGTATGATAACCTTCAGCAGTATGATCTGCCTTACGCTGAAGCCATATTTGAGATCAACTATTTTCACCACAACCCAAAGCCATTCTTTGCCCTGGCCAAAGAGCTCTATCCAGGCAATTATCTTCCCAACCTGACTCACTTCTTCATCAGGCTCCTGCATGACAAGGGGCTCCTTCACAGAATGTACACCCAGAACATAGATGGATTAGAGAGAAGTGAGTATTTGCTGAACTCTTGGTTTTCCGCCTGATGAGGGCTGACCACTACAAATACAGTGTTTCAGACAGCTGTGACAAAGAGGGCAGAGGCAAGTGTCAACCAGTAGTGTTTAAAGAAAGAGAAATATACTGAAAATGCTACAATGCAACACTTTTGTGGGCATCTTATAATCTGTCCTGTAAAACAAGAATGCCCATTTCAGGTTTTCCATCGTCGGTCTGTTGACAGATTGTGATGGGGTCTTGCTCTTGTTCTTTTTCTCCAGTGGCAGGTATTCCTTCCAGCAAACTAGTGGAAGCACACGGGACCTTTGCAACTGCCACCTGCACTGTGTGCCGGACGTCGTACCCCGGGGAGGCCCTCAGAGTGGGTGATGTGCCGCGGTGCCGTCCCCCTGGCATGTGGCTGGCCTGGCAGTGGCAGATTAGATTGAAGGGCTAGTCTTGTCCCGGTCAAAAAGGGCTGAAGAGAGGCTCTGTCAGAGTCGGGTAACAGTACGCTCAAGGCTGAAAGCATGGAAGACTTTCTCTTAAACCCTGTTTATTGGCAAGATGCATATGACAAAAGTTGATTTGTGATCCTCCCAGCACAGGCATCTTGCTTGTATAGAAATATTGGGGGGAAATAGAGGTGAGGTGATGATGCATAGTACTGTGTTTGCTGCTCGTGGCTTTACAAGTGATTTCACATGGTTCCGAGAATCTATGAACGGTTCAGCCATTTAGCTTTTGTTCACGCTAAACTGTAAATAAAATCTCTCTCAAAAGAAATGTTGTTGCTAGCATTAGTAGCCTACACACCACAAACCTGTCATTGTGGTGTGTGCTTTGCTTCTGAAATCAATCATTTTGGCCTCCTCTTTAGTTTTGTTATTTGTCTTTCTGCTTTTTTTCTTGTCTTCTCTCTGTCAGGCGGAAATATTGGAGAGTAAAATCCCAGAATGCCCTAGCTGTAAAGGAGTTCTGAAGCCTGACATTGTGTTCTTCGGGGAGGAGCTCCCACAGCAGTTCTTTCTGTACCTTACTGACTTCCCTATGGCCGATCTGCTCATCGTCATGGGAACCTCACTGGAGGTGAGGGGCAGACACAGTCGAGGCTCGGGCCTAGATTAGGTACGGGAACTATTTCATATCTAGGTGAGCAAAAGCAATTTAACCATGTAATTTATAAACCGAATCTATTTCAAACGCTGCTTATGTATTGGAGAAACATGTTTTTCAGGGGATAATGTAAAATCCGCTCCTTTGTATAAAAAGTAAACTACCTGTTAAGATTGCAAGAGTATTTTCTAAGGTAAAAATCTTTTAATATTTCGAAATAAAATTAATATTTATAATTACATCTCTTATATTGGCCTTGAAGTATTTACGCCGTGCACTCTGTTGATAGACTTTAACTGGGCAACGTTCTGGTTCAATATCAGAAGTGTATCCGTGTTGAGAAAATTAAGATGAATATTTAGAAACTGTCTGAAAAGGCAGAGACTGACATCTTTTCTGTTTTACAGTAAAAGTCAATGGATTCAATCTGCATGAAATTAACAAGACACCCTTGTCAGAAAGAGATAACACAAATGAGAGGAAGTTTAGAATAATTACAGGCTGAATGACTAGAGATTGACCTTTTCTGAATGCTGTTCTCACACTTCCAGCAGTGTGTGGAGAGGACAGATACACTGTATGGGTTGCTGAGAACTGGCTGGTAAAACAGTTTCTGTTCCATCAAACAGCAACACTTGTACAGAATTATTGATGTTATACTGAGCTATCTCTCCATGTTGGAGACTTGACCAGTCAGATAAAAACTTAAAATCCCATCCTTTATTTAAGCCATTATAAGGGCTTCCTCTTTCATCTTAAATTAGTGCCAGCATTCAATTTAATTTAGTCATTAATGTGACTTGCCAAGGCTACTAAAATGAATACTGTATACTGTTAAGAAAAATGAAGGACGGGGAAAAATATTAGCATATTTAATTTAATAGCATATTAATAGCAGATATTTATTTTTATTAATATTATTATATATTAATATTAATATTTTTATATTCATATTACATTTTGTTTAAAATGTGAAGGAAATTGGTATAATAAGCTTTGTAATGATCAGAAATGCTGGAATATTTGTGGGTGGTTTACATGGCTGCCTCGCAGTGCTGGGCCCTGGGTTCAGTTTCAGACCTGAGGTGCTCTCTGTATGGAGTTTGTGTGTTTTCACTCTGGTATTGTGGGGTTCCTTGGGTGCCCAGATTTCGTTCTGCAGTCCAGTGATATGCTGGTAGGTTAATTGGCTTCTGGAAAAATTGGCGCTGGTGTGAGTGTGCGCGTGCCTGTGTTTGTGTCTGTTGCGCCCTGCGATGGAACGTTTTCCTGTCTAGGGCGTATCCTGCTGTTCTGCTGTTGCTTCCCGGAATAGGCTCTGGCTCCCTGAATTGGATAAAGCAATTAGAAAATGGATGGAACATTGGCCTTCCTGTTACTTGACCATTTGTTTTTAAAAAATTCCCAGCGTTCCTTTGGTGCCACTTATTGTGAATTCTTCCTTGCCTGTGCAGGTGGAGCCCTTTGCCAGTTTGGCGGGTGCGGTGCGGAGCTCAGTGCCTCGAGTTCTCATCAACAGAGACTTGGTGGGGCCCTTTGCCTACCCTTCCCCCAGGCCGAACGATGTGGTGGAGCAGGGAGACGTGATTACAGGGGTGCAGAAGTTCGTGGACACCCTGGGCTGGGGAGAAGAACTGAATAAGCTCATTGCCGTGGAAACCGAAAAGGTATGGCTTTAGTGTAATGAGCTCCTGAATGTGAGGGCCACATTTCACAGTTTAAAGGGAAAATGAAACACTGTATTATCATTGGTAAAATCAATTGTGAAGTGTTACATTTACAGATCAACTTGGTTAAAACATTTACGATTCTTGTCTTTGTTTTGATATTCTCTCCTTTTTAGTCATCCTGTTGTAGAATTGGATGTGACCTTAAGATCATTGTCCTACTGGAATAGCAATTTGCTGCCAAAGTTCAGCTTCTTAACGGAGGGCTTAGTTCTTAGCAAAATGGTTTGCTAAACTTTAGACTCTATTATTCCTTCGGTTCATCTCAGCCAGTGATTATGAGAGGAAGAAAGTGGAATAGCAGGTTAACTTACAAGGAGAGAATGATAGTCCTGGTGTATGTTTCTCTTATTTGTGGCAAATTTCTAATACAAGGAATCTCTAGTGACTCAGTAAGATTTTTACTCAGAGCTACAGTACAACATTAGTCTGAGACTGGGCCATGTCATTTTCCAACTTTGCATGTCCATTTTGTACTTTACATTTTTTCACATTAATTTAAGCAGTCATGCCTATATTAACAGTGCATTTCACCTATTCTGTTTTATCACATTTTTTCTTTTGAATAGCAATGACGGCAAACAACCAAACTAAAGGCTAGAGACTAATTTCAAGGCAGCTGGGTGTATATATGTTTAAGTATGAGTTCCAAGCCTTTGAGTATACTTCATGTAATATGTAGTGCATTTAATTTTACAATTTATCTTTACATCCAAGAACAGTACATACATTTAAATATGATATATTGCATCTTATGACAACTCATTAAATACATTGTGGTAACCTGTCCTTTTCCGTAGTGCATTGCCACCTCTTATGACTCTGTGGCTGAATATATAGGTTCTTAAATAGTTTATAATTTTTTAGTAATTAATTCCTGTGGGTGAAGCCTTGGGTGAGTTTAGTTTAGCAGCAGGATTAGGAGGAGACATGGAAAGTGTTCAGTATCATACTGGGCTCAGAAAAGGTCTTCATGAATAAATTCTGTTGAGATGCAGTGAATGTATTGCAAGGATTAATTAATACATAACTGGGTATTACATTAACAGAATTATGCATGAGTGAAGACTTTTTGGAAATACAGAAAACACTAGAAATCTCTTGATGACTAAAGTAGTCAATGTTAATCTAGTGGCAGTGCATGTTGTATGTCAGCCTCTACAGGAGAAACAATTCTTTGTTATTCCTGTTGTGTTCAGTGGAGTTTAAACATCTTCAGCAGTATGGGTTATGAGGCTTATGAGAAATGAATGATGCAAAGATGCAAGATCCAACAGTAGAAAACCATGGCCTTTAAGACTACCAAACTACAGTTTTAGCAGTTTCCTTTGATTAGAGATACCTGGGATGATGTGTGCTTATCATGATCTTGTGGTTTAGGACAGTTCACATTGCTGAAGTATAGCAACTAGACAAGCTGGAGACTTATTCATACAGCAAAGCAACCACTGGAGCAATCTGAGCACAGTACTTTTCTCAAGGGTACAACAGCAACATCCCAGCCAGGTTTTGAACTTGTGACCCTCAGGTTTGGAGTCCTGAGCCCTTCAGCGCTGCCTTGACTGGGGGGGTGAGAAAGCTCTCTTTGACCAGCTGCAAGGGTCAAGGGTGTTGTATCTCAGACATCTCAGAAATCCTGGGGGGCAATTTTGATTGAAATATCAGCCTATTGTATCCTGCTGTCTGAGGAATGCCGTTTACAGATGACTTATGACATCCCAAAGTTGGAGTGGTGATATCGGGACCATAGAGTTTAAGTGTGCAACACAGGAGAAATTTTATTGATTGAGGATGGGAGCTCCCAATCTACCTTTTAACTCCAGAATTAATTTGGAAAAGCAGAGACATGATTTTAATGGGGTCTGTAAGCTCCAGAGATCACTGTTCTGTTTTCTTGTTGCTTAACCTCAGCACAAATCTCATAGCTGACAATAATTACCAGGAGGAGGTTCAATGGCACCAGCTGAGCCTACTGTGTGTGTTTTACAGCTGCAGATGGGTAAGAAGAAGGAGAAATGAAGAAGCTCAAGTTCTTCCCCATGAATGTGCCAGCTGTGGAAGAAAGGAGTTTAAACCGGACTCAGCGTGTTTGTACTTGACATGATTTTTACCCCCTCAATCTGTATGATCATTGAGAAAACACTTCTACAAATGGAGAGAACAAAGTGATTCCTTTGGTGCTGGAGCTAGTCCTTCGGGCTGAAACCATTAGTATCAGGTACTTCGGCACAGAGGGAATTTTGCACATAATTATACTGTATTTGCACAATCATAATCTGGTATAGCTACAGTAAATATAGTTGTGGACATTTGTCATTTGTATTACACTCCTATTCTGAAGTTACAAATGGGGGCATGTTGATTTCATAGAGCTCCTGTATGTTTTATTTTATATATCAAAATAATAGTTTTAATGTCCAATATGTAGTTCTAATCAGATTTGATCCTGGACAAACCTCATTTAAGATGTGTAACGTCTCACAAAATGGTGTTATCACCTTGTTTCAAGTACTACAATGTTTTTAACATACAATATAGTATGTTAATAGTCCTCATTGGTTGGTTCATTATAATGTCCTTCCTATTTCTTTTGTTATAGGTAGCATAATTAGATTAAATGGAAAGGCCTGTAGCTGAATTGTTTTCATTCATATTCTGTTTTTGATGCTAGTTGAAAAACCTTAGAAACTAGAAAAAAATAGGAACTGAGCTAATAATAATTTGTCTTTCAGTGAGCTTTGCCAAAAAAATGAAGTACTAATGCCTTTTACTTAATACTTTTGTATTTTCATTTTTGACCTCATGAAACTAGCCCAAAAGAATTGGGAAGTATGGCCCAAGCTATAATACAGCCATACGTGTAGAATATCTTTCTTCATTAACAATAATTCCAGCATGTTGCCATATTTTATAATGACTTCCAAAACTACACAGTTGTGTTGAACTAACCCCATTCTGTATATTTTGAGCTGTCCCAGCACCTGGATAAAGACAGTAGCAACTGCTGATTTTTACAGACCTGTTTTCAGGAGCCATTTTGTTTTCTTTAGGTCCATGAGACCTGCTCCCACTGTTTTTGGTTTGCACTCAAAAACATTCAAAAGAAGGCAAATTAACAGAAAATCTCTTTTCTATACAAACTGGTACTCAGTTTTATTCATACAGTACGTAACTGTTATATAACAGGTATAAATGCAAGCATAGGTACAGTGTTTAAATGAACCCACTGCTCACTTGTTCTGGGCTCTGAAGTACTTTGTGGTGATCTGTACAGATTGGATTTATAACCCCTGCAAGGGAAGCAACTCATACTAGTGATTAGCTGACCGATATCCTGGATGTTGCCATGGTACCAGGATAGTGAATTCATGTTGAATGAGTGTCGCAGAATTGCTGGCAGAGCAGTCAAGATGTCTTTATTAAGGTTTACTGTGGTTAATTTACTATAGAATTTCTGCACTTTTACTATGGTTTTACAATAGTCTTGATTTGGATTTAATATACTTTCACTGTGCCATACTAGACCTTGCTGAATGGATTATTATGTCCAGAAAGAACAACTCTAAGAAGAGGGTTTCAAAAACATTTAATTCAATATTTCACATTAGACTTTGTTTCAAATTAATAAATTAATGAGGATGTCTATTTTTGCTCTAAATGAAGCCACCAATTCCCATAGTAATTCAGGTACATTAGGAGAGGAGTCATGGCTCGTCACAATGTAGACAGGATTCGGCACCTCCGGTTGTACCGACTGTGTGCAGGTATCTTGGAGATGACAATATTGCAGCTTCAGCGTGCCTGCAAGACCCACTGAAGATAGAGAGTGTCACGGATTGTGCCAAGTCCTTATAGTGAACATAAAAGGGCAAGAAAACATCAACACCATTTAAGCATCGGAACTGCAAAAGATTACAAAACTTTGGTGAAAAGGTTTTAGTGCTACAGGGAACAGAGCCTGCTGAGGAAGGTTCCTTTGTTTCAGAGATGGGGAAGAAAGCATACTTTGTTGTTGTTTTTTTTGCTCTTTACTTTAAACATCTTCAACATAAATGTTAAATACAGTACAAGATAATAGAGTGAAGCCAGAGCATAAAGTAGAATTGTGAAAAGAGATTCTAAAACTACAGTTTTGTTCCTTTTTTCTTCAAAATTGGCGAGAGGGATTGATCGCTAAAAAATAGTTAACGGACATGCAGAAAAAACATTTTTGATTTTACATTACTCTTTCAGCCATATCAGGAACAGCCTAATCTTAAGGAAAGAATTAAGCACCTAAAACACAACTTACTAGGCACAACTGAGAAAGGTTTGAGAAACATTTGCTAGTTCATGTTCTTTACAAAGCTGTATTTTGTCAATGACTAGCCAAAGATTCAAAAGTTTCACATAACCAAAACAGGATTTTTTAGAGTTATAAAGCGTAGAGGAAAGAGTACAGTTCTCGTTACAGAAATGCAAAGTACCACTTGAGCATTTCAGCACTTCTCAGTATTTTTTTCTGGAAACTCCATGCCATTCCTTACACTTTTAAGGAAGCATTCGATGGGAGCTGTATTTAATGAACACCTTGTGTTTATCCTCTTGCTGGAATGGGTTCTGCAATGTACAGCAGACAGGACACCAGAAAAAAAAAGGTAAAATCAATTAACCGGAATCAGGAAGTCTTTTTCCCTTCAGGCTCATGTTACACAGCACCAGTATTGTATGGAGCAAACTCTGAACAAGTGTGGTTCCAGTTAGTTGTCATCGCTGTCCGAGTCAGACGACAGCCTCTGCTCAGCCACTCTGTGCATGTCTTCTTCTAACGTCACCAGCTTGCCATCCGGTCCCACTCTCATAGGCTGTATCACCTGCTCTCTGAAAGGAGAGAGAGCAGCTTTTAACCAAAAGCAAATCAACATGAAATCTGTAGGGTTAAGATTTAATTGACAAGCACACAATGACACAGAGGATAGCGCTGGGGCCCTGGGTTCTATTCCTGGGGTGCTATGTGTGTGTGGAGTTTGTATGTTCACATGAGTTTCCTCCAAGTTCTGCGGTTTCCTCCCACAGTCCAAAGACATACTGGCAGGTTAACTGGCTTCTGGGAAAACTGGCCCTGGTGGGAGTGTGGATCCCCCTGCCTTGTGATGGACCAGGACGATAGCCTTGTGCCCATTGCTGGCCCGGATAGACTCTGGCCCCCTCGTGACCCCGTATGGGATAAAGCAGTTAGAAAATGGATGGATGACTACACCAAATGTTTATGTTGCCCATATAAAGGAGGATTTACCTTTTTTTAAAAAAAAAAACAGTTTTTAATCTACTCGGTATGTTCATCTACAGTATCGGCTTCAGGGGGCTTTTTTTCTCAGCTGAATGCAGGTTGCTATTGAACTGCATAGTGTCCATTAATGATACAGTATATCAGCCCAGAGCAGCAGGTGAGCTGTACCCTGCAGAGTGCTTAAAGGACAGCAGCAGTGCCACGCACCCTGCCTTCTTAACATGCCGTCAGTCATGCCGGAGTGACAGCTGCCCCTCACTCCAGTCGTCCCTCACGCTGCGAGCCATTTGCATAAGAGGATCACTTGAAAACATCAGCGCCAAATGTCTGGTTGACACAACCCTGTCTGCCTAGGACAGTACAGCTGGCAGGATTTACAGTTGTGAGAATTATCGGGATTTCGGCATGAATGGCTCCTAAAATGGGACCTGATCTTCATCTAAGTCATAATAATAAATTATATTTAACAACGTTAGGAAACGTTAGGAAACATCCTGATGAATGGAAAATCAATATTTGCTCTGCTGCCTGGATTTGAGTCTAAACTGGGATATTCAGCGTCGTTTTCCATGAGCTGCTACCCCATATACAGGAAGTTAGCGTGTTAGTTGCACAAGCCGTCAGTGCAGAAAGCTTAGGAAGCAGTCGGAGTGACATTTTCCAGACCTGATGATAAGCAGATGCACTGAATGAATAAAAATAGAGTTGGTATATTGATTGTCTAGAGCTTCTTAATGGGTACAGTGTAACAACATCACTGCCTGCAGAGAGGGTCCTATACATCTACAGTCTTATTGCATGCAGGCACTTGTTTATTAGCAAAGGCATGGTGTGCGTATGACATTTAAATCTAAGGAGACGACATATCAGTGTGTATGACAGCCTGGGATGTGACAGACTCCACATTACATGGGCTGTCAGGCTAATCAAAGACTTGTACTCCAGAGGTGACACGTTATAATTTATTTGCATTATGAATGACATACTGTACTTCCATGGTATCCTAGAGGATGCTGAAAGTTTTGAAATATGCAGAAATCCACAGGGAGGGGTATTTATTGGTAACTATGTCTGACTGGCAATGTTACCCAGTGCATATCAGATTAAGAGGCAAACACCTGAGATCAGGATAATACCCTGCAGCCCATCCTGTCTCACACAGAGCTTCATTAGCAACTTCAAACAGTGTTTGTTTTCCATCAGAAGTCAACAACGCGCTCCTGGATGTTTATTTTCACTTCACAATGTGAAAGTGAAAGAGAGCGTGTTGAAGAGCAGGGTGTTCAGACAAAAAGGCCAGGGTTAGTATGAACAAAATCAATACTGAGCATGTTTGAGCTTGGAGAGAAATTAGACCGCAAAAACTGCCAGCAGCACCAGTGGCATGTTGTACACTTCGTGTTAGACAGCATGACAGTGTAGTCTTCTGTTATTTCCACCCATTGCAGTGTTGCAACAATGAGTGAACATCAATTGCTGATTACAGGTATGGAACTTAAAAGCTGTACAGTTAATGTATAGCTTACTGTAGGTACCTGCAATGCATTTTTTCTCTTGATTTCTGTATTTTCCTTCAGCAAAAAAGATGACAATTTATGTCAGATGCAATGTGCTGTAGTTGATATTCATACCGTGCCTTACGTTTTCTCAACGTGGATATGAAAATACGCCAACATTGGAGACCTTGACAAATGTGTTACGAAACCTCCTGACATTTCTAAAATTATGCTCATCTGCTCTCAGTTTCTCTATGTAAATCCTCTCAATGTAATTGAGAGTCATCACATACAAGGGCACGAGGAAGGCACCATGGGCCACAGAATTCAAAAAGATTGAAAGATTCTTCTGCTTGACAGCTGTGAAATTGAAAAGCATAAATTCTATACTGTCCACAACATTTGCTAATTTTGAAAATGATTCAAAAGACATCTGTTCTACTGTCTGTCAGTAGTGCAATTTCCTACCTCGAGAGTTTGTCGAACATATTGACTAACTTCATTGCTTCATATTCTTTTTGTTCATCTGTCATTCCCTCCATGGGGTTGGGTAGTTTCTCCTCTACACGGCCTGTCACTGGATTAATGCTGAAAAGGAACAACAAAAAATAATAATTTACCTAAAGGCGATTTATAGACTTTGAAGTTAATACATACAGTAATGTGCCATGAAATATTCTAGTGATGTGCTTACTAAGTTCTAAGTTAAAGGCGAAGAAGACAAAGTGTGCTGGAAAAAGCTAGCACAGCGCTCGCTCGATCTGATTGAAAAAATGCCATTTGCTATTACAACACATCATCCTGAATTCAGTTAATGGTGAGGGTCCAATCTCGAAGAAATGAACTGCTTCTTTTTCGAAAGCAGCTTTTTTCAGTACTGGATTAAGGTTCCATTTTAAACTTGACTGTACATCATCAATCACACAATCAGAAATGGAATTTATACTGAAAGCAGCTTTCTCGGTCACCATCACAAGGCACATGTTTGATGTGAAACCACAGATGATGATCCTATATTAATGGTGAAAATTGTTAAATAGTAATACTTCACTGCATTTGATGCAATACAGACCATACAAAGTCTGTATTTCATGCTATCAACTGGCAGGTTGCGGGTTCGAGTCCCTCATGCAGACACTGCTGTCTTGAGTGAGGTGCTGTACTCCAGTTGCTCCAGGTCACCCCGTTGTATAAGTGGGGAGCATCATTGCGGGGGTCATCCCTGTGATGGACTAGTGGTCCATCCAGGCTCGGGGGGCAGAACATGTGCTCTCTATTCCTCTTAACGCAGTAGAAACCAGGATATGTTCACGCCAGAATAGCTGTTGTGGCTCTGGTCTGGACTTTCGCTCGACCTTTTTTCACTCGTCATGGGTAAAGGGTGCTGCTTACTTGGGTTTTGCTTCCTTGTACTCCTCCGTGTCCGTATCTTCGTCCTCCGAGTACCTGCCTTGGCCCCTTCCGCCTGCCATCAGGCCCCGGGCGGCCAGCAGGCCCGCGGCGTTGCCATAGCCAGTGTACTTGACGAACCTGGAGACTGAGTGCAGGACAGAGGGAGGCCCTGAGGAGCAGCCGGGCCAGTTCTCCACAAACAGCCAACCACAGCTTGACCATGCAAGAGTGGATACCCGCTGGGACCACACTGTTTTACGGTCAATATCAAGTGTCCCAGCTCAAACGAGCACTTACTGTACCGAGTGTGCTCTCCTAGCCTGTGGTCTTTAAACCCAACCAGACAGTGTTTCCAAACAAATCAGACCTGTGACTGTTCACAAACAGAAACTTGAAGCAGAATAGTAGGATGGCTTATAATGCACACACCTCACAATGAGCCAAGATCAAATATCTTTCTCAATGATTAAAAATGCATATGGATGTTAACCAAGAGCTGTATTCACTCAGTTCACTGATAGAGTACAATTTAAGAAGGGATTTAAACTATACAAAAAGACAAAAGGGTTCCCATTTAAAAAAAACGATGAAAAAGGTTAAACTACTGCATGTTACACGGTAAATACTAATGATCTAAACCAAACCAAGAAAGTGTTCAGGAAAATATATATATTTTTTAAAGCACACCTGGCATCAAGGCTAACTCCAGCCCGGTCATAAGGTCATTCTTGCAGAGCACTGTACAATAACTGAATTTCTTTCAGTTTCCAAATACATAACAGTCTGTGCTCCAGCTGTGGAGCTCCACTCACCACTCTCCTTGCAGAGCACGAAGAGTAACTCCGCAGCGCAGTGCTTGACGTCGGTGTCTATGTGTGTCATCAGGCGCACCAGCTTGTTCCGCAGGGCGCTGCCCACCTCTGGGCGGTTCTTCACATCGCGCAGTGGAGGGAGAACCTACCGGGACGCACAGCCGAAAAACAGAAGGCCAAATACGATGGCTTTGAGCTGAAGGAGGCAGTGTGAGAGACCTACAGCTATGAAAGTTAACCACAGTGAACAGGGAGTCATTTGTGGCTGCTGCCCCCAGAAACACTGCAAGGTAACAGTGCCTCCACTGGTTAACAAAGTACAAGGCGTCGTAGCAGAAAAGCAGGCCTCACCTTCATCCTCAGGAATTTCCTGGTCTCTCTGTGAACGCGAGCACTCTCTGTCAGGAGATTCAGGGAGGGGGTGAGGGTCTCTTTTAGCTTGTGCCCCTGGCATTTAACAAAAAGAAAAGCATTCGATTTAGAAAAAGTAACAGAGAAAAGGAGAAACAGTCATGCACAGTTGTGTACCGGGCAGTGGTCTGAGCCAGTGTTGTCCATAAGAAGATAGGTGACACCACTACAGACAGAGCTGGTGTTGAGTACAGAATTCTTGTATCCAAATGTTTTACAAGTTTGTCAGTTAAAAACTCTATACCATGTCATCTTTAAGATATATATAGTATATTAAAAATGTTTACAAGTTTTAAAGCAGATTTTAAAATGAGAATCTCCAGTCAGTTTGAGTAAGGCCCCATGACGAGGGCTTCATTTATAATTCAAATGGACTATATATACCGAGATGCATTAAAAACGAAAATCTGTGTTCTGTAAAAAAAAGGTATTAGAACCAGAAACGTGTACAACAGACAGTTATTCACTAACCCAGCTAATACTGAAATTGCTTTTAATGAGAATTCCAGCTCCTGTTTGTTTTCCTGAATACCCAGGGCCCATCTGTAATGCAGTCTCTGTTGTAATACCTGCCTTAAAAACACTCACAGGCAATCAAGCAAATAATCAGTGCAGCTCCTTGCAGATGCTCTCGTACAAAAACATGATACTCTCCAAGGCAAAAAAATCTCACTGGGTGCCTTTTCCTAAATTCAGAGGGATTCAGTAAGCTGGAAGGCAACCTAGGCTTTCAAGCACAGCTTCCTTAGGTTTGAACACCATCATTTGTCATATTTACCTCCTTCAGCTTTCCTCATAAGCTTAAAAGACTGAAAAAACTACAGAGACAAACTGTAAATTTAAATTTAAATTGTATTTAGACCCTTTTATGAAACTCCAAGTTTGAGAAGAAACATTTATATTTCATTTTAAAAAAAAGATAAGCATGATGAGGCCATTTGGCTTACTGTATGTTGTTCGAGTTTCACTGAGAGATGCAAGGAGACGGTAAGATAATAACAGAATCTCATGTAAGAATATGCATTGCAGAGAACAGCAAAAACCATGAACAGCTAATTTTACGTCCATCCATTTTCTAATCTCTTCTTGCAATTCAGGGTTGTGGGTCACTGTGGGGGAATAATCTCCAACCCCAGAACGGAGGACTCACCCGATCCAGCCTCTTCTCCATGAAGTCCAGCAGCATGTTGACAGCGTCCATATTAACCCCCATGTACTCAATGGAGCCCTGCTGGACCTTGGGCATAAGCAGCACGTCCAGGCACATCAGGGGCAGGTTCCCCAGCAGATTCACTGTGTGACTGAGACATAGACCCTGCACTCAGATGCTGGAAGTGAAATCCTAGACTGTGAAATTCGGCCTTCATAAACAAACATTGTGTTTGATCATAGCTGAGCCAAGGTGGGTTTCTGTACATCTAAACTGGATTTCTTTAAACCTAGATGTGCTTCAGACTGTTGTCTAATCAGAAATGTAGTCTAGAGTCGTTTTCTAGCCCTTAAGAGGCAGGACTCTGTCTCTTTTGATGTGAGATTAATTAGAGCAAATTAAAGCAAAATTTCACTGGACATCTGGAAAAAAGTCAATGGCATTCTTGGCAAAGTCAAAATTTTGCAAACTTTCACCAATGTGGAATATTGTTCTCTTAATTACTAATTCACGGCCTTTTACTTCTCTGCCAAAGTCCTCAAAAATGTTTTATGCTGTAAGTGATATTTTTGATGATAGGGCACTGCACCTGTTTTGCCTTTTCGTCTTTCTCTGTTTTAATTTTGTTGTGACCCCCCTCCCTATCCTTGTTTTGATCTATGCTTGTGGTACTATATGGTAACATTACCTAATGATTTAATAAGCACTTTACCGTCTGCTTCTTGTTTAGTTACTCGGCCTGGATGAGCAATTGGACTGGAAGTCAGGAAAAGAGAGATGCACAGTGTAGGGGCACAATTCTACCATTTCATTAGACTTAACTCTCACTCTTTGACAACACACACTATTATATGACCCGCATTGTCTCGTGTAGAATAACATGATGAAATTATCCTTAGTATGGCATCATATGCATCAATAAAAACATTCATTGATTTTAATTCCCCGAATAAAGTCACTTGGCACAGGGTATCCTCACGAGGTAAATGTGCTTCTTTACGAAAAGCTGGAAGAAGCTCCTGCTGTGTGTTGATAATTAAATGATGCCACAAAATAAGCTGAATTCTCAAAGAAACTGACAAGAAACTCTGCTGAGCTATGATATGTAAGGTTCACAACGTTCTTAGGAGAAAGGGTGCTGCTTTGCCACATTAGCCTGCTCACTCATCCATTTTCTAACTGCTTTACGGGTCAGTTCAGGGTCGCAGGGGAGCCGGAGCCTATCCCAGCAAGCAACGTGCGCAAGGCAGGGTACACCCTGGACGGGACACCAGACACTAGACTGGCATGATACCCCAATACAAACTGTCCTTATCTAAGAGACAAGGAAATTTAAATTTTCTGCTAATTACTTTTATAACCTTCACAAAAATTCAATTCCCCACACTAACATCTGATTCTAATATGCAACTTGGTCAGATATTATATTACATAAAATTAAAACACAGAAATGTACTAGTTATGGGTGTAGTTTAAGTACTCCAGTGCAGAAAAATGCACTAGATAATGCATAAGATAAGATTTTACAGGACAAAAAGATGTTTCCTGCACAGAACTAGTCAAATTCTTTTCAAACTGTATTTCAAATTGTATTTGGAAATGGAGAAGATTATTATTTACCATTTATTTCCTTTTTTCTCTTTTTCTACATAGGTCTTCCATGCAGCAGATTTGCAGATTTTTTAAATCAGTGAATTAAAAATCAAACCGACAAAGAAATCATCTACTTAAGTGAAGAATGATTTGCAAGCACAAGATAGTTATTAGTCGAATGTGCCGTACCTGCTTTTCTGTGAAAGTCACTCATTTCAGAACAGCAGGTCTTTAAGCCAACAGATGGCTGCTAGGGTTTAGTCTCTTTAGCAGACAAGCGCCTTACTAGCCTCTGGTAAACAAGCTGGAGCTGTGCTGTTAGCTGCAACTCCCCTGGTGCTGCTGCTGATGGTGTTTATTGAAAAGTGCTTCCAGGCAGCCTAGCCATTTCAAAGCAAACAGAAACTCTCTCTTAGCTGTCAGGACTGCCCATCGTCCCAACCGTCATTTCATTCATTCATGTTTTTTTCCCCAAACTGGTTAAACTTCCCAGAATACAAGAAGTTAAAATAGGCAGTAGAACAGGCAAATTAGAACATTTTCAAAGGGAATACCATGGTTATTTTAGAATGCTGTTAGTTCTGTTCATGGCTGTTCTGTTTAATCTTTGCTGATTGAAAAACATTTAAAACATTTTAAAACAGCCTTCTGTTAACTGAATCATCCAATGCAAGTATTCATCATATAGCCTATTTTGAATTGAAAAAAGCAGCAACAGGTTTGCTTGTTGCTTTGTGAAAAGGGAGTCTGTTACCTGTGGAATTCCTCTGTCCTGTCCTCACCATCTGCTTTGCTCATCAAGCAGTGCCTCAGGATAGCTCCCAGACGTCTGTACAGCGCCGCTTCTTCCTGCAGATCAAGAGATAATGCCCAGGGTGTGAAAGTGAACAAAAGTGTCACGAAACAGCTTTAGAAATTTGTCTTAAGGATTATGTGTGGTCTTTTACGTGTTCGCTTACACTTTCTATATGATAATTTCCCTGATAATTCTTTCCTACTTCCTGAACAGATCTTTCTTTCTTTAAATCAAGGGCGTCCGTCTTCCAACTGATGAGATGGAGAAAGTGTTTCTGAGGAAGTAAAAGCGTTCAGGCGATCCTCTCAGTACTTGTGCAAAATGGGCAATACGCGCCCCCTCTGTCCCGCTTTACCTCATCCACATCGCGGCGGTTGGCGTCAAAGGTGATGTTGAAGAAGATCTTCAGGATCTCCATGGCGCGCTCCGTCTCCTGCCGCGGGAGGGGGACATCGGGATCGCTCCCATCGGCCCGCGCCACCTCAAAGGTGTCCAGCCAGCGCAGGCCCAGGGTGCTCTCCAGTGCGTCGGCCAGCAAGCTGACGCCTCTCAGCTCGTGGGCCAGCTGCCCGCGCACGTCCACCCGCAGCGCCGTGAGCAGGAAGGTGAGCCGCAGGTCGAAGAAGCGCACCTCGTGGGTCCACTGGCGGTCGTGGCAGAGCTTGAGGCGCTCGGTCAGGCCCACGATAAGGCGCAGCTCCGCGCCCACTTCCTGCGCGGTGGGGCTGTTGAACACGATGTTGCACAAACATTTCAGGGCCTCCACAATCACGTCCAGGTCCGGGATCTCGGGGGTCACGCCCTCGCTGTGCTCTATACCTGCGTGCCGGCTCAGCGTCTGGATGGCCTTCCGCGTGGTGAAGGGCCCCAGGCAGTTCTTGTCGCGCGACAGAATCCGAATGGTCTCCAGGCAGGCCAGCTGGCAGGAGGGCTGCAGGTCCCGTTCCAGGAACCCCAACACCAGCTCACCCAGCCTCTGGAGGACCCCCCCAAAAAACCCCAACAAAATCCATGTTAAACCAATAAGCATGATGAGCTGCACAAAGAGGTCACAGGAACGGGATCTGGACCAGCTTTGTAATCCTCAAAGCATTTTCGGAAAAGTAATAAGATTAGTTGTAAAGCTAAAACACTGAACATTAACAAAAGACATCATTCTGATTCATCATTCTGCAGTAAAAAAAAAAACACCATCTTATTCAGCTCGGTTTAGCCAACAGATGCTTGGCCAGAGTAAAATATACTGTACCGAGGAAAGCACAATTATAAAACAAAATTGGTCCACATTCTTGTAAAAGGAATTCCTGGGAGAGGCACTGAGTTGTCTATTATTGACATGGTAGTGTGGAGATACTAGCACTGTTCAGTGCAGATGGCAACAGCAAGGGGCTCCAGCGTGGCTCGGCGAGTAAAGGTCATGGCTTATAGCGCAGGGTGGAGGGGCAGGATCTGAGCCTTGTCTTTTGCCGTCTGCGACTGGGATCCCGCTGGGGACACAAAGGACTTGACTGTCACTGGGTTTGGCTGGGATGAAAATAAATAATAATAATAATAATAATAATAATAAAGGTTTCATTCAAGAGGGGGCTATTCAGTCTTCCATGTCACTACCCTCTTATTTTCTTAGTGATACTAAGATTTTGTCCAGCCATTTCTTGAAGGAGGTCAAACTGGATTTACCAATTCTAATTGTTTTTCAGGGCCTGAAATAACGCTGATTAAAGGATCTATTGAATGTTACTCACTAATATGTATATTTGTATCAGTCCCAAATGTATTGGGACAGTAATGCCTAAACTCTCATTTTCACTATGAACTCTATTATTTATGCACTTTCTAAGTATTTTGTGAAATAATATATTAATATATTATGAACCTCTTTATTTTGAAGGAACTAAACTATGGGGACAAACGTCTCTTGACGGTCAGAGACGTTTGCTGTTGGACAATCCTATCAACATAATGCAATTCAACCGGTGTTTTGGAGAAAGTGAAAGAAATGAAAAACTTGACCATATTACGGCACCACAGCACATCTCAGCTATATGGCAAACATTCTGCATAGCAATAACGACAATTTGGAAACTACTGAAGAAGAAAGAAACCACAGGTGTAATTATTCAGACAAGAGTGGGCTGACCAGTTGATGACCCAGAAATAAACAGAGCTGCTAAGGAACCCCCTAAAACAACCCTCAGTGAAATCACAAACAAGCTCCAGGGTGCAGGGATGAAAATATGAAGATCGTCAGTCTGCAGAACACAGAGACAGCAAAATTATAAATATTACACCACAAGAAGTAAACCACGTAAGCAGCAAAAGTATAAAAATCAAAGCAAAATCTGCCTGCAAGTTCAAAGATGAGCCAGGAGGGAGCTCATTTTGTTCCTGTGCACCATCTGTTCATTCTGGAACACCAGCACCAACATCAGTGACTTACTGTTTCAAGCAAAGATGAGCACTACTCACTGCCTTCTGCTTCCTTTGTATTTTTGGGGTGCATAAGGAGGTGTTTCTCTCAGTTTTCTATTTATTTTCTGACTTGTAAAAAAAACATTTTTACATATTACAATTAAATCATAGCAATAAATAAATTTAAATAATTATTTTATGGTTGTTTAGGTCAAAGATACACACTGGATTCAGACAGAACAATGGCTACAGCAATGAACAGTTCGCAGTGGAGGGCAGAAGTTACACCATCAGGAGCTTTCACATTTGAGCGCAGATGCATTGAGTTGCTAGCCTCAGGGAGAGCTGTGATTATAATCAGTTCTTCTGCTCTTCATGATTAAAAAGGAATTAAAAATCATCGTGTGGCTGGAACAAAAAACACACCAGTGACAATCTTGGTGACAAGATTATAGTATAGCTGGTGACCCGCTACAGTAATCTTAAACTTTTTACTAAAACCCTAAAAACCAAAATGTTAAAGTTTCAATGAATAGTACATATTTATATAAACATTAATGACAATTAATTAAAAATCTAAAGATGCTAACTTCAAATTGTCTCTCAGTTATAAAGTTTGACATCCAGGGAAGACTTTAAAATGAAGGTTATACAAACATTATTACAGATCCAGATCAAGCATTCATTAAATGTACAGTATAATTTCTTACACACTGTATTTGTATAACATATGCAGTAGGACCTTAGAATCCTACCGCTGCCACTGAGTGCAGTGTATCTTTAAGGGCCTAAGATAGACAGCCAAAACCTGTGCCCTTCTACTGTAGGTCAAATCACCTTAACAGATCCATTATACTGTACATGGTAAACCCTCTTACATCTTCAGTGTAAAAGCGTATCAGCAACAGGGAAAGCAATCTGGATATCAGTGGCACAGTGCCAGAGGCTCAGAGAGCACCACTTAGCATACCAGTATTATGACTACTGGGGCAGAGGCACTGACAAGTAAAGCTAAACCTGTGTTGTCTGCTACTGTACATTTTCCATTGGAGTGAAGTATTGAAGGGTTGACTGCTTTCCATTTTTGAACCAGACTTCCACAAGAAAAGGTATGGAAAAGTTGAAAGTTTCTCTTACATGCACTCTTTTCAGCGATGGGCAACCATGAGTCAAAACTGTAGAACATTTGGGAGCTACCGACCTTGTAAGTATGTTTCAGACAAAGATTTTATGCTAACGACTAATGCTTGTTGCCAAATGGCTCTTTTCATTAACATGACCACAGATGGAGGCTCTGTGGTCTGATGGTAACTTTGTGAACAAAACGTACTGTTGAGACTGCAGTAATGCAGAAGCAAGGAGACCCAGATTCCAAACTCTGCTTCATACCCTGGATTCTTTCAAGAAACAGAAAGATGAGCTTCTCAGATCAAACAAAACTAAATTATTATCATACTTTGACAACTTTTAATGTAATGATGATCATGTTTGCTTTGTACTGTTTATGCCACTGGAAAAAGAAGTTTCTTCTTCTTCTTCTGTTCCTATTTCAAAACAAATTATTCAGTTAATGCTATTAAAATGGGGCTTCTTATCTAGGTCACATCAAAGTCCCTTACTAAATGTTGCAACTAATAGGTAACCATTTAAGAAACATTTGCAAGAACTTTCAAACAGTGCAGGGACATCACATAGAGCACTAGGGGTTTTAACACAGCAGGCGTCCAAAAAACAAAATAATTTAAGCGGAATGATCCCCTATCTCCACAGTAGGATTGGCTGTAGAATGCATTGGGTACATTTAGGACCAACAAATCCTGACACATTAAGAGTATCAGCTAATTGGAAATGCTTAATGACTTTCACTCTGCTACCGATGATCCAGTCAGGTGGGAAGAACATTCATTAGCTGCAGTGTGGCCTCATCGTGAGCTATCTGCCCGAGTGTCCTAATAAGTCAGGCAACGAACCACACCACTTTCCCATCCTCCAGCCTGCCGTAACGGCTGACCCCTGCTGGCCACATATGGAATAAGAATGATGACAAAAACTACAAACCCACATTTGAAATATTTTGGCCTCAGCAGAAGCGTGTGGCAAAGCACAAGTTGCTAATGCAAGTTTTGGTTAAAGACCAGAAGTATTCAGCTAAATGAATTCCTTACAATGCTGCTAATATTGCAGATTAGCTTAGATCAATATAGTAATAACATGGAAAAATGGTGTATAATTGCAGGACTAGAACACTCCGAGTGTTGAGTACAATGCTTTTTAAAATGCTCTGCACACGACGTTGCCTCTTTGTGCATCAGCAAAACAACCTTACAGTTTCACATCACACAATCTCAAGTTGCTCCAGTGGACAAGAGAACAGATCCTGCAGATCAATTAGATTAGAAGAAAATGAACCCTTCAGCTGAAGAGACGTTTGTCTGGAGACCTCTGTTGACAAGGTGCAGTACAAAACCACAGGGTATCTACAGTATATCACGTACAGTATGAACACCAAGGATCCAGTCTGAGAGAAATATTTATTATACTAAAGACCAGATCAAATCAAAACTTCAAACCAGTCACAAACTACAAATGAGTACTTGCTGGCAGATTTTTGTTTGTCAGTCTTATGCTTTTACTTAAAGTTACTTAGAGTTAGAAATCTGCAATTTAGTAAAAGTGTCCAGTTTACCCTATTTCATAGCCTGGTTTATAAGACTGACACTGTTAAATAAAACCAGTTAAACCAACACTTATAAAACAAATGTTGAAATAAAACCAATATGAATGTCGAAAGACATAAATAGCATCCAAAACAATTATTTAAATGGAATAATCCCCTGGGATCATGGGACTTCAGGGGAGCTGTTGTTAATGCGATTCCTTAGCATGTGTCGATGTAGTTCCACCAGTTCTACAAACCTGTGGTGCTTTGAAAAAAGGAAATGTTACAGGCAAATCTATCGCATATTAAAAAAAAAACTTTCAGTGCCAAATGGGGAAAATATTTACAGACATTCAATTAGCTTGTTCGATTCGTGTTTGTGTACGCATAACAGAGCAAACCTGCTTGAAAGCTTCGAAAACTTAGCTACAGAGACAGTAAACTGACTAGTTCAAAATCTTGAAGTGGAGTGTGGATACCCAGGCCTTATTTTATTATTACCCCATACAAACTAAACTTGCCACCTCACAATGATAGGTGACTGTGTATGTTTTTCTTCCCATTCGGAAGTTGATGCTTTTGCTTGTTTCTTTACTCTTATGACCACAACCATATCATTCACTGTGCCTTTAAATGTGAAGTGTGGCCTGATGCAGCTTATTTGTCCATATCCATTATAAGTTCAAATTGATCCATATTCGATAACTACTTTATACAATTATCCAACAATATTAAATAAAATAAGCCCTGGGTTCTATAAAAGTTTATCTATAACTGCTATTTATTCTACAGTTATACCTCTTCCAGGATCTCTTCCTAACAAAAAAGCATGCAAGAAAAGGAAGAAAAAAAGTTTAAGGTTAGTAAATATGTCTTCTGATATACAGAACAACAATTTGATAGATATTTTCTAAATGAACTCCTTTAATCATCAGGGGCTTTGCTCTAAACTGAAGACAAAAGCTTTCTGGAAGTATTGTGTTTTGATTTTTTTAAATAATTCATCTGGTAAACAATTAAAACAATTGTTTTTGTTGTTGTTCAGCAGCATTTCTCTATAGCAATTTGGTTAGTTGACAAAAAGACAAAGAAGCAGAGGATAGAGACATTGCCTTCATACTTTTCAAGAGTCAGAAAAGTGATGACAGAGCATGCTAATCTATTACTTCTCTGAGCCTGTTAAATAATTGCACTGAATAACAAGAGTTAGTAACCATACCTGTCTTTCTTCACACTCATCTGCTTCAAATGTGAAACACTGGCTTTTCTAAAACAGAGACACAAAAAATATATATAAACAATTCTTGGCAACTCATTTTATATCCAGGTAATGTCATCATTTATGAGAGACACCAAGAAGAAAAAAATAACCATTTTTGTTGGCACATACATAAAGGTGCCATGAATAAAGATAGATATTGATTAACAACTTCGTGTACAAACACCACTGATGGGAGAAATACATCCTGCTGGGAAAAAAAACAGCTTGTTTGTTTTCTGCCTTCATGCATTATTAAGAGCAATCACTCATAACTGACAAAATGTTTTTTGTTAATTATGCAGAATGTTTTACAAATTAATGCTTTGTCTCAGGAAAGAGAAATAATCATTATTTTTGCAACTCTTACTTTGTTATAATGATTAGTTAGGGATCATGATTAAATTTGGGATCATGTTTAAATAGGGGTATCACTTTCTACGTATGGCCTGTTACAATCCACAACTTTCTATCTTTGCATTGTTCTTCTTCAAATTGTCTAAAACCAAAAACTTTTTTTTCAGTTTTGTATCGTGGAGACTTGCTAAAAAGTTTATTCTTTCTTTTGGTCTGGGGGTATCTCCGTTTTACCTCCTTGCAGGCCTTATTCTAACCTTTCAAGAAAGATAACCTAGATGACACCCATCGTGTAGAACAGGAAAGTTAAGTTTGAAGCCAGAAGTATTCTGGGGATGAGTTTTTGTCTTCCATTCATGTAAACTTAACAACTTTTCACATAATGTCAACAAAAGTAAATGCTTGCTCTTTTATGTAGTCCCACACTATGTACAGCTAATTAGGGTATATCAACATGCAACAGGAAATGACATTTCTAACCCAATTAGGATATGGCTTTAGGATACTGCTGGTGTCAGTCTGAAAGAACAGCTTGTTCTGTCTGTTGCTGTTTGAGATGTGCTAGGGGCAAAAAGATCCAGCAGCATCACATTCTGCTGAGCGTTCCTTCCAGAAGAAGAGCAACAGAGATACTGTTCAGGGGTATGTAGTCAACGTGACTTCTGTGAGGCACCAGGTGACTTACTGGTCTATAACAGGACAGTTCAGATGAGCTGAGCAGCACATGGCTCAATGATCTAATCCAATTTTCACAACACGCAACGCAGAACAGACCAGAAACTTCCTGGGCAGGATGAAAGGAGTTCCTTGACATTCAGGTCAAAGAAAGGCAGCATATTGAGGAATTACCTCAATGTTCTGTTGCAGAAGTATCTTTAAGTGTGATTTAAATCAGATTTTATCATGTTGACAGTTGACCTGTTTTCCACCGTTTTTTATCATTTTCAGAATTGAATGGCTGAACCTTTTTCAGTAGATACATTCATAAACAAATGCCGACATTGGGCATTTTAAATGCTGTTGTCCTTTGACAAGAGATGGAAAAAGAAAAGGACAAAGCCCAACCCCAATCTTAACTGTGGATTTCAAGCTCCTTGCTGATTAAAAGCATCTGATGGTATTGATCTACTCTAAGGCTGTTAATATTCTTTAAAACGTTTATCAGATTTAGGCACTAAAAGTATAAGAGGCTCTTACACCCTCATTATAACAGTGATAACTAGTTGCATTAAATGATCTTTAAGTCATACCGTGTACAATGTAGAGAAACAAAAAATACACACAAAGTATTTTCATTTCAACACCAGATTTCACAACTTCAGAGACCGTTATATACAGTACTTGCATCAAAGCAATTGTATGGAGTACCTACTCTGATAATTAAAAACGGTTCACAAAAAACATTAAGTAAAAATATTAGTAAAAAGTTGCCTGCTGATGTATTATTCAGCTTGCTAGAAGGAACTTGGAGTGAAGCTTGGGTTCCAGAGCTACATATTAAAATAATAATGACTTCAATTAAGATATTTACTACTACACTTGAAGTAACAGCTGCACAGAATAAATCAATAGTTTGCTACACTATCAGAATGGCAACTATGGTGAAGGTGCTATACACACCTGCTATTAACACAGACCTGTATCTTGCACTCTCAGCCCAAAACCATTTCCCCAGTCTTCCTGTATCTCAAAACCTGTCACTTACAACAAAGATCTAGATAATTTTAAGTATTATCACCACTAATACGTTTTGTTCTTCAAGGTTGTGATGGTGATAATTGATATAAAAAATAATGTTAAATTTCTGCCTGCATTGCACTACCCAAAAGCATTGGTATCAATGACAAAATAGCCTGGGCAAACTCTGTATTCCAGGGAGTGGATGTACCATTATGTAAAATAATCATAGTTAAATAATGCTGTGAAATAAATGTAAAAGTTACTACCAAGAATATACGCCCACGTTTTATTACACTGTTGTTATGGCGAATTATTTTCATTAAAAATTTAAAAATGCAAACTGTATCATTGTGAATGGCAGTTTCATTCAATAAAATTAAATGCATTAAAGCTGACAACCGCAGGGCTCCCTAATCCAGATCACATCGATGCTATTAAATTTGTTACACTTAGGATGTTCACATCATGTCAGGATGGTAATGACAGAAAACATGCATTTCTGTAAAAATAGACGGTACTCGGCTAAACAGACTAACAAATCACGGATACTGTATATCCTGTATCTCGAACCCCACACATGGAAACACGGTTAACGGATACGAATCGTATATATAGAAATACAAGATGTTAACAAAATACGTATAAAAATGAAAAATACTAAATTATACCTCCTTATTGTAAGCCTGCAGTGCCTTCAATGCGGCATCTTGGTCTCCTGTTCGCATCGTTTCTATGATGGCATTGAATTCCATTTTCATTGCTGTATTTCAGACGCAGTTATTGTTGTTCAAGTCAAACTGACAACCACACACACGCCTTGCTTTGGGTAATATTCCGATGTGTCTCACCGCGTACCTTACTCTTCCAGCTCTTATCCCTGAAACTCGAAAGTCCTGGAACAAGATTAACGCAGGATTGTAAGCGTGCGTAAGGACTTCTGGGAAATGTAGTTTTTCGTTTTTGTTTCTACACGATCAGGTGCAAGTCTTTAGGTGTAATACTGCTACAATATGCTGGGGATGTATTGATACAACGCGAGGTGTTGAGATAGACATATTCACATTGTTTCAAAAAAGGGTACATTTAGGGTTTGCAAATACGCACTCTTTTTTGCTCTTTTTCTTGTGTATCTCTTCCCTTTCTCCCTGCTGTTATTCTTACAATTAACTGGTGAATATACCGTCCACAAATCGTCATATATAAAAGAAAAGTGCTTGGAAAAGTGAGCCTGCGATTCACCAGCCTTATTAACAAACACTTGATGAGCTTTTACATTTGAATTCAACAACACGACTCATTTAATTATCCCTCTTGGAATAAGGAATAGCACTTCTATTGCAACAAAACAGAGTGAAACTCATCACGATACTAAGCTAAAACTATACTAAACACAAAGTTGCCAGTCACTTAACATTCTTTCGACTTGTACAAAAGTATTTCAATATCAATTCTCAGGTGGGAAAAATTCCTAAAGATTCCCGATTTTCTATGTGTATGATAGTTAAGTGTTGGATCAAAGGACTTGTAGAGACTTTTTAAAATACATTGTTTATTAAAAAAATATGATTTTCCAATCAGTACGTGGTACTAAACATATGGTACTTAACAGGTCACATTTTACTCCTCTCCTTAACAAAATTAACAGTTGCACTAACCAAGAGGTCTGTATATTTTCTCAGTTGTTATGTGTCCTTCTTTCCTTCTTTTTGGTCAATACAGTGTAAAAAATGGAAAGTATTAGTGGAAAGGGAGATCCTTTACTGGTAGTATTAAACTTGTGGGTTTATACAATGTGTAGGATTCTGCTTTTTAAATTTAATTGATGTTCTCTGGTTTGTGTTTCAGTATTGAATCTGAAGAAGTCAATTGGATTGCCTTTAAGGATTTTGCATTCCCCTTGTAGTATTCCCTGCTCAAGACTAAAAATATTTTGCCTGTCAGTATATGACACTCACAGATGTATGGGAATGTATCTGGGCACCATTCTCTGGAATGATTCAAGAGCAGTAATGATGTTCTTATAATGTGCTGATAAAAACAAAATGTTCACAATATTCTACAAAAAAAATAGCTAAAGTGTTTTACTGTTTTGCCCAAACATCTCTTTATTTACAGTACATTCTAGACATTTAATCATAATTTCTAACTCACTCTCTGCCTTCCCCACATATAAATGATGTACACACCTACAGTAAGTCTGTATCATAAATGATCTGTATTTAATTCCCAGGTCCAAAACTGAGCACAGCGCTCCAGCAGTCCAAGACCACAATGCTAACCAGGGTGTCACCATGCAGTTAGTTAAGCCTGTCTTGCTTGACTTGTTTGAACAAACAACAGCAGCTATGGATGTGACATATGACATTATATATTTAGATTTTCAGAAAGGTTTTTAATAATGGTCCTCATAAAAGATTGAGTCTCAGATTCTAGCCTTGAAATGAAAATTGGTCATAAGGATAAAAAAGAGATATAAATAAGAGATGTATACTCAAATTGGGATGACATAATTAATCTGGCACTACAGGGTTAATAGTTACTCTCTCCTTTTCTTAAAACCAATTAGTAGGATGCCATTAGGCCCTGGCTGGCCTATCTGTTAATTTTAGGAGCTTCTAATCCCTGCAACTCCACCACTTCTTCTATGCTAATTGTATTTAATACAGATCTTGGCCTTTGCCCAGCCTGAGGAATGTTGTTGATTTCTATCCTGATGACAACCCTTCTAAAATAAGAAATATATCACTTCTTTCTGTTTCATTTCCTAAAAGCTTCTGAAATTTAAATCTGTATCTGTTCTTATGCTGTTGTAACATTGAAAAAACCTTTTTATTATATACAGTTATAGTTATTATATCTTTTTATAATAACTCCTTACTCTTATCGAGAAATGCCCAGGGATCTTTAATGACCGCTGAGAGTCAGGACCTTGGTTTAAAGTCTCATCCGAAAGACAGCACCCACTACAGTATTAGGATCCACACAGACCGAAGGGTAGGCGCCCCCAGCTGGTTCCACTAACACCACTTCCAGCAGCAACCATAGCTTCCCAGGATGTCTCACATCCCAGTACTGACCAGGATTAACCCTGCTTAGCTTCAGTGGGCTGCCAGTTGTGAGCTGCAGGATGATGTGTCTTCTGGCTTTTTTTCTAACTATTAATAGTTACAAATATATCAAAATTATTGTAAATTAGGCAGTTCTGCTTAATATCAAAATGAATTTAAATTATAATTGATTTTATAATTTTACTCTGTTTTATTGTCACAGTAATTTGCAAAAAGATATTTCTTTCTTCCTGATTGGCGAAAATAACAAATATGACGTATTTTTTTAAATTTAGAAACGAAGCAATCAGATTAGTTGCGTATATTTTAGGTTTATTTTATAGTGCACTTATTTTTTTTATTGAAAGACAAGGCCAATGTATGTTCCAATCTATTTATTCCAAAGGGCAACTCCAATAAAATTAGCATTATATATGGACGAGACATTAATAACATTTTTCCTTTCAAACATTAATTACCCTGTTAATGTAACAGGATGTGACGTCTCCGTTACTTGACCTTTAACCCTCTTCCCAGAAGAAGGAAGTCAACAAAGATGGCTGACTGGAATAGAGGTAGGAAGTGGACACGTAGTCAATTCTAAATAATATTTTATTGGTTTAATAGTGTTTTTGTGGTTGTATAGTCTGAAAGTTTCTCTTGACAAGTGTGTTAAACGTATATAAAGTTGTGGATACTAGGTGTTGTAAATTAGACTAGAACAAGTGAAATAAATAGAATTATTATGCTTCATCAAGCTAATAACTGATAAATGTAACAAGTGTAATGGTTGTTACAAACGTGACATAAAAATAAAGACAGCATTTTAGCTGTTGATATGCATGCTGTAAGCGTCCTAAACATTATTCAGACAGTTTTTTACTTCGTTTAATCTACTTAAAATGACTCAAGGAACGCTGATCACACAGAGTAGTTTGTATCAAACTGGTTTCTGGTCGTTAAATTGTGGCATCAACCGGAGTAATTAAGGGTGAGCAGAGCTCTGCTTTCTTTAAGGCTTCGTCTGGCACGCACACTTGGTCATAATTAATTCAAATGGTTTTCCTTTTCCACGTTATATAATTTGTTTCTAGTGTGTCTGATTGTCTTCAAACATGCTTATATTATCACTGTGAACTGTGTTCGTGCTGCCTTGAGACAGACTTTGAAACGGGTGCTCACTAAGCTTGTGATGCTTTTCTTTCTTGCTGTTTTTCCTCGTGTTAAGGACATGGCTCTGGTGCTGTGGATGAGATGCTGGATGTTGAGAATAAGCTCTTGGCAGACAATCTGGCCACTAAAGTCTCCAGACTAAAATCAGTATGTATTTAAAACTCTTACTACACCTTGTGGCATATGTGTGTTTTTAAAATGATTTTAAAGCTTTCCAAAACATTTATCAGTAACATGGTAATAGATTTATGATCTCAATGTTTTTATTTGCAAAAGTAGATTGTGAACGGCCCGTTTTCAAGACCGATACAGAGACAAGCTTAATATTCTCTAATAGTGTTGAATTCCAATACACTGCTCACCCGGGCTTCACTTTGTTTCACAGCATTTTTACTATCAGAACTAAGAATGCAGTTTACCAGTCGTATGATACAGAAACAAAAGATTTACTACAGGTCTCTTTTGCATAAGATGAATGTTTATCAGATACTGCTGCTGCGTACTCCTTAATAAGTGTTTCTATGCTTTTATTTAACAGCTGGCTTTTGAAATAGATAAAGAAGCTGAGGACCAAAATTCCTATCTTGATGGCATGGTAAGAGCAATTTGCAGGGCCTAAGAATATACTCCACCAGAAAAAAAAAAAACTGATGACTTTGATGATTAGTAACATTTTTTGGGGGATTTTTACATTGCATACATTTCTGGGGGATTGTTAAACATTATGGAAACAGCTATGGGGGATAACAGCTCTATAGTACTGTTATAATAATAGGAATAATAGGAGCTGGAGTCATGACAGTTAAGAGTTTTAAAGCCATGCTCTGGTTTGCAACTTTTGCAGATGTCTTAGTAACGGTTATTTTGGTTTGCCTGTCTGAAATATTCCACTTGTGTCGTGTCAATTCTTATGCCTACAAACTCTATGTTCTCTCCCACTTGTGGGTATATAGGGGTGTGTTATATACTGAGGTGTATTTTGTTCAACCACTTTTTCCTACACAGAATCATCTTCTTTGCAGACTAGCAATAAAATATTAATTCCACTCGTTTCTAACTACCTAGAGCTTTAGAATTTTGTGAATCACATGACCCTTAACATGTATTCCTACAAAAGCTAAAACCTGTTTTTAATTGGACTTGTGCTGTATTCACACATTCTTTTTGTTTTCTTAAGGACTCAAACTTTTTGAGCACCACAGGGCTCTTGACAGGAAGTGTGAAGAGGTTTTCTACAATGGTTCGCTCTGGAAGGGACAACCGGAAGATTTTGTGCTATGTCTCAATTGGACTGGTCTTAGTTTTTTTTATACTTTACTACCTAGTCTCTAGGACACAGACGTAAAGTGGACAAGGGGAAAAAGTTTTGTTCCTTAACTGACAAGGGGCTTGCAATGAGTTTCTCAATTATATGAGAAATTGAAAATATTTCCTAATGATACAGGCTTCATTAACAAGCTCTGATCGTTTTGGTGAAGCGCCCCCAAAAGACTGAAAAACCGCCGTTTTTTCCCAGTAAAACTGAAATTCACAGAACGCAATATAATCTGTACATTGAAACACAAAGGTTTCTAGTTTTAACCCTGATTATAGTAACATTTCTCTGTGCGTTCTTAAATTTGAAATTCCATCCTGTGAAAGAGAATGAGAAAGTTTGCTGGTATCCTGATTGCAGAATGCTTCTTGGTGGTTTGCTTTGTGGGGAGTGGGTGTTCCTCATGTGCGTTTCTGCTTCTCTGGAATATTCTCATACCTAGGAGTAATTTTAAGATTATAAGAAATGAAAACGAAGGTTAGAGAGCACCAGAAAACATACTCCTATGAAGTCATCCTAGATGATAAATGGAGCAGGAATGGGAAGAACTACTGGTTGTTTTTAGAGTGGTGAAAGAAGGAAGCAGATCTGTTTGTCTTTAAAATATTTAAGACAGGGGGAGTACACAATTAATAGCTGCTGTAATGTGGCAGGTGAATGAAGGTGTGCTGTAGAAAAGAAATTCAGTATTTTGCAGCTACATCTAGGACCTTGTTATATTTCAACATTGGCACAAGGTTATTATTATAATACAGAATACACTTACATGGAAATATTTATTCTTCTAAGTTTAAATTTTAAATTATAAACTGTGATAATTATATTTTTATTTTGGGTAATCGGGAAGTTTTTTTCTTTTGTTAGAATAAAGGTGATTATCAGTTTTGGCTGTTGGAAAAATTAAACAAGTCCTTATTTAACTGCAGTTGGTTTAGATCTGAACAGCTGCTTTGAACACACAGATAATAAGGCAGCTTTGTTGTTTCTATGCAGAAAGTGACTGTAGAAGTTCAGGATACAGATAATCTATTTACCATTATCAAAGGGCTTCATTCTAATTAGTAACAGATCAGTAATTATTTTCCAGATAAAAGGTTTTAAAAGGTCAAACTTCAGCTATATGAAAAGTTTAAACAAATAAATATTGTACTTCTGTATACATCTTTGATGCTGTTAGCTGTGCCATCTACAATCAATGGGGGCTTTTATTCAAAAATAAAGTAATAGAGACCCAGAACAGTAGTCTCAATGACTTCTAACAAATAAGCATAGCATAAAACAAGCTTCATAATCAGCTTTGTGATTTGCTCTTGATGGAACATATATCAGGTTTCTACATTGATACCAACTGTTTTGTCAGTTGTTTTTCAGGTAAATCTTACATGATACTTTTTATAATATTTTTAAACCTCAAAGAGAAGTAAAGAAAAGCTTCAAAGCAATGTTGATTTTTGAATGGTAAAACCAGCGTTCAAGTTTGTTGTCTGCTGTGTCATTTGTTTTCCTTTAGTATGACAGATTGCTTAAGAAAAATATGCCATTAGCAGGCAAATGAAGCATATGGTACTGAGTATGCATTTCGTTGACTAAGTTTGTACTTTCCTTGTGTTATTTCATTGAAATATTGAAACAGCGCAGACTAAGAATTTGTCAGATTGTCAGTCTTGAAAGAATTTTCAGAGCAGCATTAACATGTTAATGATTATATTTCTTTTAATGTATAGAATGTTTGTAATAAACTTCTTAAAAAATAAAATAAGTGTTCAGTGAGGGTAAAATGTCAAGCCCTTAATATGTTCTGTGCCTGCTTAATTCTTTATCAAATGTCTGTAATATGTGAGGTGGAAACAAAAATGTGTAATATTCTGGGTTTTTACAGTCACCATGGTGGTGAACATTGCTTGTAATACAAATCACAATGTATTATGTTTTATTAAACGCTCCTTCTAAAGGAAAGTGTAATTTAAATAAAAGTAGTTTTTTAAAATAAAAGTATTTTGGGGTAGCAAAATCACAGAAAACTGAAGACTGTTAACATTGCTAAAGGTTCTGAAGCACAATTGTCTAGACTGAACATGTCGAATAAAGTCAGTTTCAGGTCAAGAACATTAAGGATTAAATAGTTTGAGGTTTTCTTATATTCTAGTCAGGCATTCCTGGTTTCTTTGTTTTTATTGTTACAGTTATACCATTGTTAGTGCTTTTTGTGTCTGCAGCTTAAAATAGAAATTAACATTACTAGCACAATTGTCTTGCACATTATGTCCACTGCACCAGATATGGCTAGCTATGTTAATAAATGGGTAGTACTTAGCTTCTTTGTAAATTATTAGAATTTGGATGGTTCTTTACATTTATCTGTGGTATTTTACCATTTCTGCATTCACAGAGAGTTGAAAATCTACCGTGGTATGGTTAATTAATTCTGTAGGGAATCAGAGATTTGAGCTAAAGAAGATAATTAAAATTAAGCTGATCATGATTAGAATGCATAGGGTAGAATTTAATTGTAATTTATAAGTTGGGGTATCCCAAAGAGATTTACATTGGAGGTAAAAATATTTGTCAGATTTTTAAAAAACATGAACACAACTGAAGGTACAAATACATGCAGTAATTCAAGTCACAACCAGGAGGAGGCCATTTAAGCTAGGTTCATCTGGCTTGTTTGGTAGTTTGTAGCTAATTGATCAAAAGTGCTCATCCAGCTGCTTCTTGAGAGAAGACAAGGTTATCACCTTCAAAAGTGGGGTTGGACAGCTTGTTCCACACGTCTGCAGCCGAGACTCTCTAAATGGCATACCTGTTAAACAACTTGCAGTAAGGTTTCAAACTTGTAGCCTCTTCTCATCGGATCTTAGAAGCTACTGGCATCAGCACTGGGGTACAAAACCTTGCAGGAAATTCAGGTTACTGCTGAAAATGATGTTGGTGGACTCTTCCATCTGGATCAGAATTTCCAGGACGATGTTCCAGAGCAGTGATTGGGGACTCAGGGCTGTAGGAGGTGTTTACCCTTGTACACTCTTGTACAACCTGGAAATCCTAGTTCCCCCTGAATTCAAGTGGTGAAGGATTGTTTCCATTTGCTGTCTGCAGTAGGTTGCTGGTGCTGAATGACTGTCACCTACACACAGAGCAGAAGGGTGCTGCACAAAAGGTTGGTGAAGTGGGTCCCCTTCTGTGTGCAAGCACGTTGGACTTCTTTAGCCTGGGAAAATCTACATAAAGGAGTTATGATGATTATTAATTGGCGTAACGCATCTAATTTTCCTTGGCTTCAACGGGTTAACGTATCGATGAATAAAACAACACTTCACTGGTGTGTTCCGTATTGGCTGCGCTCGGAAGCCTCTCTTTCGTACAAACTCGTTTTCTTTCGGTAATTTCCGCTAGGCCTCCTTCCTGTGTTTTGATCCCGCAAAAAGAAAAAAAAAAAGAAGCCATTTCCTATCGGCTTTGTTTATTCTCGACATACTTTAAAAAGAAAAAAACAAACATCCCGTACTATTGCGAACCAACACGTTGTCGATCTGGGTTTTTATTAAGAATAAGGGCTATCATCCGTTACGCTGTTTTGGAGAGTGGACACTTTACCTCCCGGATTCGCTCGGACATATTCGGCCTAACTCGGTCGTGGCCGGAGAAATGGATGAATCTGAATTGGCTACGAAGGGGCTCGGGTTAGAGGAGGCGCCCGAAAGCGCTGCTGCTGTGCCCGGCGAGGGGGAGGACTCGGATACTGAATCGGAGGCCGAAGTTACAGCGATGACAGTAATGGGTGAACCGGGGCACATCGAGATCGGAGCCGAGTCCTTGCCGAACCCAGACGAGGCCGAAACGGCGTTTGCAGGAAAGTTTTTTTTTAAAAAAAAATCAGACCTCGTCCTGCAGTGCGCTGCCGCGGAGGTCTCGAATGATTCAAAGCCTCAGATTTCCGATACGGTTTAGAAAATACTTGGGATTTACTGTTGTCCACGCAACGTACGTGATTCAAAATTAAATGCACATCATTTGGCTGTTGGTTTCGGGAGTGCGGGGTTTGTCTTGTTTGCAAAAGTGCATACAGCATAAAATGCCCAAGATGTACAGTTAAATACGCCTAAACCTTGACATTAACCTACCGATTGATCAACATCTTTACGGAAAAAAAAAATAGTAAACGTATATGAAGAAGTTTCAGAGTGCAGGATATAAAATCAGCTCTACTTGCACGACTACATTTAATATAAACAAATGTCATGAGCCATTTTTTGTATTTATTTTTCACAGCAAATCTACAACAACGCCTTTAATCAATGGCTTTCCTGTAACCTACCAACTTCATCTTATTAAAGCAGCCCTTTCGTCATATACAGATAAAAGATGAAAGAAAACATCAGCGTTTGTTGAAACCAAGGATTAAGGGATTTTTCATTTTTGTGACTGGACCTTGGGACAAAAGTCCTTCCTCTGTGTCGGAAGAAGAGTTGCTGTCTAAAACGTCCTGTAACAATGCCTAATCGTTTTTAAACGTCTTCTCTTTGTCACACTTTTTCTGCACACTTCAGTTCAATTCAGCCGCCTCTGATACGTAGATGATTCTCTCTTACTGATGTATATATTCACCATTAGATGTGCCTATATATTCTTCTTTCAAGGCGCGAATTTTCTTTCAGAAAATGAAGATTTATGTTAATTACGTTTTTGTTTCGTTTCACAGACGTGACCACTGTGACTGTGGCAGATGTGGCAGGTCCGGGAGATAACGTGTTCACGACTTCAGTTGCGAGCGCAGCCTCCATTTCTGAGCATGTTCTGGTAGGTAGTCCCCTTGGTGCTGCAGCTGTACGGTGCCCTAGCAAAAACAGCTAGCATACTGCCTCCAGCTTTCTCCTCAGAATAAAAAGTCGGCAAAGAAGAAAAGCAAAGGCTTAAGGGGATGAGTTATGGGGATGGATTTAAGGAATGTGATAATTTGCAGTAAGTATTTTTTTGTAAATTTAATTTTAAAGCAAATGCATAAGACTAACCCTTGAGGTCCTTTTGTGTTGAACTCTGCAAGCTGCCTTGAGCACATCACTGAAAACTTAACAGAAGGCAGTTCCAGACTCATGGGTTAATGCCTGTAGTCCAGGCATCGCTGGTCTGAGCTGACCAAGACCAGGATTTTCTCTGTGGTTGTGCAGTTTCTCTGGGACAGGCTTGAGATAAGCCACGTCGATCAATAATCAGTAATTCCAAACTGGAGGGCTAAGAAAAGGAAGAAAAAAAAAGGCGATTCCCTCTTTGCAGAGATGTGAAGAAGATTGTTTTAAAACTATTACACAAAATTGCCCAAGGTAAGTTACCAATCTGTACTGTTGAAGTGGAGGTTACAAGACTATATTTGCAGTTCTGATTGAATCACTGGAAAAAGGAGAACTCTATTGAGCTGAGTGGCTTGTTTTTGTAATAAAGAGTTGTGAATATTTCCATATTTGCAGTGTAGACCTGCTCACAGCCTAGGTTTACCTGGGCATGTACAGTGGTTAATGTAATGTACAGTACACATACACTGTAAATACTAAATTACAGTATGACCGTGTAAAAAGATTCAAATGCCATAGTTCTTGATCTGCGCAGTTAGAAATTGAAGGTGTTAAAAAGTACTTTGTGGTCAGCACAAGTAGGATGACTGTATTGTTAACAGAAGTACAGGAGTTTCTTGTCAGAGGATACCTAGAGAGGCGAATGGAAGCAGAGGCCACAGTTTGCGAAAGAGCACCTGTTTGTCCCTGAACAGAATACAGCACTATCAAAAGAAGAGTGTGATGAGTGCTCTGTGGTGCCACCTAAGGATATTCTGGTTCGCAGGACCGCATTTAATTCCTCATATAGAATTTGCGTTTGGACACCCTTGGTAAATGGGTGTACTGTAAGGTGGTTCCTGACCCAGAACTGTGCGGACTACGATGGACTCTCCCTCTTGTTTCACTTAGTGTTGTGTGAGTGGTGTGAGCTGGGGTACATCCTTCAGTAAACCTGCTGTACTCTTTCGGCATCACTGTAGGCACAGACTGACTGAATCTAGTTTCAGACCGAGATTACTGCTGCAGACCTACAGTGACCCAAGCCATCGGGACTGCAGATCAACCAGCCCCAGCTCTTTTTCTGCACTTCCAGGGCCTGCTGGAGTACCAGTGAGGGGCTGCAAAGAATTAAGACCATTTGTATTTCACTAGTGTAATTATTCATGAGATGTCTGTTCTTTGCACAGTTATTATCACAATCCAGGGTTTCTAATTTCAATTTCATCTTGAGGTCTCATTGTTTTGCTTTGGTATTTTAGACTGGAAGGACTACCTTGCAGATAGGAGACCCTCTAAACACCCAGAAGGCCACTCTGATTGTGGTTCACACCGATGGTAGCATTGTAGATACTTCAGGGCTGAAAGGACCTGCTACACCGATTTCCCCAGGTATGAAGTGTTTTTAAGAACTATAAACCTGATTTTGTTTTGTATTGTTTTAGTATCTGCCTACTCAGTGTGAACGGCCATTTCTTTACAGCAGACACCTCTGTATTGCATGGGGGTTGACAGACCCACTCCTGTCTGTCAGGGCTATTTGTGTTTTGACACAGAGCAGGCTTTAGAGTGCCTTACAGGAGAGATACTGTATCTCCTATTAGAGGAGGAGCACATCTTTCACTGTTGCCACTGCAAGCTTGCAGGCAGCCAGCTAATGATCCAGAAAGAGCTGCGGTATCTCTGGAATCTGAGAGGCTCCTGGCAGTCTGTCCACCCTATCCCACTGGCGCTTGGCCACTTGTGCGTCACAGTTTAAGGACGTGAAATAACCCAGTTTTGAACCAATCAATACCTGACTCACAGATAAACCAGTTTGTTCTCTTTACATTTGACATTTTCTCCATAAACATGAACAAATATTTGATGATTATCTGAAGTCTTGGTGGCATGGTGGCGCATGAGGTCCGCATTGCTGCTGTGTCTCGCAGTGCTGGGGCCCTGGGTGCTATCAGCGTGGAGCTTGCTCGTTGTCCCTGTGTTCGCATGGGTTTCCTCTGGGTGCTCCAGTTTCCTTCCACCGTCCAGAGACATACTGGTGGGTTAATTGGCTTCTGGTGTGAGCGTGTGCATGTTTGTCTGTGTGTTTGCCTGGGGATGCACTGGCTTCCTGGCCTTGGGTAAGCCGTTACTTAAAGTGGTACGATGTGATCCAAAATCTCACCAGAGAGATAATCGTGTTCTCTTGTTTGTGAAAGATGTTCTAAACCCTGTGTGAAGTTTTTCAACTTTTTGTTTTCTTCTGAAGGTCCACAGACCCCATCAACTCCAATAACACCAGGTCCTGAGAAAGATGGGACAAAGTATAACTGGGACCCCTCTGTGTATGAGAATGAGCTGCCTGTAAGATGCAGAAACACCAGTGGACTGCTGTATAAGAACAGGCTGGGCTCTGGTAAGTTACTTGAGTTCTAGGACCACAACTAAAGAGAAGTGGTATTTGGACACTTGCTTTCTCTTTCTGTTATTTAAATTAAAGCATGCACGCTGTCCTTCAATGCTTATGTCTGTGATAACACTTTCCCTTTTAGAAAAGTAAATTTGCTTCTGCTGTGCTTTCAGGTTTTCAACACTTGTAGCTTTCAGTTGCCTCATTGCAAGAAACCTGTGTCATTTATGTACATTTGCAACTAACAAAATAAATTCATATTTATTTAAGATTGAAATGGCCTCAAAATATGAATAACATCTCTTATGTTCTTGAATTATTTGTAAAGTGTTTTTCTGGCTAAATTTGATTTTTCAGAACTCTACAGCTTTAATTAAAAATCCCCAAGTCTGCTAATTGAAATGATTTGAAGTTTTTTTTAGTGGTAACAGGAACCTGCGAGTTCTGACAGAAATGTTCATTTGTAATATGAAGATATGGTGCAAGAATAAAAATAAAACAATTACGCTTTCAAGTGCTCTGTCTTAGGCTTCCAAAGTACATATCATCAGTGCTATACAATAGCCTGAATGCATTGCATATAGTGTTAGTTTTTGTTCAATAATTATTTATTGATAGTTTTATCTACTGTTATGAAATTGCATTAATCTTTATAGGCCAAGTGCAATATTTGTGCAGGAAAAAAGAGTTCTCACTGAGATCTGGTGGACGCAAGAGAAACCGAGGACTTTAGAGGACTTTTTTTTAGCAATTTACAGATCATAGGTCAATTAGGACAGGGCTCAATTTGAATTGAGGCATTTTGTTCTGTTTTTCCCTCACTTTCACAAATGTCAGTATTTAGAAATGTAATCATGTACTGTTTGACAGACATGGCCCAAGCAGAGAGAAAGAAGTCTTATTGCAGTGAACCGTACAGTACGTCTGTGCGGAATCTGTTTTAAGTTGTTTGAAAACAAAGGAGTACATTTTCTAAAGTGTCTGTGTTGTGGAAAATGTTTGCTAATGGGTAATGTTTGTAATTTCCTGAATGAGGAGTGAATGCCGGTGACAAGGCAGTGCTTCCTGTTTCCTTTCCTCACCACAGGGGGGAAAGGGCGCTGTATCAAGCACAACAATAACTGGTACACCCCCACTGAGTTTGAGGGCATGTCTGGCAGAGCCAGTAGCAAAGACTGGAAGAGGAGCATTCGTTACGCAGGCAGACCTTTGCAGTGTCTGATCCAGGTGAGAGGAGCAAGTCTGACAAAGGCAAAACTGATATGTTACACAGCAGCCCCAGACTGAGGCTGAGAGATTCTTGTGGGCTTTTGCAAGACCAAGAGAATCTAACAGGACGTTTGGGGAAGATGCACTGACTAGCATCTTCTTGTTTGTAACTTTTCTTACAGTCTTCATTATAACCTGAAAAAAAAGGTTTTACTTGCCTAATAATTTTTTATATGTATAAACACAGATTATAAGCAGTAATAAAGTAATAAATATTTTTGTGTAGACAACCATTCTTAAAATACGTAGCAACTGTAACTAAGTCAATTAGTATCTGTACCGTTAATATGAAGAAATCTCTTCTGCGCACTGGATAATATAAGCAGAAACAATAATTTTTAATCAACCTTAAAAATCGTCATGTTATTATTGTGAGATGTGTTAAGGAACAAATGAAGGATTTATAAGATCAGAATTAGTTCTTCAGTGAGAAGAGTTTCTTTTGTCACTGGTCATAAAGCAAGCTGGGAATAAAGTTGGCCGATTCTTTTTTGCTAGGATGGGATCCTGAATCCTCATGCTGCCTCATGTACCTGTGCTGCCTGCTGTGACGATCTGTCCTTGGTGAGCAGTCTTAGTCCACTCTCGCTTTAAAACCTGCAGTAATGCTGGAGTTGGGATTTCTCAAATTTCAACTACATTCCAAGAAAGCACTCATCATTTTCCTTTTGCGTCTCTTTTTTAGCATAACTTGTATTTTTCCCAGACCTATAAAATGTCCAAGATTTCATGTAAAGCCATTTTATATAGGTGCACTATCCAACTTGAGAAGTAACAATGCTCAGTATTATTGTCACCACAGTCCTTCCTCAGCACCTGTTGTGACTTTGGGTATTTGTTGATTTTTCCCTTTTCATTTTCGGTTGTTTTGGGTTTATTCCTGTATGCTTCCCCTCATGAAAAAGACTCGCCGAGATTACGATCTGGAAAATATGGCAGCAGACATCAGCTGTGACCAAAGCATCCTGTATAAAAAAAAAATGAAATCATTGCTCTGTTGTGGGGGCTTTTCTCACTGCTGTTACTGCTGTTACACTGCTGTTAACCCCACACCTGTGAGCTCCTGAAATATACTGTGATAAATAAAATGATCCATCTGTTCTAAGACACTGTTTATACACACTTATCATGCTAGCTAAACTTCCATTTGTTTTTGCCACACGAACCTGGATTTTCAGAGCTGTTCTATGGCCCTTTTTGTTTGCTTGTGAGTTTTTAAAGTGAAGTTTTTTGCTTAGACCATAGTAGTTCAAGTATGAATACATAACTGTTTGAAGTTAACCTCTTACTCCTTTGGAACATTCATATTTATGAAAATGAAAATGTATGACTTATTTTTTTTTCAGTCCACTAGATGGTGCTATATTCCATTCATCCTGTTGCCTACACATGCCTCTGTGGTCCACCTTGAGCACAGTGGTTATCATGGATGTGTTGCTTGATATTTTGTGGTGGTTTCAAAGACAGTGCAGTGTAAATGCTGAGAGTAAAACTATCTCAAAGCTCTCATTCATGTGCTAACAGTGTGTAAATCAGAAATCTCATTCAAAACATGTAGCTTTTCATTGTGGTAGTAATGAGTACATATTAACATAACCCACTGTCAAATCAGTTTTGAATTTGACGTTAGCTCTGAATGTGAAGGTATCAAATATCGAGCTCAGTCTCTCCCCTTATGCGCCTTGTCTAATATTTTTTCAGTGCACCAAGAATGGGGATGGGCCATCTTTGAGAGGGGAGAACATAAATATGGTAATTGGATTTCGTGATTATCTACCCACCCTAAAAATGACACAGAGATCTAAGGAAAAGTAGTAGACCCCAAAGGAAAAGTAGCAGACCCACATGAACATTTATACAGTATATTGAGAGAGAAATAGAAGTTTAAATTTTTGTAAGCCACAGGGGTTGAAACAACTAGTAGAAGTTCTTGCAGTTTTATTTTGAGCTACATGTTTTTTGACTACTTTTTTATTATATAGGAGCTATTTTCCAAGACTTTTTTATAGAGCATGGTTAAATTAACACAGGACTCACAGGGCTGAATCGAAGCATTTGGGTTTTTTTTCTCACTTTCGTGAATGCCAGCATTTAGAAATTTGACAACGTACTGTGTGACAGACATGGCCCAAAGAGAGAGAAAAAGAGGTCTTATTGCAGTGAAGGTGAAAATCCGTTTTTAGTTGTTTGAGAACAAAGCAGTACATTTGGTACGTACATATATTTCAGTGTCAAAATAGAAACAGGAACAATTGAAAAGATACTTCTTTTTTGTAATAAGAATGGGAAAATGTTTGCTAGTAGCTGTAATTATTGTCAATGTAGCTTTCTGGCGTGAAGTATCCTTTGAGCCATAGTAACAATGCGGTACATTGAGAAAACTAATTCTGCTCTGGAGAACATGTCATGTGTGAAACACAAAGGTCACAAGTTTTGTATTTTGCTCTTAGTTCCACTGTAAGTCTCTGCTTAGTGTGACCGACCTGCTTGTGGTGGTGGGGTTATTAATATGGCAGAATAAGTAGAATGTCTATACCTGTATGTTCTTTTTTGTGACTAGACTGGTCCTGTAAGGCTGTTTGTCCCATACAAAAGACGGAAGAAAGACAATGAGCAACCATCTATACCGGAGAAGAAGGAGTCCCAGTCCCCCAAGAACATCACCCTCCTCCCCGCAGCAGCTGGGACGACCTGTGAGTGAATTAATGGTTTGCTGCTTATTGTCAAGCAGTAACTACTGCTGGCATTCAAATATTCTGCACTTGAAGAGTGAATACGGTTTTGTTACATCGTATGAAGTTGAAATTCAATATTTTATTTAATAAGAATTAGACTGTTAGCTATGCACTAGGAGGAATAACTCTAGTTATACTTGGGGTAACCAGGCATAAACCAGCTGCAGGAAGAACACGTACTGTCTAATACATTCAATCTTTTGTGTTTTTCTGCTTTTCACTGGTTTAATATTCTGTCATCCTGTATAATTGTGCTCGTCTGAACATATTAAAAAATGAGTGATGGACTGAATCAGTTTAATAATCATCACTTTATATTCTAATGTAACCCATCATACCAGAGAGATTACAAAGGTGTGTGTCACTTTCTGTATGATGAAACATAATTATGCATGTCAGCAGTAGTTATAGGATTCAAACCATTTAAGAAGTAAAAAAAGATTTAGTTACAATTTATTAAATTAGCAGATAATATCCCCACTCTCAGGATAGAGGGTTAATTTAATTAACATATATCAGAGTCCTCTTCAATAAACAAATAACTTTGTTTTGTCAAGGATATTTCTGTGAAACATAAATGTTGGAAAGGAGATAGGCATTTGCTGGGTGAGTTCCACTATGATGATAATTCACTAATTAACAGTGAAAATCTGCAAGGAATATTTCTAACTGTAAAGACTGGCTTTTTTGTGTTTTTTTTTTGTTGTATTGAGAAACATTTTGACCCAGGAGCTTCCGAAAGCCTGGGGTAGAGGTGTCTTGACTGTGGTTATTATCTTGGAGAAAGAAGAACTTTGTCATCTATTGCTAATGTGTTTCCGATTGCCATTAAATATAACCTCACATCAGCTACATTTCTATTAAAAGTGAATCAATATTCTGAGAAGAAGCTCATGTTTCTTCTGAGCCATCCCATTGAATGTGCTAAAGATTTGAAAACGTCTTTTATTTCTTTCCTGTTCTGCCTTTTTTTCGGCCTGATATTACTTCTTGGGTTTTTAATATGCGGTCTGGCATTGCTAAGAGTTACTGAACCAAGCTCCCAGTTCAATTTCCTCGACTCTCTACTTAAAACTATCTCATAACAGGGAGTTATTTCAATTATGGCTTGTCCGAACAGAGTGAGCAATTAAAATGGAAGGTCTTTTGGCTCCTTGAGAAGTTTGTATTGTGTCTGGCACAGGTCCTATGCTGGGGGCTAAGATTAAAACCCATTAGCTATAAGAGAAATGGAGCAGTACTTCTTTTTGAGTTGTATTCTGGTTTCCTGAACCAGTTTCCAGTTCAGAACAAGTTCAGTTTAACAGAGTGAGTAAGTGCCAGTCTCCCTCGATGAGTTAATTATTAAACCTTATCTTTTTTTCTTGAACCTGATAGCTCGTTTCATTTTGAAATGTGCACGCTGTAGCTGGCATCAAAACACAAAATTTAGTTCCTTTGGACTGGCCGCACATTGTTTAAAGCTTTTGTCTCATTTTTCTGGATCACAAGTTTTAATTTCAAATTAGGGACTGGAGATAACACAGCTATATCAAGAACAGCAGTTTTTTTCTTCATTAAATTGAAAATGAATTTTTATCACACGTGCTCCTTGTGTGATTGCAAAACCAAAGACCACTCTCTGAAAAATTTGTGTTGATACAGAAGGTGCTTTATGATATAACATGCAGGGTGTGCAGACTAAAGTTGCATCTGTAGTCTTTTTTTGTTTTCTCTTAGTTACAGTTTCACCCTCTGGGCAGATCACGACCTCAGGCACGTTGACCTTTGACAGAGCGTCCACAGGTGACACCACAACGATCATTTCTGAGAGCCCAGCACAAGCAGATGTGTTCACTGGGACAACAGGTGAGGCTGTGGTTTCTCAAGCTGTCAGTCCTTGGACAGCGGTTCGTTGTCTATGATAGCGATTTATATGTTAGATGGAGATGAATGCACAGCTCGATAGTTTTGGTCATGCCACAAGGGAGTCAGTTGCGTTTGTAAGTGTATGTGCCCATCACCTTGTGAATCTACATCGACACAAGATCTCTTCAGCTCATGCCTGAAAAACTATTCCAAGAGAAACGGAGGAAATATACAGTATCATGCATTCTGCTTAAAGCATTTTTTACTGCTAACCCAAGGACACGTGACAAAGGATCATTTTTGCCCATTCACGTTTTTAATAGGGATTCCAATAAGCAAACCACATAAACATCAAGAAATATGGAAAAACAATTGTACAGCAGTGAAGTGATTTAATTGCATTGTTTTGTGTCTTAAGCTCCTTAATAATGTTTTTAAAGACAGACATATAAAATATAAGAGACATAAACCTTAGCAATTTAACAATCCAAGTCAGAAACGTATCAATCTTTAGGTATGTATTATAACCTCCTATAAATAAGTTATAAACACATAATTAGTGATGTTTCACAACAAGGTTGCCCCAAGGCGCTTAACAATGCAGTTGACGAAAGATTTTGTCAATAGAACTGTAGAACTGAAGTACCGGACTACCAAAAAGCTGTAAATAGTGTTAGATGTTTGTTCTGGTTCTTCAAATGTTCTGATCGGCTCTAAAATTATGATAACTGTGAACTCTGTTCCATAATGGTGATAGTTATTTCAGTATTTTATGCATATGAGTAATTTATCAGTTTTGTATCCAAAGGTAAAATAACTTAAAAACATGTCTGTAACAAAATTCTGTGAGTACTGACTTTTACCACCTCATTAAGAGATTCAGATACTGTAATACTATATTAAAAATGCAGTGGTAACTGCATCATTTGGAAAACATAGTTAACTTTTCATAACTGCTTTATGAACAGTTCCAAAGGCCTTGTATGTAACAACTGACTATAGCCATCAGCCTTGTTTAACATACATAAAGACAATATTTTCCTTCCTTAGTTTCTTCAGACTGTGATTCTGCTATACTGTATGACTTTTGCGACACTAGCATTTTTCATTACTTTTTCTCAAGATAAAAAAACTGAATATTGGAATTCAGTGCTCTAACTAATAATTTTCAGTGAAATCCAGTTGTATTATCTTTAAGAAGTAATCTGTCCCACAAAATAAATGTTTAGCTAATTGTCTGAACAGGTTTTAAGTAATCTGTATTACTTTTTGCACTGTCTACTATGAAGAAAACTCTTCACTCAGGTTAGGTGTGTCTTTTATTCCTGTGCATGGAGAGGATACAATCATACAGATCTGAGAGCAGCCTCTCAGTGATGATGGCAAAGGTAAGGGGTTTTATACAGCAAATTCAGGGTCACTTAGCTCATTCCAAATTTCCATAATAGGAGTTGTTTTTCTCTCTACAAACACTTCTTTGTAATTGACCACTTTATGCTTAAGAAGCAATTTTACCCTTTCTATAGACAAAAGGAAGTATCTAAATAGAAGGTGTGAAATTGAGCTAGACATTCTGTGGATATAGCATTAGCATCAAAAGGTCAGGTAATGCGCTTGCAATTATTCTTTCATACTGTTGCTAGGTAAAAAAGGCATGTTAGCAAGGACAAATAGTTACCTTATACACTTATAGTAAAGGTAAACGCTAAAATTCTTCCTCACTACATAAACAGCAGTATACTGGAAGTGTAAAAGGCTGTTGGATGTACTCCATTATTTTGCCTCCCAGCTTCAGGTTTGTTTTGAGGGGTCTGAGGAATGAGGGGCGTGCTGTAAACTTTTTTAAGTGACCCTCAGGAATGGCGGCACTTTGGGTCTAAAATGGATTTTCCACTCACACGTGAGATCTCTGTAGAATTGGCATTTATCTCACAGACTCCTCAAAGTCCTAGGAGTTTGACAAAGGCAATCTGTTCATGGCAATACAGTGCAGTTTGCTTGCCTGATCTAATGGCCTCCTGTGAGGCTTCACATATTTCTCTGTCAAAGGTTTAAATGGCATGGATTTGTAACTGTTCTAGGGGCTTCATACAGTATCTTGAAATAAAAAGTGAAGAATACTTTTCATTGGGAATATTTATCGTTTTTCCTCTCCTTTTGTCTATAAACCTTTCTCCCACAACAAACGGCAAACAGGTCGTAGGTCAAGGTTAAGCAAGGTCACATGCTGCTAGGATTCTAAACTAACTGATTTCCCCCATCACTTAAACTCTCTGGATTTCTGGACTAGAATCTCTTTTCAATGGCTGGTCCTTCTTATGCATTAGATATTAGATAGAATAATGACGTTGTTTAGTTATGTACCTCAACTAAGGAACTAAGTTCACCATTCTTAAGCTGTTATTATACAAAGGTACAAATGTGTAGCAAATGAGAACTGGAACCAGTAGCATTTGTTGTGTTTTTAATGCCTCTCAGAGTGCTTTTCACCAAAATGAAATCCAGAACAGTAATACAGCGCAAAACCAGTCACTTTGTTTTTATTGATGTGTTACAGTGGGGTACCTGAGCAATCATGCTCTCAGCTTCATATCTTTAACTTTTAATTTCTTGTGTGCTCACGAGAAGTTTATTTAAGTTTATGGAAAAACACTTTTTTTTCCATAATCATTTTTTTTTTTATTTAGTGGAAGAAAAGTGTGATGGGGTGGTATTTATTTGCAGATTTTTTGTGACTCTTCTGTATAACTCCCCCTTCACACACACGCCCAGTTTGGAACGTGCTGTTGTAAATCGCCTGGGCTCACTCTTCAATCCTGGGCTCAATGACTCTTGCACCAGCATGGGAGGGATGAGGACTGTGCATGTGTTGCTCTGAAATGTGCACTGGTGCGCTGTCTGCTATTTGTCACACTGTCAGCCCCACAGAGTCTACAGGAGAGTTGGATTCGGCTGGAAAGAGTGAGGCAGCTCTTATGGGCAACATTGCAAGCTCAGAGGCATCTGGTAGATCCCAGGGTTCTGATACTCTGGCCACTCCAAGCCTACCAAACCTCAGTGGTGCTAAGCCCACCTATTGGGAAATCCCAGCCACAGCTGGCTAATGACTGTCCGCATCTGAACTTGTGATATCTGTGTGGTGGGGCTCAATCTGTGATCTGAGCTACTTGGGGCCCTTGATGACAGAATTTGTGTCTGTTTTTAATGAGATATCCAGGGAAGTGCATTGAAGAATAGGTTTTGGACATGCTATTAGTTTCATCATCATCTTTAAAGGATAAACTCAGCATGCTATGAAGATAAATTGTTTTTAATATCTCTGTTTGGCAGCATGGTCCTACAATGAGGCTGATTTAGTTTTTTTCCAATTATTTGCTTTAAATTTACTCTGTGCCATTTATTAGGATTTTTTTTTTCCTCGGGTGTGAAAAATGGTCAGTTAGAGGTTTGTAAGGATTTTGAACAATGTTGTGCTTTCACTGCTGCAATTGTGCTATAAATTCTGGTACAGAAATGAGACTAAGCCATGAAGCTAGAAATGTGTATAATATAAGTGAAAATAAGACCAAATATGAATGTTAAGAAGGTCCTGGCTGACTAAAAAGGGGTATAAGTGGCATTGCATAGATGCGACGATGGTAAAGATTAATGACCAAGCCCTGTTGAGGATCTGTTTTCAAAGAACCCAGATTAACAAAAATTCAGCCTGTCTGATATAGACTGGACTCAACTATTAGCACATGATCAACTGAAAATTACTTGGCTAGACTCGTTCAGAATGCAAGACAAGCACGTTCCCAAAAGTCATAAGGACACATGATTAAGTGATGAATTAAGTGATGACACTTGACATTTACTGTATTACCAATATATGATGGTGTGTATGCTAAATAAGGTTTGAAATAGCATGGAAAGACTCAAACACAAGGCTTTTGTTCATTTAAGGTTGTCCTTTAGATCTCCTTTAGTTAGGGCTTTCCAAGATCATCTTGTGTACAGCCTTCAGCTCAAGATGTGGTCTCTGTCATTGCCACAGCAAATGTTAATCTTCCCCCCTGCAGTGTTAGAATATTGCACTTGAGTTCTGATCACAAGCTTTTCATCTGACAATCCGCAAGGTGCAAGCTATCACTTTTTCTACCACTTCTAAACTCGTTACTTCGTTTACAGCTCTGCTGTGAAAAACGAGTCTGAACTTTCCCTGTGGTAACAGCAGGGCACAGCCACGTGTTTCTCTGTAATTTGCAAGTTTCTGAACCTGGTTTCAATGTTCGCACAAGTAAAACAGGAGACAGACACTTTATTTTAGGGTGTGTGAGAAGGCTAGTTGATTTGCTGTACATATGACACCAGTATAGTAATGATTTCTAATTATTTAAAGGTCTAAGAAAAGGATTTCTGAACCGTCTGAAGCAAAAATGTTAGTTCATCCCAGAGAAGTATTCATTCTTTTCTGTTTTAATGTAATTGCACTTGAGGCATAAATTATTTTATTTGTTCATTAGTTTATGTGGTGTGTAATTAATTTTAAGGTATTTTAGAAATATTAACGTCAAGCATTACATATATGCTGATTACTGGTAATTCACCTCAGGATTATTTCAATGCTGGAATTTTAGAATATCAGGAGAAAATCATACTTAAGGAACATGATTTCAATTTCAGTTTTATGCTGCAGTAAATAGCATTCCCCTCACCACCTTTTGTTTCCATTGAGCCGAAGAACATTAACAATAGGCATCAGTATTAGTATGTTTGTGTCTTATTTTCTATTTGTCTTTCAAGTATTAAATGTTAATGGCAGTCTGTCCCAGCCTCATCAGTTGATAATCATCTGTATTTCTTATTTATTTCTTAAGCAGGAACTGGCTCAGAAATGTCAGTGTCTGCTTTAGAAATCCATCACTGGCAGTGCCCTAACAGCTATTAATGTACTCCAGGCAGCGTGTACCCCAAGGGTGCATTGTGTTTGGTTTCAGAGTGTCTAATGAATCATTGTTGCCTGATTCCACATAACAAAGTAATTTGTCCACCCTTTGGTTCTGTCTTGCTGCTTGATGAGGTGATGAATCTTTCCCATGACCTGTTATTTTGGAGCTGAGGAAATACAGGCTGTTTTGGCATTTTACACTTACACTGCAGCACAAATTCAGTTTCTAGCTCTGTCTTAGATTACCTAATATTCAGAGTACAACAGCACTCAAAGCCTTTTGACCATAAGGGCAAAGTAATATCTCATTGGATTTGTACATATGGCTATTCCTGTGGAAAAATGCAAGGTAAACGTTATTCAGTCATTTTTATTATTATTGCTGCTGATATCATTATTAAAATGCTATTATTATCTAGCTTTTTAAATACAAAACTATTATTATAATATATAATAACTTATTATAAGAACTGCCAATCTTTATGCAAGCTGGTGTAATCAGAATTACACGGAGCCTGGTATTTTAATAGTAGTTTCTAGTTTTATTGTAAGGCTTTTTAATTAAGTGTAATCTGCATCCATTAAAGTTGAAAAAAACAACAACTGAGTTTCTCCTGTATCCTTCTCACTTCACAGTAAGGAGATCTTAAAATAGACATCTTTTCTAAACTTCTTTAGTTAACCTGTGTTTAGTAATTAGTAAGGTCTTTTTGTCTTTTAGAGTGTAATTACTTGAAGGAATCTTAGACTTTAAAACTATAGCACAAGGCATAGGAAAGACACATTTGACTTGCTACTCTAAGAACTTCTGCCTGTTATCATATTTTCTCTAGTTTGTTACTGAGTATCCCTTTGAACTCTGAGAGGAACATCTGCTTGCTTTGATGGTCATTTATTATTTCAGAAAAGGGAAAACCGGTCTCAAAATAGCTGTTTCAATCACAGGAAGATGACAGGCCCCTGGGTGTCTAACCTGGGTATTGCTGTAAAATGATTCATAGATCAAGATGAGGTTGAGAAGACTTCATGGGTTGTGTCATCTGAATCTGTCTTGTTTCTAAATCATGTCTGATTATGATGGTAACTTCTCTGACATCTCTGCTCGGACTGGGAATTTCCTTCTTTCAAGTAAGATTCTTCTCTTTTTTTTAATTAACTTAATTCCCTAAATGAATTAACTTCAAGCCCTCAGATCTCCAAAGACTGAAAATGTAGCTCCTACAGTATTGACTGTGCTCAATGTTTAATTTTATACACTCTTTGGAGATCTGTTTTTTTGGAAACTTGAAATAGGGAAGCTTGATCCAGATTGTGCCACTCATTAACAGCAACTGACGTGACTGGTCTAATGTTACACTGAGTCGGTAATGTTAACGTCTCTTAAAGTCTGGTCCTTTGTCTTGCAAGACTAACCCCTTCATCACTGAAGAGCTACATCTAGAGCTACAATGTGTGCACAATTGGCAGTTTTTTATTCAGAGCCCCACTGGGGTTTTCTATTATAATAACAATGCTGAGTGCTACTAACGCTGCTTATTTCTGGTGCGAAGAAGCTAAGCCTGTTGTTAGCAATCACCAGTCTTTGAGCAGAATCTTCAAAAGCATTATCACAGCAACCAAAAGTAGACTATACATGAATAGCTAACGTGAAGTGTTGTAGTCACTAATCCATCACATTTATAGATCAAATCTAATTGATTCATTGTTAGGTATTCCTTGTCCTTAATATAATTTGCTCCTATCTAAACAGCCATTAACCCAAACAATTCCTTTTTTGTGCGGGAAAATATGGATCTACAAGAATGAAGTGCTAGTTTGACATAAAATGGTTGCAGATCACCACTGAATTGTTTTTGCAGAGTGAAAGCAGTGTGGAAAGAGAAGAATAATGCAAATATAGTTGGAACAGTGAATCAATAATGGTGTATATATGCTAAAATTAACATTTGCATTGATGCTTTTGCTGAAAATGGGGCTTTCAGTTATTTTTTGTTTTGATTTTACTTTAATCTTTTAGCAAGGCTACATTTTGCTTTAAATATAATACTGCTATTGTTATTTTGCTACTCATCTTATCATCCTGTAGTTCTGAAATAAACTTCATCTGCAAAATCATTATGGACTCTGTTCAACTGCAGATAAAAACACTTTTCACAAAAGCAAGGTGCCATTTTACTTAATCACTGACTTTTTTCCCTCTCGTAATTTTAGCAAATAAAAGGTTTAAAAATAGAAGAAAAACTACAATTTTTTTAATTCACTTGGATTTAAAAAACTTCAGGTTTTCCAGTAGTTGGTCATATATTTTTTGACTGTTTTCGTAAGGAGATGTAGAAACTACTGATGAAAATGGTAGCTGAAGAACCCTCTGAAGTCTAATACAAATTAAAAAAAGTTTTTTACTGTGCAACACTGCAAAATAAAACCTGGTTTCTCAGTAGTCGTGGAACTGATATTTGACTTTTAGAATTGAACCAAAACTGAAGGTGGTAATTTGTAGAATAAATATTGAGTGAAAATGTGACAGAAGACGTCAATTCCATTGTGGTCCTTCTGTAATGAAACTGTACTGTATGTACTGTAGTTTGTTTCTACTCCCTACTTTCATTTTACTTGTTAAAGAAGTTAGTGAATTTGTCCCAGATACATTGAATACTTCATCAAAAATAGAAGACTGCTTCAAGTACCTAAAATGCAAAAAGGCACTGACAAACCCAAAGTACAGAATTGAGAGGGAGGCACAAACCAGGGGACACCAATAGAATCTAAGACATATAAAGTAAATGTAATGTAAGACATACATTTAAAACTGACAACAGCAGCACTTGTTAGGGGTTTGGGAACTCTGGAACTAGCTACCCATCATGCCGTTGAAACCGATGGCTTCTTCCATTAAACGGCTGGACGTGATCCTTGGATCAGTTACTTACTAGCAACTTAAATGACCTGAAAAGGACCATATGACCTTCTTTTTTTATACCCTTTCTTATGTTTTGCATGGTTATGTCTTACAGAGATTTCTAGCGGTAACAGTGTCAAAGATAAAATATGGTTTAAACTCAGTCCTTTCAGATCTTGTCTAAAATTTCCATAAGCATGATTGAATTACGCTTTATTTTATATTTATTACCTTAACTATCAAGCACCTCTTTGCAGTATCTGTGATCTTTGAAGCATTTAGTTAGACTGTGATGTTCTTTGATAAATGTCTCGTACTGGGTGTGGGGGGGAATTCCTAGAACTTAATTCCAGTTCTTTCTTCTTTTTATTTTCATTTAAAAGGTCTTTTATCTATAAGGTTTCCATCTTGATGGAACACAGACCCTGCAGTCAAATGTTCTACTTGGTTAATATAAAACAAAGCAGTGACAGTTTAAAGTCGGTGTCTGAAATCTTTTTTTGTCATGGTCCGCTGGAATATCTTTTGAAGCGCAGTTTCTCATCATAACTGCACCGTCTGCCCTGCCGGTGCTGATGTTCCGTGTTGAAGATGGGTTTGAGTAACAGGTGCTCTGGTGCAATTTCAAAATCAACGTGGTTGTTTTTTTTTTTTTCCCCTCATCCAGTCCTGACATCCCTTCCTGCTCTGGCCGTGAATCAGTCCATCCCAGCCAAAGCTGTGTCGCCCAGCTTGGTCAATGGCCTGGATGTGAGTGAGCAGAGGAACTGGCTGTACCTGGAGGAAATGGCCAACTCGCTGATCAGCACGGCGCAGCAGCTGAAGGTCCTCATTGAGCAGGCCAAGCAGGCCAGCCTGGCCAGCCGAGAGGTGGCCCTCACGCAAGCCAAGGGGCCGCAGGAGAGGAAAGACGTGAGTAAGACCCCCTGGACTCCGGTCTCCAGCACTGCTGTGTCGCGGCAGGCTCTTTGTCCTTATGTTAAGCTCACGTGCTGGTATCTACGCGTCATCTGTGTGTCTTGAAGGTGACGTACTGTTCAACAAGTGGTCAAAAGTCTTCCATTGACATCTTTTTTATTCTTCGCCTTTATGGGGCAAAGGCACATGGTTCACAGTGCCCAAACCTTATCAAAATGAGTGCACGTGTATATCGTTAAGGTGTAATTTACCTGGAAAGTCAAATCTTCAGTAAAGATCAACATTTTTTTTAAATCACTAACATTAAAATCCGAAATAATACAAAAAAGGGACCTAACAGAAGAAGTGGGAAAAGGAGACTAATTGAAAGGTTTAATCATCATTGTAATTGAATTTTTTTATCACGTGTACAGTAGAGTATATCCATCCATTTTCTTACAGCTTTATCCAATACAGGGGAGCCAGAGCCTATTCCTACATTCAAAGGACACAAGGCAAGATACACCCTGGACAGGACGCCAGTCCACCACAGGGCTCACACTCACAGAAGGGCCAGTTTTCTCAGAAGCCATTAACATACCAGTATGTCTTTGGACTGTGGGAGGAAATTGGAGCACCTAGAGGAAACCCACGCAAACATGGGGAGAACATACAAACTCTACACAGAAACCACCCCAGGAATTGAATCCAGGGCCCCAGTATTACGAGGCAGCAATGCTAACCGCTGCATTACCATTCCACCCTCATATATATATGTGTGTGTGCTTAAATCATTCAAGTGTTCCCATTGGGTACATTTGGGTACATCCCATTGGTAGTCCAAGGTGGACCATGTCACGCCTGTGCAAATATTGTAGAATACACAGCTGGAACATAAGAACAAAACAACGTTACTACTGAGAAGAGGTCATTCATTCTGGCTCATTTGATTTATTGTAGCTGTAGTCATATCCTAAAGGATCCAATGGAGACAGCTTCAGCAACATGGCATGGGACTCCCACAGTCCTCTGCCCCTCTGCTCCTCAGTGTGATTCCTGCTCGTGCCCTCAGGTCCTGCCTTGCTTGGGAAGGCCCGCTGTTGCATGTTCACTGAATAAAATACAGTAAATGGGTGCTGCAGGTTTGCTGGTAGTAACCTCCAAATAGCAATACATCTCCTGGAATCCTGTGGGATTTACAGAACCTCTGAGAGTCACTTCAAATCTGGGCATGTATAAAGGTGGCAAAAGTCTGCTGAAAGTGTAAGATCTGCATTAACATTTCACCTTAAACCATCTTCCCTCTGTTTTGCGAGGTTTATTTGTAACTATTTTCCTTTCTCTTAAAAGCTTCTTCTGTCACACTAGTAGACTTGCTCTTAAGGTCTGTCTGTCACAGTAACACTCGTTGAAAATCTTGTGTAATGTACAGTATGGTCTGGAAATGCGTGAGGTGTTGAAAACCATTGTGAATAGCCACATTCTTTCATAACCACGTCCGTCTTATATTGTCACATAATGTACTACAGCATATATTATGTGTGGTTAAAAGGTATAAAATAACCCTCCCTTATATGATACTAAAGTACTAATGCATTGGCTTTAAGTTAATTAAAATAATGTTGTTAAAATAAAACAAACAACAGTAATCATATAGCATTCAGCTAAAATCATATGAATCCTTACAGAGGGTGCCTGCACTTTCTCTTTCTGCCTTCACAGCTACTGCTCTGCTCTATGGTTGCAATGCAAAAGGCAATACAACTGTCAGCGAGCCTGTAAAGTCATCTCCAGTCTGTCATTCCCCACGCGGCCTGTACAGAACCGGGAGAGTTCATTCCAGTATAAAAACAAGACCCCACTGAGATGTGGGTATGTGGACAGGAAGCAGGGAGAGGCTTGCTAGCTGGATTCCTCTCACGATCCTAGTCTGTTGTGCGGCTGAGTTGAAAATTGTACTTGACAGTCTTCAGCTTGGTTTCATCCCGCTCTGCTTTTCTTGCATTCGAGAACCTGTCAGCCAGACCGAGTCACGACTAAGCGAATTTGCAGATGTTGAGGTCCTAATGCAATAATATACAGTTCCTCCCCTTTTTTGACTGAAATCATTGTCACTGGTTTTGATGTAACACGTTTCATCAAGTTTTTAGAGTGAATTTCACAGTGGTCTGCTGTGGTCCGTTGAGTCTTCAAACCAAAGGGAGATTCATTGACCTAAAATGAGTGAAACCCGTTTGTGGATTGAGCTCCAGTTATAAACGGAAGGTGAAAGTACTCACAGAAAAAAACCAAGGATAAATATTGTACATTTCTTAGTAAATATCTAACATGTGCAGTTTCTCCATTTTCAATATTCCAAAAAATAGGAGAGAAATGACTGAATATTTACTAGTAGTCACACTGGTGAAAAGTTTTTTTTAGTATATTTGTTCATTTTAGTGTTGACATACTGTAGCTATGTTATAGGTTTCAAAGAAAAAACTACAAAAAAGCTCCACAGTTGATCTTACAGTATGTGTATAGTGGTATTTGTATAGTGGAGTTTTGCTACGTTTACAGGACTTTTTCATAACATTGTCAGCTAGCCTAGTATTTAAGCTGCAAGCTAAAAAAGTGTCTGGCTTCATATTTAGATTTTGAAAAAAAACTGAGACGTAAAGTTTACTTTTTTATTTTTGCTTGTATAATCTTGGAAATTAAAGTATAAAAAATCTTGCATATTAAATTGGTGCCTCATCTTCAAAACGACTTATGAGGCTGATAAATGGATAGTTAGATGCTAGACTCATATTTCCTGACATGACTATATAAATATTATAGTTAGAAGTAAGGTCTAATAAAACAGCCAGGGCTTGACTCCATAAAAGCTTGGAAACTCTAAATGAGAATGCCACATCATATTTATCTGGATTAGGATATAAATCAGTTTAAATAACAGATCTTCTCCAGCACAGATGAACTGATTATGGAGTACAGAAAATCAAAGAAGTTTTTACCAGAAACCTTGTTTGTGATTTATTTATCACAGATATTTTCACATTTTCTTTTAATGCACATTGTTCTGTAACAGCTTGTCAAAACCTATTTGCACATTTACCATAACTAATCATGCTAGCCTTTTCTTCATTTGCTGTCCTCTGTATTTGCTGAGTTTATACCACTAGCTAAACAGTCCTTTTGTTTTGCAGAGAAGTTAAGTGTACATCATGAATATAGATTTATTAGTTCAGAGACTACTGTTAAGTCCATCATTTGTGCTCGCAGGGATCTCTCTTCTGAACCAGATGGGTGAGTGAAGTCGTAGGAGGTCACCTCAGTGAGTTTTGTACCCTGATTAAAATAGGTCTGAAGAGGGTTCAGTGGGGCTGTTATATTTGCCAAGAGTTTGTAGTCTTGTCTTATTGAGCAGGAGGATTACACAACTTAGCTTAGCACCAGGGTCCTGTGAAGGCGTTAAAGCCTTTTAATGCAGTGGGCCTAAAGAGAAAAATAAAGGCATTACTGCTTTTTACTACTTAATGATGCCAGGCATTTCAATCAAGACTGGGAGCTAGCTGTCAGCCTCAAATTGGATTTTTTTATATTCTTCCAGAGAACAGATAAACCCTCTTCACTGTCTTCAGAAATAGCTACTACTCTCTAATTGGCTTCTCCAGTTGGTTGTGTCCCTCTTCGGATGCTGAAAATAGCTGGATTTATCCTCTTACCCACTCTTTCACCTTGATTTTTTTTCCTTTCTCATTGCAGGCCTTCCAGAATCAAATATCATTTCAGCCTACAGAGGACACAGATGTAAAAACTGAGATCATCATTAAGGCAAGCAGACAACAGGCTAATAATAACCTGCTGGCTTTTTATCTCCCATGTGGTGTTTTTTGTAAATCTACCTTTAAATAAGTTACAATGTGGGCTAAAAAATAAAATTCACTATTATTAGTCATTGGTGCATAACGTTTTCACTGTTTAGCACCTTATTTGAACGTCTTCTTATGTGCAGGAAAAACAGCAGAAAAAATATTTGCCTGGCCTGAACAACTACCATACCTTTTGTGTTTGAATGCTTCTGAATGGTATTTATAACACAGGGATGCAACTAGGTAATCTGATGTATTTGAAGACTAATGAAATTGTTGTGGCAAATAACTAATAACCAGGTGTGCAGAAGAGTACAAAGGCTACAGATTTATTTCCTCAAGAATCCCTCATTCCATTTGAATCCAACATGGGAAGATTGTTCCCTAGTATAGGTTACTAAAATTGCTGTAGTGCACAGTGGCTGGGTTTTGGCCTTGTAACTTTGTAAACTTTGAGGAAGCTTTATAATCCTGCTCCAAGCTGACCCTTACAACGGTATCTGAGCTGATAACTGCATTATCTAATTGTCTCTTAATATATTATGAAATTCATAATAAGTACCGATCAGACTGAGCATTTGATGGATAATTGTGCTGTAATTAGGGCAATTATTCAAGAAGAATGGTATGTGAAAACAGATACTTGATCAATAAGCTTATGTGCTCATAAATTTCGTTTTCTAGTATACTGTAAAACTGACTTGTGTCAATGTATTTTAGCTCAAATTAAATGTGTAAATTAGTCCAATTTTGGGGCAATTTTCAGAAACCAGTTTTTGAATCACTGCATCTTAAACGTGGTGGGACATTGCTACACTACAGTGACTTCACAGCTTTAGAGATAGTCTTTTCTCTGTCTGCTGTGGGACAGCCTTCAGTATACTGCATCTTTTTTTAAAAACACCAAACCAACCGTTTGAGATACATACACATTTTAAGCTGGAGAATAAGAAGTCTATTCTTGTTGTTTCCTTTTAGGTAAAACCAGTTCATGGTGGAAGATGGTACTTGAATTAATGTCCTTTATTATAGCTCTACTGACATCATTATTGCTCGTAATGAGCTGCGCGTGAGTCGTGCAGGACCTTACTTCTTAGCTCACTTTTTGTACTAGGCCGTGCCTGAGAGGATAGAGCATCACCAGCCACCTTTGGCCAATTGGCGCTTGTTGTATGTCAACAGATTTCCCTGCTCTAGTCACCTTTGGCTTGAGGGGTTGTTCTGTATATAATGTTTCCAGGCTAGATAATGCCTTTCACGTGCGTGCAGAGCGCCCTGATCGAATCCAAGAAACAAAATATCCGGGTGTATCCCGCCTCAATGCCCATTGCTCTGGCTCCCTGGAAAAAGAGGTTAGAGAGTGGATGGATGGGAACAAAATGATCAGTATCTGCGGTTCATGAAGTCCTGATCATGTACTGTACGTTTCTCCCACACTACGTTTGTTTTTTTTTTCCACAAATGCTGTCCATTTGTAAAGTTATAATATTCTACATTGCTTAGGGTTCTGTAAAAACATGCCACACTGAGGAAATAGGAAAAAAAATAGAGAGCTAAAATGTAATGGTGTTAAGCCAACACGTGTTTGTATGGGAGCTGAGGCGATTCTGAAGTCTGAACCTTAGTGGGTGAACTGATGTTCGATTGAAATGTAGAGTGTTTAAATTCTCTTTTGTTCTGCTTGTTTCTACAGCAAATGTGTGTAAACTGTGGGCGAGAGGCCATGAATGAATGCACTGGCTGCCACAAGGTCAATTACTGTTCAATTTTCTGCCAAAGAAAGGTAAAGGAAGACTTTTGCTGTGTCTCATTTCCCTCAGTTCCAAGAACCTCTTCATTGCCGTCTAAAAGCTGACAGCAACTCTGTAGAAGAAACTAACTACATAAAAGTGCATCTTTGCTCTTTTCTGAAGAAACTTCTTTCCATGATCAAATTAACGAAAATCAGGGGTGCATGATGCTCCTAGAAATTGCAAGTATGTAATTGCGCAAAACTTGTAATATTGTAGACATTTGTTTGGATTTACAATTGAAATCTAGCCTGTGGCTTTGCATTTAGAAGTTTCCACAATTTAACTATTTCAATTTTTAAAAACAATTAGTGGGTTAGAGGATCAGTATAATATTTGAGCTTTTCTTTACAAACATAAGACTCCACAGCTTTGTGCTTTCAGTCCCTGCGGAGCAAGTATGAAGTCTGCTCAGGCAGTGGAGCTCTCTTGCTGTCTGATGATGCCGGATTGTTGACCTTGAGCTTTCCTTCTTGCTTTCTCCAGGACTGGAAGGAGCATCAGCACATCTGTGGCCAGCATACCACCACAGTATCTGTTCAGGACGAGGATGTTCAGATTACAGACCTGGACATTGAGAAAGTAAAAGTCTAGCAGCTGGTCAACCTACAAGCCTTTGAAGAAGAGAAGTGTTGGTTTTGTGCTCTAGAAAAATGAGCATTATCTGTCATCTTGAGAACATTGAACATTTAGACTGAAGTGTTAGCAGTGAGTCATTCATTGCCTGGTTTTTTTTTTACTTCCCCTTACTGTACCTCATGGATTACCTTATTAGGACTGATCTCATGAAGCATTTTTTACTGCTTTCATTTAAACTTATGTTTTTTTTTATTTAAAAAAAAGAAAAGTTACTAAGCACCAGAGTATTTTTCACTTGAAATGACCAAGTCTTGAAATATCAGTTTGTCACTCTTGAAAGATCCTGTCAGAAGTACATTTTTTTTGTTTTATTCCCCAATTCCACTTATTATATATACATCCGATCAGGAATTGCCAGTTGTGAAGCAGTTTGACTCACGGCTGCAAAACGTGTAGTGCACAAGGAGAAGGAGGACTTGAGTACTCACTCCTCTGATGGATCCTGCAAGCTCTCCAGTGCCTTGAAGTTGAGAGGGCATGGACTGAAGAAGTTTCTGTCACTGGAGCAGTGCAAGCATGCAGGGCTAACGGGGAGCTGTCAGGACATTCTGTTGTGTTGCAAATCAAGGGAACTCTGACTGACTCAAACCCAGCCAGCTTTGGTGGTGCTGGTCCAGATGTCTGCCATACTGATTACCCAGATTCAAACCTGCAACTTCTGATCTGTCTGGCTCAACCTGTGATCCAGTCATCTTTACTGGCTGAACCACTCAGGATCCCCTCTGTGTCTGAACTATGAACACATGAAGAACCCTTATTCCTGCTTACATTTTTAAGAGGACCCTGTCCCCTTATGACCTGTGAGGACCTTCATGTTGCCCAGACATGACTTACTGTAAATGTGCTTTGCCTGAAATGTGAAGTTCTTATGTATTCAGTCATGTGAAATGTTCAGGTGCTGTTTTGTGTTAGGTGCTGAAAGATGTGTGAGAGAGACACCTCATGAAACATCTAGAATCATCAGTAATTTTAGTATGCTGTGTGCTTTGTATAGAATATGATTTTTAAATTATTTTTATATCAAGATTCCATCTTTAGCTGTAGTAGGAAAAAAAAATGAATACACAAATTTTGACACAGCAAGTACAAGGTGTGTGCCTTTAATATGCACCAATGCACAAGTTCCTGACTATTCAGTTACATAGCTTTTTTTTCCTAAACCACATGTTTTCCAGTTGAAAAAAAATACTCATTGTTTCAACAGAACTTAGTATTGCAGAAACAGGGAAAACCTGAAATGGAAAAAGCTTTGAAATAAAAATGATCTGTTTCATCATTATTGACAGTGATGCTTTGTAACATTTTTAGTTTGGATTGTACAATTATAAATGAAACATACAATTATACTATGAAATCACCAGTTGCTAATCAGCCTTGGCTCAGCAGCCTGAGCCTGCTCAATCAGTGGCAGAATGAGAAGTTGTATGCACTGTCCTCCAGCAATCTGCTCTATTAGTCATTTGACAAGATACTGTATAAGCTCCACAGTGCTTTACAGGAGAGATAGCACTGATTGGTGAAGTGACAAGTCTCTGATGTCATAGCAAGCTCTCATGCACTGTGCAAGTCACAGCATCTGTATCCTGAGTGACAAGTCAAGGATATCCTCCTCAGTGTTTCCTAACCCCTTTTTTCACCAGGGACAAGATCATGTGAGCACTGCTTAAGACACAAAGAACTCCATACCAAAAGTACAATTGAATCGGTATGTTACTTAGAGTTACAGCTAGGACCAGTCAGCATTGCTCCCGGGATGGGGTCCAGTCTGTCTCACGAAAGGTAAATGTTCCTGAAGAACAGCTGCTTTTCTCCCTTGGTTACAGCCTGTCAGTTGTGAACCTTGGATTGTTATTTTCATTTTAACATCTCCCCTTTATTACTTTGAGAACAGCACTCAATGCTTTACATTTTACCATCACATGGGCCTCATCTCTTATTTTAGTTGTTCTGAATTATTTTAATTTTGAAACAACAGCATCTATTCACATAGACTGCAGGTGAAATAAAGCATAATAAGTAAGACGTTTCCTCAGAAAAAAATCCAAACTTTCTTTTCATGTTTTAGGCTTTGTACATTCTGAAGTATTTCTTTAATCTCCTGCCAATCAGTTCTGTAGCAGTGTCCCCAGGGTACACAATGAAAGTGGACAATTAAATTAATCAATGCTAGTTTAAGAACGCAGGCCTATATTCATAAAATCAGCCGTCTCCTATGTCGGGCAAGTAATGGTTTTTCAAAGTGACAGTACTCCGTTCAGAAAAGCCATTTACTGTCAAAGAACCTAACTACGCATGATAATACACTGGCAAACTTCACCTGATTCATAAAACTGCCCAGTGCCTAAAGTTTGAATTTAGGACTGCAAGCATCATAGGTACCATGGGCCTTGGATCAGGCATAAAGTACAAATATAATACAGAAAATGTCTTTCATTGATTTTCTCTCTGAAATGTATGCATTTGTAAACACATTATTTTAAATACCATACATTGCTGATCCATCTTCAAGGGATGGATTTACCTAATGGCTGGCTTCTACTTAGCCTAGTACTTGATCTGCATAGCAGAGTATTGTTTCTAGTGGGCAACATTCAAAGTTAGGGTATCAAAAAAAAAGTGCCATTAATTATGGGAGATTAAATCACTGTGACCATTTCATGTTAGAAATAGAACCACCCAAAAAAACTTAATTCTGTTTCTCTATGTTTAGTTTAGTCAAGGAAAACATCAAATATAATATGAGTAAAAGAAGATGATGGGGATGTGGAAATTTTGGATGGAAGGGGAACATAGGAGCTGCAAAAAATAAAACTTTCTGGAAGAACACTCTTGAAGAACATAATCAGGGAGTTTTTTTATACTTTGTGTTCTAGAACAAAAGCCAGAAATAAACTCAGCCAAAAATATTTTATATTGGTTTCTCCAGGGCAGTAATTCAACTTCAATGCAAATATATGTTGTTCTTGCATCAATGAACTGAGCATTATATCTCAGGGAATTATTTTAAGGAAAGGAAAGATGAAGGGTCTCTTATGAGAATTATTGGAGAAAAGACATTCATTAAATAGTTTGTAAGAAAGGGAGACTGAGGAGAGAGAAGGACCTACCGAATGCAAAGGAGATTAAAGAGAATGGTGTTTAGCTGTGCCAGTCATCAGGGCTTGAGCTATATCAATGTTTCAGTTAAACAAAAATCCTTTTTTATAAGTGCACAAATCAATTAATGGGATTAGCGTTTCTGTAAACGTCCCTTAACTGAATTGCATGTGGATAATCACCGATTTCCACACAGATGCTCAGGACTGTTGATTAATCCTGATCTGCCGATATCACTAGTGACCTAACTGGGCTGTCGTGTCTCACGTTTCCCATGGTATCACATAGTGTTTTGTTTACAGTCTTTCATTAGGTGATGGTGCCTGTTCTTAATGTGCGATTTACAGTAATATTTTTCTCAGTGTGTTTCTTTTACTGAGTCTGTTGGCATTGCTAATTAAGCAGTTGCATAATACATTTTTAAACCATCTGTTTCTTTTTCTCCCACTAAACTTCAGCTACTTTCTCAAATTGTATCAAAGTTAAACATCTTTCATTTCTGCACATTCCTTTGTTACAAAGTGTTTTTCAGGACCCTATGCAGACAGCAGAATCTGGAAGGGAGGGAACAGACATGGGGAGGAGATGAGCAACAGGTCTGGTAGATGATTAGGTGGCGTGACAAAGGTGTGCAGGTGCTCGGGGGGGGGGCATGGTCCAGGCAAACATTTAAAGGGGAGTCCAAAGGGAAATCCAGAGCAGACAAAAGTCCAGAGCCGGGTGATCCAATCCAAGACAGACATGACAAAGTTAAAAACCAGAGAGGGAGCCGGTGAAGGGTTGGGGAGATAAACAGGGCAACTGGACCAGGCACTCCAAGTCCCGGACTCAGCTGGTCAGGACACCAATAGGATTCCAATGCCCTCGAGCCACGGACACAGGGAGACTCAGTGGTAGGCCAGCCCTCAGGTGTATCTGTGTTCCACTGCAGAGCCCAGAAGAGACTGAGAGTCTGGCTTTTGTAGGGAAGCTGGAACAGGGAGCAGGTGCACAAAATCAACTAAAATGTGAAAGAGCCTGAGCACCCTTTAGGGGGAGGGATTACAAACATGACACTTTTTTAGATTTCCTTTGAAGTTTTGGGACTTTAAACAATCACAGGTAAAAAGGAATTCATTTTGCTTTTGAGCATATAAAAACCCTCATGTGAGTTTTTATTCAATACAATGATAGAATTGAGGACTTTTTATCTGTCTCATCACTTGTTTTCATGCAGTCAGTATGAAATACAATTAGCAGGGTTTAAGATACTTTAATTAAAAGTGCAATCTAAATCACTAAGAAACTTAATCCTTGTAGTACAATTACTTGTAATTTTGTTTAGCTGTCAAAGTTAACCTTGATACCTGCAGCTACAAGTACTTTATTGCACATGAGCCCATTATTGTCCTTTGTTCTAACCCTACAGAACCCCAGTCCTCCTGTTAAACACCAATACTCCGCTAACCTGACAAGTGGCAATTAGTTGGACTATTTTTCACTTACCATGGTCTCGCCCACTCTGCTCCACCATAGAACATAAGAAAGGTTACAAATGAAAGGAGGTTGTTCAGCTCATTTATCTCATTCCATTGCTAGAAGATAATTGATCTGAGATAATGCATCTGGTTGTTTAATTAGAGAACCCAGGCTCAACAATATGGCTGTGTAACTTCCAGACTCTGACAGCTTTTGTGTGTTCTCTGTTTGAAGAGCATTTACCCATACTTTTCATTGGTGTTTCTTTTTCTTTCACTGCTGTATCTTAAAAACTTCATCGATTTGATTTTATCAGTGTGTTTGAGGTCCACTCATAGTCTTCGATTGAGCAAAGGTTTTGGCCTTTCAGACAAAGCCAAGGTGGAAGAAGAGACGTTTCAAGGTAAGGTTACAATTTCTTACTTGATGTTCATTGCATGCTCTTTATTAATCATAAAATTAACAGTTAGGACCATGTGTTATGCACACGTTGTGGAAATCAAATATTGCTAATATAATTGATAGAGTTGTATCAAATGATGTATGATTTTGAGTTGTACCAACAGCCATATACTATATATATATATGTGTATGTTTGCCTGGTCATAACTGTCAAGCTGTAGACTTGACAATTTTGATTGATAATTAATATCCTCTTAAGGGTTTAAGTTGGTATTAATGTGCTGGTATTTAAGTAAATGATTAGTGTTATCTGGAACACCTTTCTGGTTAAGAGAGAGTGTGTTCTGTGCTCAGCTGGGTGCAATCAACAAGGGGAGTCAAGTAGTTAGCAGGGGCCTAAAGAAATCTGCTTGGATGCTCTGTGATGTGTTTCTGTAAATGATGTGTTCGATATGTCTACATATTTGGAAAAAATGCTTCATTATTCATTGTTACTCTGAATTACTCTCCACCAAGACCCAAACCTAGAAACATTTACCACTTTACCTTGTTTTCTCATTATTGCTCAGGTAGCATCACCCAAGGCATTAGACTGGGCTGATTGTAAAGTTCATGCTGAATCACTTTGCTTTCCATAAAGTTTAATTTGTTCTCCAAAGGAAACATACAGTAATTTATACAGATAGTGCACCAGATTTTCAATAAGAAAGGATGTGTAATCTTTCCTGATTTTTCCATCCATCCATTTTATAATTTTAATTAACTTAAATTGTTGAGTATTTAATTCATTCTTTGGTTTGAAACTTGAGGTAAAACAAAATAACTTTTTGGGTGTATTTAATTTCCTTTGTGAGAGAACTGCAAAGTTAATCTGAGACATTTAGCATTACTGGGAAGTACTTAAGTGCAGGCTGTTGCTGTTGTACTGTATATACAGGCATCTGTTTCACCTCAGACATCCAATTCAGGTTGTCCTTTGCTCAAGGCAGCCTTTTATGATCCACTGTATTCCTTTCTTTCCCCAAAGTGTCTGCACGATTCATAATATAATTCCGTCCCACTCCTAAGCAGAGTACAGTATATCACTCAAAGTCTCACCTTGACCCTGATCTCTTTGGTCTGCTAATAAGCATGCTCCCAGACCAGATTAGATATCATGCAGCTATTGCAGTTGACAAAAAGGCACTCTTATCAGATCACTGAAGACAGGAGAGATCTGATGTCCTATTAATGTCAGCAAAAAGTTTTACACTGAAAAGCAATTTCTCACTTTAACAGCAAAATTGAAGAAGGTATGAAAAAATATTTTCCAACAAAGTATTTTAGCAACCACTGCATTTGTTGAGTGTTTTCATATTTGTTTCAGTGTTTATACTGCACAGTATGTTCACAATTTTGTATGGTTCATTGCATTGATTGAGAAGAAATTATGTTGAAACGTATGAAGCCTGAATATAGGCAGAAAGGTGTAATGCTAGCTTACTATCTCTGTAAAACTTCCTTGCAAGCATCTGACACTTCTTGTCAGATGATATTTTTAGCCACACAACTAATGAACTTGGTTGTTCATAGCTTAGGCAGAAAGCACATTGAAAAACCTTGCCGTACACACAATAACATTCAAATAAATAACATACAGTAAGACACTAAATGCCTTTTGGGGGTCAATGTTTGGTTTTTCAACAACAAATAAACAACATTTACAATGTGGAATTTCAGAAAAGAAGCAATAGGGGACTTTTTAAACATTTTAAGATGAAAAGCTTCTCTCCATTTTGTCACAGTTCTTGTGCAGTTGTACTCTCACCCTAGTGTTCTTTTTTCAGAAAGAACAATATAAATTAATATAAGCAAGCGTGAATGAATGGTATCTAGGTCTCCGTGCAGCCTTACTGAGTAGCAGCCAGACCTGCCAGCAAAAGTTGTCATGCTCAAAGATTGATAGTAACCTGTAAGTCAGTTCGAAGGAACAGGTGGAGGCCCAGTGGAACTATATTATGATTAATTGCTTTAAAGACTAATTTAACTCTTAGTGTCAATTTACGTTTTTTCACATCCATTGGTGAAAAAAATAAATTCAGATTATATTAAAAATTTATTAATGACCAGTAGAGTGTCTTTTGGAGACCTGGTCTTTGCCTTTGGACCCACCTGTCATTTTACTAAGCTTCTTCCCAAAGCTTTGGATTCAGTGCCTGCCTGAATATAATACTCTTTCCTCTGTTTCATCACAATCAGCCCTAGGACAAAGCAAACGTTTCATTAAGCCTACTGTGGGTTGACTTGCTCACATACAATTTCAATCAGTGCCATGATAAGCATTTCAAGCTCAGTTTGATCCACTGATTTCTACTCTAATCAATTGTCACCTACTGCTGCTGTCTCTGACCTTGGTTGGATTCCTTCTTTTAGCTTGTATCTGTCCTCCTTTCTGTTAAACTCTGAAATCACTGTTTGAAAAAAATATTCCTTTTTTTAAGATGAATAAATGCATAACAAAGCTGTGTTAGGTCAATGACAAATCCCAGGGGAGTTTTTGGTGGTTTTGTGTTAATGTGCAAAAGTACAAGAAATTAATTGTGAGTGCAATATCAGACTAAGCATGCAGTTTGGCCATATCAGTAAGATTATTCAGAACAATTTAGAGATGTCAACGCTTGCTTTTGATTAATTGATTAATAGAGGTGTCATCTTCAGAGTTCACAGCATGCTTAATAACCTGAACAGTTTTGTTTTTTGATGCAGTTCACAACTCTATCTATCCATACTGGAGTAAAAGATAGTTCAAGTAGGTACTGTAGCTGCGTCATCATGCGTACAGTAGGCTGCAAAGGAACAGGTAGCGGGTTTATTCCGTGCTGAAAAGAGAAGAAAGGAAAAAACGTTTCGGCCGTGGAGCCTTCTTCAGGTGTGTCATGAGCCCGAAGAAGGCTCCACAGCTGAAACATTGTGTTTTCCTTCTCTTTTCAGCATGGAATGAACCTTGTTTTTTTGTTCTGTTGTAAAAGATGTCTTGTAGCACAAAGACGTATTGTCCTTGTATTGTGTGTGAAATAACAGTGCTGGTTGCACTGTATGTGTCTTATTAATTTTGCCTTTTTGTGGTGGTATTGTTTTATATTATTACTGTACATCAAAGTTTTATGGTCTGAAAACAAGCATTTAAAAACCCCTGTAAAATATGAGCTGCTTCATGAACCTCATGCACAAGGGATTTATTTACTTCATAGCCACGACCCATTGGAAGTAAGTCATGTCACCATCATTCCCCTCTTGTCACACAAAATGAATTAAATGGATGCTGCTGATGTAGTTTTCCATCCCATCAGAACAAAAGCAGGTACAGTGTGCATTACAGGGAGACTGGTAAGTGCAAATCTGACTTAGGATCTTACTGAAAAATGTTTCTGAGTTGGAAATTACATTCTATACCCAAGACTGGTGTGTGAGAGAGGCTCTTGACACTGCCTGTTTTCTTCCCCTAAAATGTATGATGGCACTTTAAAGTCAGCAGACTGATCTCAAAATGATCCTGTCAACCATCCATTTTCAGAAACTGCTTTATCCTTAGGGAATACATGTTCAATCCACAAAAGTAAAGCAGGGATAGATGTTCTGCTCACTCACATATATAAAATTGACACACACATATACAGTACTGTATATACCTGTAAAATATACAGCTATTTATTACTGACACTTCTTCACTGACCATAAGGTGAAAGAATAAAGCCTTACCGAGCCACCAAATATCTGTCACCTCTGTCATGTGGTCAGCCCCAAATGCATTGCTTTGTTATCCCTGCTATAGCTGAATAAATCTGCACCTATCTCTTGTGGTGTAACAGTGTCTTGAAATTGAGGCCTTTTGATGTGAGATCTAGCATTTGCTGCCAGAAGATGTGAAGGCTATGCTTTTTTTAGATATGGAAACAAGACCAATTTGGATTGGAACCTTCTATGCACGTCACTGGTGATGCAATATTATGTTTACATGACTTCATTTATTAGATTGATCCATTTTTGTGTCCTTGCACATGTTGAATTTGAATTTCCATCAGGAACTTTATTGTGAAATCTTTTTATGCCTAGGCTTTTTTTTTGCATTATGATCTTGGATCATAAATTTAGAATTGAACGTAATCTTTTGTCCATTTGCATGTTAACTCATTTTGTGAAGGAGTTGTACGAGCCATGGCTGTGACAGTATACTGTATGGGCTTTTTAAGAAGCTCTTCTCTGAATTCCTCTGACATGGCTGTCCTAGTGAAGGTGCTCAGTGATGTGGTTGGGGAAAAAAAGGCAGGAGACAGCTTGTGCTTTTTTGGCAGGTGGTCAGATCAGACACTTGAGCTTATTTTGATTTTAATGAAAGATGACACTCCCATATCTGGGTAATAGCTTTATGAAAGACATCTTTTCCCCTTTTTAAGAATTGGATTTAAAGAAAAGAAAAAACATGCTTTTCCTTGTTTTTACTACATTGCCACTAGTAGGGAAAATTAAATTGTCATTCTAATAAATCCATTGGCAAAGAAAAACAAATCAGGAGAGGTTAAGAAGAGTTCTGCTCATGGCAAGACTGAACATGAAATTTGAGAACATCAGAAGGGTAAAGAAAAACGATTATTAAAGGTTGAAAGGTCACTTTTTAAAAAACTTTTAAAATGTTTTACTAATGCGTTATCTCTCTTGCATGGATTAAATCTGTGTTGAAAATCTTCTCTGTAGCATACTGTATAAAGGTGAATGTGGACATCCATAAGAACAATGCACTTGAAAACAGATAAGGCTACTGGTACAGTATGTCTGCAAAGATACTGACTTTTTTCAAGAAATGTACTAATCAGACTTTTGAGAATTGGGGTTGGCAAATTTCTTTACAGTTTGAGCAGGCTAAAACTAGGAACAGAAATTAAGCAAACCTAGTGCTTACAAAAGAGGCTCAGGCAGTGAAAAGGTGTTCAAGAATACAGATTAATCCCATGTCCTGACATCACTGGCTCAAGTCTGGACTACTTCACTCGTTATCTAAGACTGGGATTGCTCAAATGATGGTGCACACTTGAGTTATGCTGTATATGCTGGTCTCGTTGCGCAACAGCAGCCTCTATGACTTGATGGGTGTCTGTAAATACCAACTATGGTGCAGGCATTGTGGGGAAAAATGGCAAATATCTCTGTGTAGTACATGTTGCCAGCAATATACTTGTGTCCTGTCCTCAGTGTACTCCTGCCTTGTGCTCTGTGATTCCAGGAGAGGGTCTGGGTTACCCTTGAGAGGAATAAGCAGCTTTCTAACAATGGATCAATGGAAATGACTCATTGGTTAGAGGAGTTCACTGTCCTCATTTCCCCTGTGCTCATATGAAAATTATATCTTGTCAAGCCAAATAAGTCTGAATCACTGGTACAGCACCTGTGAAGTTTGGAGAAAGTAGCTTGCAGTGTCATTGGAAACACTCCAGCTGCTATTTATAATCAATGTACTGTAAATGAACCATTTTTCCATTTTGAAAAATGATCTCAGTTGGTCTGTAGAGGCACATGGTTATGAATGCCACAGGCAGGTACTTAATGCCGTGCTTTAGTTTGCTTCCAATTCACATTTTTCTTGCTTTGTTTTTCCAGGGAGATAACTGGTCTTGTGGAGACCAAGGCCATTAAAGCTTCAACAACATAAGTGAGTTTAAAGTGCGATCTTATTTAGGACCCTTAGTGTTTTGTAGCATAGTGCATGTGATTCACAGACTGAAAACTGGCAATGATTCCCTGTTACTATCTTGCAAATAGTAAACAATTATTTTAGCTTACATAATTCTGTAATACCAGATTAACCTTGAGAATATTAGCAAAAAATCATTGGTTTTCCAGGTGACGTTTGCAATTGCTTATTTATATCTCATCTTCTTTTGGCTGTTTTGACTACAGCACCACCATCTAAGTTCTTTTTTTTTATCTCGCTTACCGACATGGTAACAACTTCCTTTTTGCACAGGGCAATATTCGTAGTTGATATTTAGATAGATAAAACTTTATTGATCCCGTAGGGAAATTGATGATGTGATATGTGATAGCATATCATCACTTATAGTTTGATATGTTATTTCTTTTCTTTTATTTGGACATAACAATTGACAAGACCTAGCTTGGCTTTTTATCATGTCTGATAAGTCCTAATTTGTGTAGAGCTTGTATTGTCTTGTGGTTTAAAAGGCCAGGTGTTGTTCAGGAAGCATCTCTCAAGTCATTCACTGAGTCATTTGAAGTGAAAATCCATTGAAAATATTACAGAATATAGCAGTACGCTTATGAAACACAGAAAACACCAACTGAGTCATCTTAGTATTTAATTTCTAAACTGTTCTTCTTGAATTGGTACACTTTGTCCTGATTTTTATTTATAAATTGCTGTGTGCCTCGTTTTGCACTGTTATAATGGATAATAATGTCATTTTCAGCTGCCTTGCCTTGCATGTGTTCAGAATAGTATTTTTGACTGCCTTGTGTTTGTTTGAGGGTTATGTATTCTAAGATACAGTTCTGCTGTTTTGCTCCTACCAATTACTATCCTCCCTATTGTTAACAACATTAAATCTTTCTTTTTAAGTTTTAACACACAAACACCGACACACACATATCCTTAAAACAACTGCTTACATGGAAGACTTCACCACTCAGACTCCTCTGGGAAAAGACAAATGAGAGCACTTAAGGGGCACTCCTAAGGACTTCTGCACACATCTAAAAGTTGTTGATGACGACACCTTGAATGTGCTTGCAATGGGTCAAGCTCTTAGTTTCCAAAGGAGGGTTTTTGAAGGTTACTGTACAGATGGGTTTTCTCACTCTTTGTTTCCTGAAGGAGTTAGAAAGGTGAATTCTTCATCACTAAGGAATGGTTTTGATTCATTGTCCACTGTGATTGAGCAGCTGTTAGAAAGTTCTGCTTGTGCAGGTGTGGAACTACGCCTATCAATATAAAATCGTATTTATATAAAAATCTCTAAGTGCCACCAGAATGTACAGCTAGTTGACTCAAACTAATCAGTGTAATATGTTGTAAATAAAGCTTTCTCAGGCAGGTCACTGAATGTAGATGTTTTTAGTTTTTCACTTTGTGTTGTTTTATTATAAACTGGCTCATTTTAAAATTAAAACTGCAAATGTGGAAGAACAGAAGACTGCAAGAAAAAACACAAGAGAAGGTGTTATGACAAGAAATATATTTTATTACACTATACAAAAATGTTGTGCTTTTCTGTACAATCATGTTGATAATTTGTTAACAGCAGCTGTGCAAGAATTTGTGGAAAAAGTTCCTAAACTCTGTGTTGAAGACAGTGTAGATAATGGGATTTAAAGCGCTGTTGACATAGCCGAGCCAAGTGACGATGCTCATTAACTGAGGGGAGATGTCACAAGCGTCGCACAGCGCTCTGGTGATGTGCACCACAAAAAATGGTGTCCAGCAAAAAAGAAATGCACCTAAAACAAAGAGAGAGAACAGAAATGTGAGGGAATTCAGTGCTGGCCAGCAGCATAGAACATTAAAGATTACAATCCTGAGAGTCAGTTCCTATATGAACCATCTTACCATTTTGGAAATGGCAATTTTTGTCACTTAATAAAAGTTACATTACAGCTTTTTCACTGATGAAACATATAACCTAAAAACTAGACACACAGCCCAGTTCCTATATCTGATTCATTATAAGTCCAGTTCACATTTGGTGTTTTACAAAACCTTGGGATTACTTCAGCTCCTTTATCAAAATTGTAGTACTGTAGTTGTAAACCTATTAAAGCAGCTGGGCAGCCTGTGTTTTACCTGCATGCTGATTGAGGTAGTTTTCTTTTAGCTTTTCCTAGATGCAATCAATTAGCTGACACTGCAAATCCCTTGGAATGTGTCTGTGTCTGTAAGAAGGTTTCTATGACATGACCACATGTTATGTATTCCATAGCTCATGCTCACTGTTGCTTGAATCAACTGTAGGGTCAAAGACTATGGTATGCATGAAAACTGTTGAAGATCTAAAGGCTTGTCTCCTGCTTTGCTTTATTCAGTCGGATTCTAAGAATAATGAACTGTCCTGAAAGTTTGATAACTACATCACAATTTTCACTGATTTTACAGCAGTACTTAGAAGGTGTTGTATCTAGCTCCCCAGGTCTGGAATTGAGCAGCAATGCTAGCCAATGCTGCCCATACATCATTATGGAAAGTTCGTTTCAAAGGACAAAATCAAGGAGATCTTCATTTTGAAAAATACACAGTCCATATTTCTGAAATTTGAAAAACCTGTCCTGAAGCAGAAAAGATAAATGAATCATCAGGGTCATAAATGAAGTTGTAGATTATAAATATAACTTTCTCTTGCTAGAGTTCGCTTTTGCTTAATAATTCAAAGGGTGCCAATGGGTTTTCTATTTATACCTGCAAGAGGAGGTTTAGATGAGATACAGATTAGGAAAAAATCCTTTTTTTGTCTAGTGTTGTTGGACCGAAGAGGAAATTGTAATCCGAAAGTATAACACCTTAGAATAAAAACAATTTCAGCCCTATCAGATCAATTTATTCAGTCATGCTTCAGCAGTAATAGCCTCATATTTTCCTAATTAACGTGGTGCTAGAAAGATTGTTTAATTCTTTCTCAAGGTATCCAAGTATACTGGGGCATAATCATTTCAGCCTTCATGAGTATCAGAGTACATTCTGAAATTGGTGCGAGGTAAAATTTGTGGATGTTTATTTCCAGCAAAGTAAATAATTCAAATCAGGGAAGCAATTTTGATATTTTTAGTTGAATTAAAATTAAAAAAAATACGTAGGAAATTGCACAGGGAAAAACAACTTTTGTATTTCTTGCTCATTCAGTAAAAAAGGCATCAGTAGCAATAAAAATACAAACACCGACATTACGGTTGAGCTTTCGTTGTAGGTGCACAAAGATAGTTTTTGAAAATTATTTTTGTTTTCCCAAGAGTACAGCAATAAGTTCCCTACTGTGTTGCTTTATTTTCTGTTATTATCATACATTGAAAACATTTTAGCCAAAACTGCTTTATAAAGCAACTGCAGGATATTTATTATATTCAGAATTTAGGAGAAATGAAGGCCCAAAACATCCCAGAATACTTTAGAGCCCTGCAGTCACACAAGGCTCCTCAGGCACAGCTTGACAAGACATGACTTCTGATTCTCTGTAGTGGTACAGTAGTTCAGCCTGTGGATGTCTTCATTAATAAAAAATCAATTTTAGTCTTGATTTTCTAAGAAAAGGCTCAACAAAAACCATTTAACCAATCCAATTAGTTGAGCTAGCCAGTTTCCAGTAGAACATTAATCACTGTCCTGTTCGATATTTTTCTTTTAGTTACAAACTTTAGAAAAACTTGGCCTTACAAGCTACCAGATTCTCATTTAAATAGCTTAATCAAGATAGTCATAATCCAAGATTAAAGTAATTAATGTAATTTTTCTCTGCAAAACAAGTGTGATTGCATTTCAAAAAAATTGAATGCTGATGAATTGTATTTCATGTCCAGTGTCCTGGTCTCCGTTCTTATAATAGACTAATATGCTGTTAATATCATGGAATGGCAATTATTAAAACACTGTTAAATACATAAGGATCTTGCCTAATGTTTGATCTTGAGCTACCTGGGATTCCTGTCTAAGAATTAGTCAGCAAGTATTTTTTTATTGTGTTTCAAAACATTTTTGACATAGCATTTATATATCTGTTGAAAAGGGAAATAATCTAACTTTTATTGTTTATGGGTTTTTGTAGTTGCATATAGTTTTAGCTTCTTTCAGATGGCATTACAAGCAACAAGATTCTAGTGTAGCTCTTTGAATCTCTGAAGGTTGTGCTCTGTTTGACTTATCTAGGCCAGCTCTTTAATCTACAATGGTATCTGTCAAAGGGCAGCATATAATAATTATCTACAATCACTACTTCTCAGTGTTCTCTATTGTTTCTTAGGCACCAAGCAGAGTTTTTAAAAAGAAAGAAATTGAACACCTTGATATAACAGAATCGGCAGAATGGGACCTTTGAGAAGTGTGTTAGCACCCACATACTGTAGCACCACGTCCTCGAATTGTCTATTGTTTTGTTTTCTGCACTTCAGCCTTTATCTGTAAATTTGCGTTTGTCAGTGACAGAGATCCCAGCTTTTGCTTGACAGGGTTATCAAAGGGCTTCTGCCTTCTTGCATGTCTGTCCCACTTCGTAGCACATGGCTTGCAGGCTGATGGAAGGTTGCTTAACAGGCTTAGCTCAGCGACCAATGCTCTTGTACTGGTGTTTTCAAGCTTACCAGTAAGCCCCACTTGGAGGATCTTATCAGATGGAATATTGTGGTTGTGCCACACTACAGAACATCTGACACAGGTACACCCCAAATCTCTGAGAACATAAATCATACTCTAAGAAAGAAGATGACTCCATAACGTATAAATATAAAAATAAAGAAATATCATATTAGTTTGAATACTAGTAAAAAAAACAAAGCTTGATGTATGAAAATGTTGTTTGGTGCCACAATATTCATATTCAAACATATGTTTTCCTCCTATAAGTTACTGTACAATCCGTGTTTGATTTGGGTCTTGGACCCACTTGAACAAAATGTGACATAATGTGAGTTCTATTACACTGGATAGTGCAGTGAAATTGCCTGATATACTCTGGCATCTCATGCACTTATTCCTGCCAACATCCATCCATCAGTCTGCTGCGGGTGGCATGGCTTCAGCTTTGATTTTATGGTAGGAACAGCATGAAAGAGTAGAGTGGCCAATCTGAAAGATTGACATGGGGCCCATGTCTTCCTCTTCACACCCTTGCCTCACAAGAGTTTGTAACAGATAGTTCCATTTATACATTTGGCTTGACAATTACAGGTTATTTTTAATATAGCTGCTATTGTAACTCATCGATGGGCATGACATTTTCTTCTGAAAGTATGAAAGGCTTTTTACAGTAGCTGAATAGTTTACCTGTTAGACCACCTGAGACCACACAAGAACAAAACCCACATGGTATTTTAGGTAGTTTTAGGGAGGCTGGAGGTATAACTCAAAAGTGAAAAGGGGCAGAAAATCTCTAGGAACTCTAAGGTTTTTGCTTAAACTAAATTCTGTAAAAAATATTTTTAAAGTATAAACTTCCTGCAGTATACTTAGGATTGAACTGGGATAGTGTCAGCCGAGAAGAGATGAAATGACAAATGAAATAGAGAAACGGGAGATCGAATGGCCAGTTCTACATACTTGCTTGACCTTTTCTGCTAGGTTCCTTTCCCCACATTGCTCTGGGAATGTCCAGTGGAATCATCATCCTTTATGCACCTTTTGTTCCTTAACGATACTATCCCACTTAACGAACTACAGTTCCAGCTTTAATACATAATAAGACTTTCTTGAAAACAATGAGCCACACTGTAGACACCGAAAGACAACTTGAAATAAACATCGATAATGAATTTCAAATGCCGTTTCCAGTATTTTCAAGAAGGGTTAAAGAAAAGGTGAAGTGCATTATAGTTGTAAGGTGTGGATAATATAAAATAACAGAGACTGCTGATACTTTAAGTATCTATTTAATTAATGTCTTCACTACTGAAGGTGATGCAACTGTGCCTTCTATGTTAGTTGAAAAGAATGAACCACTTTGAAATACTGTAGCTTAATGCTCTAATCAAAGACACTAAATGTAAGTCACCAGGTCTGTATGTGTACTGTATGCTTTCGATTCTTACAGAGATCAATAAGACCATTAATAGCTGCTAACGGTTGTTTTACATCAATCATTAAGGAGTTGATTACACTTAACTAGAGTTTTGTTTTAATCATATTATATCATATACAAAACCAGGGTTGTACAAAAGCAGGCTAGATGATATATACAGCATATAGATCTGGGAGCCTTGATGATTCTAAGGGGATGAAAATTCCTGGGATGCAATGCAGCCATGCAAAATATTCATATATGGTGAAATTAAATGTAATGGAAATGTATATTTGTGTATGAAAGAAATAAGGATAAGTACCATAGGTGACAATGAATTGGTGCATGAAGGAAAAAAGATTTAGGTGAGAATAGAGTTCGTAAACTCATCATTGACAGCATACAGGTATTGTCGAGAGTTAATGTTCAAACCTGTGCAATGTGTTGTTAAACTACATCTGAACAATGTGTACAATTATAATCTCCTCATCATAAAAAGGATACAGAAAAGTTGGAGAAAGTCCAAAGAAAAGAAAGTTAATCTGAGACATAAGGGGGTGAATTATGAGGACAGATTATTTTTATTTTGGTCACAGTAAAAGTCATTTGATCAAAGTTTTCAGAATTTCAAAGAGAAAAAATGTGATGGACCCTAATAAATATTTCAAATTAAACTCAGGAAGAATGTAAGTGGAAAATAAGTAAATTTTGCACTGAAAATAGAAACACCCTTTCCACACAAGAAATTACAAATGTATGGAAGCTAGGCTTGATACTGCAAATCATTTAACGTGCCTGAAAATGTTTCCTTTAAGAACCTTCTTTATCTAATATATGTAAGTAAAGACATGACTCCCTTTCTGCATTGCTGTACATTTATACAACATATATACTTGTGAATACAGATACAAGGAAAACAAGGAACTATTTCTATGAGGGAACTGATTTTTACAGGTTTTCTCTTCTGAGTCGCATGACAACTCAAACCTAAAAAACCAAGATGGGCTACATGGCTTCCACTTGCTTGCAACCTTATGAGTGGCAGCCCTTATGTTCTCATTTCCAAGCCTTCTTTCTTTCAGAGGAACAAGTAAAGGTTTATTCCACGCTGAAAAGACAAGAAAAGAAAAGCAACGTTTCGGCTGTGGTGCCTTCTTCGGGTGAAGAAACCTTTACTTGTTCCTTTGCTGCCTACGCATGCTGACCTACTTGAACTCCTCCTCTCTTTCAGTCCTACTTTCATTAAAGCAATATTCTGAACTTCAGCCATTTGAAGAGAATGGAAAACCTCCATTCCCAGGTATCAGCATCAAGAAAATGATTAAATCTTCTCAGAGCACTTACCTACGACAATAGGCAACACCTTCATGGCTTTTCTCTCCCGGCCATTAATCTTGGCTCTTTTCTTCTTGGGAGCAGCCTGGCAGTACTTCCCATCTGGGAAAGCCACTGTCTGAATGGAGTCTCTCTTGTACTCCTTGGGGAAGGGGCAGTCAGGGTGAGAGTAACGGCTGAGCTCCTCCAGCTTGACATCCGCCAGGTCGCGCTCGATGATGGGCGGGGGGAGGGGTGGCAGGGGAGGCAGGCTGTGCCCACTGTGGTATTTCCGGCAGGCCTGCATGCTGTTCTTCAGTTTGGCCTTGCGCGCCTCCTCCCACTTTCTCAAGCCCCGGAACATCCCAAAGTACAGAACCACCATGATGGGGCAGGGGATGAAGAAGGAGCAGACGGACGAGTAGATGATGTAATTGTTGTCCTCCAGCTTGCATAGAGTGGGATCTCGGTTGTGGACTTTGTTTATCCCAAAAATCACCGGTGAAGCCACTGCCAAAGCAAAGATCCAAGTGGCAGAGAGCAGGATAATTTGTCTCTGGTCAACATGCCTCCTGTTGTAGTTTAGGGGAATGGAAACAGCTATAAACCTGTGAAGAAGAGGGGGTGTTAGTGTACAGTTTAAAGTGAGGTTTTGTGTCTTTTGGTTATTACTACTCTGATTTTAGATTTAGAGATTTGATTTGATTTGAACTGATTTGAGATTTACCAGTGCAGTGCATTCTTGGGGAAATTCAGGAGGAAATCTCTTTTGGGCTGAATTAAAACCAAAAAAGAAATTTAAAAGAGCGAAAAAAATTATAAAAACACAGTAAATCTTTATTGTAAGCATCACTTTTTAAACAATCTATTTGTGACATACAATACTAAGAGACAAAGACCATCCTGGTGGCTAGGCATGATTAGATCTATCTTAATAAGTGCAGAATAAAGGTCTAGAGCAATGGTTCCCAGCTCTGGGCATGAAGGAACACTTGTGGTTCATTGCATCTTCTGGTTTGTGCTCCAAACTTGTTCTTAAGCACAGGCTAGTTGATTTAGTAAATTTCAGTTTTCAGTTTTTATAGATCAAATGGAATTGGTAACTGGTATCAAGAGTCAAAGACCTGCCCCTCTTCAGGAGTGACCCATTAAAAATTCACAGACGGGAAAAAAACACTCAAGTTAAATAAAAGTCTAACATAACATCACATCACTTTATTAGCCCTATACAATTTCTTGCATTAGGAATTTGTCTTTTCGCATACCCCAGCTTGGTCTCCATGAGACACACAGACAGGGAGAGAGCCTGGGGTCAGAGCGCAGGGTCGGCCATTGTACAGCACCCCTGGAGCAGTTGGGGTTAAGGGCCTTGCTCAGGGGCCCAACGGAATAGGATTCCTCTGCTAGCTGTGGGATTTGAACCGGCAACCTTCCAGCCACAGGCGCAGATCCTGAGCCACAGAGCCACTCCTCACAAGCTGCACAGCCATGTTGCCATTTTGTCTAAAGAGGCAAGTGGATCTATTAAGTCATCAATGAATACCAGTGATTTAGAACCCAGCTGGAATGAAAACCAACAGACAGAGTGTTCCTCCAGGGACCTGGGATGGAAATCTATTATCTCTTTGTATGCCTAGTGGGTTTTACCCTAACGAAATGCAACAATTTTGAATTATTTAGATTGCCTAGTTTGAGCCTCTTGTGGAAAACTGTAGAACATCTTTAGGTTACCCACAAAAGATGTCATCAGCTGAGCTGGGGCTGGTACAGGTACACATTTATCTCAAACTTACTGCTGCAAAGCAGGGCAATACAGGCTTAAACGCCAACGACTCCTGCACGATAATGGCTTGCTTTTTATTTTGATGGATTCATCATTTTGTCTGATTTTGGATGCTGTTGTGTATTCCGGTGAGGCTTTCTTAAGGAATTTGAAAAGGGTCACCTTTGTTTAAAAGCAAAGTCATTTTCCATCATCATTTCAGACTGTGCAATCACAGCAACCTGCCCTGAAAACTAAGTGACAGCTGACATGAATAGTTTCCTATGTGAATATCCTTTGCCAAATCAGTCTTTCAGACATAGAGGCTCTGAGAGTGTATTTTGACTCATGGGATAGGATGAGTACCAATGTGATTGAAAGTATTTTTTCATTACTGAAGACAACAAATGCTCTGTACATCACAAACTTTACTTACAGGAGTTCATTTTTGGAACTGTGACACTGCCTAAAAGCTTAGGAAACTGGCAGATAAATTATGTTGGAAAAGTATAATAGGTTTAATGGAGTCAAGAGAGATTATCTCTCAAGAGTGCTAAAAACTCTCTAAGACAAAGGACTAGACTTTTGGTTTGAAACTAATAATATTTTGTCAAACAGTGTTTAACCAAAGAACACGACTCAAAAGATTTTAAAGACCATAAGACAGGTTACAGTCAAAAGGAAGTCATTTGGCCCAAGGAGCCTATTTGGTTGCTACTGTAGTAGCTAACTGATGTATTCCAGCCATTTATTGCAAGAGGCCAGGGTACTGGCAATAACAACATGATGAGGTTGCTTGTTCCAAAACACTACAACATTTAAGTAATTAAAATGGCAATATTTATTTTAGTTAATTCAGTGATTTATTTGTGAAGGCCAGGCAATATTTAAGTCATGACTCATTATTTATAATAAGTATGAAGTGATCATATTATATTTATAGCTAATGACAGATATCCATCTCCTGTTTCTCCTGGCCAAAATAAATGTTTAAATAAAAAGAGTTCTCATATGGACTCTTTTCTGGCCATTTTTTCTTATGCTTTCACTTTAAAAATAGTTCTTGCAAACAGATAACCATAAAAATTGAACAAATTCATAAAATACAAATGTTGGCAGTGTAAAATAAAATGAGGTGATTTGATTTGTATAGGATAAGTATGCTTTTTAAAATAACAACTGGCTTGTTAAAGGAAGCTGTAGGAGGTGTGTCTGGCCAGAGCTCCCCCAGAAAGCTTTGTGAAAATAACACAGATGAAGGGAGAACACAAACCTGTCCACACTGATGGCGCAGAGGTTAAAAATGGAAGCGGTACACAGCATCACATCCAAAGTCATCAGTGCGTCACAGAGCACTGCGTTTAAAGACCACACTCCACCCTGAAACTGGACAGAAAGCAAAGGCATTGCCATTAAAACTGACGTGTACAAACATTTTTTTTAACATAATGCTCTACTGTAAAGTAATGTTTGCTATGTGACGCGTTTTAGACGGTAAAATCAAACAATAATAGACTGAAGAAAAAAGGTGCTGGTCTGATGGACATTTCCCTGTGCATTCCAATGCACTGGCAAGCCATTGTGCAACTGCTACTCAACCCATCTCATCAGTATCACCGCTCTGTTCCTACTGGGGACAGGTGAACACAACACGTGCAGTTCCTCTGGAATACTGCCTGTGCCACATGCTCCTGCGTGATTGTGGAAGTCGAACACAGAGGACTGCTTGTAACTCTGATCATGTTCAGTCCTACAGGGATCATTATTATATAGCAAATCAAGACAATTAATAATTTCCAGTATCTTCAGAAACTGGATTCAATATCATTAACTTGACTGATGACCACAAGCAATGAAACTGAATGTGGGGGGAGGCTAGGGGTCCTTTTTTTCACTTTACAGGCCTGCTCAGTCAAGCAGGAGACTGCTTTGTCACATTCAAATTTTACATTAGAAGCCATTCTCGTGTATTTTCAACACTGGATTGTATCCGTTGTTCACTCCTTTTACATTGGTTTTGCAAGCATATCTTTGGAAGACCCTGCAAAAGGGCATGTCTTAGGCAAATAATAAGAATAATCCACCCATTCACAGAAAGCCACATACCCCTGACAAGGATCATGGCAATCAGAAGCATATAGCGTAAGGTACTGTATCTCTACTTCTTTGACAGAATACCTGTCCAGCACAGGGCACATTAACACAGGCAGGTCTTAGAGATATAGGTTAAATGCCACTGGAAGGTGGACAAACACAGGCAAAACCCCACACGAACACAGGAGAACATGTGATCTCCATGCAAACGGTGTTCCAGTCCGCCACTGAACTCAGGATCTGAGTGCTGTGAGACAGCAGGACTAACTGCCTCAACAAATATAATAGTGATCATCTCCATCTGGAAGCCCTTAAACATACAGTATCTATTTACAACTAGTTTTAGAGCTTTTTTTTTTGACATGTCATTCTGTGTTATTTTCCCTTTCATTAAAATATGTCCCATTCATAGTGCATTATTTTTCAATTAACCAAATTATACAATCCAAAGAAAAAACGTGAATTAGACCTTTTAAATAGAACAACCATAAGTGTTTTGCACTGCAGTGAGTGAAAAAGAAAATCTGATTTTCCAGACATAGCTGGGTTCTGGGACCTAGGTGTGAACTGTAATGCCAATCTGTGCAGCCTGGTGCTTTTCATTTCATATTCAGTAACTAGACCAAATACAAACATTGACTTAATTACTGCTGAAATTGCCACCATATGTATCATAAGGAATTGTTCTGGATAATTAGCATTGCATTAGTACATCACAGAGTCTAATATCAAGATATATAGCACCTAAAGAATTAAAAAAAGATAAATGTTATGTACATTTTTATAAGAAACATTATTAAAAAAATACTTCATGGCTACATATTTTATAATCATCACCTTTTTGATAGATGCAATTATATGTTAATTTGTAACTTGTGTATCATACATAGTCCTCAATATCAGGCTTGTACCACTGCTAAATTTGCAATCAAGTTTGATTTAAATCACCTGTATTTATTGCCAAGCAAAACTCAATGTTGCCATATTGTCAGATGAAAGTGAAAGCACCGGAAATAATTGTTTTACACCTAAAATAATCATTTGAAATAATAGTTTTCCTCCATACTGGTTCATTACTAAATGGAAAAAAAATATGGGATGAATGTGGGGCTTTGTTTAAGCACCACAATATGTGAATCATGGGGTATTTAAAGAACATGGCTAGCATAACCTTCTGTAGCTCTTTCTACCCAACATTGGATTATAGGACTAAAATGATCTTCTGCCTAATGAGATAATGGTGTCTACTGATTAGAACAGCTAATTCTGTGTAGGACATGCAAGTTAAATAAGAAATGTGCTTTTTAAACCTCTGATCTAAGGAACTTTCCAGTTGTTCATTAAAATTATGCATCTCCAACCCTGCACAGAAAGCTCATCTCCAATGATCCTTAAAGCAAATCTAACCTTGCAACTAATCCATCTCTTCTGGCTCAGTTTTGCTTTCAGAAATTACTTGCATTCTTTGAAACCACTAGTGTGTGGTAACTTTTAAGGAAGATTGCAATAAATTAGAATAACTAATAATAGTGTTAAAAGAATTGTTTCTGCTTCACAGGTAGAGGTCTATACATATTATTTAGTAAATAACGTTATTTTCTAAAGATATGAGCAATGCATTTTCTTAAATATTTTTTGAATAAAGACGGTTTATTAATATGCATTACTGGAAGAAAAATACGTAAGGTGTGTAGTAATTTTAGGTGAATTAAAAATAATTTTTGTTGCAACCAACCAAGTCAGCCAAGTGGTTGACAAGTGAATTGAAAATGAAATGAAATTCGTATTTTACAACATAAAGCTTTTTTATCCTGGAGTTTGTATCTATCTTTTTTTCTAGTTTCAATGTATTATTCATGGCCTTGACTGTAAAAAGGGAATTACGAAAATTGAAAAGCGCTGTTTTGTGAAAGGTGGGCGCTTCATTTTTGGGGGAATCGCCGAACAACCCCCAAGAGTTTAATTAAATTAGCTTAATGGTTGGCAAGTATTTCTAAAACAATGTCACAGTCTACACGTACAGTACGTTGAGCCTCCTGTGTGTTATTTTTACAGCACAGGAAAATAATCGTCACACTCACAACAGTGTGCCTAGTCTTAAATGACCCTCACTCTGAACGGAATGTTCTCCTTCGTCTTTTGTGCCATTTCGTTGCTAAGTGCTATTTTTTTTTTTATCAAAGCGACAGGGATTGGATAGCAGATTCGTCGATAAGCTCGGAGTTTAATTACTTACAGTACTGTACGTGCAATGTCCTTACTGTATTAGCTGGCGATACTTAGTAATTATGTATATGTATTTTAAAAAATACGTAAAACGTATGCATTATTTACTTAAAACATCTTTATCACAAATTTTTACACGATATTTTCCCCTCTAATGTATATTTTGTAGTTTTTTTAAATACATATATAATATTATAATTTATATAATATAAATATAATGATAACAGCGAGAAGATTATTTTAGGAATATATTGCTGCACGTTAACGTATTTTTTCTTGATGAACCACTATTAAAATGCTCTTGGACTTAGACGAAGAAGCTAAAATAACTGCCGCCTATTAAAACTTAAAGAAACTTAGCGCGTACTCACCTCTGCGTACACAAACAGTGGCAACACCAGTACTGCTAAAAGCAGGTCTGCCACAGCCAAACTGACTATGAAGTAGTTCGTTGTAGTTTTTAAAGCTTTTTCCGTCCACACACTAAGGCACACAAGGAGATTGCCACAGATTATGATAACTATTAGCAATATTCCGAAGATCAGAGCAGGGAAGTTGTAGTGCGAGTTCTGCGACGGGTCGGTTTCGTTAGAAGCCGTGAGGTTAGGTGGCATGTCTGCAGGCAGCTAGCTGTCTTGGAGTGGCAGGAGATCCACACGCTCCTGCGACACCTCCTGCTCTTGAGGAAGGCACCGTCTTTGTAATTGACTCTCATCTAGGCATCGTGTCTTTCCGTTTGGCGGAATGTATTGATGTTTTTGTTAGCTTTGGCTCCTGTTGCAGGTGACCGTGATCACTGTAGTTCCTAGCGCGGTTATGTCCTTCGCCTGTTTTGTTTGCTTGGTCTTGATCTTCAGCACCACCGCCCGCGGACAGAGCTCAGGCGCATCAAAATACAGTGCGAAAATTTGGGGGATCGCGTTTGGCTTTGTATGCTGATTGCTGCGCTAGCAGATGAAAAACAAAATCAAAGCCTCTCCTTCGGTCACAATGAAGCATCTTTGGCCCAATATATTCAACAATGAAAACAACCATTAGAAGTTTTGAGACTATGTTGTTAGAGTGAATCAACAACGATCGTCTCGATCAACTACGAAAGACTTGCTCTCTGTGCCGTGGGAAAATGTTATCAGAAGACAAGTACAGCCCTAAACCCAACAGACAGGAAACGATTCAGTTTGCGGGATTGAGTCGTCTTTCTTTGAGAGCGAAGCGGAGCTGCTGGAGACCGTCCTGTGCGCTGAAGTGGCGAAGAGAGTCTTGTGTCTTCACCCGGGGCTCTGACAGGGGGTAGGGCTTCCACGTCTGGTTGAAACAACAAACTTCAGCGCTGCATTTACGCAATGTGTAGGGGATCATCCAGGGCTAAGCGTTAGGCGAAATTCCTTGTGATCGCCTGACGTTAATCTCTTCTATGCTGCCAACCAATGAAAAAAATGACGTCCTTGCCGTTTCCATTGATTATTGCTAAAAACGAGGAGAAGTACAAACTTTAAAAATCTTTAGACAACATTTTTTAAATGTTTCGAATTTTTGTTTAAATTTGGCTGTCCTCGGTAACACCCGGCGTGTCGCACACTTCAGCAATACTGACGTTGACAACATTCCTCTGCAGTAGATACCTCATTGCCCGAATGCGACATTTTGATGAAAGTAACATTTTGTCTTTTAAGCAGACATACTTAACGCCTCGACAGCACTGTTAGTTTTAGTTATTGTCAAATAAAGATAATTGTATTGATACAATGAAATCTTTATTAATAAAATTAAAATACAATTTTGGAGAAAGATGGTTTAATTAAAAGATATACTGTAAATAAGATCGCTTATGGATTCATTGGTAGATCTAATCAGTCTCATCCAGTTGTTTGTTGAAGGAAGCCAGGGTATGGACTTCATCAACACAGCTCAATTCAACACCCAAGGTCCTGAAATGAACCCAGGGAACAACTGCTATGAGGCAGGAAGGCTAACCACTGTATGAACATGCCACCCCTCAGTCTACAGTACGACTGAATGTGAAACTCATGAAGTTCACTTTTATGGATGCACAAGAATATCTTCACCAATAAATGTTGAAAAGTGCTTTGACGGTATTCTCCTTTTCTTATTCTGGTCTTATTCTTATTCTTAGCTGAGTCCTTCTAGCTCTGTCATAGGGGGAAATTGAGAGTGCTTCAAAATACAGTTGCACTGATAAATTACTGTATATTGGGTTGTAATTTATAGGTTTGATTTTACTTCAAGCTACACTTCCCTAAGACATTGGGGACCTATACTTGAGTATACTTTGACTATACTCATTTTGAATCAGACATGGCAATGAATATGAATATGAATCATAATGTAAGTCTTCTTTGTCGAAAATGGCATATTGATGGTAATGTTACCACCCTATATTGTGGTTTATTGATAGTAATGTTACCACACTGTATAAGTTTTGTTTAGAATCAGAAGGACATTAGCAGTAATGAAGCTCTATAAATTTAGCCATCATATCTGTATGGTGTTCTTGTTAAAACACCAAGAATGGCATTTTCCTTGAGTTTTCTTGTTCTTCTATTGCTTGATGGAACTGAATCTTGCTCCTTTGCTCCAGCTGCTTGCTTTCACTTGGTTAGTCATTTTAATAGCTGAGTGCATCTGGTCAAACAAAGATGTACCCAATTGCCTGCTGGATATTTTGCCAATGAAACAAAAACATGTCTACTAAACCATGTGGCTGTTGTCAGTGTGCAATACTTAAACTTGACTTTCTCAGCTAATTTGGCACAGACTAAGTGATGCCTACTGTTAGGATTTCTTAGGCTTTTCTTAATGGGGATGTCTTGAATTATATATGCTTTCTTTTTGTGTACTGTACATATGCAAATGTAGTATTAAGATGTTTTTTTCTGAAATATTACAAATAGGTGACTTTTTAAACTTTCATTGTGTTTTCTTTTCTTTGTGTTTTACTAGTGTGATTTACTATTTAAATGGAAAATACATTTGAAAATAAACAGATTGTTTAAAATACAAATTTAGATTTTATATTTAATGGATTTTCAGTGATTTTTAGTGATGCTTGACAATCAGAATTAACGCAGAGGAGCAAAATGCATTTATTCTTTGCAGTGCTGTATTAATATAGAATTACAAAACTCTGTCAGATTTGATTAATGCAAAAAAGTAATTTCTGGCTAATTTTGCAGTTCAGGAAGACATTCAGACACATTTAAATTGCATTAAAACTATGTGGTGCTTTTTAGAATAACAATACTTATCATGTAAAAGGGTTCTTTTTAAAATTTATTTTCTGTTAAATTTAAATATATTATCTGACAAAAATGCATTGGTCAATCTAGGTCTATGACCTCTGTGATGTACAGGAATTGTTCTCTTCCAATACTGTCTATGTAAATAGACATAAGCACGATAAAGATATAGGCAATACTAAAACACAAGAACTACAGGTTCTTTTTGAAGTAATAGGATAAGAAAACATTGGAAATATGTTTTTAGCTATTAAGTGAGAATGAAAACATCGACAGTCTGTTACTATGTAATTCTAGTTAGAGAAGTTGTAAAATATGCAATCATTTCTATATAATGTATCATGTTATATAATTGTACCTGATGCATTAAGCATCTGATTGCCCAGAAGAGTTTCTTCACTTTCCGAAAAAATATTCTCAGAGCTTGCAAGATGGTCTAAATTCCAAGAATACTTTAGATCTCATACACTACACTCTTTGAATATAAATTGAACATAGTAAAAAAGATCACCACATCCTATATATGTAGGGCCACACAATGTACCTGATAAACTTAAAATACGGAAAAAGTTTAAGATTAATTAATAAGATTTGCAGAATAGCAGGGGCCAAGAGCCAAGGAGAAAATGTTTTGAACTTGGCAAGCATTAGTTTTTGCTTATCTTCTTGTTTACCTACTCTGAATATATGCTAAGCTTGTTGACTGTGACCTTCAGATACCTCAGCCTCTTCTGCTGTAATACTGACAGATGTAGCTGTTGCTGTTGGGGTCTCAACAGATTCATCTGTGCCTTATGTCATGCGGTACTGTCTCAGTATTACACCTTAGGTCACTCCACTGAGCCTTCTTACACTATTGAGAGAGAACTTTATCTGCTGTGTTCCATCATCCTGCATGTTGAATAATTCCCACTGCACAGCATGTGAATTTTTATATTGGCCAAGTAAAAGAGTCATTGATATTGTGCATGTCCTGGATTAATTTAAACTAATAACCTTTCAGGCTGGAAGAATGCCAGACTGAATGAAATTAGCATATGACTTCACCTGGATTTTTTACACTTCTTCCTCCTGGTTTAGTTTTGCATATTTACAGCTTTGACTTCACTTAAAGTTCACTTTAGTCACTTAGTCAAATTCCACGTGTACAGGTAGCTGAGGACTACTACGTGTGGAAAGCAACAGACCTGTCACCAATATCAAAATAATTTGATAGGTTTGAGCTGTCTTTTGAAATCTAGCATTTTAAAACCCTACAGTAACAAAGAGGGCAAAGAGGTGGGCATTTTGTTTTGTGATTTGTTTGTGATGTGGTGCCGCATTTGTTGTTAGTATTTCTCTCCATCTGCTGACTATGTTCAGGTGATTCTATTTGTTATTCTCACAGCTAAAATGTTTAAGGTGTCTGGGCTTTGCTGGCTCTTTCTAGTTTCATTACTGATAACTGTCAGCCTGCAAAATGTAAAGTAACATGAGCATGACAGGTGCATAGCAAAAGCTGCTGTTTTCACTTAACAAGACAGCATTCACTGGAAAATTAAATTTTCTATCAAACTAGAAATGTCCACTAAATTAGCTATATTTTGCTATATTTATATTTTTAGCATTTTTATATTTGTATTTTATTTTTATTTATTATTTTACGACAAAATAATATGTTGTAGTTATCATGATATCTGTATCCTGTCTGGTGTCAGGAACTCTATAATGTGGAATTACAATTGTACCAGAAGCCATAGAAAGCACATATCCTTCGACAGCATCAGAATGCCCATGAAATGGTCATAATGTGAAGAAAGTGAAGCTGTGAGTAAATGGTATTGATTGTCAGACTTGGCTTGTCAAATCCTAGGTATTTCAGAAAATAATAATGTCAGAAAATTTTTCGTTGAGGACAGATCATTTACCCCTTAAGAGCTCACCATTTTTCTACACTGTAAATGATTTTTCTTTGCTCAGTTGTTGCTAAGGGACGTGGATCTAATGCAAGTCCTGCAATGAAGTTTCTGATGTTTTCTTTGCTTCTTTGTAATTCTATGTTCTGAAAGAAGCAATCTGTCATTTATTTTCTGACTACCTGTTCTGCTCTCTAGTTTTCCATCCCTTGATCTGGAAATAAGACATAGAGAGAGAGCTGAAGCAAATGTAGAAGAAAAATGAACTATACTTTAAATAAGCAGTCGCAGTGGCTAATTAGTCATGCTTCATCTATCATGCAGCCATGTGTGTTCTGTGTGGAATTAATTTTTAAAGCGAGCAAAAATGAGTATTACTTGGTTCAAATGAGAAACACAGACATCCTGTCATCCACTGGTCTGCATGACCTGGTCAGCATTCACAAGAGGTAAATGGAAAATCATCGAGAGAACGATTTCATCATTCACATTTTTGCTGTTTGTCATATTTTTCTACAGTAGTGTTGAGAAAGTCAGTTTCAAACTGGACTGACTATGATCTCTACACTGTAGATATGTATTTATAAAAGCTAGAAAACAGTCTGCCAATAACCCATTTAGTTAAATGTTTTTGCTAGGGGATGGTTAAAATTGTATTATGTGTAGTTTAAAAAAGGCAGGATAAATGTTCTAGGAAAAGCAGTTTTGAAAACAAAAATGGAAAAATAAAGTGCCTTTAGGAAAACAAATAAAAGAAACTTAACAAAAATTGTATTTTTTCTTCACCAAATTAGTGAGATTAAAAAATTCTTGCCTGAGCCTATTTCTTTCAGAGAAAGGAAGGAATGATTTCTCTCCCTAGATACAGATACTGACAGATCTAACAGTGTTATGGGTTTAACAAAAGCTGCTAATCTTTGAATAGAGACATCATCAGATGACAATGGAGACAGTGTTCTGGAGGAGATGTCACATACTGGTTTCTGTATTTCATGTATAATTGGAATCAATAAAGTTTATTGAAATAATGAATAGGAATACCCAATAACTGTTCTTTGGAAATAAGCTTATTCTATTGAGGTCTTTCTAAAATTGCCATATGTTTCAGATTACCACACAACATTTCATCAAATATATTTAGTTGAGAACTTTCAGCTTTTAAGTTGTTTTTGGTGAGATCAGCGTATTGTGAGCAGTGAGCTGAGTGAGCCTGGATTTCTGCTTTAAATGTTGTCTGTCTTGCTACTCTCTTCATGTTTTTCAATTCAATTCACTTCACATTAATTGTTTAGTATTTTTGAGCATTTTGTTTCTCAGCACTTCCTCCTTAAACATCTGTGGTGATTTTCACTCTCTGAATTTATCCTCAAGTTCCTTCAGGAAAGAACAGATGCTTCCTTCCCTCTTTCCTCCCTTCCAACCCTTTTACAGCTAATCCTGCCTATGGGTGTCAAGATGTATGTAGTAGCTGATAATTGGTGCTAATTTTATTTAAAACAGATATGTGTTTATCTCACATGTGCACAATTTTCTGACTTAATATTGTTATTTTCTGCATTAACTATTTAAATGATTATTTTTAACTATTACACTGATTGAAAACATTGATCGTATGGTATCAAAAGACATGCAGTAATAACATTGTAATGGCACTGCTTTTATCTTTCATTTATCTATGCTAATATAACTCTCTTGAAGGCCTTTTACACCTGACAGCAATATTGTTCGTCCGATGAAGGAATCGGTTCAGTTCATTAATTAACCAGATGTTCCAGGTGTTCTGCCAGGTTTGTTCACAGCTGGTCCCTCACTAGCATGAACGTGGCACAGTCCCCAGGCAGGCTTTTGTAGAGCAGGATAGTGTGGAAGTATGTTAACAAGGTTAACTGTGGTAAAATTACCAATACAGTTAAGAACAACAGATAGGTTACAAACTACAAGTCTCTCTGCTCATCTAGCTTGATCGGTTGTGAAAAGGTGGTGGATCTAAGGACGTCATCCAGCTGTTTCCTGAAGGAGGCCAGGGTATCAGCTTCAGCAATATGGCTGTGTTGTTTGCTCCAGACTCCCACAATGATCTGTGTGAAAATCTTTATGTAGTTTTATGTGTACATTTGTTGAGTTACTGCCACAAGACATAATGTTTTCTACAAAGAAAAAGGTTTGGTTCTGCTACTTAACAATGATAAAAAACATAAACTTTAATCAGGTCAAACCATCCATCCATTTTGTTTATTTTAACTGCTTACTGTTAGTTTGTAATTAGTTGTTTATTTTAGTTCATCAATGTTTTTTAATTAACTTAAAGCCAATGCATTAGTACTGTAGTCATCATATAAGGGTGGGTTACTTACAGTATGTCTTTTAACAATACATGGTATATACTGTAATTCATTATGTAATGGTATAGGGGTGGATTTAGTTATATGTGAATTTGACCTTTTGTAATTGTTCTCTGCACTGTATATATAGTTTCTTTAAAAATGTTTCTGCAAAGTGATTTAGTAAAATGCTGCTACTGTAAAAAATCCTGTAACAGTGAAGTAATCTATAAATGTGATACATGCATAGAGGCTATGAGAGGTTGTTAATAGCAGTAAACCTGCTGAGAGATTATTTTCGGTTTAATGTCACAGAGACCTTAAATGTAACCCTTCAAAAACTGTCAGCTCTGGTTAATCACGTGAGAATAGCCCTGACAGAAAAAGCTAGCTTGAATGATTGCTGAAAGAGGAGAAAAGAAACATATTAGTTATTATCCATCTCCTAACCGTTTTCTCCAGTATAGCGTCTCAGGCAAGCCGGAGCCTGTCCCACAAGGCAGGATACACCCTCCAGTCCATTGCAGGGCACACGTAGACAGACACACAGAAACACACCTATATCAGAACCAATTTTCCCAGAAGCCAGTTAACCTACCAGTATGGTTTTGGACTGTAGAACGAACCCGGAACACCTGGAGGAAACCCATAAGAACTTGTGGAGAACATGCAAACACCACGCAGAAGCACCCCAGGTCCGGTATTGGATCTGGGGCTCCAGGGCAGTAAGGCCGCAACGCTAAGCACTGTGCAACCATGCTGCCAATTATTAGAATTTATCATGTGTGTATATATATTATATTGATTCCTTGCAGTGCCTAATCAGGAATGCATCAAGACTTTCAGTGCAAGTCCTCAAGATCAGATTCTATCTCTGAAAAGGCTAAAGAAACTTTTGTCCTATAGTCATTTCTGCAAAGCATGGACATATCCAGCATTGAAACTATCATTTCTTTCTTTGAAATGGAATCTGAATGCAATTGCTTGGATTGGGCCATTGTGACATGATAGCATTATGGATAACTAATGAGAAGAGAAGAGAGAAAGCACAATGTTTCGGCTGTGAAGCCTTCTTCAGGTGTGAGGCCTTCTTCACACCTGAAGAGGGCTTCACAGCTGTAGTGTTGTGTTTTCTCTCTGCTCTTTTCAGCCTGGAATAAACCCTATTACTTGTTCCTTTGCAGACTATGCATGCCGACGCAGCTACCCACCTGAACTACTACTGAACTACTAATGAATTTTATCTTGATTAGTGTTCTTATTTTAATTTATAAGAATGTTATTAATAAAAACATTTTAATAATCCTGATTCTGAATAGCAATGCTTTCTGAGTGGAGTTTTCACATTCTCCTCAGGTGTAAACAACTTTCTAAAAGAGGACTGATGAATTGTTAATTGCTAGTATGGAAAAGTAGTGTAAATCAAACAGTGATTTATAGTCTGTATTTAATAGGTAGCATTCATGTGCTGTACAATACATGGATAATAGTACGGAATGCGATTGACATTATCTTATTTGATTAGACTAGTGATCAGAAAGTGCTATGTGTGGTAATACAGCTTCCCTTACAATAAATCCATGGCTGTATGTTGTAAACCTGAAGATGAAACATAGTTAATTACTGTCGTTTAAAAAGATGCATTTATTAGTCCTTTCTCCTACTCTAATCTTCAGTTCTAGTCTATTCAGCTTATTTTGTGGAAGGAATTTATAGGAACATACATTAAGCTTGGAAGGATAATGTATCTCAGATAAAGTTGAGCATTGATCATATACAGTAAACACTGTGTGTTGAATTAATTTTGTTGCAGATCCCCCACAACAATGTAATCATTATAAAATATTGAAGTGTTTGTAATTGCGAGAAGTGCACTTTCAGAAAAGTTGCAGTGTTTGCTCAATTACTTTTAAGTACCGCCTGAAATTGTCATCATGTATTGAAGCTGAAGAGGCAGCAAAAGCATAAAAATCTGAAACCTGTTGGAGAAGCTAGATTCCCATGCAGTGGTGAGCGGCGGCGTGTATTTTTTAAACTGATTTATACAGCTCATTTTTTTCTTCTTCCCCATTTCAGCAGGTCAGAAAAAGCAGAAAATGCCACCAAACGCAAGCATGTTCATTTCTTTTATGCTGGGTCAGTCACAGTTCATACCATTTTGCTCTCCTAATTGATTGCTCAAGCTGAGTAAGAGGATTGGACTTGTCAAAAACATTTAAGCATTATGAAAGGGCGGCTTCTGAGGCTGCCAGTACCCCCTTGCACTGTGGGGTGTAAGTTTTGTTAAGGCTTTTCTTTTCCCCATCATAGTAAGCTTGGGATCCTCTATAATAGGATGGTAGGAAAAAGTTTAAACCCAAACAAAATCAAATTGAGCAGATCAAAGCTCTTATAAGGTGTTTTATACTCTGAAAAATATGCCCTCCCAGAGTGTTGGCCTCCTCTGCCAAGAAACTATTGTAACTGTGTGCCACTCTTTTCCAGCACAACATTCTTTCTCTGCTCCAGCATCTGATTGTTTCTGTACGAATCTAAGGCTTGGCTATTTTTGACCAATTGGGTACAAAATGCTGTAGTGGATGTCAGGCACACACTTCCTCGGTCTAGCCTCATTACCTTAAACCTCTCACTAATTGCATATTTGTTTTAGTCACCTATAAAGTATCAGCTTACTGGGAAAGCTAATGACCTTATTTTTGACGGACCCAGAATCTGATACACGACTGGAAGCTGTGGGAAAAATATGGAAGCCGTTGTCTGTTGTCAACAGTGTGAAATACAAATACTATGCAGTCCTCAAAATAGGAATGAATAGATGAACTGGCTAGCCATTTTTATTTTTAGTTACTCCACTGGGTCAAGTTAATAATTACCATGTGCTAAAATAAGGGGCATTCATAAGGGGTATTCATAATGGGAATACTTCATAATGTTGCTGGCACCATACTCTGTACCTAGTACACTAATGTCCTTAGTGGCCAGGGAAGATGAACGTTTGTCTCATGCTTATCAAACTAACCAGGAACAGTATTTTATTGAATTACTTGTGCTAACCTAGGATCCTGGCCAGTGATTATAGTCCAAGCAACGTACTAGGTTTTGCCCAGTTTGTAGCACTGTAGCGTTGCAGTGTCTCGAACTGCCACCCATGTAGTTTTAAAAGAGGGGTTTGACATCACAGTGCACAATTTATGTAAAACATTGAAGACAAAGAATTGCCCGTAGGATTTCCCACAGCTGCCCAAGTGGTTAACTGTTTAACAGCTCAGTGGAAGACATACACAACATTTACACCACCATGGTGCAAATGGTTTCATTTACAACACAACCATGGTGAAAGTATCAGGGCCTGAGACCACAGAGAAGAATTTCTTCACTGCTCTCATTGCTCCCCTTCCCCATGTGTCACCTCGCTTTCTGTTTAACACAGTATTTAATTTAATAACACCTGGAGCTGTGATCGCAGGCTTGGGCCTGTTTCACACTAGGCACTGGTCTATGAAATCCTCTCAGACTACAGCACATCACTACTGCTTGGTTAAAAGTATAATTTTGCTGCACTCAATCTTTAAATTTAAAGTGAGGAAAATCATTCATGAAAAATTCAAAAATCCTGGAAGCAGACAGAAATGAAGGGGGTACATTTTAGTTACGTCTGACAAACTCTAATGAGTTTTATCTGCATGAATGAGTATTTTTCCGCAAGTCATGTCAGTCAGAAGGTAACACGGGACATTAAAAAAGTATTGTGCTCTTTGAAATGGAATTTTTCTGAACTTCATGTCTGAGTTATTTAGAATGTGTTTTCTTTGAAAATTCAAGATAATGCACTGCTTTCATCAAAGTTTAAGAGAAAGGGATATTCCACAGGAATGGCTCAATCAGTGAAGGTATTTGCTTAGAACTCAAGCTGACATGAGTCATGACATGGCTGTGACTTGGCAACCCCATGTGTCAGAGCAGAACAGGTCAAAAACCACCTATTGGGTCACCTGGACATGATGGGTATCTGCAAGCTTACAATGTTATCAGTGAGAAAAACCAACGCCCCCTCAGTCCCCACTAACCCTGCCTCTACTGTAAGACATGTGAAGCTTGCAGAGTGTCCTGTATTGAAGAAATCCCACAGGTGTGTGTGTGCCAGAAAACTTCAAACACCAGTACTTGTGGTTGAATTAAGAGGTTGAGAGGATTTACACTTGGAAAGTTATTATCTGCTATTGTTATTTAAATGACTTTTGTATCAAATTCAGATCCAGAGTCAAATACTTTTGAAGTATACAGTATGTATCACAAATACACACAAAATTTGGAATGATTTGTTATGTAAAAAATACCAGAGTAATACAGAGTGATACATGAATCAGTAATTTGCATTTTCTGAGTTTCCAAAGCATCTGCAGGTTTGGGAAGTTAATTAGAAAATTAATTTTTACTTGGTAAATGTTTTTTTTTTTAAACTCACTTCTTGAATTCAGCCTGTGAATGAAATAACTGGCACAGATTTTTTTTAAAACAAACAACAAAGCACACCGAAAAAAAGAGCTGGCATTCAGATTAGTCTGATTCAAAATAATTTATTGTTTCTATGCAAACACAAATTAAAAAGGTTAAATGGTCCTCTAATCTGTTGTGCTCTGAACAGATGATTGTTTCACAGTTGCTCAAATGAGCTAGCAAAACCATTTTTCCTTTCCTGGGAATTAATTGGGCCAGAAGGGTCATCACCAACCGCAGTTAGCCTCCCTGAAATTTAATTTTGCATTAGTGAAGGGCTGGGGATTTAAATCACCATATGGAGAAAAGCTATGGAAGTCAGCTCTCCTCATTCACATTCCAGAAGTACCAGTATGAAATCCAACCATCCTGCTGCCTCCTCACTGTGTCTGAGGTTATGGTGCTAATGTTTTAGAATACTAATTGATTGTTCCTGAAGATTAAAGAGGTACTGTACCTAATTCTGTAATTTTTATAGCTAGTAGTTTAAGTAAGCAGATTGAGTCTAATGACAATTTATGGCAATGGGCACTACAGTAGCAAATGGATCTAGACAGGAAGTTATTGATTTTTTTGTGCAATGTTATGATGTGATGGAATGTGAGTGTAATCTCATGCACATCTGTCCTTTTGGTTTAACTGAATACGACAGCTGTGCAGTCCTGCCAAACAAAGCCACTGATACAGTGACACGAACTCGTATCAGAAAGACTACCATTGCAATATAGGTAAAGGAAAGGAGTGTAGTATAATGGTGCAAAGGAACAGGTAAAGGTTTATTCCATGCTGAAAAGGAAAGTAAGAGACATAACATTTTGGCTGTGGAGTCTTATTCTGGTGTGTCAGGTATATTGTCCATGTATAGTATAGTATAATAGGGTACTTTTGCCAATGGCGTGCAGTTTATCTTGCTGATCAGGCGAGTGCCTTTATATGTATATCATAGTTTTTTTTTTACTTACAAAAGCTCCCCTTTAACTGTTGCTAATAAAATGGACAATATGATAGGAAACAGTAATTTCTTTCTCGATATGCTTACTTTTTTCTTTGTTTTTTATACAAATGTTTTTTTCAATTGACCATGAATGAGGTTGTGTTTTTTGTGTTCGTTCCCATGATAAAAACAAAACATAAAACGTAATTAAATATATTTAACACTGCTTCACTTTTAGCCATCTTTAGCTGATTTCTGTTTTCTGAAGTCCTCAGTGACATACTGTAAGCTTAGAGTTTTCACATGTTAATTTGTGCTGTTTTGTTTTAGCAAATCCTATCATCTTTAAGAGAGAAAAGCACATACAGACTTTGAAATAGAATTGTTTTGTTAGCTGGATCCTTTGCATGCTTCTGTTTACATTCACTATTTTCTGTTTTATACAATAACACCCTTTTTACTTATGTATCAAATATGTCTCTCTCTATACATGTACCTGACCTTCAGTCTCTAAGAGTCTTCTTTAAATATATTTTTCTCTTAACAGTTATCTTGCCTGGTCAAAACAATTTGAAAAAAAAGTGGATAATTTAAAATTGCACACAGTAGAATATGAAACCAAATTCAAATAATAGAAAATACAGATTCTACTATAATTCTATAATGTCATTGCAGCTCTGCAATTTATAAATGACACATCATCATAACTTCCATAATAGCACACTTTTGACTTAAACATACCATACAATCCAATGTGTGAAAAATAAAAAAATCTGTTTCAGCTAGTCAGTATGATTACTGGAAAAGGGAGAGTCCTTTACAAGAAAATCCTATTAAGCTCTTTTCTGTATCAATTGATATCAAGAGTGAAACTTCAAGTACCAAGATATTCAGTCAGATAGTTTGTCCTGCTAATCCTGCAAAACAGTGCAAGACTCAGAGTAATGAATCTTAGCTGTAAAAAAAAGAACAATTACTGGTGATAAGCTTCTTTTGAAAAATTAAGTGACCTCTGTTTTTTTGTTAGTTATAAAAGAAAGTAGCGTTCTGCAAAAGACCTACTGTATGTAAAAAGCTTTTCTAAGAAGTAATGTAAGGAGTTACATGGCTAAACATTTTGAAGGGCTTGTTACATAATGTTCATTCTAGTTTCATGAATTGATTTTTTTTCCCACTTCAATTATATTTCTAGATTTGAGTTTTAAGAATTGAATGCTCTTTGAAGAGGGCTGAAATGCAAGGAGTGTAAGGTGACATCTCGGTTAGGATGGTAAGGCATAAATTGGGTATTGTCTCCCACGCAAAATGTAATTTTTGTATACTGTCTGTTCGATTCTGGATTACAGTGCCTTCTGTGCTGAGATCCTGTGTTTGTGTTGGCCTTCTCCAAATGTTCCAGTTTCATCCACGTTTCCAGTGCCATGCTAGCTAGTTTGATTGATGTCTCTAGGCTACATTCAAACCCAGAACCTTTGTTTGACCTGTGAAGCAGAAGGAGTAACTGAGGCTGCCAATCATACCACCTCTTTATCTTACAGTAAACGAGCATAGAAAAGTCTCTTTAACATTCGTCTTTAATATTTTAAAAAACATTGTGATAGTGATATGTTTAATAGTTTACAATCCCACTGTCATCCTATTGTATATTTTTATTATAATACTCCTAATAATGCTACAGGTAATAATTATCACTTTCATTTTAACCGGAAAAGTGCATTAAGAACAAATTCTCATTTGCATTGATGACATGGCCAAAAGTTTTACACCATTGTCACACAGAAGACAAAGCAGTGAAAATAAAGTAGAAGAGTCAACACACTGGAAATAACAGGACAGCATTAACAAGTGCAAGTATCAGGCAGGAAGAATTAAAATAGATATTTTCCGCATACTCATTAGTCATTAGATCCACAGCTGCTCTTGGGAGTCAATAGTTATTCTTGGGAGTGATGCTACACTCAACAATACAGGTACATCAAACGACCCATAATTAAACATTTCACATTACAATTGCCTGCTGAATCCTAGTATACTTGCTATTATATGGAGTTTTCTTTGTGCTGGAAATTCAGAGCATTGTTGGCTTTCAGACTTCATTTAACAAAACCTAATGAAGCAACTGTCTACACTCCAAAGTTCTTACTAAAATTGCTAACAACCTACAAAATAAAATGAAAATGTCATCAATGGTTTTAATAGACCTTTGGAGAACTGATCTCTATTAAGTTTTATATTTTTCACCACCTTAAGGACAATTGCTGTGCCCCTCATGGATTAAAATAGGAAAAACGAGTTCTGTTATCATCTAACTATTCCATTTTAAAATTTAGTTTTTATTTGGGGGAAAAAAACACTTGGTAGTAAATGTGTAAAGACTTTTTTCTTCTGGAAAATGTCACTTAAGGTCACGTGAATTCCCAGACCACAAAAGGGTTTATTGTGTAATCTCAGGTGGCACTGCGAGGATTAAAATCAGATTTTAAGATAATTAAACTGCTACACCTCTGTTTGAATGTAGTAATCTACACAAATTACCATATGACATGGATTAGGAACAGAAGTACCAGAACGGTCTGTATCAAGACGGACTTCTTGCTTGGTGAAAAGGGTTCTCTGATGTTTGAAATACCAGGTAATGAGGGAAACGCATTATGGGCAGAAGGATATCGCATACATTGGGGGTTACCTCCACGTTTAACTGTGCTTCACCTTATTGCACTGTAGCTTGACACAGTGCAAAGAAATTACAGGTGGTTGTTTGGCAGAAACTATATGATTAAAGATAATACATTTTATGATTTGGTTATGTATTGTTTTAAAGGAAATCTTGAATTATTACGATGCCTATAGACTAAAAGGACTGCGCTAAAGACGTTGATACATGAACTATGAACAGAATATTCGTTGTTTGGCCACCCTTAACATGTATAGTGTTAGGATGGGGTGGGGTTTTTCTTTTAGTCCAGGATTGTGTTTTGGAGACTGTTGTTCTAAAAACCTCAATGCAGTATTAACTGATTTAATCAATTAAGGGGACAAATGTGTTATTAAAGAAAATCCAAATGCCTTCAACAATCTAATCTTCAGTCCAGAGTACTCCAGTTTTTTTCATTGTTATGATGGTTTATCCTCTAAGGTTTGTTTTCTCAGGATCATTGAACATGATCTATGTTGAAGTTCCTCACTTAGAGAGGATGTGCTGGCTGTCTATTCTGAATGAAACTCTACTCCATTGCAGTTATATGATATAATGGAGAAAATGTAATATTCAGTAATGCTCCACTATCAGCTCCTCACACAATAATTTTAATTATTTTTAATTTAGAAGTTTTCATATAGCACTGTAACTCATCGGAACTAATAAGAATGAGAAATTGAGAAGGGCATCGATATGTTTTTTTATATGTAAACTTCTAAAGCAATCATAAATATTCTAAAAGAGGGATAGCGAACAGCAGTATTCTTTTTCAAAACAATTGTATCACTGAAATGTAATAAAGTCTTTTTTCTAGTCACCAGATAATTCATAAATGCAAAGTACATCCTTCACTGGTGATTTAGGTGTGGATTATAATTGTTTGTAAAAAATAATGCAAACAAAGAAGTAGTTAACAGCTATTTAGTGCTTTAATTTCTTACGTGTGACATCTTACTGTACCTTGTTACCTCTCCTGATCATTGTCACAGAGATCACACTGACCTGTTAGTATTCTTTCACAGGAATTCAAAAACATCTGTGCTAAAAAAGCATCAGAAGCCAAAGTTATTGTTGGACTGGGTTCGCACACTGCATCACCATTCAACTACCAACATTCGACCACCTTAACTAGATTTGAGAAGAGGAGCCTATAAGGTAGTAACCTGCTGTTTAATTGAACCTCTGCTTGTTAAAAAACATCATTTCTAAAATATACAACCTCACATTGTTTTCAGTATCTCAACGGGTTCAGTTGTGCAGGAGAATTAAAAATTCTTCAGAAATAATCATTTGATTAGGAAATCACCTTCAAAGCTGTGAAAATCTCACGACTACTTTAAAGGAATTAACTGTTCACATAAAAAAAAGAAAACAACTTATCCTCTAAAGCAACGACAACAAATAAAGAATGTATTAATGAATAGTAGTGCACACAATGTAAGGTTTTCTTGTTTCTTAATTCAACTTGAGTATTGTAACCCTTCTCAAGCTGCTTAGGGACTTTACCTTGTCCTTCGCTGTGCTTGCCCTGAAAGAACCCTTATATAAAATAACTGGTCCTGGCAACATACACCTCATAATAGACTGAAATACTTAACTATTCCTCTTGTACCTCACTTCATCGGGATCAACTTCGGGGTATCTGAAACAGCAGCAAGAGACATTTAATAACTAACCAAAATCACAGCCTGTCAATCCAGCATGTCATCTTAGGAACAAAATCATTCATGTCACACTCCTGTCACACATACTCTACAGCCACGTTATCTAAGGTAACACATTGTCATGGTCTGTAGAAACAAATGTGAATTTAGCATCCTGGGGGAAAAAAGCATCCAGTGTCGTCAGATGGGTTTATTTTAAAAGTAGTTTTCTCAGTTTGCATGTTTTCTAACTTTAATGTTAAAGTGAGATGAAGAAGACGAGATGGGCAGTTCAATAACACATTTCTGGACTGTTACACCACTGTGCCACCCCCTGTGTTTTCCTGTTTAAATTCAATTTGTACGTTTAAGTAGGATCCATTCACATTTGACACAAAGCCCCCTTTCTTGATTCATTTGTCAATAATTGTCAGGCTTTTTGCAGTATTTATTATGACATCAGGGGCGATGTAGCACACTGAAAACCTCTGTCTCTTAAGTGACATGTGTGCAAGGTTTGGAATGTTGTACATTAATGTTAAAATGTTTAATGCGGATGATTTGAGAGCTACATTTGAATTACTGCAGACATAATGGCCCTGAGATTTCAAAGTTCTGTTAATGTTACTGAATATTCAAACCTTTCACTACTCTATATTCCATGCCAAGTAGTATGGAGGATGTGCTCTTATCCATAAGGTTTATAATGTATTGTATGTTGAAAGAGAAGATAAACAAGTCATCATAATCTACAGTAGTTCAGGTGGGGAGCTGCGTCAGCACGCGTAGGCTGCAAAGGAACAAGTAATAGGTTTATTCCATGCTGAAAAAAAGAGAAGAAAGAAAACACAACATTTCGGCCGTGGAGCCTTCTTCAGCTCACAGCTGAAGAATGCTCCATGGCCGAAACGTTGTGTTTTCTTTCTTCTCTTTTTTTCAGCATGGAATAAACCTTATAACTTGTTCCATCATAATCTACATTTCTCTTTAAATGCAAAATAAAAGTAATTGACAAGAAGAGTTTGTGTTCTACTACTTGAGTTTTGGCTTTTATTTTTGTTTGAGTTGCAGTTTAAACATTTATTTTCTACTTTTGAGCCTATAAAGCTAAATCACTGAAAAAAATCTTATGCCTGTTTAATGCTATTAGGAATGCAATCTGCAGCAACCATAAACAGCAAGCTGATTGTTCTTATTTGCAAGATTTTGACAAGTCAGATAAGGTTAAGGTGATTTCTAAAACGTAATTGTGAGACTTTAAACTGAAAGAATACCTTTTAAGTTGGCACTGAGCGCATTAGAACTTCACAACATTTTTGTGAATGTGAGATTAGGGTCTTTATACAGCAAGGTACCAATGCCATGTAATATGTTTTAACTTCAGCATAAAATGCAGAGAGCGCTACCCAAGCAGTCAGTCTTTCATTTGTCTACACCATTTCATGAAGTACTGTATACTTGTTTCAAACCTCATTTTGCTTGTGGATGATATTTTGGAATACAGCCTTAATATTTCAGTACCTGGGTCACTGTTGAGTTATTCAGCATTCATACCACATCCAATATAATCCCAACATTGTTGCTATATTTAAAAGAGATAATGGTGATGATTATTGCCATCTCAGATGTCATTATTATGTCGGAGAAAAAGGTCACCCAAAGCTGTATTTTTATTCCAAGTTGTCTCCTCACAGTGTTTTCTACTGAAATGAGTTAAGTTGCTGTGGTTCAAATTGACAACAGTATGCAAAGTAAAAGTACTTTCAAAATGCTGTTATTTCTTTTTAAAATAGAAGATCTACATTTATTTTATTATTTTATTATAATGGCTGATGTCTTGTGTTGCACCTTTTATTTCTGCAGTAGGTGTCCCTCTCCTGGTTGAGTCATCCTTTTCATGTGCAGCACAGGGTGACTGACATTTCCAGCTGAAAGTTATTAATTTCATTTACAATAATTACAGTTTTCAGTGGTTAGCAGCTCAAGTTAAAATGAACATACTCTAATGTATGTGCTGTGAAGCAACCTCTCTTTCTCAGTTTATCTGCTAGTAATTTGGATGGCCTCATTTCATACAGAGATTCAAAGAGTGCTGGTGTTTTTTTATTTTATGATCCAAAATAGTGATCCTAGAACACTTTCTGACTTTCACATCGACATGTCTGTCTCCAATACATTATGCTTGGCTTGGCTCTCTTGTGACAAATGGATGAATGCTCTTGTCCTCTTGAATAAGCAAGGCAAACACATAGAATATGGTGTCTTAATTATACAGAAGAATAATAATTTAAAATAATAATTGCTTACACTTATATAGCGCTTTTCTGGACACTCCACTCAAAGTGCTTTACAGGTAATGGGGACTCCCCTCCACCACCACCAATGTGCAGCATCCACCTGGATGATGCGACGGCAGCCATAGTGTGCCAGAACGTTCCCCACCCACCAGCTATTAGTGGGGAGGAGAACAGAGTGATGAAGCCACTTCAGGATTATTAGGAGGCTGTGATTGGTAAGGGCCAATGGGAAATTTGGCCAGGACTCCGGGATTACACCCCTACTCTTTTAGAGAGACGCCCTGGGATTTTTAATGACCACAGAGAGTCAGGACCTCGGTTTTACGTCTTATCTGTAGGATGGTGCCTTTTTTTTTTTTACAGTATAGTGTCCCTGTCAATATAGTGGGGCATTAGGACCCACATAGACTATAGGGTGAGCGCCCCCTTCTGGCCCCACTAACACCTCCAGCAGCAACCTTAGTTTTTCCCAGGAGTCTCTCATCCAGGTACTGACCAGGCTCACACCTGCTGAGCTTCAGTGGGTTGCCAGTTGTGAGTTGCAGGATGTTATGGCTGCTGGCAGAATAAGCTGTCTTACTCCAAGAAGTGAATCTATGGCTCTGAGCAGACTGATGGAACAGTCCTGCACTGTTTTAGTATGCAAATTGGCTTTTTTAATAGTAGTATGTTAGTTAGTTACAGATTTTAATATTCATCTGATAATCTTACTCAAGTAAAGGTCAAATTAGATGCTGCTATGTAGTGTCTCATTGTCTATATTTGTGTTACATAATCCTTTTCTGCTCTTCCTCCCCGAATTCTCACTCTTTAACCAGATAGGAATTTCTAGGCATTCGTCATCTTTAATACCATGTTACTGAGTTTTACCAACATGGGATGGAAGAAAACAAGGAGGGTTTCTTCTGAAATGTGTCCTGTCAGAGCCGTTAACATCCAAGTCACTTGCTGAGTCCCACTGTGCTCACAGGAGATTTAGCTGTGCCTGAGTGAATATGCAATCCTGCTCATGTTGACACTGCGGGTTCAAGCCCACCCAGCTTGACAGGCTTGACCAGTTGTGCATTGCCACTTGAAGAATCCTGGTCACAGCCACCTGACGGCCTACTGTACAGGCGTCAACCTGCACTCTGAACAAGCATTTCTGCTAATTGAACCTTTCAGGAGGTTGGAAGTTAACTAAAGTACAAATTTAAAGAGAATCAATTTTAGAATATTACCAGAATAAATCAGAGTGTGATCCATGAGGCCAGTCCTCAGTCTCGAGGCCATTTCAGGTATATTTTCTCTGCCATTGAACCTGTGTATCCTCAGTTTGAAGCTTTAATCTTATCACACTGATCAAGAGTAACTTCTCTTGCTGCTAATTTATGTAAACTACAATACTCATAAATATACATTTAGATTGAAAAGTCAATGTTGTATTCCAAATTCAGATTCGTACTGCCCAGTGCTTTGCTCTTCGGCTACTATTATTTTGTATTGTTCTGTTTATGGTGAGTCTATTTAGTGTAGCTCTGGGCCAACATACTGTAAGTGTTAAAACTGTAAACGATGACCATAAAGCTTCATAAAGTTCAACAACATTTAAAAGTGGTTCAGGTGGGTAGCTGCGTCAGCATGCTTAGCTTGCTCACACCTGAAGAAGGCTCCACGGCCGAAACGTTGTGTTTTCTTTCTTCTCTTTTCAGCACGAAATAAACCTATTACTTGTTCCATTGCAACATTTAAAAGTGGCGTTGAGATAGCTGTCCTTATTTTCCTTTTAACAGGTTAAATTGTTAATGTTCTTGACACTGCATAGAAAAAACATTTTTCAAACAATAATATTAGTTCTGCTCCTATGTGTTTTGCAGGAAGAGGTGAGTCCTTAATTTTAGGAGGAAGAATATGTTCTTAGTTGCGGGATGTTCTGGATAAAGGATCTGTTATTTCTGTTGGGTCTCCGCTAGTCGAGAAGCCTGAGTTCCCTGTGTAATGAGACTCGAGCCCAGCTCGTCGGCAGCAGAAGAAATGAAAAAAGGTCAAACGATCAATGAGAGTGATAGGAATATGCTGTTTTTGAGTGATGAGGTTATTTGAGAGTGATGGTCCTTGGCTCTCAGACAGATGGGCAGACCTGCAGGCACTCAGCAAAGCGAAGGGGTTGGAGGGGCAACATTCCTTCAACTTTTTGATAAAACTGTTCACAGCACTGAAGAGGCACTGACACACTGGTCTTGTTCTGTTCACTTTTTGTCTCATTTGTTACATGACATATGTATTTTCAAATCAGGTCATGTTTAAAAAAAATTATATTCAGCTACAACTTCGGTAGGATTAAACTCTTCACATTTAAAAAATATATATGAATCAGCAACTTTCTTTTATTCTGTAGCTGCGTTCATAAATATCTAACATGGAGAGCACACTCATCAGTTTTTAAGCTCCTATGAAAATAATTTCAAAGAAATTGAATGTAACTGTCTGGACCGAAATGCAGCTGTTCAGGTCTGGAGACAGAAATTGCAAATCTTGTGAAACTCTCAGTGCAGTTCTTTATAAAAATATCACTGAGTTTGGTTGACATTTTAGAACAAGGAACATTTTATAAACTTCAAGGGTTTTGAAAATTGTATAAGTGATTAATGTTTTCTTTAACTAAACAGATCTTGAGATAATTTATATACAGTAAATACCAAATCCACATTTTTAAGTGGAATATTCTAAAAAAACCTCTAAACTCTAAAACGTCTAATTTTTCAAATAGCTGTGGTTACAGTAGTTAGCCTTTTGGACTGAAATCCAATGTTTTCCTGATGTCAATATCACTGAAACACTACAGGACAAAGCACTTCTAAATAATTCTGACTAACACTCGGCTCAGAATATGATAATTAGCAATACATTTTCATACTTCAATCTAGATCAAAGATTCCTTTAGCCTGAAAAAGGATGCGTTTCTCGTATGGGAGTTTTCCTTCACTGCAAATAGGATCTGTAATACTCCAAATGTTTTCATTGAGTGTTTCGGTAGGCTAATAAATGTAGGACCTGTATGCAGTAGCGGCGACGTTGACCTTTCCACCCTATTTAGACTATGAGAAATCAAACAGGCAATGAGAAATGTGTTTATAATGGAAGGTGCCACCCGTATATAACGGGCTGTTAAAGGAGAACTGTGGCAGCAGCCATCATTATTCATTGTAGAATCGTAAATTAACAACTTTCACATCCCAAGAGGGGCCGCTCTGTTTTTAATAGCCTGCAAAACTCAATTAAGTTTTCTGCTAGAGGAAGTTTTTTAGATTTGATTCATGCGTCACACCATTGGAATGTTCGCTTTCTTCCAGTGTTATATTCTTCATTTAGAAAAATTCTTCCTCCGGCTACAGTATTAATTACATTCTTAGCTGGGTTCTGTGTAAAGGTTGCAGCAAAACAGCTGTTTCAATTTCTTCATATGTGTCATTATTTAATTTATATATATATGCATGACACTTGCCTTATCCTTTTCTTTTTATTGTAGGTTTTATAATTCCCCATTATGACTTTTGCTAATACTATTATTAGCCATTGTTAGCTGTTGCAGCATTAATTTCAGGTAATATGTAAGGATTCGTTAAAGCAAATTGTGTGTTCTCTTACCATTATTATTGGTCATTATTTTTTATATACTCCGTGATCTAAGCAGTCCTACTGTATACTGTATAAAGTATATGAGTTCTGGGCAGGGTTCTTTATTTGCCTCTGAGCAATTTGCCCTTTTGCAATATTTCGTATATTACAGTTCCAGACAAAATAATTGTTAACTTTAACAATAAATATTACTCGTTAAACTATATTCATCCCTTTTATCTTTGCGAAGTTTATGGAACACGGATTCATCCTTGTGAGCAGTATGTAAGAAGGCCATACTGTAGGTTCAGGCAAGATGGTGATTCTTGTCTGGACGACATTCCCCAGAGAGGCGTGGGGATTGACCAGCTGTCCTCAGGCACCCTCGGTCAAGTCAGATGGCGTTTGAAAACCCGGAAGCAGAAGTGTTCGGGGGTCCGTTGACCTCTACTGTCCAGAAGGAGGGCAGGGCTTCTGCGGATGCACTGCGTCAGAGGAATAGGGAGAAAAAAAGGAAAAGCCTTCTGGCTTTTGTAGCTGGTTAGCAATTTTGTTGCCTGGCTGTTCATAGAACAGGGACACCATAAGAAGCAATGTCAGAAGGGCATAGGGGAACACAGCTGTATTCATGGCCTCTGTCTGAGCTCAGAATTGAAAAGAACCCAGTAACTGAGTTGCCTCTGGAGAAACTCAAAAAAAAAAAGGAAATTCAGGGCAACGAGAGGTCCAATTTGTCCCTCATACTGTGATTCTGGTGATTGTGTGAAGGAAGGTAACTGACTGTGAGTAAAGTGGGCATCCTGACTCATGTTACCATTTCCATGGTAAATAACGTGTAAAGTCTGATACTGCAGATTGTAATTCTCTTGAGTGCTATGTTGACAAAACAACAAACTTTTGATTTATGGTTTGGTTTTTCTAGTCCCCAAATAAATTCCATTTTCCCCATCCAAAGACTTAGAAAATATCTTTTTACGAAAACTGCTACATTATCTGATAAAAATCTAAAAGGTTAGATCATACAGTATTTTAAAAGACTATCAGCAACCGAACTGAGAGACTAGACTTCCATGGTCCTATACTGCTCTCTGTTGTTCACTTTACTTGTTGCAGGCCAGTCAAGACTGTATTTATTGAGCTTAAGCTTCAGCTGTGGACTGTGAAGACATCACCTGAATGCTCTGTGAAGTGTATTTTGTTATAAGAAATAATCTAGGCATACGTTTTCAAATAATTAGGTGCTAAATTTTATCAGAGAGTAGGTGTAGAACAAATGACAGTATTTTTTCAGTAGACAAAGAAACTGTGTCCTAGAAAATCCAGCCCTCACAAACTTGAAACATTGAAAGGTATTCTGATAATAAGCCATTACTAGACAAGGACAGGATTGGAGGATGGGCCTGAGGAGCATTAAATTAACTTTAGTGGATTATAATCCTCAGAAACCCTTGAGGTAATTAGATTGAATCAGAACCTACAAATTGGGGTGCCATACTCTCCCCTATTACTACCTGTAGGCTGATAAATTAAAATGTGAGGGATTGCAATGCACTGAATGAAATGGGACTCCCTAACTAGTTCATTTACAAAAAAACTATAGAACAACATTACTGATTGTACTGATGTGTTTAACATGATTTGTCTTCAATATCGTTTTGCTTTGTAATACACTACATGTATATGTAAAGTGGACAGAAACTAAGATGTCCTACAAAGCCAGATGGAATTGTTATGTCAGTGTCATGTTAGAAACAGCATAAAATGACTCATTCAAATATTTAACGGCTATGACAGTTGTACAGTAGCTGAAATTGCATTTCTTAATTTGTTTGTTTTATTGTTACTCTGTTGTGCTCTTAGCAACCGTGGCCTTCTTCATTTGCCAAGTGCGACCTTTGACACTAGTGTACCAATGTCCTCTATTCAGCTTTTTCTTATACTTGCTGAGGTAATTTACCCATAACAATCTTTTCCTCTATTCATAGATCATTATAAGAGAAGACGTCTGGATGAAATTTAAAAATGATTACCCTTGTGTAACATTTATACAAGGTTAGTATTCGAGAAGAGTCAGTAACTAACGTTGGGTCTAATGTTGATGAAGAATGGCTTAGAAAATGATAGAGTATAAAGTCCAATAATAATTGAAGAATGTAAATCATGGGGGAAGCTTGGGGTACATCTCATTTTTGAATGTTGTGCTCAGTTTTGGCCTCCATGATGCAAAAGTGATATTGTGTTTTTTTGAAGGAGAGCAATCAGTCAAATTCCTAGTCTGAATGAAACATCAGATGTAAAGATTCTGATGAGAGTCTTTTTTAGAGTACTTTTTGACTGTACTTTTTTTTCACTACATTTTAAAAAAAAAATGCAATTTATGATGTGAGTCTATTGTGAATTACAATATTGCACAAGAATTCTATCTCCTGAAGACTGTAATGGATCATATGCTATATAGTAAAAATAAAAACAATATTGTGAAATATATACAGTATATATGAATTTACTGAAGCCTGTTATGTCAGATCTGTAACTGCATATTGAAAGCAATTAGCTTGTGTATATGTATGGCATGACATTAATACACAATAGATATTCCGGTTGTTAAAAACTCCTTATATTTGCAATTTAACAAGGATAACTTTTTAAGCTATATATGATGCTATACTGTATATTTAATTTCTTATACAGTGTATGTGTCTACAACATTATGTTTACTGGACAAGGTTTTTACACTGCAGACTTTTTTCATGAAATCCGTATCTTTTTTGCATGCTATTAATGCATGCCATTGCCATGACTTCATAATGAATTTATTGTCATTCATTGCAAATGTCAAACGATATGTCATTTTTGCATTGATTTTTCTTTATTTGACTTGAAGAAATGCGTCCAAAAAAATTAATATTGACAGCAGGTTCTGTGATCTGCAGCAATTAGCATCAGACCGGAAAGTGTGTATTGCTTTGTGATGCAGCTTAATGAGAATATATACATAAAAACTCAATTCTTTTAGCCTGGAAACCAATAGCAAATAACAATAATGACATAGCCAAATATGCTTTGCCATAAAAGTATATTTCTGACAGCTGGAAAGTATTTTATGATTAAAGCTGTCTTGTTTTATTTATGTTTTTGGGGGGGGGTTCAACATTGTATTTAAGGCACTACCCTCACCAACTCACGCATGTACAGTACTTTAAATAGTCTGCTTGTGCGCTAAGGACTTAAAGACGGTGAGTAGCTTCATTTGTTTTTAAGACTATTACTACTTTGACTGAGTAGAGCAAGAGATTCATCAACTAAATTTAATGTAACTGTATCAGTGTTCCACTAGATGAGCTACAATGATTTTCTGACCTATGTGGATCTTACAATTTCACTGGATTTTTAGACTTAATTATAGTAAATTATAAGCTTCAGATCAGTCTGGATTTTAGAGCACCAGTAATGACAACTGATTATATCTGATTGCTAAAGGTGTCTGGACCATGCCTGTTTTATGACTTTAGATGGGACCTGAGGCCACTTTTATTATGAATCAGACTCCTACATGTAATATTTTTATATGTTTTATATTTTCAGGAAGACATCATGGCATTTCTAATTAGCTTTGTGCAGGTACTTGTACTGGCAACAGTTCTCTTCAAAGAAATGACATCACTTCCAGTTCCTGAGAGGTAAAACTGCCTGAATCTCATGCTTTTAGCTAAAACTTCATTTAGTTCTGTGAAATTATGAGAACTCTGAGATAAAGAATATTCTTTGGAATATAGAAATTGGGTTTCAAACCCTTAGTCTTTAGCAACCGTCATAGACACTTATGCCTGTCTTTAGTTTTACGGTATCTTAATTCATTAGTTCACAATATTTCTGTTCTTCAGGTATTTTAGCTTATATAAATATTTTATAACGACATCATATTTTTTTAAGGGGCATAAACAGGAAATAGATTGTGTGAGTTCGTTTACATGTAAAACCAGTAACATAAATACTTTTACGTAAACTGCCTTTTGGGAGCCAAGGTAAGTAAGTGCAGAACAGAACTGGAGTTTACATACTGACTCTAAGGGAAGTGCTCTTCTCATTAATGATGAGTTATGTTAATCATGTTAATAATGTATCAAAGAACATTCATGAGTAATTGAAAGATGTAGCGGCATGGAGCCTATTCCAGAAGCATAGGGAACAAAGCAGGACTACACTCTGGCTAGGATGCTGGTCAGTCACTGGGCACATTCAGACACACAATTAAACTAGATAGCATGGCTTTGGTGGAAACACACCCAACACAAATCCATGCACCCATATCAGAACTGAATCTAAGACAAGCGCTATTGGAGAATAGCACCAACCACAATGCCAAATCTTCTGATTATCATCTTGATTTTTTAGCAGATTCCTCATTAGTGGTGTAGAATGTTCTTATATTTATATGTATTGCTATTATGGTTTAGTTGAGTCCATTTCTTGTTTTAGCTGGTTCATCAGATGCTTTTAGCACTGTCATGGGTTGCCCTTTTCTGTGCGGTTCAAAACAATGTGTGCATTTCAGCAAAATTGTTCCACGAAATGACTGTCAGAAAAGTATTGATCACTTTTTCATTGTATTAATAATGGAGCTGCTTTAAGCCTTCTCTTCAAGATCCAGATATTAAATGAAATGTGCCTTAATACTTTTGCAGTCTGTCAGAGGTGTCTGGATTAAGCACAAGACAGCTTGGAGACATAGAATTCTCCAATAGATATGCAGAATTCCTGAGATCCAAGGCCAAGATGAGTACAATCTGCTCCTTTCTACGCCGCATGCAGAGTTCTAAAATAAGGTATTTTTAAATGCACTCTTTCATAGGAATCAAATTTAATTATTAGAAATGTGGACATTTCTTGCAAACAAAATTACTTGCAGTTTTTCAAGATATTATTATTACTACAAGACATACAAGGTGAAATCCTTATGCTTGCACATATAAGTATTATTGCATAATGTGTATATATAGCTTGTTTACTTTTATCAGAAAGTGTGAAATTGAACTGTACTGTGTTAATAATTGTATATATGTAAATTAACGTATAGACCGTATTTAATATTACCAAAGCTGTAAACATTAATAGATATGTCTAGGATGTAAATGTGCTCCTTATTTTCTGCAACAATATGTTTTCCAACCTTTATCCAGCTGGACTACTGTTGAAGAAGAGAAGGTGAACCAGCTCATGAGGCAGTATATGTGCCCAATAGCGAACCAGTGGGCATCAGATTTATAAAAAGAATTTTTTTTGGTGACCAACCAAGAAGAGAAAGAAAAACACAAAATTGCAAGACTCTCTCAGTTCTGTGCCTTTGCATGTGTTTGTCTGAATTTTTTAATTCATACAAGGCATATGCAATAAAAAATGCAGTTGTCACCTAATTATTTTATTGCAAGCCTTGATTATTTGTTCATGCTCTATGTCTGAAAGACAATGTGGAACCAAATGCTTACTTTGTGATTTAACAGATTTGTATAGATCTATATATTGTTGCAAACATTATTATTTTCTCTGTATAATGTAATGGCTTTACGTAAATCAAACCACGGATAGCAAAACTGCTGATGTATCATGGACTTGTATCAGACTATCAGTTAACCATTTAGATTACTCATAAAGATTTAATAAAGGTGATTCCACAAAAAAACGTGAAAGATGTGTGTCTGAGACTGAGGAAAGAGAAACCTGATTTGCTTCTTTTTATGTTGATATCATTCTATCAACAATCAGTGTGAATTCACTTGCATTTTACAGAAATCCTTTTGACTGGTAAAGGATGTGTGTTCTTATAAAAAAAAATAGTTTAAAAAGCTAATAGCCTGTGAAATGTTTAACATTTTTATATATTCCTAATTATTATAGTACATCAGTTGCAATCAGCAATTGACATCAACCTCTCTGATAAATGTGAGCCCATTTTGTGATATTACACATGTAATAGTGACACACAGGCAAATGTGAAAACCAAAATATCTGGTACACCACATAAAAAACAGAGCAGAAAGAATGTGTTAATAAAAACTAATGCTTGCAACACAGAAAAACGTATTGCTCGTTTATAACAAAGAACATTTATTATTTTGCTATTTGCTGACTTCTTTACAGTTAAAAAAATTGATATGAATATTAATAAAGTCTTGCTTTCAATACATACTGTTCCTTTTTATTTAGGAGTTGCTGGCTGTCACCATGTTAACCTGCATCCAAAACAAACAGCACGTTATAAAGCAAATTTGTGAAGTAATTTCACAACAAGCCAGATAAAACAGTCTTTGCTCGGGTAAAAACAAAGCCAAAACTGGGAGTTATATCCACAACTTTACAGTAAAGTTCCTACAGTAATTTTGAGTTTTAGTTCAGTCTTCTCTCTGTTAATCAGTTTTAATGTTTAATGTTAATATTTATATGCAGGGAGGATTGCAGCTGTAGTTGGAATGCAGCATATTTCAAATAGCCGTTCCATGCATTGTGAATGAATAAAACTGTTGATGTGTTGGACAGTAATATTCCAAGTATGTGATATCAATGCTTTCAGGTATATATCATATTTCTTATGACCTTTAGTCTATAGCCTCGTGGATGGCGAATCTTTCTGAAGAAGCAGTTAAGTATTGTTAATTCTAGCTGACCAAATTCATAGAAGCACTAGTGAAGTTAAGAAAGAAATCTAGATTTGTCAATATTTAGTTGAATATTTTTTTAATGGACACATGTGGTCTCATTTTACAGAGAGTAACTGCATTTTTCCTGAGACCATGCACACACTTTTCAGACCCTTTTCAGTTGTGTAAGAGCTCAGCTTTAAAGTGTGTGTTCTGTCAGTATATTTATATACAGTATATTTAAGGGAATGACTACCAAATTCTTATTTAAATTGTTTTAGATGATTCTAATACACCAATAACTAGTAATTCAGACTTGCTGCATTCTGTATTGCACACATTATGCTATTAATATGAGATACATTTTGTTGCCTTTGCTCTGATGACAGTTTTATACTGTAGATGTTTTTTTTATTAGACTCTAGGCTTCTACAACACAACATGGTATTTCTTTTGTACATGGAGCACATAGGAAGAAAAGAGAAATGGTTCTCTAGTGTTTACCATAAACCAGGAGTCAAAGCAGGCAGTTTTATAGCTCACACACAAGGGAAAAGTCCACAACATGTGAAGTCCTGAAGCCATAAATGCGATAAGTCCAAGTGACGAAGGCTGGAGAGGCTACACCTCATCAGGAAGTTAGGAGGTTTTATCTATCCAGAAGAAACCACTTGTGCCAGGGGCTCTGTGCTTCTCTTCTCAGAGGATTCAGGATGGATTTAAAATATAAAAGATTTTCTGTCAACAGGATCCTCTTTCTCCTACTCCTGTTCTTCCTCCACAGAGAATGTGACTGTCAAAGTAAGCTTGTTCTTCAGTATATTTATATTTTCTCTTTTTTAAGATCAGTTTGAATTAGAATACTGTATTTCCTGGGCTTAAATGTATAGTAACAGTACAACAATATTATTGTAAAACCACTCTTTACTGCTCCTTCCCTGCTGATTTCTGTACTCTTTATGACAGGAATATCATCTGTATTTTAATGTAGTGTTTTTTTCAGAATTGGATGTGTTTGTCCCTCCTAATTTGTGTTTAAATCTTAATTGTCCAGGGAAGAAGTTTTATGGGCTTTTCCATTTTTTAAAACATGTTATATACATTTTACATAGAACACTTGTATAGATCTTAAACCTGTATTTACAATGTTAAATAACAACAATAAGAGGTTGCAAATAGACCATACTTTTTAAAAGCGCTTATGTAGGCTTTATATCAAAGGAGAGTACTTTAGACTTCCTTTCTAATTCTGTTTGTCTCCCCCGAACGGAATAAAGTCTGAATTCTTATATGAAGAATTTCTCCATGCTGGTGCACTGGAGCTGAATAACTGATCCTGAGGGTGGAATTCCATCTGTCAGTCCTATAACATCACTTCTTGCAAAAGACGTTTCCTTATAGCTCTCTTATCTTAGTATTGTCCAGGCTAAAAAACAAGTTTACAAGCATTCATTACTCCATAGTGGTGTAGAGTAGACTATGTGAATGGTTTTTCTGAGCAGCTGTGATATACAGTATAAAGTCGTTTCTGATTAACAGCAATAGTTATTGTACAGTATGTACTGTACTTCATGTTAATGTTCTTTCTTTATGCTTCTTTTCTCATTTGTGTCTAGTTTGTTCTCTGCCTGTTCCTCTACCCATACAAATTGAGGAGAACAACGCCATTGATCAGGAAGTTGTAAATATCACCACATCAGCTAACGTAATGCTCACCATATCTGAAGATAAAAGTCAAGCATTTGCTTTGCATGATAAAACACTAGTTCTGACAAAACAAATGGATTATGAGGTATCCGTCTGTCTTTTGGTATAACTGTTGAATCATTTAAGTGACATTGCCTAACGTGAAAGTCTTTCAGATGATTCATATTTATTTGGAAAATTTTCAAGGACAATATAAGGTAAATTAAAAAAATTAATGTTTGTGTTTGTTTTTCAGAATATGACAGAGAAAGTGATCATAGCTTCTATTCGTTGTGAAGAAGGAACAGAAACAGTGGTATTATTGTTCTTATTGTTGTTCATGTTGTTATTATTATTATTTATATGATATAATTTCTATATGATTATAGATGGCATTTGTACCCAAAGTGACAGGCTAATGGGTGGTGTTCTACATATATTCAATGCTAAAGCATTACCTGGTTTTTCCTATGGGAGTCATACAAAGGATACAATAATGGTACGTAATACAGCAGAAGCATCTCTAGAAGACATCCTTTTTCAAGTGTTTCTTAACACTTTCTCCTCCCCAGCTGTTGGGGAGGAGATGAGAAGGTTGTACTAGTTTTATCTTCCTGACCAGGAAAAAAGGCTAAAATAGTGTATCAACCTGTATACCACCAGATCCCTTAATACTGTCAGTTTGTCTGAAGTCCTCATAAGTTGCAATATGCCTAAAACTTGCCTAAAAAGTAATAAATTCAAACTGAGATCTTGTTACGAGTTTTTAGGCTCTGAATAATCCGGCTCCATCATACATCACTGAGCTTCTTCATGTATAGTATACACTTTCTCCGTAGTCGTTCAGGTGGGGAGCTGCGTCAGCATGCGTAGGCTGCAAAGGAACAAGCAATAGGTTTATTCCGTGCTGAAAAGAGAAGAAAGAAAACGCAACGTTTCGGCCGTGGAGCCTTCTTCAGGTGTGCCTTCTTCATACCCAAAGAAGGCTCCACGGCCGAAACGTTGCGTTTTCTTTCTTCTCTTTTCAGCATGGAATAAACCTATTGCTTGTTACTTTCTCTGTAGGCTCTGTTCAGTTGAGGATGGTTTTTTAGTCATCTCAGACTGCTGGGGACCATACTTTTTCTCTCGCTTCTCAATTATGATGGAATACCCTTCCTCCAACCTTTCAAGAGACAAATTCTTTGGCTCTTTTAAAGACTAAACTTAAAACTCATATTTGTACTAGGGCATTTACTGTATGTATTTTTAACTTGTATTTACTTTTATTGTCATACTTTATTTGTGAGCACTACGTTTAAATTGATGCTTGTTTTCTATCCTTTTTTTAGTTTTTTTTACAGATTGTTGTTGAAATAACAAATGTTAATGAATATCCTCCATATTTTCAAGAACTAAGCTATACTCTGTCTGTAGATGAGGTAAGTGTTTTAGGTTTGGACTACATTCAGAGTCCGAAGACATGATAAATTCACAGGCTTATTGGGCACCTGTAACCAAAAACACCTTCAGAAAGCTACTATAGTTAATTCTGCAGGTTCTAGAAGCAATGTTTTAATATTACTGTACTATCTATGATACCCCAGTTAAAATTAAATCCTAGTTTTATCTTTTTAATTTGCCTGTTACCAATGTTTTTTGAGATGCAATGAAGTATGAACCCCAATTTACTTAGTAAAATTAAGGGCATAATTCGAATAAGTTAAATAACAAGTCAGAAGTGACATCACAATTAAAATAGATTTCAAAGGACCTAGAAAAAAATATAGTTGGTGCTTACCATTCTGGAGAGAGTTGCAAACCCATTTCTAAATATCTGGGGCTCCGTCTGTCTGCTATCAGACAGACAATCTACAGTTGGAGAAAATTCAAGACAATGGAGACTGTACCTAGGACCAGTCGTCCTGCCAAAGTCTCCTTAAGAGCAACCTGATAACCATCCAGGAAGTCTAGAAGAAATCCGGAGTAAGGTTTAACGATTTGGAGACCTGTCTCACCGTGGCTCATGCTTCAGCCTTCAAGAAAAGACTGAACGAGAACGAGAAACGTTTTCATAGATAGATAGCCAGGAAGAAACCATTATCCTAAAAAAAGAACATCATTGCCTTTTCAAATTCACCAAAAAACAGTTTTGTCCTCCGGACAGTTGAATCTGAAGTTGAGCTTTTTTGCTATAATGAAAAACATTCTAAATCTCTGACTTCTAACAGAAGAACCTCATCCCAGCTGTCTAGCATGATGGTGGGGGTGTCGTGGTCTGGGGCTGTGTTGCTGCCTCAGGATCTGGATCCTGATCTTGGCATTGTATTGGCCAATTCTGAAGGAAAATATCAGGCCATCCATTTCTAACCCCGTACTCATGCTTATCTCTGTTGGTCGTCTGTCACCAACATGTGTAGAAGGAACCCGCGTGAGATTCCTTTCTAAAAGTTTATTTTCTAAAAAAAATTAGAAAACAAGTCGAGGGTCCTGCAAGCTGGTAGTGGGGATGTAACTACTTGCCTGCCCCAGCATGCTATTCCTGACTCCCATGTCCCCACCTCATCACCTGGTTCCACATCCATCAGCTACAGCTGGAGCAGTGTCATGTATAGTAGCAAAACCAATGACCCAAAACATACAATCAGATCTACCACTCAGTGGCTGAAGAAAAATTTGAATTTCAGGATGGCCAAGGTAAAGCCCATACCTAAGTCCCACTGAAAAGTTATGTCAGCACCTGAAGAGAGCCGTTCATGCGTGGAAACACTTAAGTGTCTCTGACCTGAAGCAATTCTGTATGTATGAACGGGCCAAAATTAATAAAAGCCAAGAGACTGATAAACAGTTGCAGGAAATGTTTACTTGAAGTCCTTGTTGTTCAATGACTACTTGTTACTGATTTTAATATTCAGATTTAAACATTTTGAAGGGGTGCTGGAGATATATTTCAATATTACACAGCTTTCACCAATGTCGCTAAATTTGTTTTTTTCAACGAATGTTCTCCTTAGTGTATTTGAGAACTTTTAGAGATTTGTAGTCAGAAATTATAACCCACATTTTCCCAAAAGAAAGAAAAGCTTTATTAAAGTGTATTTTTTAAATATAGTTCCAACCAGTGAACACTAACATCGGCAGAGTAAATGCTGTAGATCGCGATGGGGATAGACTTTATTACCACTTGGACAACAGCACCGTAAGTCTCAGGCTTTTCCTTTCTCCATACAGGTATATCTGTGAAATCTAATGTGAATCAAGCCACTTTAATTAGCTTTATTTTTTATGTAAAGTAGATGGACCTATAGTATACAGCCTTAATTGCTGTTTTCCTGCTGAATTTTTAACATTTTATTAATTCATTTACAAATCTGTTTAGACAGTATTTGTCCCTACATACTTTGATTTAAGTCTAGCAGGCCCTGGCTCTATTGTAAAATAAAACATTTGATCCAAGAGGTGTAGTTGTAGAATTGTTAACCAATTCTATGACTTTATCCATGACCCCAGCTATTTTCCAGCTCTTTTAAATGTTTTACTCTTTGTTTGCCTTCTTAAGATTTCATGATGCTCTGAGAATTTGTTGAAGTTTACATTTTTGACAATGTGCTCACTGTCCTTAATTAGAACATGAAGTTACTAATACTCTACATACAGGACTTTAAACAGAAATACTGTTTAAATATGCTTAGCCATGCACATTACTTTCTTTTACAGAGTGGGGCTCAATATTTCCATTTGGCAAGTGTAACAGCCCCAGACATCACAGTGAGTAAAATCTTGGACTACGATTCAACCCCCAAGCTGGATCTTATCTTATTTGTACGGGTAAGTTTCACAGGTTGCTGTGTGTTTTCCTAATATAGGTTCACTCAGAACTCTAATGGCACTCAGATCATGACTCTCATTCTCTCTATAGGATACTGAAACTGCTGGGGCTGCAAATTCCCACACAGCTTCCACAAACATAGCCATCGATGTTAAAGATATTGATAACCGCCCGCCATGGTTTCTGCCATGCCAGGAAATTTCATTTGATGATACCTGTACCAAAATATGTCTCAACATGGGCTATAAAGGAACTGTCAATTTAACTGTTAAAGAGGTAGGAAAAAACACACTGTATTATTTCCCAAACATGCAGAGCATTCAAACTTAAAAATGTACAGTACAAATCTCCATGTACTTTGACAGGAGTTTGTGTCTGAGATGCATGCAGTAGAAACCTGATCATATTGATCTGTTAATTTGGAATGTCAGACCATGCCAGTGTATTGCTTTTCTTTCTCCATGTTCTGCATTCAGGAATACTGAATACATTTCCTATTCTAAAGATATTTAGATTTGAGTGTCTGAACTTGGTTGTTTGTCAGAAATTTCAACAGGAAAACCTACCATTTTTTTTGCAACTGTTGTAGGTGTAAGGACAGTTGTACTTGTTTTACAAGCTTAGTATAACTTCACTCAAATCAGCTTGATTTGGCCATAATGTATTTGGTGGTTTGTGTTATAGGAAGGGGTATTGCCTTTGAAACCTGAACCCCTGTATGCTATTGATGGAGACAAGGGAATTAATGAACCGATAGAGTATTACATTTTGAGTGGTAAGTAGGGAAACACTGTCCAAAGTTTTGATTTTTAGAAAAGTAATTCCTTTATTTGTTTTGGGGAAGCTAGTTATGTTTATATTACAGTGCAGTTTTAAACATTTACACCTATAAATGAAGACTTTATCTGAGACTTTATCTGTCAATAGATTTATATGCTTTTTGTGCTGTTTTACATCTAACAGGGAATGAAGCAGGTCTGTTTGACATGAATAGTAATACTGGAAATATCACAATGTTAAAAGCTGTGGATATAGCAGGGCCAATACTCTTGACAGTTATGGTAAGTGCATTTATCCAGTGAAGGAAATCATTGTGTTTATGAGCAGTTTTTAAGAAACTTTAAAGCACTAAAATATATTTGGAAAAATCCAGGCTGCCATCATTTTTATCGGAAATACCTTTCATATACAGTATAGAATCTGTATATGCTTCTCCACGCTTTTGCTAATTTTTAGATTTCTAATGATGAATCTTTGAAGAAACAGATTCATTGATTATTCTTCCATCTTTCAGGCTTTCCAGACTAAGAACCCCAACCAGTTTGCTACGACGTCTGTTGTTATAGATGTTGTGATGAAAACCCTCAACCCTCCTGAGTTTGAAAAGCCCAGATATAACGGGTTTATATCCAGTGACTCAGATGTGGGGAGTATGGTCCTGGAAGAGGGGTTTTCTGCTAGGCCCTTGAAGGTCCTTGCTACGGACACCGATTTCGCAGATGTGAGTAAAGCATCTTCTTCATTGTTATCTTTTTTTAGCCCATTCCCTTGCTCATTGTCCTCTGCAACCCCTTTAATTGCTGTTGCAATTATTTTATTGGCTTAAAGTCATGTGGCCTTGATGGACGGTGTACACAGAACAGGCACACAAAATAAGGTGGATAAAGGTGTGTAAGCAAAACACTTCAGCAGGCACTGAAATGTTCCAGTACCGCTTAATGCTTTTAAGAAGATTTTTTCTGAAATTAGGCTTTCAGTGCAGGAAAAGTTAATAGCTCTTTCCTGTTTCTTAATATTTACTGTTACAGTCTCATTGCAACACCATCTCCTTTGTTCTTATTTTACCATGAAGTATGTTAAGATTGTTTGACAATCCAAATTATTTACTGCTATTAGTAACTATTTATTACAATCACAGTCATTTTCAATATATCTGTGATTGATAGTCCACAACTAATGTGTGTGTGTGTGTGTTTGTAAAAAACAATCTGTAAACTTACTTGACTCCACTTTAATGAAACAAAAAACCCTATAGTATGTGAAGACTAGCAAATTAAAGAATTATCCTTTATTAAAAGTTATCTGACAATGATGTACTATAGGTATAAATGAGATGATCAGATAAAACACAAGAACATCAAACAAAAAATGATCAGTCTCCAATTATACAGTACGTAATTCCTGACAATTTCCATTAAAAAGGTTAGTTATTTCTAAAATAAAAAAATAAAAAGGAACTGGTATGAAAATATACACATTATAAAAACTATATAAAATTATAATACAGTATATATTATAAACCATATAAACTTATAAAAACAATAGTAAGACAATACCTCTACCCCACAGCAATAACCACGACACAAAATAAATGAAAAAACTAAAATAAAGCACTCAATAAAGAACAGGTTAAGGAATGTGTTTTTAATCAAGATGCAATTTCTTGTTTTGATAAATATTCACTATGACATTCCAAATTGAGCTCAGGTACATCTAATTTCCTTGTGAGATCACTCTAAAACTTGAACGAAGTACACTTGAGGTCAATTTAATTGCTTAACTTGATTTCAGAAGCAACACACCTGTCTCTAAAAACTAAATACAAGCAAATCCTTAGGAAAAATACGTTTAGCAATAAAAAACATATTGCATTGTATTCAATGACTTGGCATATTAAATAATTACAAGAGACTGTTCTAAAGTGGACACGAAAACAATGCATGGACATCAGCATAGGGGTGCTATAATTGAATCTGTTAGACCTGTTCAGAATTCAGTACCAACCACAGAACTTAAAAAAAACAATTACTAGGAGGTAAAAACAGACCAACAAAAATGGCAGAAGATGCTTCTTATATCATGTTCTTAAATTTTCCTGAAACAATTCCTGTTCTTATTTTAGGGTGTAAATCCTAATGTTGAATATAAAGTCCAAGACAACAATGACCTCACAGTGACTAAAGAAGGTTTTATTCTTTCGAAGAAGATCTTACAACCTAACACAATTATTGCACAAGTAAGTAATCAGTATATAATCCTTTGTTCTCTCTGGGAAAACTAAGGTGAGGGCATGTGTTAGTTTTAAGGAAGCATGTAAATATGTATCATGTATAACGTAAGACAATGAAAGTACCCAGATTACAGTATATACAGTACCACTTTTGGGTAACAAGACATTTAGGATTTTCAAGTCAATGTATTACACAACAGGGTTTAATACAACACAACATATTCAGTATTAAATTTCAGTTTATTTATGTGTCATGACACAATTTTCTTGACATGTTTGATATATCGGCTTATTTTGTCTGTGGTTCAAAAGCAAAAACAAAGAAAAAAGGTCTCGGTGCTTGCAGATGTCAACATGATTTTTGGTCTTTTGTCTCAATTGTATTTCCCCCAGATAATTGCTGAGGATATGTCAAATGGAGAATCTGCCTCAACTATAGTCACAGTTGAGGTGCTAATGGGTGAGCAGAATTTTAGTGAAATTGTGATGTAAAGTATGTTAGTGTATTTGCTAAACAAAACTTTGAGAAAAGGTTAAACATATGTCTGTATTTTAGCGAGTATTATTTTAGTATATTAAGTATAAAAAGATGCCTATATTATGTATGTTTATTATAGAGGTGAATTGTATCTATATTTTGTATTGTATCTCCATTTTTTTCAAGTCGCGGGATATCACAAGTATGATATTAAAGAACAATAACTGGAAATTAAGATTTTGAAAACTGCTAACGTTGGTACATCATTTTGAGCAAATTATTTGCTAACGCTTTGCTAATTGTTTTGCTTAAAATATAAAAAGTATGGGTCAAAATGTTATAAAGATCATGGTGCTTTTTCATTAATTTTCTCCTCATTACAGGTTTCCATTAATATTTGTGTGTATCAAATTATTTTCCACATTTAAAAATCTGCTTTGCTTCACTTACTGGCTAAAATATTAGGAAGACTCTGTAAAATGACTTGAATCTCTCTGTGACGTGTGTTGCTAGATTAAGGAGAAGAAAACAGACTTTTATCCACATCCCTGAGTGAACAATCTCCAGGTCTCAAGCCTAATGAGCTCAAACTGCTGGAGCCACTGGCTTGTGCTGTTCAACCTACTGTAACTCACCTTTACTCTCTTCATCACGTCAGATGGCAGCTCTGCTGGAAAAGGGCGTGAAACTGGGCCTGATAATATTTCTGAGCCTCATTGACTGCAGGTTGAGCTCACCCGGCTGCTTGTGATGATCCAATAAGTCAATCAGAGGGGATTCTTTAATGTTTTGGCCACTGAGTTCATAATGCAAATGATATGAAGTGTTATTTTCTGTATCATACTGTACCTGGGGTTTTTTTCTCAGAAGGAAAGTTAGCTCAGCAGCTTTGCAGCTGCCTGTCGTTGGGCTCAGCCTTGAGTTCTGAAAACATGATTGTCCCCCAGAAGGGACACCTTCTCTCCTGAAGGTAGCCTCTGCTCAGACCTGGCGTAACTGCTGTTCTTCCAGGTGCTACCACTGCCATGCCTACCACAAACGCCACAACAGATCTGTTCAACAGCACCACTGCCCTCCCTACATCAGAGCCCACCCAGACCCCTGATGCCACCTATGGAAGCTCACCCTGGTCACCCTCCCCCTCATCTCTTCTCCCCACTTCAGGTCCTCACACAGGTAGACCAGCACTGTTCCGGAGCCCAGCTGGTGCAAAAAACGTTGACTATTTGCTTCTTAACAAGCATTTTGTTTCTCAGGATGCATAATGAGTGAAGAACCTTTGTTCTTTGTTTGCAGGACCTCTACTCATCTGTATTTTAACACTGCATGTTACGTAGCACCTGGTTTAGTTATATTAAAAGTGCTTAATTTGAAATGAAACTGCATGTATTGCACATAGCACACTTTCTCGCTTAAATGTTGAATATTTAGAATATATTCAGCTCCTTGTCAAATGATATTTCAGCAGAGCTTTTTCTCCAAAAGTAATCTGCTACTTTACTTTTCCTATAGCAATCATCTGCCCCTTTTGTTGCAAATGACTCTAAGAGGCTAAAAGCGTAGTGCCATATTATTACACTGTGTGCAGTAGAATATTCACACATTTTGCATTATTTTGGATAAAATAATGATGCTGTCTTTTGATATAAGTTTATACTGGTGCAATGAACTCTGATGTATTTGTTTTATCTAACATTAGATGTGAACTGTTCAACATTGAGTCAGACGGATCCTGGCCTAATCAGTGTTGCTATGCACTGCTGATTTCCAATCAGTCATTCTGCTGTTATATTGATTCTCTCTTATCAGAGCTTGTTTCACCTGGCTGCGCTAATGCTAGCACAATTCTAACAAGCATTTAGAGGCACTTTATCTTCTTTTTACCTCCTGCTTTTGATAACATCAGGCATGTGTTATTATCAATTAACTGTAATCACATTGTCTATGTCTTTAGAATTCACACAGACATCTTGTGTTTTGTTGTTTGCATATTAGTCAGTGACCTATGAGTACTTATCTTGAATTGTCTTATTTTTGTAATTTTTTATGTTTATAAGTGAACAAAACTGAATAATAGAAACATATTTACTGAGAACCTATTTATAATTTAAAAAATAAAAACCCTTTAATGGCAACTCTTCACCCAGCTGCCCCACAATGGGAACCCAAAACAGGTCCATCAGTGCCGAGTTCAATAGTGCTTCTATTTCATTAACCACTATCTTACAAGGTTGTTGGGTTCCATACAAGGCACCACGGACCCAAGCAGCAGCTATCTTGATAAGAGGCATGTAAAGTATGGCCAGTTGGCACTAGGAGAAAGAGTGCAGTAGGTGCCAACAACAGAGAAATGACCCTTGTGGTAACAGTAAAGTCAGCTAGCCACACTCTTTTCTGCAGCTTGGTTTAAACATAACGAGAGTCATCATTCAGTATTAGAATTCTGTTTTTTTACTCCTGCCCTCCATAAATTTGAGTAGTGTAAACATGCCTACTCCAGACAAAGTCCGTTTGAGAGAACTGAGATTTTATCTTCATCCTTCTAAAAATATATTAATTCATTCACTTAGATTGGAGGAAATTGATAATTAAAAGGAAGGCAGAATCTTACTGATTATGTACATTCCCATCCATGTTTTGTTCTGTGTCATTAGGATAAACTGCACTCTTTTATCTCCTATTATCCATGAAACTTCTTTTTTCTCCAGCGTTTCTCATCTTCTCTGCTTTTGTAGGTGGCGATGCAGTGCTAACTGGTGCATACGGTCCAGAAGACATGGCTGCCCTGGGAGCTACTCTTGCTGTCCTGCTCATTCTTTCGATGGTGATAATTGGCCTGCTGGTATTTAAAATCTACAAAACAAAAACAGACTGGAAAAAGCTGTCTGAAGCCAGTATCTTCCGGAGTTCTGTAAGCATAACATAATACATAATTGGTGAACTAATTCCTAATACAAAAGTAGTGTGTGATGCACAAAATGCACAGGATATCTCTCAGCAGACAATCAATATACTGTATTTGAAGCTGTTTTTTCAGTGCACTGCAAAACTTTGGCATACTTGTTGAAGTTATATTTGGGATTCTTTTGAAAATTATATTGAAAATTTTGAAAAGTATTTTAACATTTTTTTTCTTTAGGTAATTAATTATAAATGCAATTTCAAACACAAGACCTGAAGATTTTTCCCTGGCAAAATGTAGGATTTTTGTACTACACTCACTCAATAAATGATCTGAATATATTACTAAAGCATTCTCCTGTGACACATGATCTATCTTTATTCTTTTTCTCCCTGACAGATTGGCCGCGGTTCTTCTGCAAATGACGGGATGCAGTTTGTAAATGATGGTTACAAGAATGGTGATGATGCAAGCAGTGTTGATTCCAAACGCCCAGACGAGGTCGACCACAATCTATATGTAAATCTACAATCAAAAACCCAAGAGCTTCCCGAGCCTGTGAGCTTCTCGGCAGCTCCTGCTCTGGCCTCTAATCTGCTGGGAGATTCAAGCAGCCTGGCTGGGTCCGACAAAACAGAGAGTGAGAAAGAGGTCAAGCCCATCCTCACCAAGGAAAGAAGGAACGAAGAGGGGTATAAGTCCGTCTGGTTCAAGGAGGATATTGATCCCAATGCTAAAGAAGAAGTAGTCATTATTCCAGACAACCCAGAGAGCGAAGCTGTCGAAGATGATGAATCCCTAGATGGGGACGACAGTGACAAGGATCCTGAGTCTCCCACAGCCCAAGGAAAAGCGTCTTGGGAAGATGCAGAGATGAAGTTTACCAAGACCCCCGCTGTGCGCTTCCAAGACCCCAAACCTCACAGTGGAGACAAATATACCTTGGACACTGACAACGAGGAAGAAAACATATCTCTGTAAAAGAGAAACTCTTCTTGTTGAATGAGAAACACACCTGCATTGCCATGATCTGTTATGAACTCTCAGGATTTCACTGCAATCAGCAGAAGTGTAGAAAGTCCGTTGCTCGTGAATGCTGCCTTCCATTTAATTTTTCTGAAAGTGATTTTAGAACTTTTCTCTTTGAAAGATTACTAACCATTTCAAAAATGTGGTGATTTGTCAAAACACCAGCAATGAGCTTTAAATTAGGTGAGTTTTCCCTTTTCACTTTTTTTTCCTTCCTTTTCCTACCTGAGTGAAAGGAAATGAATACACAGTACAATGAGAACTCAAGTTGTTATAAATCGAGACATTTCAAAATCAAGTGCCAAACACACATAGACTTAGTTGTCTTTAAGCTGAAAACTTCAAGCTTGCTCTCTCCAACATAGGAGTTGTAAGTAAATCTCAAGAGCTTCTTTTCATGATTTACTGAATGTGCGGAAATATTATTATTAATATACAATATTATTTATATTACTGTATTAGATGATCTTCTAGTAGGTGATTTATCACCCACAAGTTTTTGAAAGATTCATAATTGTCAATAGCAATGTAAAAATTAATTAACATTGGTGCACTTTAACTACTGTATATAAATGATATAATAGTGTAGTTAATTATACTCTAGCCACTGTTTGTCATAGTTTTTCATCAAACTTTGAATGCTTTGAAATAAGAAGACAAATGAATATTCTCATAGCATATTATCAGCCCTAAACAAAATTGTTTACAGCAGTTTAAAAGAAATATAAAAGAATTTGATTGAAAGAAAAAGGTGTCTGTAGTGTGGTTGTCTATCCTGAGTTTCAGCTGCTGTTCATGGTCTTGATCTCAACATGAGCACTGTAATAACAGCAACTGCAACGCTACTTGTCAAGTGCTGTTTGCTTTTCATGAAAATAAACCTCATTAACTATGGCTGTGTGCTAAAAACAGCAGCAGAGTGAGGCATATCAGTGTACCTTGACCACAATGGCAGAAGCTGTGTGCAATATAGTTATGAATCAGTAGCCCTTCTATAGCTATGTCAGGATCAGTGCAGTGTGTCAAATGCAGTATGATCAGTCATACTGTAACTCACTAAAACCAAACGGGCAGAGTGTGAGGTCTGTCTCGGGATCTGCTAGTTAACACTAGAGATGGGATTCAAATCTACACTTTGTTGCTGTAAGATGACTATAAAAAGATTTTAAAAAACAATAGCGAGGCACTCTGTGCCACTACTCAGTAATGGGAAAACAAAGCTCTGTGTGTTTCACATTTTGTTTTATCACCAACCACGTTTTCTTTAGGATTACAGCTAAAGAAGAAGCTGCATGGGAACTGGTGCAGGTTTTACTATATAAGGTTAATATTTAATTCACACATTTCTTTTCATTATAATTGTGAAAGGACCTCTTTAAAAAGGTCTCCGATAAGGAGAGGAGTTAAGACTTTTATTGTACTGTGGAAATGTCATGTATTGCAAATTAAACACCACTCCCTGCAATAAAATATCAATTTTCAATAACTGCTTTGTGTAAAACGGGGATGTTGATGTCGTGAGCTTGAGTCGAACATGGCAGACAATCTTACTTTATTGATTAAATCACTGTTGCAATGGTTGCTAGATACTATTAAATGGGGCAAAAGCAAGTCACACACACAGAGGAAAACTTAGACTCCCAATTAATCTAGAGAGCATGGCCCATGTGGCCATGGGGAGAAAAAGTAAGCTGCTGGGCAGAAGTGTGCTGTGGTTCAGCTTTCAACTGGCGGCTGTGTCAGGGGCAAAGGTTCTTATTAAGAATCAGTGTCCCTGGCTCCACAGGATAAGCCAGATCATTTTCTTACTCTGTAATAATCTTGGGGGGGGGGGAATAAATGAGTGAACATGAATGCTTTAATACAGGCTGTTACATGTCAGTAGGGCTAAGTGAAGGGCAGGTAAAAAGGAGGACTGAAGCAATTTTCCCTGAAGCTGATGGATAGATCTAGGATCCTAGAGGGGGTGTGAAAGATAAGGATAGACCACACAAAATGTAAAAAAGTAAGACAACATCCTGGCAGCGTTGTGATTAATGATGTGTGTAAGTGTCCCAGATAAAGCCTGAATGACAAGCCCTATAGGAAACACTTCGGTACGTATTTTCCTTCTTGTTTTCTTCTAGTGATGCTGTAGACGTTAACGAAAAAAAGTGATTAAATTGAGAGCACCTTCAGTTCTTTTCTGAACAGTTTAAAAAGTAAACTGAGCTGTTGGGCTACAGTGAGAGGTGAAAAATGATCACTGTAAAGCGAAGATATCATTCAGTTTTGCCGTTCTTGGAATAAGTTCCAGGTATTAATTCCCCTTGACCCCTTACTCCTGCTAGTAGAAACTTCAGAGCAGGTGATCAAACATAAGCTGTATGTCTTTGGGAGTGAACTAGAGCACCTGGTGAAAACCCACATGGGCAAGTGGAGAACATGCAGGTTCCACAGGAAGTCAAAAGAGGGTCCTGGGTTTGTGAGGCAGTAGTGTTGACTACCACTTCATTATGCCTCCCTATCCAGCACTGAACCAGTTATCCTGATTCTGCTCTAGTGTTAAAACCAGAGAAAAGGGATTGTTTAAATTGTTCTTAAGCTAAATAAATTAGATTGTGCTCTAGATGTTCACTTGAGCTCTACATTAGGCAAATCTACACTTTACTATATTTTGTCTTCAAAGGTTTTCTTGAGTTGAACAGAAAGGATTGAAGTTTGTTTCAGAAAATAATCTAATTGAGACTTGGCACTTAGGCAAACTAAGTTAGGCCTTTTGCCTAAGATGGACATGATCTAGATCTTCACTTTAGTAGTGTTACTTAGAACAAGAGAAGGGTATTGCTTTGTTGTGCCAATTTTTAAGTCGGATGGGGACATTTTCAGCTACAGGAAATGTACACACTTTCCAACAGCAAAAAAAACTTATCAGCAGCTAGTGGCTTTTATTTTAGTTACGTTTACAAATGGTCTAACTGGTACCCTGCACTTTTTAGTTTCCATAATTCAAAAATATCACATGAACAAAGACGACAAACACTAAGTTCATTTTCAATTTTTGGAAACAAATTCTCACATAAAAAGGCTGTGGTTCCGAGACATATTTAAGAAAATGTAACAAAAAGCAAGTGAACTGGCAGTTACTAAAAAGTACCTTTTTTAAAAAATACACACATTAAAACAAAACTGTTCATGTCATCACATCAGTCAATATTCTGCCAGATACCACAAAGCATGTAGTCTTCATTTTTCAACTTAAAATTTGATCATTTGTTATTTACTGAAAAATATCAGCTGATGAGTAATTAGGCTCTAAGCCCTTAAATCTAAATGCATTGCTACCTGATACAACGGAACCCATATTTGTGCAATAACCTTAGTTTGTTTCTCCTTTCCCTAGAGATTGTCAAATTTAACTACTTCTATAACTATTTAGCTTTTGCAAAGCCAACTCTGTTGTTCTCCCTATCAAATTCTGTGTAGTACTGCCCAATAAAGACATCTCCCAGAATCCACAGGGGCCCAGCTGGAGGAGGGATGTCAAGTCCCATGAATCCACTCAGGCAAATTGTCCTCCCTGCCTGGCTTTCCTAAAGAAAAAGAACAAATCAGAGAGAAGAAAACGTAATAGATTTTGGCAAACAAAATATTCTTATATTTTTCTCAGCTCTGTCTTTCATACAACTAACAAACATGAATTCATGTAAGTGATAGAACTTGTTTAATATACATTTAATTATGGTTAATGCTGCGGTTTTAAAGCTGTTTTTCCTAGAATCTATTTTAATGGTGTTTTTTTAAAGATCAGTCAGCTTTGGCTACGATTAACTTGAATCAGCCAGGCCATTCTGTGCTTGAGAACTACAGGAGTAGCACCCCCTTTTAAGATTTCTGTGAATCTTCTCTGATGTTTCATTTTAGGTCTGTTTTTCTTCTATCTGCTTCACTGCATGTTGGAATTGTGGCTTTATGTTCTCATTAGAAGTTCTACCCGCTATCGGAAAGTAGCTTATCCTGGCTGAGGGCGGCAGCCAGCCAGAGCTTTTACCACAAGCACAGGCTAGAATCAAGCCCAGAACCCTGGTAGAGCAAGGCAACAGAATCAACACTGCGTTGCCCCTCACTGGATGTTTTTTACCTTGGAAAAACTGTGGTTACAGAATTAATTTTCTATTGAGAGCTGGTTAACATGGACATATTTTATAAATAAATGTCAAGATGGAGTGAGACAAATGCCTCAGTTTTGATCACCTTAAAAAATAACATGTAACTGAATGAAGTAGGTCAATGTTGTCATGTTACATAGTATTGCAGTGAAAGTGGAAATGGTGTTTTGGGGCACTGTTATTTTTAGGTATAGTATCTTCAGAAAACTATATTCATTTCTTAATCAAAGAGCTCACCTTCAGGACATACTGATCTCCAGTCAGCTTATATGTCTGCCCACCCATTGTGAATGAAATGACAGGAAGAGAAGGAACTTTCTTGCAGTCAATCATGTACTGAAATAGACCAAAAGAAAATATCATTATCTGTTAGACCTTTCTAAATGATAAAATTAGCAGCTGTTATACTCACACCTTACTAACATTTATACTATACTTATGCCTGAACATACACACAAGGCCTGAGTCACTCAAACCAGTCTTAAATCTTTTTCCATACTGAGCCACTCCTGGTTTCTAGACCTTGAACTCAAGATTCCTCATCTGCTAATAGAAGTAAGCTTCTAACTATGATTCTACCCTGATAACACTGTTAAAATTTAACACAGGAAAGTCAGTCAGGAGTGTTCTGCCCTGCTCTGTTAGCACAATAAAGTTTCTTAAACACAACGGCCATTTTCACTGAGTTTTAAAGTAGCGGGTGTGAAAATCCTGAAACACAACAATCTTGCGATGTCGGGGGACCTGGGGTCCTTTGTGTGTACCTCCCCCTGGATGAGTGGGATGGCTCCAATGGCTTTCTGGAGCGCCTTCACTTCTTCAGCGGGTCCAGTAATGAGGGAGGTACCAGTGTCAACAATGGCCTCACAGCCACCCTTGCACAGAGTCAGCTGGCTACCAACACTCATCCTGTGAAGACCAAAATGTAGTAGTGGTGGTATTAGCTATGGACCTGTCCCACACTTCCACATTCTATAAAGAAGCACCTCTAAATATTAATTTAATATATAACTTCTAAGTAAAACAGCAAAGTAGTAAAAAAAAAAGTATAATACAACATTACATGCTGTTTGACACTCATCAGTTGTTTTTCTAACATTAAAACACTTTTTTTTTATCTCACTGCCATAATATTTATTATTTCACACCTTCACACCAGCCCTTTTGTGAGTGGCTTTTCTGAAAACAAATTGACCACAGAAAATGTTCACCCATCTGTCTCTTTTCTAATCTCTTGATCCGATTCAGGGTGAAGGGGGAGCCAGAGCCTATCCCAGCAAGCAATGGGTGCAGGGCGGGATACACCCTGGATGGGAAACTAGTCCATCGCAGGGCTCACACAGACACACTCACTCCAGGGCTAATTTTCCCAGAATCCCATTAAACTACCAATGTGTTCTTAGGGCTGTGGGAGGAAACTGGAGCACCCTGAGGAGACCCATGTGAACACAGGGAGAACGCACAAACTCCAAGCAGAAATCACCACAAGGCCAGCATCAAACCCTGGGCCCCAGTGTTGCAGAGCAGGAATCCTAACCAATGCGCCATTGCTACTCAAAAATGCTCATGAGGTCTTTCAATAAATATTCTGATAATTTAACTCATTATGGAGCTGTTTTAACTAAAAACTGAGGAAATATGCTCATTTTCTAGTGCTCTGACTACCCTTGAATTTGAATGTTTTATTGGTCTAAAAGACGTTAGTTTTCTGACTCTGTTATACCTCTATGGCTGACTAGCACTGAGCTGCTCATCCACTTTTGCCTAATTCAATGTAAATGTCAGCCAAGAGCTCAATGTCACTGAAGCATTTCAATTTACCCTTGGAAAACTGTAACTCTATTTAGAAACCCATCTCCAAGAACTTTATTAGGCTAACAACCATAGTTTAAGCTACACTTCATGGTCTGATCAACGTAGTAATGTGTACTATTCTGTAGTTATACTGTATACTCAAAATATAGTATAGTTTAGAAATATTTGTCAGAGTTCTTGTCAAACTCCATGTTATAGCAATTTGATTTGTACAATTTATTGTTACTTATTTTATTGACTGTAGACTGTGTTGTAGCAATAGAACACACAATATTAGACAACGTTACTTCTTTTCAAAGTTTAAGATGTATTCTAGATGTGACTTTTCTGTCATGATATCAAAACCAGACACTAACTGTAACTCCTTGCAGACAATGAAAAATGTCAAAGACAGGATTTGAAACATTATCAGCAAGTACACTTCTGTTTTCCCAGAAAAGTAGTGAAGGTTAAACCTGAACTTACCCATCCAAGTGGATCTGCCAGTAGGCCTGCCTGGTAACGTTCAGGTACTGAAAGTCCCCAGTGTAATATTTAGGGTCTGTCCCACCGAGCAGCAATTCCCCGCCTGGCTGTGTTTCAGGGTTCCTGTGAAAGCATGAGGGATCAATATTATCAGGCAGTGGCACCACTACCAAAGCTATACAAATGTTCACAAAATGTCTCCATGCCTAATTTTTTGCAGGGTGAATAAGGATACTGACTGGCACTCCACCTCACTTTTTCCTTATTCTTTTGACGATAAAAACTAAGAAATTAAAATTTCCTTTGCTTTGCCTCTTACAAAATTTTATCTCATATTATGGTTTTAAATGGTGCAGACAGGCATTTTTTCAACCTTACACCTTCACACAACATTAGGTACCACAACCACATGTATATGTAAATGTTTTAAATTCTTTTTAATGAACACTTCTGCTTTCTTTGAGAATTAGATGGACAGAAGGCCAGTAATAAACATCGTAATCTCCACTTATTGCAAAAAAAAACAAGTACATTTTACATTAGCTCGCTGTAGACATTAGTACAAATGAAGGAACAAAAAAATTAATGTAATTTAGCCATAACTCTGCGGGTTGGCACATTCCTCACCTGTTCAGGTAAAAGGAGAACACGTTCCTTTCCAGCTTTTTCTGACTCATCATGTTATCAAAGACAGGAGCTACTCCATCTACTGAGATCCTGGGATAAGCCATTCCTAGAATGCCATCAAACTTGGCAGCAATGAATGCCACTCCAGGCTGCTTTATAGCTTCACCAAACAGTTGGCGGTCCACAGATAAATCGCCAACCTGAGGAAGAAATTAAGACATGACCACTTCCGTCTGCTCTAACCTCCGTGTCTCATTCACAAAGCATTCTGGAAGGAGCAACTATACAGTAAGTACACATACAGGCACTATAAAGAACAAGACGTGCTCTAGCACTATAGGTATCTGTAATTTTAGATTAAAGATAGGAAAAATTAAAAACATAAATACTTTACCTTGCAGGTGTCTTGGCTGAGATATCCAGATAGACTGCCAGATCCATACTGAATGGCAAAGGCTGTTCCATTCTTTACATATGTGCTTGATTTGGCAGAATTGTACTTGTGGTGAAACACTTAGGGAAAGCAATGACACACGGTTAAAAAAACTGATAGTTATTTGATTTTTAAGCCAAATAAAGCGTACCACGATCTTTTCTATTTAGACATTGCTAACGAAGTAGTAACCTGTGGACTATACAGTATGTATTTTGCAGTATTACTGTATGATTGCAAACATTATCTTTTATGTTAATAATATTAATAAACTTTATTTTATATAGCACCTTTAAAGGTGGCTTCTCAAAGCGCTTTTGTTACTTTACCTATTACGAGTTTTCTATAAAATATATGCAAACGATACTATTTAGAAGCTGCCCTCTAAAAATGAGGTTGTGGACATCAAATCAAAAGAGAGAACTTTCCTTTTAACAGCAATGTGGCTGCCTAACTATCAGCTGAAATGGCATGAGTTCATGTGATTCTTTCTACAATACTGACAACCCCCCCTTGGCATTTTCACAAAGGAAAATATGAAAACATGAACAGAAACACTGCAGCTATATACTTCATATTATTAAACATTCATTATTTACTTAGGTCTGGCTGTGTCTTTTTCTGCTTATATTATCGTCTCAAAATAAAGTGAAGCAACTGTCTGTTGGGGTGGCACAGTGGCGCAGTGGTTAGCACTGCTAGTAGGTTTCCTCCAGGTGCTCCGGTTTCCTCCCACAGTCCAAAGACAGGCTAACTGACACTTGGGGAAATGCCCTGGGGTGAGTGTGTGTGCCTACGTCTGTCTGCCCTGTTAAGGACTGGCGTCCTACCCATAGTGTATCCTGCCTTGTGCCCACTGCTTGCCAGAAGAGGCTCTGGCTCCCCCACAACCCTGCACTGGACAAAGCAGTTAGGAAATGGATGGATGGAATTGCCTGTCACATTAAGAGTTCAAATGAGAGGGGCCTGCAAAATGGGAGTAAAGCAATTTTACAAGTCAGACGTACAGCATGCGATGTCGGTGAAGGAGCAGTGGATGGAAGGCACCCAGAGGTTGGACGATCCTGTGTCAAACACCACGGTGAAGAGCTGTGGCGGGGTTCCGATTCCAATTTCCCCGTAGTACTGAGCCTGTCAACACACACACAGGTGAGAACAGGAGTCAACGGCGTCATCTTCTGCAAAGAGCAAAGAGACTGTCCTGATTCTCAGAGCCACAAGCAAACAGCTGGGGTGCACTTTGCATAGTTCAGTCTTGTTATTTCTTACAGTGTCGGGAACACATATTTGCCAATTTTTCATTGTGCATATATATTGCCCGATATATATTTATAGACTCAGATGCTCATACATATCACAGAATCTTCTTTATAAACCTAGCACACTGTGTTTATTTTTCAATGGTTTTAAGCTGTTTAAAGCTGGAATCTGTAAGTTTACAGCTAAAATTTCAGATTTTGCCCTACACACTACATTAGAAAAGGCAGCCCAATTAAAAAACTTTTTTTGATGGACAGCCTTGCAAGGAAATGATGGATTGTTCCAATCCTATAAAATGAAATTTGAACGTCTGCTGAAGATTTACTGGGATGTGTTTAATAGCTAAACCATACCCGTTAATCTGCCAGCAAAAATACTATTCATCAAATTTTTATCAGCACTATAACACCTGCCTCATAATCCTCTCTGGCTCAGCCCACTAAAGACCAAGAGACTAAAGACATGGACCTCTGCTGCTAATGCAAGACCCTCTTCCTCCCTCCAGATGTTTCAGAAGGAATCTGGACTTTTACATCTTATGACTCAGCATTCATTAATTTCTTCCAGGCAGTTCACCAAGAAGTATGTCTAAAAAACACTAGTTACTGTTTACTTTACGTGGATTTACAAGTGTTATCCATTTTAAGCTTAAAATGGCCCCCAGAATTTTAGTGCCCCATTCTCCTTCCAGTGCTAACTAAGGTAATATCAAGCTGAGAAAAAAATCTTATTTGGTAAAATCATAATGTCTTACTTCGGTACCAGATTTTTCTGTACTGAGCAAATGCAGGGCAGCTCCAACAGCAGGAGACAAATCTAAAGCACGTATTCTTTTGATTAAATTTTGATGTGCATAAGTTGCAACTGTTAACGACTTGCATAGTTATTTCAGTGGTAAAAAAACCACAAGCTCCATGACAACTGGCTGTGGCGCCTGAAGCTCATGTGATTATGAGTCAGTGTGTGAGCCAATCACAGCTTTTCTTTAGCAGTTTTTAGTATCAGCTGTCTAAGCAGGTTTAAGTGGCTTAGAATTCATTTTGAAGTTTTACACAATGCAAAAGTAACTGGGCCTAGTCCAAGCTTTTGATTTTAAAACCAACATTTTAGTCAAAACATGCAGTGTCTGGTTACTTGCCAAAGTATAAATACGTTATAGGGAATGATGCTTATACAGTAAAAAAAATACAGTAAATAAAAGAGGTTTTAAAATTTGTGGGCAACATTTGATGTCAAACACAACTTAATTTCAACCTCCTCTAAAATCTATAAATATTTGAGATGTCTGTCAGATTTTATCAAAAACATTAAATGTTTAAAAACATTCAACAAGAATACAACCTTCAATTATTTTCATGATAAGAACTTCCTCAATATACCACCCCTCATCTCACATTGATAGACGAGCAGCTTTTTGCTTTTTGCTTCCAGTCATTTCTAAACCTCATGGAGCAACTGATTAAATACCATCCGAGATATTTTCTTCAACAGCAGTTAGTTGCTTTATCTAAGCACAAGTCGTCCATAGCAGCAACTAAATTTTTTTGGTTTGCAAATCCAAGATAACTTTTTTAAAAGATAAGCCACTCCGCACAAAGAAAAATGTAAAGAAAATGTCGAAAACAGACTTTAGCTTGCAACAAAAACAAATAAAACCAGTGGAGAAGTTTTGAAATATGCATGGTACAGTAGAACACAATGTACTCAAGACGTTATTAGTTTTTCTAAAAATATAAACACTAAATTGTGCAATGCTTCAGTCTGCAGGCCTGTTTAAACAGACAGATGCCTTTTAAGTAACCCGGAGCTGAGCCCTGCATGCCCCAAGTCAGGTGGTTGGAATAAAGTAGCTTACAGTACAGTAACACAGTGGCTCATCTGTCATATAACAAACTCTTGTTTCCTTGTGCTCCTGATCAACAGATTCCTAGATCCTATGATATTCCAACCAGTGGGAGTTTCATAGGAAGGGCGTTCCTGGTAACAACCAGCTGAGACACTAATTAAACAGGCTTTTAACAAACCTTGTTGCTGCTCCTGCACGCAGATTACAGGCAGTTTCTTTGGCTTCAAGAGAGGAAATATAAATACCGCTGTAGAATTCATGTCACATCTAATCATGGTGCTGTCTGGGCAGAGTTTTAATTTACGTGATAGAAGATCAAATCATTTTCCTAATACTGCTTCAATCTAAATGTTTGCTGCATTGAGCAAGCCCTTTATCAGGCAGGCGAATCAAGTTGCTCAATGACAAGTCTTCTCCAACCCTTATACTAACTTTGCATGCGTGTGTAATCTGACACAAAATGTCTAGCACAACTGTAGGAAATCATAAACACGTTTCCACTTGCGTTTCGATTAAACAGGTCAAACCTGTTGAAGTGTACATTTGCAGATTATGAGTGCATATCGTACATTTTATACTTAAGAATTCCACAAAAGGTAATTTGTAATTTTCATTGGTTGGGTCTACTGGTGTGTAATTTAAATCAGGATTCAGGCTTCACTCATACTTAATTAAACAGATTTAAGGTCAGATTTAAAATGGAAAGTATCTGATATTTGTATCACACTATTTCTTTATTAGAACATAAAAAAGTTAAAAATGAGGGGAGGCCGTTCAGATTCTTGTGCTTATGAGTATAGTAAAGACACCTGAGAATCGAAAATAAAGATATCACTCAGGTTCTACAACTGAGAAACAAAAGGAATTTTTACAAGGGCAAAGGGATTCTCACATCAAGGTAGTTTTTCAGGGTCTCTGGAGTAGGCCCAGTGCTTGCAGGAAAACCCAGGTTGTACTTCAAGGACTCCTTGTCAGCCACCAGCTCTTCGACGCTTTTACCCACATCGGACAGAGACCGTCTGATAGAGCGAAACTTCTTAAGAGGAATCCTGGGAAAAGACAAATCCCGTTAAAGCACTGAATCACCTCAGTGCTATCAAAACACTGGATGTAAAATGTGAACAACCAAAGCACTGCTTGGAAATATTCTTTCACAATCCTGCTGTGCTCTTTTACATTCATGTGTCTTCTGCTTCCCTCTTTTAAGAAAACTGCTGCTGTACACAAAGCACCTTTCTAGTACAGCTGACTCACCAAACCCCATCTGAGTGCCCAGTGTTTACCATTTGCCAGATCCTCTTTGGTTAGAAGGAAAGCCCAGAGTCTTACAGGTACAGAACCTCATCCAGAACATGCACCACTTAAATACTTCAACACCCCCGTATTTAGAATGCAGTTTGTTTTTCCTTCTTGAAGGCACAGAAAAATGCACTTTTCAGCTAACATGAGGTGTTGCAGCTTTCTGACACCCTCCTCAATGGCGGTTAGTGCTCGACCTGAATTCTCTGAAGCGAGATCAACAGCAGGAAGTCAGTTGCAACACTAATATTGAATGCACTTGAATGCATACACTTGACCAAAAGTTTTCTATAGAAGCAAAAGCTTCCTAAAATTTTAAATTTTTAATCTTTCCTCCGGAAACAAGGACTGCCACCTTCATTCACAGAAAAGCAGCACGTACTGTATACAGGAACAAACTGTTAAAAAATAGCATATTCAAAGGCTCTTCCTGAACATTTAAAAACACTGCACACCACACCAAGATCTTTTCTAATGAGTATTTTCCTTCAGTGCTTATTGATTTGAAACACTGTTCAGCTAATAGATCTTTAATTAGAAAGATACAGTGACATACTTTGACATATTCCTTATCATAAGATATCACCGTGGATTTGTATATAATTTAGTTATATTCATTTAACTGCATTGACAGCATCATTTTCAAAGAGTTTACAATAATGGTTAACTGTTGAGCAGTTTGAACCGATTCATAGCAATGAATACCAATTTCGACCCTTAGAAAACAGTTGATAATTTCTGCTGCTACTAACAGAAATTGTCACGGGAGATCAACAGAATTTAACTGGGGATAAACACTAGGAAGTGTTGTCTGCTGTTGAGGGTTTGGTAGGAGCGCAGACACCATGATCAGGTGAGTCGGGGCTTGGCTATGTCAGTCAGGTGAGAAGTTGTTGTGACAACAGTTGAAGTATTTTATTAGTAGAAATACGTACAAACATAGAGGTAAAGATGAAAAGCACAAAAAAATCAATGCCAGGTTACAAATTAGTGACGGTACTACAGCATAATAAAGCTACTGTTTTCTTACCCAGCGCAACGCAAAATTCAATACAGCGACAAAGACACTACCAACAATAGAGCACATGCAGTACTCACCGAGAACAAATATAACATAGTCACAGAAAGTACTGCGGTATCCGATATTTTGCAGCAATACTTTTCAAATTAGACGCATAGCCTACGGCAGCTCTTAAAAACGCCCTCAGCTCTATTTTGTAAAGACTAACAAAGCTGTGAAATGATTTTGCTGTGCGCTTCTCGGCCAACCGTTACTTAATTTGCATCCGATGAAAAGCGCAACAGCCCAATCCATAACAAAGGTACTGATCTATTTCTGAAGACACGGTTTCAGTAATGTGAGGATTACAGTCAATTTGAAATCAACCCGGTCACCCTCGGTAGTCCGTGATCTCATTTGGGTATTACTGGTATTATGCAACAAGATCATACCTGATCGTGTAAAAAAAAAAAAGAAAATCTTACCTGATGATAGCATCGGTGGTCCACACAAAAGCAGCCAACAGGAACAAGTACGAAAGCTTCATTTTAGTGTTGCAGCGATCAGGACATGCAGCGTATCGTTAGGCTCCCTATTATGGATATGAACAATGACCAAGCAGTTCACTCGAGTTTTTAATAACACAACACCTCCGTCAGCTGACTCCAGTGCAGAATGATCATGTGACGAGACACAGCACAACCACAGCGAAACAGACAGACAAGGCATATACTGTACTGTATGCCAGCTGAAAGGCTGACCTGCATCAGTCGCTTACTTAGTAAAAATAGTGTTTTCCCTTCACAATTTATCATGTATAAAGCTATTTATAGATTAACTATTGGGTATTCTATTGTATATCTCTCGTTAGCGGTCAGAAAATATACAAATATTGATTAAAGGAGAAAATGTGTGCCACTAAAACTGCAGTTTGCAACGTTATCAAACCACGGAGATGAGTAAATAAGAATGACCCACTTTTGTATTAAGTTTCTAGTTTATTAGAAAAATTCTGTAATTCAAAAGCATACCTGATCTAAATATTTTAATCAGGGAAATATTTTTTTTTTGTAATTGTCCAGAACTGCAAGTCATGTTTGTCAACAATGATTCTGATGACAAAGCAACATGAAGACGCCAAATGAACACATGACAGTTTAAGTACAAAACCAATTTTGCTAAGTTGTTTCTTTTTAAGTTCACTCTGCAGTTCCCCACACTTTTTTACTGTTCAAAAGTAGATTTTCAATTTAACCTGAATTAGTACTTTTACTACATCCTTTGAAATTAAGGCTATAACCCTAAACGACCCTACCCCCACCCCTGACACACACATGCATTATTAAGCACGGGAAATTTCTATTTCATTTCATGAGTGCTTGTTTAAACCTAGGATAAATGGTCATACTTTAGTGTTGAAGCTGCAAAATTACACATTATAAAAAGATAACATAAAAATATATGAAACTTTTAATTGTTTTCAATGTGTATCAGTATATTCGGACATGAATGGATTTGTACTATATTAGAAATGAACTTTATATAATTCCTTACACCTTAATTCCTTATATAGCACTTTTCTGGACACTCTACTCAAAACGCTTTACAGGTAATGGGGACTCTCCTCCTCCACCACCACCCGGATGACGCAACTGCAGGCATAGTGCGCCAGTACACTCACTGCACATTAGCTAACAGTGAGGAGGAGAACACAGCGATGGAGGCCATTAGTAGTAAGGCCAGTGGCAAATGGATAATACCCCTCCGCTTTTCAAGAAATTCCCTGGGATTTTTAATGACAACAGAGATTTAGGTTTTACATCTCATCCAGAGGACAGTGCCTTTTTACAGTATGGTGTCCCCATCACTACACTGGAGCATTAAGACCCACACAGACTGCAGGTTGAGTGCCCCCTACTGGCCCCACTAACACCTCCGCCAGCAGCCATCTTAACTTACCCAGGCAGTCTCCCCTCCAAGTACTGGCCAGGCTCATACCTGCTGAGCTTCAATGGGGAACCAGTTGTGAGTCGCAGGGTGATATAACTGCTGGCAAACATATGGGGTATATATCCAAGGACATAAAAATGAAACTATTCATGTCTTCTAAATTCAGTCCATAAATAATCTTAACTAACCTTCATTTAGACAAATATTCTATAGGTTTGCTTAAACAAGGTTAACCATATTTATTGCATGTAGTTTTGTTACATTGTTTGCATCAATGGATGCCAATACATATGGCTGTATTTGGTAAAAGAAGTGTTCTAGTGAGCCTAAATTATTTAGGTTTTTGTCTAAATACAGTCTTATCACGTTTTAAGAACTGCATGGAAAGTTTTTAGGGGAGATATTCAGGAAGGAAGACCTTCTCCAAAGTCACCCACTGCCTCTTCTATATAAATAACAGATATCAGACTCTCCTTCCCAGAATTTCCTGCTCAGCCACCCTCTACCAACTTAGTGTTCATCAACAATCTTGCTCTGTAGGGATACATAGCCTCCTCATTCATTGAACTGTTTTCACCCCAGTATCAAAGGGAACTGAAGCTAAAGTAAGCTGTAGTATTCGCAATGCATACCTTCACAGAGTCTGTATATCTCTCCTGAAATATCAGTTAAATAAAAGCCATTTCCCTAAATACTTAATCACATGTAAAAAACACAGAAGTGTGACTCCAGACCTTTAAGTCCTCATCTGACTGTTTTATTATTTTTTCAGCAGAACTTAATCATATGATTGTTTAGAAATGCAATTTTGCAATTTGTTTTAGCTGTGTCATGCTCTGTTGAATCTACAGGTTTGCATGGATTATGTAATGTTTCATTATGAACCAAAACAGGATGAAAAATTTAACATTCCAAGTAATATTTCTATTGACATAAAAGGTCAAGCTTGAAGACCATTTTTTATGTGTATATTTATGAAGATTAAAATTCACTGAAATAAGATTGACTTATATTATGCACATTTCAGCACTCCAACTAAAAACCATCGAACATAGTAATAATGTCAATAGTATTTCAAACTGAATTGGACAAAGTCTTTTTATTGAAACCGTAAAAGTAGTGATTATTGTGGAGATGGAAGAGATTCAAAATTGAGAATGAAACAAAAAGCAGTAAGCTTGGAAACACTAACATCGCAGGATGGTAATCCTGTTAACAGTTTTTCGTAACAGGCAGCAAATAACAATAAAAAATAAAATGACACCTCTAGTGTGAAAGCAAATCTGTAAAAACAATACAAGGAAATATCAGCATAAAAACCTTTACAAGTCTTCTATGACCAGGCTATAGTAAGGTGTCATTTTCTGGAATATGTACAAATAATATAAAACCACAGAAAATACCAATATACATAATTAATGACAAACTGTGTTCTCCATTGGCAGCTAACTGCAACCAGGATACTAAGCCATAGTAAGGAATGAAACTGATAAAACATTATATTGTTTTCATCTGCAGGTGTGAGTGAGATGCTGGACCCAGAAGCAATAATATGAAAAAAAAATTCACAATAGTTTAAATCACTATTTATATACAGAATTGGGATAATTTAATCCCTGTTCAATGTCTTCAATCTGAAAGGCTTTGGCTTTCTGTATTATGGATTGTGCACTTGCAGTTGGAGGCAGCTCAGAAAATTCCAAAACATCTTTTATAATATTTCTCCTTTGCTTTGGCTCCAGTTAAAATGAAAAACTGTACAAAACCCAGTAAAATGACACTCCACATTGGCACTCTGTTGTGAGGTAACATGCAAATTGTTTAACAACGAGTTCTTTGTGTAGATCACATCTTCCAAAGTTAAGGAATTACAGTGTGTTAACATGAATAACTTACAAAAACACAATATTTACCTTCAAAAAGCAGTCTGCAGTATTCAGAGTTTTCAAGGCATGACATTTATAATATGGACTTTGAATGTTGGGAGAAATTTAGTACTTCTAAAGAAATACTTTAAAATTCACTTTGTGAATATATTTAAAAAACAAACAGCAGCTACAGTTTTTTTTATCAAAACAAGCTGATTATATTTCAGTTCATCCCATGCCATAATCATATTATCTGTGATCATATAATCATTGAAGCATGCACAGCTCCAAGAGAAGCAAGTGTTTTATATTTTAACCCTTAGTCCCATTTGGTGCTCATTGTTAGGAAGCTGGTGCTCGTGTTTCTGACTCTAGAAAAGATGGGAATGAGAGGCTGCAGTCAGGTGTTCAACCTACTCATCTGTACCTTAATAATACAAGAAACCCATCAAAAATCTTCTCGGTCTTTCTGCAAGCTCTGCAGACCAGGAGAATAAAGTATGTGAGGCTGAATTTGGGCCAGAATAGGTCCTTCTGGGGCTCCAACCAGGAAAAAAGCTTCATCCACCTCCAGTCCCCAGCCGCGAAGTGACTGTATTACCTTGGAGCTCACTTCCTTATTGCTCCGGGCTGTCATCAAATAGGTACATAAGGGGCTGCTGTCTCGGCCAAACTTCCTTCTCATCTCCCCAATTAGTCCTGCAAACTCTTTCATTGCCCCCTGAAAAAAATAACAGTATAAAACGGTATAAAAATAACAGTGTTTCATCTTCGGCAGCAGAAACAAATAAATGTTATCGATAATGCTGTCAAATCTGCTGTACCCTGCATTAGGACTCCTTCTCCCTTATCCTGATTTATCAAGACAGTTATAAACCACTTATCAGAAAAAAAATAACAATTAGGGAAACTTTTAAAGTATGACTACTCCTGAAAAAGTAGGGCGAAAATCTTATTGTAGAAAAGCTACAAATAAACAAAACAAAAAAATTTTAAAAAGCCTTTTAGTCGATCTTACATATTATAATGAGTACTTCTGTACCTTTGCTGCAGTTGCATTCTGAAGCTCCTTCTTGGAGTCCACAGGTTCAGTGAGCTCTCCTCCCCTCAGCACGAGCTCTGCACTGTCTGAGAGCACATCGTCCCCAGTGAAGAAGATCCTCAGCTGGTCTGTGGGTGCCTGGGCACCCTGCCTGAACAGGAGAGCTGCTGGAATTCCTGAAGTATACACGACAATGCAGAAAAGTGGAACATCTGTTTCATCTGCAATTATGATATACAGTACAAGCATTCTGTAGAGTTAAAGAGTGCTAACATTCTTTTATCCGTGACAAGCATGTATTTTCTATATCTGAAATCAGTTTAGAAGGCAGTTAGGTCGAATGTTGCTCTCTTTCCTTTCTTTAGTTCTCATATCTCTATTAACTTAAGACCTGCTGCCCACAATCTTGATGTTGTAGGAAGTGTTTCCACATGTTATAATAGCATAAAACAAGTGAAATATTTGAGTAAAATGTTGATTCTTATAAAATTGTGTTGTATTTCCTGATTGTCAATGATGTTGAAGATGTTTCACCGTAGTTTCCAAATTTACATACTCTGCAAATTTATTCACACACTCTTTTTAAATCACATGGTAATTGAATATAACTCAACTAAATACCGTGAATCAAACAAGACATTAACAATGTTAAAAATGTATCCACAACATTTTACTTTAAACATAACTGACCACGAAACAGTCATTCCATGAATGATATAGCTGGATAAAATATTATCAGTGGCTATTTCACACAAAGATTGTGAAGGAAAAATAATTAGAACCTAAGTATAGTAAAGCATTTGGGCAAAATTGCAATAAAGGAACTGGGTACATTGGGTAATGAAACATTTTATAGAGAGTCTGTATTTCTTTACATTATAACATTATAATTTATAAAGATTGACACTTTTTATCATAACACTTTCCATATGAAGATGGATGGAGAGATAGAAACACCATGTGCTTGATTTCACGTGATATAAGACAGCATTTTTCTTCACAAGATACACAACTTTGGTATATGCTTTTTTTGCATTAGTTACAGCTACCCATCACCCTGAGCAGGTGGACATACCTTTCTTCAGAGTCTTGCAGACATTGGTCTTATCTGTTGACAGGAACAACTTCACATTGTTTGACTGTAAGTAGTCTACAAAATCATCATTACTGAAAAAGCATAATCTGCTGATGTCCAAACCTGGAAGAGAATAATCACGTCAGCCTTTAACAGGCAGAAAGAACAGACCTGGAGTCTATATCTAAATTAGGTAAAGGCTGTGGCTACAGTAATAAGTGCAAAAGCTTCATGATTCAAAACTAAATTGTTATCTTTTCCTTTTTCTCCCACATTCTAAAGGCATGCTGTCTATGTCAATCAGTGTCATTAAATCATCTCTGTGTACTTGTGTGTATCATACACCAGGCTGGTTTCCTGTTCAGGGTGTTGGTCATCCTGTCTGGTACCATGTTCTTCCGAGATCGTCCCAGTAAGGATCATGTGAACTCTAAGTGGCTTTCTGATAATGGACAGATGATAAATCTCAGTCAATTTATTTATCTGACAGTTTTGTCCAAGAGGACACTGCAAGGTATGCATCTCTCTACAGAGCCTGAATGTACAGAATTCAAATTTAGTGCTGTGAAGTCATGCTAAACCAGCTGCTGAATCTTCCCAGAAATGGGCCTGCGAAACTGATATTCTTGTCTTTAACTAGGTGAGCCAGTGAGTATATGTCTCACTTACCATAATGCTTTGTACTGTTGACTAGCTGCGTGCGGATTTGGGGTCTGTTATCAGATACAAGGATCACATCAAATAAATGTGTTTCATCAGGATTTTTCTCCAGCAGTTTCCTGTTAACCATCTCAGCTGCCTTCACAAGACAGATGAGTCAGAGTCAAGACACAATGCCTCACGGACCATTTGTACTGTATATTCCTGAGACTGATTAAACCACTGGATTTCTTTTCTTCATTTAAGCTTTTAGTATTCTTTAATTTATCTGCATCTATTTTAGTTTCAGTTAGCAGTTATCAATATCCTGGGCAACATTTACAAAGATGAAGTTTATTCTATCTTGGGTATCACAATATATAACAAAGTAAAGCAGTCCAATAGATCAACAAATTAGATATATTGAAAATGCATTTTTTTCTATACACTTAATTGTTTTTCTTACTGCATCTTACCATATAATAATATTTGATACCTAAATTACACTTGAAGAAATCAATGCAAACTAATTTACCATCCTTAAAATGTAGCTAAAGTGCCTGAATGTAGTATTAATCTATTTGTCCAAAAAGGTACATGTACATTTAGCATAACAATACTGGTATTACTGTAAATAGGACCACACTGACTTCCAGTACTGATTTTGAGCAAGTTCTATTCTAAACAAAAAGCAGGACAATAACAAAATAATTTCAGCTTAAATGTTAATGAGAACCACTTTTAAACACATTAAGGAAATCAGTTAATATTTCATTATGATGGTTGACAAGTTTCTACTGTGTTTCCTGTAGAAACTGTCATGACACACTTGTTCTGAGATTTCCATTTGACAAACAAAAATGTTCACTTCCTACAGCTGAAGATTTTCTGCTTTAGACGACAAGAGAGACAAACACAGTGCTCTACCTTGATAAAGGGGAAGGCAGTGCCTGGCTTCAGCAGATCAGTCCCGAGCTGCTTTTCAGTCTCTCTCTTGCTCTCCTCTGCACTGAGCTTTTGTTCCTCTTCCAGGTTAAAGATCGCGTCTGATGAGACTGCAATCACGATTGCTCGATTGTAGTCTTTCTGCAGGTAGACAACATCTTCAAAATATAACTGCACATCAAGAAGCCAGAGCAATCTGTGGCTTTGAATATTTTAATACCCATAGCAAATACAGAGTGGTATCTCAATAGAGCCTGATCCCACTCTCAACGGTGATACAGCTTTTTATATTTCAGAAATACCCTGGGAGTAGGTTATTTCTTCACACATGACTGAAAGAAAAAGAGGTACTGAACATCTAGTCTATTTTATCCTCAGCCCCCATGCAGAACATCTAAATTAAAATTTATTCCCTCCTTTAAAAACCTACTCCTTTTTTTGCCCAAAAATGCAACACTATATCTATGTAAGTGTATATATCTGTGTAAACACAAGTCAAATCTGAATCCAGTTTCAAAGACTGCTAAAAGTCTACAGGTACCTTGTATCACTCTTTAAGAAACTGATTAATTCAGTGTCACCACTGCTGTGATTCTAGTATAAACTACAGTACCTCTGAATTAAGACTCATTACGACCCTGAAATAATGTTTATTATTAAAATTAGTATTACTGCTAAAATTAAGAGGTTTATAACATTAATCCTATTTAAATAATTTGAAGAAAGTACAAACTTAGTTTTTAAGCTCTACATTCCAGTTACTTAAAGATGTGGTAATGGTCCAAGATATTTTTTTTTGTGTATATCACTTTGTACTGTCATAAACATTAATCTCTATTGGTTACAACCATTAATGCGTTACATAAACTGATTAAACAATCTTACCTGTTTTACATTAATGTTCACAATGGTATTCTCACTCTGTTCCATCTTTCAGCTTTTCCCCACTGAAAACAAATTATATTAATGTAAAGATTAGTTTAAATTGTTTTATTTTTGTATTATTTGTGTGTACTTTAATTCACAACACGTACTGTACATTTCTGGTGTTAAAATACAAAACACTGAAAATACAGTATTTGGTTGGTGAGGTTACACCCTTAACATATTCAACATTAGAAAACGTTTCTTAACAGGGGCTTTAACACAGTTCATCCGTTTCTAGATCAGATGATTGATGAAGAGTTGAGAGCAATTACATTTTATGACCAAAGAACGGATATAAAAATGATATTTTATTATTCAAAACGAAGTTGTTATAATTCATGTCCAAATTACCTTAAAGCCGGAAACACCCTTTTAAGAACCAATGCGCCGATGCACGCTTTCAAACTATCAACAAATGAAATAAAAGAAATTAGTTTTTAAAGTGCTGCAACACATCACTGTGAAGAATGGTTGTTCTCTTTCATTTGTTTTTTTCTTATGTTTGTGCACATCTTGTATTTCCTCCCGTACCAAGACATAACACACACCTGATTAACTTCAAAAGCCACATTCACAGACGACACTTTGTAGTTTCTGGGTCAGAAAACAAGGGCATGAGATTATCTGAACAGCTCGCTGCAAGTCAGCATCTTGAGCAAAAAGTCATATCAGAATACACCATAAATGATATTCGGGAAAATAAAGCACTGCCGATAGTGATCGGTATTTGGAACAGAAGTTGTATTTTTGAATGAGGTTTTCGCACATGCAACACTCGAATACGCATGCGCGGAAGTCTGCAGGCTCTGTTGTCTTTTTTTGACCCCGCTACACGTGTATTGTATTAAGATGAATATTTAGATTCGCCAATCTTGTGAAATTTTAAGAATAATATGCATCTCCTAATTTGAAGGGAACGGATCCCTTCAGCGTGTTTACACTGGATAAAAACGACAAGAACAAAATAGATTAACCTTCGTGCGGTATCTGCCGTTGGTGTCTGCGTCAGCTGACATTAATTCTTTGTGTGGGACTGCTGACTTGCACAACAGCCGCTGTGCTTAAACCTTGTTATGTGCTGCCACCGAGGGGCCATGAGTCGCAATCGTTCTTTTGTCACTGATTTTCTTCGGTAAAACACTTCCAAGTAATCTTGCTACCAGATTTCCTTTTCTGCTCTACTTCTGTTTCTCATTCCAGCGCTCTTAAATTATGCTTTCATTTGTTCCGAGAAAGTACTTGCATTGTACATGGAGTATGTGGAAGATGCTTCTGTGACGGGTTACATTGTGCTTGAAATATTTTTAACGTCTTTGACACGTTATTCTATGAGTGAGCTGTGAATAAAGATTGCAGACAAATTAAGATGTTACCCCCTTAATGTCCTCTGGATTTCTTTCACATTTATTCTGTTGAAGTCCATTGGGTTGACTTTATCAATGCCCTTGAGGATTTTAAAGATTTGAAACAAGTCCCCTTGTAGTCAGCTCCGTTCAAAACGAAAACCCACAAAATTCAGGTCATTTACTGTACAATGCATGAGGTTGTTTCAAAGTTTGTTTTCCCTGTGTCACAGGCTGAGTTATACAGTTTTTTCCTGTCAAAATGTCAGTGGGGTTTAGCTTGTAACTATATTATAAAAAGCAGCATGCCCTCTAACCTTGTGGGATGTTGTGTGATAAGACAAATGATTCATGCACTGAGGCTTGTGAAAGGAGTAGTTTTCTTTGTAGTCTGACTTTGTGTACCTTCATGTTTGATTAGTAACCACACCCCTAACAATGAGGTTGTAAGTTCTACATGGGTGCAGAAATGTTGATATTGAATTATTCAAGAGTGTGTGGAAATACATGAAGGTGGGCCTCATGAAGTAAACTTTTATTTTTCAAGCATGATTATACTTTGTTGTTAAAGCATTAAAGTTAGCAGAACACCAGGGCAGATCTTCCTTACACAAAACATAAGTGCAGAGGAAATGTAGTATCCCTCAAAGCTTCATTCGGTATATAGGCACTATAGAGTTGTGTAACATCTGTAAGATACAGTCATGTCTAGGTCTGTGCAGCTCCGGTTGTGAAGATTTGCTTTGACACTGTACTCAAAGCAATGTGTAAGGAGACCATTCCTGCCAGACCAGTCGAGTGAGGTGGAACTCTCTCCTAACATTCCAATGGAGGCTGGTCGTGTACGGGATGTTTGCTGATGAATATTTAAGGTGAGGTGTGGCTAGGACTGTTCTGTTACACCTGTGCAATATAAGGGTTTCTTGAGTTGACAACCTTGTTTGGTGCCCGTTAAGCCTTGGTAACAATTCACAATGTTTATTGTGAAGGAGACAAGAGAAGCTTTGAAGCACAGAGAGATAGCCTGAAACCATCATTCATGAGTTAATTTGTTTCAGAGAGGCATCTTGGCCTCAGTCTGTAACACTGGTGTTATTCTTCAGAAGCTAGGTAAGAAACTTAAGTGATCTTTTTTAATTAATTCACTTTGTATTAAGAGCCAAGAGCTCCCACCTTTTGTCTTGTTGCCAAAGGGTTGCGGGCATGTAAAGCAATCTACTCAGCCATGTTGCTGAAGCTGATACCCTGGCTACTTTCAAGAAACGTATGGATGAGATTCTTGGAGCCATTAACTGCTAAGTACCAAACAGACTAGATGGGTTGAATTGCTTCTTTTTGTTTGTAAAGTGTCTGTTCTTCCTACAGCACCTCTCCCTAGGCTAAGTAGCCAAGAAAGCTGTCTCTGTTAATTGGTTTTTGAGTTTGTGGTGTTGGCTTTCACTATTAGATCATTTGAAATATTTGTAGTTGTGAGCACTTAGGAAATTTATTATCTGGTTGTTGAAAATGTATAATTAGTCTGGTTTAACATCACTTGTTTGAAAAAAGAAAACTGCAGTATGTGGGATAGCTGATGTACTAAAGTAGAAAAGTGTGTATTCAGAGGCATTTAAATCAGAGAACAAACATTTTGTTTGCATTTAAAGTCTTTGTTTTCCACACATTGTTTCCAAGCCACAATAGTACAATTCTAAAACAAACACCGCCAAACACTATTTGAACATTGTATGCAAACAAATAAAAATAAACAAACATTTTAATTTAGTACTCCTAATTAAAAATTGCAGTTGGAATATTTCAGACTCATCACTATTATGATTTATGATGTCTGTGAAGATGTAATTTCATACACTATCTGTACAGTAGCTTTAATTTTTCTGACTTAATAGAACCAAAGTTTGGCATTAAATGCTTTAAAAATGGTATAAATAACCTTAATGACTCAAGAAAGAAAAAAAAGAAATATATTTTACAGTCAAGATAATTTTTACTAAAAAAAGTGCTTTCCCTTACATCTTTGAAAACAGCCCACATCATGTCAAGACCACGGATGTATAAGTCACAAGGTCTCATGGCACCACATCGTCTGGTTTTACTGAATGAGAAATTAAAATGGCTCCACTATATAATTCTAATAAAGTACATTTGTACATTAGTCCATATCTTTTAAAATGACATCGTTTTCCATCTGTTGTTACCTTGATTGTGTCTGTATCCGGTGTTAATAGAAGAACAAGCAAATGTTTCACAGCAAAAAGTTTTGCAGGGGCTGCTGCTATTTAAAATGAAATCTGAAACGTATGTCAGGTTATTATTACCCGAATGCTTTGTTTTCTCTAGGCCTACAAAGAATAAGTGTGTGTTCTTAACTGAGAATGGTTCTGCAGTTGCCAGAGACAATGGAATGTAACTTAACTCTTTTCGTATTATTGTTCTCTGTGTGGCTGAATTGTTAAGAGTATATAGTCAAGCATTTGAGATGAATTTCTAAAATGGGTGAACATTTAATAAAAATAACTATTGATTCTAATGTCAATTCAGAAAACGTTGGGCATTTAAGTTTGGGGAAACTTGAGATATTCTTTTTCTAACAATAAAAGTAGTAAATAAGTGAATGTGTTTCTGGAATGAGTTTTCTTCCTATTTGTGGTAAAACTGGCTTCTGCTGCCCCTGTAATAAAGGGAAATATTTACATACAGGAGGTGAAAAGCACTGCACTTCATGTTATGAGACAAGTCAGTTTTTTTGAGTAGGTGGTCGGGTATCTATACATTTTGCATTTAAAATTTGAAAGCTAATTTGGTTTATGTTTGTCTTGGTAATGAGAATCTGGTTTTTAAAAAATGGCTTCTGGTCATGTCTGCAGAGCTGTGGCAGAAGAGTTGTGTGTACTCAAGGTGTCTGAAGTGAATATAAGATTAGGTTCTGAAATGTTTACAATATGCAATGACTTATTATACATTTGACTACAGATTCCAAAATAGGATGTAATATAACACCAAACATATGTGTGTGTTTTTAAATATCTCTAAAATGGTGATTTGTACTATATGCTCAGAAAACTACTTCCCCTGCTAAAATGATTGATTTTATGGAGATAACGACAGCCTGGCTAATCTGTTTTGGTAAGGACAACTTCCTTTCAATGCAATAAATTCGACTCGGACCTCAAGACAACTTTGCAGGATTATTTTTTATTCCCTATAGATCGGATGTACTCGACGGCTGAATTTTGGGGGTTTCATGGTTGAGCGGCCCTCTAGTGGTCAAGATTGTAAGCACAGAATGATGTGCGGAATTACAGTGCTACAAGACGCGCTTGAAGTGAACCACATACTGTACTGTAGAACTTCGCAGACTTGCTCAGAGTGCAATGTGGACTCGTGCCTTAGGTCAGAGCAAGACTGTGTTCCGCCAGAAATATTCAGTATTTACCGGTGGAGTCCGAGGTCAGTCTGAATACAATGTTACCACTAAGGTCTCTTGACCGTATTTAATTTATTTGTAATAACGTACAGAAGTACACAAGGTTGAAAAAGATTTGTTCTCATTATTAGGGATGCTGTAGAACATAAATCAAAGATGACTGTATTTTAGAGGCTTTGTCTGGTAGATCCGACCTAGTTATTCTTCAGGCAATCGTCAGAAACGCTCCTCTGGTTCTGGAGCACAGGAATTAGAAATCTAATGTGAAAACTAATTTAGAAACCAAACATGTAAAATGTGACGTGAAATCTCTATCCTTCATTTACAGAATGGCAATTAATTCCTTTTTATTTGTTTGCATATCTGGGATGTGGTTGATTTCTAAACTAAACTGTGAACCCCAAAACTATGAAAACACAAAACAAATTAAGAACAAATTCGACTATAATAACATATCTGCTGCTTGTACTGTTGACCCCTAAGAGTGAAGGTGTGTAGGACTTGCATTATGCTTTTGAAGGTGCTTTAATGTGAAATGTGGCAGGGATATTACACTGTTTACACTGTTTTCAAGTGTGTCCACCCAAGAACTCCAGATGAAACACCTAGAAGGCATTTACACTGTCAATGCAATATAAACCTAAAGCAGGCCCTCCTTCTTTCTCAGTATAGAGGAACAGACTACACCTTACATTATACTATTATGGAAAACTTTATCAACTGTAGGAATTACTGAGCAAACTAAAGGTACTCTAGCTACAGTATATCAGTTTAAACACAACAGCACTGCCTCTCTTTCATGTCCTCAATGCAGGGCACTAGGAGACTGTGCAAAAAAAACAAACAGATTTGGTGATTTTGCAGTTTGTTTTATATATGTAGCATTTCTGGTTCTCTGCTGAAGTTGCTAATGTGACAGTTTCTGTACTGTGCAGTCACCAGTGTGACGCTATCTAGGACTCATGATCTATAACTAGAAAATATCTGTAACTCAGAAATTATGCCTTAGAACCAATGAAAAGTACAGTTCATTGCAGGAACCTTCCTCCACGTTCTTGTAAAGATACTATTCCCTTTGTGAAGCATTTAGAATGATGTGTTCCTGCCCCTTGTTGTCATTTTTTACTTTAAACACTTAAAAATTAAACCTTTAGTACTATTTGGGGTTCAGCATACCTGTGTTGGAAGACTCACTTAATCTGTTTCATACAGTATCTCCTTCACTCATATTTCTCTCACAATACTGGCCAGGAGCATTTGTCTCCTCTGCCTAGTGGCCACATTTGTCTAATATGTTGTGAGCTCTTGCCTACAAGTGACACTTCTTGTGTTCAGAGAACACAGGTATATTTCACATACATGTAAAACACAATTGTCTGTGGGTTAGATGACTCACAGCAGTGAGTGTAATAATAGGTGCAATCTGCATGTTTTATTTAAACAAGGAATAGTAGAAATAGAATTCAAATATGAAAGGTAGACTGAGAGCCTCTTGTAGCACTTAGCATTTTAATATTGTTTTTCCAGTTACCTCATTTTGGAGATGGTACAAACAGCTATGCAGTTGCCATAAAACCTGTTTGTTAGACTAGATCTTTTGACCTGCAGGTGTTGTTATCTTCAAAATATAAACATAAGACTAGAATTTCAATGGGTAAAAACATTGTCGTGAAACATAAATGCAAACTGTACAACTATACAAAGCAGTCATTATATTTGACTAAACCTGGCCTAGTTAGTGAAGCTGTTGGTTAAAGGACTGCCCTTTGTGGTTTCTGAAGTGGGGCAAAGGTGGTCACTGAATGAAGTTTCATACAGAAGTTGGGGAGGAGGTCAAAATCTACTCTCACCCACTACCGTTTCTATACTGTATGTATAAATATTGTATAATAAATATGTATAAAGTCAAGTTATCCCAATTAAGTTCATTTTTTCAATCGCTACTCTTATCCTCCTTAAGTAGGCAACATTAACTAGATCTGTACCACACCGGGGGGAATATTTCTTTTTAACTGTTTTTAAAAGGTCTTAAGAAAACTAACTAATATCAAATGCATCCTAGAGAAAATGAAGTTAATAAACCAGAGGAAACCATTTTCCCCAGCCTTGTCGTTGCCTCAGTGAATTCTATCACCACAGAAATGGAAGTCTGAATAAAACTAACTGCAAAGATGGCCTGGTATTGTTTGGGAAGATTGTGTGATTCTATTCACAAATACATTTGTACCTAAGTGGGGAAATAGAGAACCTAACAGAACAGAGTGTGTGCTGCTTCAATCAAGTTATGTTTAAATCATTGAATTTAAATTAAAAAAAAAGAAAAAAAAGATAAATGTTGTACCAAGGAAATATTGGTGTATATTTCAATGGATCAAAATGGCCAGGATAAGGATTACCTGTAAAACAACCAGAAGAAATCAAGCAGTAAGTGAAGCTAAGCTAGATGAGGACAGCTATAGCAAGTTCTGAAAAGAATTGTGGGATAGTCTGAAAATGGACGTTACGAGTGGAGAATGTGTCTATACACTATATATATAAAACATTACATAACCAATTCAAAAACCAAAGACATTCTGTCCTTTTCAATAGAACATACTCTCCCCCAGATTTGCTAAATCAAAGAATGACGTAACAATGTAAATTTAATTAAGGGGTGTGTGGTGCATGTTTTATCAGTCCTTTTTTTAAATGGGTGGGTTTCTGTGCTTCATTGTCTTGTGAGTCTATGATGAGAGTGACAGGTTTATACTCAAGAAAAAAATAATTTGCCAAGGGACAAAGGTAGGGATGTGATATACATGCTCATTATAGACCATATGGACACAGTGGGTTCTATAGTCAAGAAATCAAGTAGTATTTGTGGCAAAAACATCTCAAAGTTGAGAGCAATTTTCCTATTGGATTAAAAAAGATGTATTCACAAGCCTGTGTGCTTACAATGTAATAGGGCTGCTTCAGATCACTAGAAGTTGTTGCTTCTTTCTAAATCGCAGACAATGCCAACAATATTGTGCTGCTCATACAGTACCTGGAAATTTTGTGTATGTGATGAAATAAATTGCAGGTTTTACACGTTACTGTTTACATTTTTCTTTCATTGTGGTTTGAAATGCACTCATCAGTGTCGATTCTTTCTAACCCCAGGATATAAAAATAATGTTGCAGTTCCCCTGTAAGTTATTTAAAATCCTATTTTCTCAGAACAGAATTTCTCAGTGTTTGTTTTTCTCCCATGTCTGCCTGGCCTTCCTGACTTTTTTATTCTCTTGATTTTTTCTTCTGTGTAATGTGCTTTTATGCGGAATATGTATATTACTTTGAGCTAATTGCTTATAAAAAGATTTTAGTGTGGATTGCATCCTCCTTTTCACAAGAGCTAGATGTCATTGCTATTCTGGTGATTCAGTATAGATGTACAGTACAGTGTGCATATCTCAGATAAGGGAGTCATGACATGACAGGGGTTATAAAAAGCAACAATAGTAATTATTTTAGAAGCATATCAGCTTTACATGACTGAAAAGAGATTTAAGTCACTACTGTGAAGCCACTGTGTGCAGTTGTAAAGTCCCATTAGCACAGTGCAGTTTGTTTTCCACAGATTTCAAGAAGTTTCATTGTGCTGAAGTATGGGCTGCAATGCCAGCCACTTACCAGCTCCTCACAAGAGGAAATCACTTCCTTCCTTGTTGCCTGATCCCTGTGATGTAGAAGTCCGCCGAACAATATAGAGGACAGCCGGGTCCCGAGACCCAATAAGATATACAGCCGGCCCTCTGCGCTCCGCTACATTAGTCTGTTTTTTAACAAGTAAGTGAATTTTTCAAATTATTAGGATTAATCAGTGGCCAGAGCTAAATGTGTGTGGAAATGTATATAGTTTTAGTAATATTGTATACAGTAGATGTGGTATGACCTGTCATTACTGTACAATTGGTGGACTTGATGACATTTTTAATTTCATTGAATGTTTTAGTTTTGCCAGACGTGCACATTCAACTACTGAACTGACCTCTATAGAGTTTCATTTTTCTCTTTCGACCCACATGGTGATACCAGTGTATTTTTACAAATTACTTTTATTTTCGTACCACTGAAGATGGAAACTTTTTGTTCCTGTGTCTCACGTGCAATGTATTGTAAGGTCCTATATATTGTTTTACATACCTGTAGGTGCAGTGGTGGATAAATGTATGAAGTATGAATTATTTTGTTTGGTTGGATGGTTGTTTTGTCAGGTAAATCGGAATTTAATTTCAGCTACTGTAAGCTTTCATATAGTGTGTGTGAATAAAGATTTGATTCAATTGGTACATACAGTATTTTTTATGATGCCCGGTTCCTGTCTTGTCCTGAAACACTGAAGTCCTAGATGACTGGGGCTTGACTAGAATTGCTAGAAGTGTAAAGGACATTTTGAAAAGCAATGATTAATCTGGATTTCCAATATCACAGATAAATACAGTACAGAAGCAGTACATACAATAAATAGGGTTATGGAATGCCCATTTTGCTACTTAATTATAGTAAAAGTGGAAGGACATTTTGCATTCATTTGTATGTACTGTAGCAGTGAGAGAAGGAAAAGTATTGAAGTTTGACACACACCCTGTTTAAACAGCCAACAAGCACAGCTGGCAGCTCTCCATGTTGTTGTTTATCCTTGGAGGGGACAAAGCTTCCTGTCAGTGTCAATTCTCTTTGACAGCAACAATGTTTGAAAGTAAATGCTGCAAATAAAATCCCACTACAGGAACTGTGGCTGTGAAAGTGGGGAGTTTAAGTGCATTTTTGCTTCTGGGTTCTTGCAGAGAATTCAGCTGTGCCACATTTCTTTACCACAGTTGTAAAAAGTAGTTCTAGTTGTATTGTGGTATTTAGCATTCTTTACATTTGGGAGAAAAGGTTTTATCAGCATGTACTGTATCGGTTTCAGAAAGTTCAGCAAGAGTTAGAGAACACCTACAGGTATATTGATAAGAGGTTAAAATGTGCTTTGATTAATAATCACTATAACTGGAAAGAATTTATTATCCCAAGGAATTCCAAACAGCATCGTACACATGAAGGAACACACTTCAGCAGTGGTAGTTTGTGTCACAACAAAGACATGGCTATAGAAATCTTAATCCACGAGAATTTATTTATTGCATTCATAGCTAAGCAGTGAATTTATTCTAACCATTAGAGTGTTAGAGGACTGTAATTGAATTTACTGCAGTATAATTAGAAACACCCATCATAGATCAATGAAATTGTTTCTAGTAGAACTTATCTGATATTTTTGTCTTGTTTGTTTAAGAACGCAATATTTTGTATTGTAAACGTCTGATTCAGTTTCCACTGCACTGAATCTTGCTGTTCCAATACTCTCAGCCTTTTATGGCTTTGTGACTGCTTTTAAGGAGGCCACATTCAATAATTTAAGTTATAAAATGTATTTTATTGGTGAGATTATACCCCTGTTAGAATATTAAAAATCAACAGATCCACCATAAATGCTTACAAAACAAGCATTGATAAAAGCTTTCCATTTGTTTTCCAGGGATTCTCAGTCTCAGTGGGCACTCTCAGGCCTTAAGGACCTCTAAGATCTAAAAATAATTTTGACTGGGATGGAGCTCAAAATAACTGTAACTGTAAAGGTTTAATCCCAGTGTTGTTTTCTTTCAGGTGTTGTCGTTAAGAGCAGAAATCATGGTTCCGAAAACTGCCTTGTCTAAAAACCAAACTAACACTCATACCACTGTAACACCCTCCATAGCTTTTAACACAACCACCACTGCTGCCCCTGACATCATTACCCAGTGGCTCAACAAGATCCCATGTAAGTAGTGCACTGCCTCTCCCCGTCCCGCCATCTGCGTCTCCCCTAGTCCTACAGGATTTCTCTGTTTTCCAGTACAGTCTCAAGTTATTTCTGTCATCCCATTGGATTCTTTTGAAAAGGGGCAGAGAAAAGAAAACATATGGAAAGTGGGTCTTTTATAATGTTTTTACTTACCCCTATGTTTATATTTTTATATGTTTTTTTTTTACAGTGCCGAGATGGGCCATTTATGCAATAGCAGCACTGATTGCTCTCGTCTTTGTGATCTGCCTCCTGTGCATTTGCGTAAAGTGCTGCTGCAGAGGGAAGAGGAGGAAGAAGAAGAAGGAAAAGGACGAGCAGATCAGCTTGAAGAGTGTCAGTGGAGCCACCACAGCCGCACTGGTGAGCTCAGTGCAGCGCTTCAGCCCCCACCCTCGGGCCTGTCAAGAACCGGCTGAGGGAGATCCTTGGTTAAAAAATGACTATGATTAATTGTGTTAGATGAGCCGAATGGCCTCCTCTTTCCTGTGTTCTGACCAGGGTTGTGTGCTGTTGAACAGAGTGCGGTGTCTCTCCACTCTTTCAGTGTGACCTTTACTACTGCTCTGCTCAAAACTGCACAGCTTTACTGTGGGTCAAGCCCCTGCTGCCTCCTTGGCTTTTAAGCAGCGACGACAGGTTCCTTTTTGTCTCCCTATGCATTGACGTCAGCGTATTGACGGAAGATGCGATGTTTGGGGTAGCTCTCTCAGGCTGAGCAGCAGTCTAAATAAATACGGCTAACATTTGTTTCCCAGTTGTGTTTTGGAAACATCCCACTTTTTGGAATATTCACAATGTGATTATACTGTAGATGCAAATATCTTATGATGCCAGTGTAAGAACCAAAAAAATATCTGCACTACAGTACATTTAATTTACTGACCCTAAATATATAGAGTGTTTTTAAGAACTGTTGGGACAGAATGTTTAAATGATGCCCTTTACATACAGATTGCAGTGATGTTGATCTCTATGTATCTTTTGGGAGTCCTTCAGGCTGCCTGGAAAAGGTGTGGGAGCCTTCATTGGGGACTTTGTTTCTATGGTGCTGTGTTAAAGTGTCCGTTGGAATGGGCAGCTGATATAGACTATGGTTTTCAGTGTCTTGAGAAAATACATTGCTGCTTACTAGCTGTTGCAAAGATGTTAAATTCCTGCAGTTACTTCCCAGATTTTAAATGACAAATTGTGATTTGCAGGTGCAGCCGGATGTGGATGATATAGACTACGGTTCAGCAGAAAAACCAAAGGGAAGACTGCTGTATTCTTTGGAATACAATACACATAGCTCAGAGGTAGTTTTCCCTATTAAAACTACATACTGTATATCACTGTAATTATTATATTGTTATTATTAATTACCACCTACATTTTAATTTTTATTAATATAGTAGTATATTTGACAATTCCTCAGTATTGATGCTGAAAATTCACATACAAACACCTTATAACCCATAAAGGTCTATACAAATATCTGAAATGCCAAAGGTCCAAAATGAAAAATAAAACAATCAAACCGACACCAGCTATGCTTGATGTGTGCATCTCTCTTGGTGCTCAGCTCACTGTAGGTGTGAAGGAGGCAGCAGAGCTAAAAGCCATGGACCTTGGTGGCACGTCTGACCCCTATGTCAAACTCTACCTGCTTCCCAATAAGTCAAAGGTATACGAGACCAAAGTGTTCAGGAAAACTCTCAACCCGGTCTTCAACGAGCAGTTCAAATTCCAGGTAAGAGCCACACAGTGTTCTCAAAGGTATTCATGCGCAGATAAGGAAATCGTCATTTTTTCACAAAACTATTTTATCTAAATCCACCGCATTATTTTTCAGAATGGTTGGCCCGGTGGTGCGGTGGTTAGCATTGCTGCCTCGCAACGCTGGGGTCCTGGGTTAAATTCCTAGGGTGCTGTCCGTGTGACGTTTTTCTTTCAGGTCAGGTTTCCTCCCACAGTCCAAAGACACACAGTAATAGAAGGTGAACTGGCTCCTGGGGGAGCTGGCCCTGGTGTGAGCGTGTTCATGTCTGTGTATGAGTGCCCTGTGACAGGCTGGCGTCACGTCCAAGGAGTATCCTGCCGTGTGTCTGTTGCTTGCCTGGCTCCGTTTCAGTTCCCTTGCGACCCTGTACCCTGTACCTGTACCAGATTAGAAAATGGGTGGGTGTTTGAAAAACAGGAGTGTGCTTCCCAAACAAAAGGAGAGAAATAATTACAGGGAGTCTTAAATTCAAATTCTGAAAGACTTATTTAAATATTAATTTAATTACTTATTTAGTGAATCATAATTTGGCTCTGTTGCCATATTAAAAATACAACTGCAATCCTGTTTCTATTTTAATTTTTAAAATCTTATTTAAAACAGAAAATAGAAGCATGTATCACTTTTAATGAAAGGCTTTAGTTATGTAAAACCTGTAAGGTGGAGCACAGAAATTATTCAATTCAGGTGAAAAGGATTTATCGAAAGAGAAGAATTTCATGAAGAATCTGAGCAAATCACAACTGTAGCTGAAACCAAGAAAATGTACTTAAAAGAAAATATATTTTTTTCCCATAAAGCATTACGCTGTATTGTTATGATAAATGCGATGCCACTAACAATACTGATATTTTTTTTACTAGAGTACTAATAAATAAAACTGATATGAGGTTTTTCACTCCATGTATCCTGCTCAATTACAATCTTGTTAGCTGATCTTCTCTATATAAAGTATTTACCATAATGTCAAACAATATTTTTTGGAAATGGTTTTCCATTTTCTCTTCTATTACACTAGATAGTCTTTATAAAATAAAAGTAATTAATCTATCCCTATTTCTGTTGGTGGAATTCAGGTACCTCATTCTGAGCTCAATGAATCGACACTGGTAATGCAAGTTTACGACTTCAACAGATTTTCGAAACATGACATCATTGGTGAACTGAGACTGCAGCTCAGCACTGTTGACTGGAATCATGTGATTGAAGAATGGAAAGACTTAAATGAGGCATCCAAATTTGAGGTAGAAACATTCAGTCCTTGAAACATTTATTTCTTTGTACTTTGGTATAATAAAATTAAAATAATTATTTTATTTCCTCCCATAAGTGTTTAATTACAGTAACAACCAAGGTTATTCACTACAGTAGGAATTGTCAGCGCCCGAGCTGGAGGATATGAATGAGAATTGAAATGTTCTCTGCTTGTTTGTGGCTGTGGGACTTGGTGCAAAGGGACCTCTTGTTTACACAAGTAGCCCCAGTATTCTACAATTCTGGAGTTTTCTTGTAAACTGCAAATGTAAGAAAGTATGCAATAAATACTAAATAATAAATAATTTATAAATTTCATTAAAAAGGTCCTTGACTTATCTTGCTAAAAATGGATGAGATGCTTCCTGAAAAAAACCTTACAATTTTCTGCATTTATTTTATAATACTGTACAGAGAACATCGTGTACCTAATCATTTCTTTGAATTGTATTACAGCAAGAAAACCTTGGCGATATCTGCTTCTCTTTGCGCTATGTTCCTACTTCCAGCAAACTGACTGTTATCATTCTGGAGGCTAAGAACCTGAAAAAAATGGACACAGGAGGTTTATCAGGTGAATCTAATCACACTATTGGAAGAGCAGTTTAAGATACACTTGGACATTACTTAACTCTAAGAACATACAGTAAATTACTGGTTGATACGTTAACAGTTATAGCTAAATAAGAACGTACACCCCTTTCTTTGGAATTTATTTATCTTAGAGCTCATTTGAAAACTAAGGTGTCAAGTTTGTTTAAGGCAGAACAATTCTGAAACACTTCTTTAAGCTGTCAAGCCTTCTGTACCTTTGTCTTCACATACTGTTGATCAACACTGGGAAAAGACCTTCAACAGTTCATTCAAACACTAACATACTCATCTAGAAAGATCAAGCTAATCTTAGAAAACAGACTTTAGACGGCATGTTGTCTAACCTTTTTGCTTTCCTTTTAAGATCCCTATGTTAAGGTGCAGTTAATTTTGGACAAGAAGAAGTGGAAGAGAAAGAAAACAACAGTGAAAAAGCAAACATTAAACCCATACTTCAATGAATCTTTCACCTTTGAAGTGTCATTTAATCAAATACAAGTAAGATTCACAGCAGTCTGTCTTTACGCTATATTTAATACTTCATCAATGGTACAAACCCACGTGCTGCAATTACTATACTTGTGCTGTACGTGTTGGTAATACTGAGATGCTTAAAATGCATTTTTTAAAAACATTCCATTGAAAGAATCATATTTCTTTTCCAGAAAGTTCAGCTGGTGATCTCTGTGTGGGACCATGACAAGATGACTAAAAATGAAGCAATTGGCAAGATTTTCCTAGGCTGCGATGCCACAGGAAACCAGCTTTGCCACTGGGCAGACATGCTGTCTAACCCTCGGAGACCAGTAGCCCAGTGGCACTCCTTGCAGTCCGCAGAGCAAGTTGATTCTACCTTGGCATTGAAGCACACCTTGAAAATACCATTTGCAAACAAAAACTTTTAAAGACTTGTAGTATATTCAATGGTTTAAGCACATTGTGGCATAACAGATGTCTGTAGGTTTCACTTATATTATTGCCGTCAACATTACGGCAAACAAGCACATGTTACAAACAAAATAATATACAGTCTGTCTGTCAGCAAGGTGCACAACTGAATCAAGAAACACTTGTCCTGTAATGTGCTCTTAATTTATCTTAACTTTACCAAAGGTGACTGACAGAACGATTCCTATGTTGCTATCATAAATGAGCACTTTTAATCTGAGTTTTTTTATTAGTTTTTTAGTTCCGTTCATAATATACTTTTTAATTTAAATTCAAGCTGTAGTTTGTGTTATATGTACACACCCTAAACTTTTTTCAGTATAGAACATTTCAAGGTGAGAGAAAACTCAGTACTTGACTAAACAGAGGTATAGAGAATCTTTAAAAATATTCACTTTGTTGGATGGTAATTTCTGTTTGCAATGGCAATAGTACACATGCTGTATGGAAAGGCACTTGCACTATTACACTAAGAAGGTGTCATGGGTAATTATGTTGAATGCAAAGGTTAATATATTTCATATTCATTTGCCATCGATTGTAGATTCTCACAACAAAGCCTGTTAATAAAATCTATGCAACCTAAATGCTAAAGTCTGATTAGAATCACTAGAAACACAAATGATAAAATTATTTTTATTAAATAATACAGATAGAGTACATCAATACTGGTTTCCTGAACTCCTGAATTCTTTATGACAGAGTTTCTGCTAATCAAAGCAACATATTTTATAGACTTTATTTTCAGTTTTTATGAAGCATCAGAGCACATCAGAGAGGTAGAGAGTTCAATGGTGCTTTTTCTCCCATTAGAACAGGGCAGAATTCCTTTATCCCTGGTTTTGTGAATCACGGTTCATGCCTTGAGAATGGCCGGGGGAGGAGGAAGTGGCATCTTGCTGATTAGAGTGCTTTGAAGAGGTTTTAGTGTAAGAGGTGGATGGTCATGAAGTGATGATTGAGGTCACAAAAGGTGAAAGAGATGACAACATTTCTACAAATGTGAAGTTGGCTCTGTAAAGAATCAGAAATTCATTTCAGCCCATCTAGCTTGTTGGTTTTTTTAGAAGGCAAGTGATCCAAACATTCCAGTTGTTCCATTCCATCAAAATATACCGGATATTGGGGACAGATCCAGCACTGCTGGGGGAAATACTTGTAACCTCCACAAAAAAGGAGGAAAAGTGTTGAGTCTTAAACAGATCCATAGCAGAACCTTTAAAATACTTTAAATCAGCGACGTTAAGTACAATACACTTATCTATCAAAAAGGTCAGAAATTAAAAGTTTCAAAAATCACTTTCTACATGCTAATCTGTCCCATCGTTGACATTTAAATCCATACAAATTGATAGGTCTTGTCAAATTGATAACTTTAGCCATACTTCAATGATCAGAGTAGTCCTAACCTGTAAGCACCATATTACACATAAAAAATTCATACTGAAATATTAACACAAATCCTCAGCAGATACCTTTAAAACTTTTTAAAACTGCTGTGTTATATGCTTTGAAGATTTTTGACTATTTTGGTGTTATTAATGTAACTTAATGCAGTAAACTTTTTGTTTTGTTGTTTTCCTGACAATGAAAAGTTCCCCAATTTTTTTAGTTTTTATGTTTGTAAAACAAACTTTATATATGTAAATCTCTCTCAGTTTTTTCTTTTGAAACCAAACAACTATTTTTTTCACCATTTTAGTAGAAGTTAATCATTAAAGAGGAAAACATTAATGAATTTAGGCATAGAAGTCACAATGTTGAAACAACCGGCCAAACCTAACATTTGGATTTTTAATGGTAGTATGCAATGATAATCTGAACCATGAGCTTTCATCCACTACCTCAGAGAGAAAATCCATCACTCAGTCAGGCTTCTGTGACTGCAAAGATGCAACCTTTATGAAGTGAGTCATCCTGTCAGGCTTGCAGCTGCTCTGATCTTCAGAACACTCTGTTCACCCACACTGACCTGGAAAATCACAAGGAACCTGCTGCTTGTCCTTGTCAGAAACATCTGTCTGCCCAGCAGCAGCCTGCTGAATTCCAGTGGAGTGGGAGAGGAATAGCCCGAGGATCAGGAGGCCACAGCAGATTTGCATATTTTAAATGTAATGGTTGATAAATTTGCATTTGATATACAACACCTTTTAAAATATAAACATTCAAGTCAAGGCTCTAGGCTATAACTGCTCAAAGACGTTTTGAAGAAAAATAGGAGCAGTCATGAAATATGTTAGGGAAAAGAATAAGACAACACTGCGTGTTGGAATAATCATGGAATTTGTTTTTAAGTCCTTATTTTCAGGTCTCAAGATCCACATGGGCCCATACCCTAGTGTCAAGCAGAGACCAGTTTAGACATCACACCTGCTTCGTTTACACATCCATCCATTTTATAACAACTCCTTCCCATTCAGTCCTAGTGGGAGCCAGAGCTTCTGCTGACAAGCAATGGGTCCAGGGCAGGATACACCCTGGATGGGATGTCAGTCCGTCGCAGGGCACACACAGACACAGGCACACTCACTCCGGGGCCAGTGAACCCATCGGCACGTTTTTACTCTGTGGGGGTTAACTGGAGAAGAAGGGTAATATTTTCGTAGTTACAAAAGACAGGAATGAACATTTGGAGTGGATACAATAAGTCTAAGCAGGGAGACTTTTTAAATTAGTTAGTGAATAATTTTAATGCAAATCAAAAAAGAACACTACACGGCTGTCTCTTTTGCTTTCTAGTTTAAAATATAGATGGGCTGAAGTCTTCATGTTTAGGAGGTCACTAAGTACTGGCTTAGTTGTATGTCGGTGATTCCAGAATGCAGTTCACCTACTGCAGTTGGTAATAAAAAATACTCCTTTCTTCATTTGTGAGTGATCGGTTTTCTGACATTCTTTTCACATGTAGGTCTCTATACTCAAGCATGGACACACAGTTTCTATGTTCTGAGGTCCTAGATCTATGAATGAGCAGCAAATGCTCACACAGTATCATCCTTTAACCGTATTAGGAAATAATTCTCACTCGTGTCTTTCGCCTTCAACCTGAATATCTCTCAGCAAATCTGTGAAGTGCCGTCTAACTCTAGTTTCCCCCTGCAACCTTTCCTTTCACGACCCACATCTCAAGTGTCTGTTTTCTCAGCTTTAGGATCTTGGAGACGAATGCTCTTCAAAAGGAGCCAGACAATACCCCGATGAAAAGGTACTCTGCTGATGTCTTGGCAACATCTACTGTGTGCCGTTTCCCTCTGAGGATGTGTAGTGGCTTGGCCAGACCTCAGACAGGACCTGACAAATGAAAGGATCCTGTGGTTCTTGCTGTCTTTTAAAATGCAAATGAAGGTGGCAGGCCCACCCACCTGCTTTGTGTAGAAGCTTGCTCCCTCCACATTTGGACATTAGAGAGCAGCCTCGATTTTCATCAATCAGATGCCTCAAATTTTTCATCAGGCCTTTTGTTCATAATTATGTCACGCTCTGATGTCTTGTTGCTGCATAGCAAATAGGAGTCTCGTTTTTTTCTTTAAATTATTTATCTGACACCCTCTCATATCTACATTCACCGTAAAACAGTGGTATCGTTATCACTAAAGATGTATAAATACAGCATAATTCTGCATAAATGAGTGTCATTTTACATGATTTTGCACATTACTGTATGTGAAGGCAGAATTTCCACACCTTACAAAAAAATCGAGACTTTTCTATGTTCTGTATTATTTGTAGCTTGTATTAATATAGCTCACATAAGTATATTGTGTTAATCTTTTATTTTCATTACATTAATATTGCAGAACAATTTAAAATAAAAAGTATTGCTACATCACTGGAAAAGTAATGTCAACCTAACAACCCATTCACAACCTAATTTATTTCATGCATTTTTTTGTGTTTGAGGTTATTATCTAAAATACGGTGAATTCATTTTGTAACATGTCTGTTTTACTATTTACTATGAAGGAAATAGACCAGCAGAAACTGGTCTTAATAATAGTAATTGTACTGGACATTCTGACTTGAAGACATTCAGTGATTTTCCATAGATGACAGCTTCACTCCACTGGCTCCTCAGCCAAGCATAGATGCCAAATGTCTGAATCTGCAGTTCCCCCCTTACTGAGCAGAATTACTGTTGCAACAACTTCAAATGAATAAAATTAAAGAGATATGAATGACATTATGCAATAAATATTTTGCGATTGGATCATTGGATATGATCACCACACTCCCCTCTTAATAGATATTTCCTCACTACCTGGTCATAGAGATGAGGAAGACACTACAATGTACCTCTTTGTCCAATGGAGCCATGGAGCTATTATTTACTTATTTACTCTGACACAAAGGTTGTTTGCAGTGTCTCACTACAAAGTAAAAAAATCCAAGCATAATATCAGAATGCCAAATGTTTTTATAAAGTGGCTTATAATACATAAGACATTCTTACTTTCATGGAACACAATAACACGTTTCAAATTAATTGTTCAGAATTATTATATTAAGGACAAAAAGGACAATATTCAACATTAGCAGTGTTGGTAGGTCTAAAAAGACAATGCCTTGTGCAAATGAGTTTTAAATAAGAGTGCTACCATGCAAGATATAGTAAATTTAAAGAGCGGCAACATGTTACAGTACTCTTTAACATCCATCAGTGCTATAGTTAACACAATCAGTTTGACTTGCTTTGCTTATTAAGTCTTCCTTCTAGGGAAAGTATACCATATGCTCCCTAAGCACACTAGAATTGAACAGTGACATCACCCTTGGCTTCTGTAACCAGGATACCTTGAAAGGGCTAAAGCTGTCCAATTACAGTGTGCCATAGAGAGGATAGATAAGTAATTGCACTCAATCGTTTCTTCATTAATCTGATCATACAGAGCAGTCTCACTGCAGTGCTGATAACTGAGAGCTCTATGGTGTGAATGAACCATATGGACATTATCCTACTTAACTGAGCATACCAAGGTGAGGCCATTTTTTAATTTTTTGGTTCAATAATTAAGAAAGTTAAGATGTTTTTTTCTGTAGTATGTTGTGTACATACTGTAAGTGTTGATAAAAGCATGCATTCTGGAGTTAATGCCGCTTTAGGAAATATATTCACAAAAATGTCTTGCTACTGACCATATTAACACAAATTTGAGACTACAGAATTAATTCATTGGCAAGAGCTAGTTTGCCAGTATATACAGTATATTGACAATTAATCTAATTGTGTGCTTATATTCTAAATGCATGTATTAACTTTACTAGATATGTATTATATTTTATATACTGTATATATACTGTATGAGTATGGTACTTTGTTGAAAAAAAATGAAAATACAGTATTAGAGTATCCCATTTTTTCTAGAATTTTAAAATTGTTATTTATAAACACACATTACTATAGGAAGCTTACAACTATTATTTAAGAAAAAAGTTATTTTTTGTATTTAAAAGTTTTTGTTGTAAATTAATTTGACTGACATCTAATACATTGCATTGTTTTTCCTCTGATGGAAAATTCATGTAACAATATAATTAATAGAAAAGAACACATGCACATTTAGAGCTTTACACAAGGCAGTCTTTACATACAGTGTAATTTAAAAATAACAAGGCTCCGATAAAAGAATTAGATGTAAAAAAACAAATGATAAAGGTATTCTTTTCAAATAAAAGGTTTTATGAAAAAAATAATCATAGTCGAAACTGGCTAAATATATCTGGCCTTCTATAAATCACTTTATTCTGTTTGTATGTTTTCATACTTGATTCTACTGCAACTTTTGTGTACTGCGGCGTACCATTAAGATATCCCCCCAAAACAATCACAAAATGTGTACATTTCTTAATAAGGTGAACTGTGCCTTTATGTTCTTCAAATGTTCTTCAAAATCAATGTTGATAATGACGGTCGAATCTCAGTAGCAGGGAAGGATGAGAATTTTTCATTCATCTGCACACAATCCTGTTCTAGATACAGCCCACACGAGGTACTGTTCGCTCAGTGTCTGTAAAAGCCATTTCAATGTTTGCTTCTTACTCACAGCCTTGAAAAAATGAATAATTGCTAAACCCCCTTTCTATTTACAGCTTGGCATAAAAACAAAACCCTTTTTGACTCAAAATATTTGACATTTGAAATTCTTTTATATACTGGTATTTTGTAAAGTTCTGGTTACACTAACCAATAAAATAAAAAGCAAGGCTCTGTAAACTATCCTTGAGGTACAGTATATGCTGAATGATTTCCTATAACCAATATTATTACTATTGTGTATATTATTATACGTATTGCATATATTAAATATGGTATATATTTATAGCAGGTTCACTGACATTGAACAGACATGGCACAGATATGCTAATTATTCTGACGAAAATTTCTAATCAACAGGGTACGGTTGATCAAGAGGTGGTCAACTGTCACAATCACAAGCTATAAGTGTGAATGACTGGAAAGAATGAAACTGTAAATCTGCAACACATGCTTTGCACTTGGTTACAGGTGATGTCTGCTGGCATTCTGTCCCACTCCTCTCGTAAAGCCTCTCTTGCTGACCGGTCTCTGAATCCTAGATGCCACATGTTGCCCTGCCAGTTCAGTGGGGTTCACATCTGGAGAGCAGTTGCAACCTCTCATTTTGTGGCTCTGTGGTTAAGGATCTGCGCCTGTGGCTAGAAGGTTGCTGGTTTATATTCCGTGGTCAGCAGAGGAATCCTACTCCGTTGGGCCCCTGAGCAAGGCCCTTCACCCCAACTGCTCCAGGGGCGCCGTATAAATAGCTGACCCTGCGCTCTGACCCTCAGCTTCTCTCCCTGTCTGTGTCTCATGGAGAGCAGGCTGGGGTATGCGAAAAGACAAATTCCTAATACAAGAAATTGTATATGGCCAATAAAGTGATCTCTTGTCTCTCTCTTATTTTGTGAGAAAGTTGTGGTCACATAAGGACACATGTTTCCAGCTGGAATGTTGTCACATCAGCATAAGGCTGCAGGAAGAGCAGCAAGTAAGGTGCCAGGACATAATATACAGTGTGTAGAGCCATGCAGTCAAGTTGGCAATCAAACACAACAACAGGTGGACGTCTGGAAGAAGCAGTTAGAAAATGGATGGTTGGATGAATGGTGGGTGAGATTCTCCTATCCTGACCATCACACTTGTATCATCACATCAATCTTGGTGTTAGTCCCAGAGAGTGGTGACTTGTGGTCGCCCAGATTGTAGTCTATGATTAATAAGCATGTTTGGCTGTAATATCTTGTTAAGCTAGAGGTAATTAGCTGTCAACCTCTAATGTTGAGTGTCAGTGTGTTGACATAGTCCAGCCTCCAACACAGTAGTGGCACAAAGGAATTGTTCTCTTAATAAGTAGGGCATTCTACTTTCTTGATTTTCACCAGGCTTGACATTCAACAGATCAAATCCAGCGTTGGGGAAAGTAACTTTTAAGAAGTACAGGATACATTACAGCTACAGGTTAGGAGTGCACGAAAATACATTTTAACATGAAGCTGAGGGAAAATAATTTTAAAACGTAATAAGGTGTAGAGAATAGTGTAGAGTGTGTAAAGTTACTGTGACCAGTCAGGGCTCTCCACTCTCACGGCGGCACAGCGCTCACTCTGGCCTCTGGGTGCTCACAGGCGAGTGGCTCTTCTCCAGGCGGGCTGTGGGCGGTGGGCTGTGGTGCCTATGAAGTTAAAGGATAAGTGGACCAGGTGTGAAGACCTGAAGAAGGCTCCACGGCCGAAACGTTGTGTTCTCTTTCTTCTTTTTTTCAGCATGGAATAAACCTATTACTTGTTCCCAGGTGTGAGGTGGGCAGTTCAGAGGAGTCTGCCTACAGTACACTTCCTAATTACTCCCCAGTTGCCCCAGTGTGTGACGGGGGTTTTTAGCAGTGAGACCAAACATTAAAAAACAACAACAAATCAAGTGGATATAATGAAAATAATAGGAGAGATTCTACTACTTTTAATATAATTTTGTAATGCTAGGGTTCACCTCTAAATTCCTTATATGTTAACATTGTACTTATTAATGATCAAATAATTTAAATACCGTTGACTCTATTTAATCTATATCCAATGTATACCGTATTGTCTTAAAACCCTAACAACTGTAAATACAGCTGAGTGATGTATTTCTACTAATGCTCAGAACACTTTGTAGATTTGATATTGTACTGCACATTGTCACCGAGTTATTTTACTGATGGGTTTTTGGTAGGAACAGAAGCAGTGTGGCTGAGGCATGTGGCCTATGTAGTAAAAAAAATGTTTAAATCTTTTTGTCCCCGGTGTATTTTGAACTGTAGCGTTTAAAACAGTATGGATGTTGTACAAATCTGTAACACCGTCTTTTTAGCCTACAACTACTGCCGATTCAAACTACACTTACCGGCATTCCACTCCTGTCGCGGTTTTTTGAGCGAATTGGTTGCCCACGTGAGCTTCTTCCAGCTGTGTCCAGATAGAAAGAGTGAATGGCGAGAGGGTTTGTGCTTAATTTATTTTGTGAAAGGTCAAAAAGATTTATTTAGGTGCCATATTCATTTGAGAAATATGTGTTCCAGTCGCTTTTTATAGGGCTACGTACAAATGTTGTGCATGCAATTTGTAAAAATATGGCCATATTCACTGCGTTATCACTACAGCCGATAATGGTACTGCAGTAGCTAAGTTTGGACTGGTATATTAATTCCTTTGTGCATCACTAACGAAATAGTTAATTAATACTTTACTAACTTCGACAGGAAAATCGAGCGAATAGTGTGATATATGTACTGGAAGAGTATAGAAATATCAGCAATGTGATTTCTGTAATGGCATTTATGTGCCCATTTATTTTTGAACGTTGCGTGGGAGTCAAGTTATTCGTACCGTCCGTATTATACATTTGTAACATTATGCATCTTTTTTAGAATAAATCCAAAATGTAATTTTCTAAGAGCTGCATTTGTAGAATACATAAAATGTGCTCACAGCCAGTGTTTGCAGGTACTGCATTTGTAGGATCTTGTTTGATAAAATGAGACTGATGAAATTTTCTGCATTGTCGGTATTGTCACGGTTTTTTCTCGGTAGCTGTCGTGGTAACGAGTATTCTTGGTTTTTTTCTGATGTAGATCAATAACTCAGTATTTACTCTTGAATGCGTATTTTGTTGATTACCTGTTGAGTTCTGTTTGATGCTTAGAGTACTCTTTAACGGGGTTAAAGCACAGTAATAAGAAAATTGCCCCCCATTAGGTTGAGCCTATGATCAACAAAAGACTTTCCCGTTTATTTACTGATCTACTCCAGTAAAGTGCTGTTTTTTCCTAACTTTTTTTCCCTTTCTTTAAAGTGTGTTATGTTTTTTTAACAAAGAAGACACAATCTAGAATGCCCAAAGGTGATAAATAATGGATCTTTGTAGTTTTTTTCTAAGATTCAAGGTTGTCGTCCTAATAAGATGTATTCCTTAACTGATTCGTGTATCTTTTGTGAAGTTTTTCCAAACTCCTATATAAGTGTGTTTTTATTCTTTAAGATTGTGTTCCGGTTGTAAAAATACAATCTCAATTTCTTTTAAAAGCAAGTTTATACCAAAACATTAAAACCCGAACTCTTCTTTATGTTTACAGGAGGACGGAAGATGGAATCCATAGAAAAATGGAACAAAGACTTTATAGCACTTAAGCTGTTGGATAAAAAGTTTCAATCTAAGAAGAATGGCACCACAGGTGATTAAAGAAGCACTTAGATAAAAAGCCTTATGGAAGACAAAGCCTTGACTATAAGAATCATGCAGTTTTCTGGAAAGCATTTTATATCTGATCTCTCCTACATGGAAAAATACACTGTATGAACAGTGTGTTGTCACAGAAATCTTTAACTTCCTTTCCAGGTGGTTAAACAACTGGTTTCATAGCTTGTCATTGGTAAATGACACTCTCACTGCCTGTAAAAAATAATATAATTTAATTATGAGTTCTCTGTTAAAACATATTATATGAATGTTTACAGGTGAAACCAGTGGGTGGTAATTAGGTAAAACATCATGTCGCTGACAGATATAAAATGACTTATTTCCTATGATGTGCATATATAGTGAGTTTTTTTGTTTGCAAAAAGACAATATGGAAGCTGACATAAATTACAAAAGCTTACCTTTGTTTCAATTAGTGTTTATTGTTGGCTAGTAGTTAAAATATGGTGATTGCTGCAATGGCAAATGTAATTTCTTGATGCACAAACCTGATCACTTTCAAGTGCATGTGAGCTCTAGGCTCTTATACCTGGAATCCAGTGAAATTGTTTGTATTTTTGCAGTATTTTCAATAATTCTGTGTTGACTTGGAGTATGTGTGAAATTTCTAACATAATATTAAAATGTTTCAATTTGTCTCATATGTACAACAACTTGCAGTTTGCAAAATCTGAAAACAAATGCATTCATTACGCATTCTCCTCCGCTTTCCTCAAAAGCCTTCACAACACCGGTGCATCTGTTTTTCAGATTTTGTCAGGCATTGTCATAACTCTTGTGGAATTGGTTGAGGTACATGCGTGGTAAAGCTACATGCAATTTGAAGGCTCTCAGAACTTTTCTCTTGTTTTGCAGGCATGATTGTTAAGCATCTCCATAATACCTTAACGATTCACGCGTGTTCACTGCCATCCATTGCTCGTTCGGAATGCGCTACTGGTAAGTCAGAGCACCTGCTGGGCCTGTGGCTGCTCGTCTGAAACAACTGTGCGCTGTGAATGGGTTCATTCCCATACAATACTGCTATAGGGCGGGCCTGCAAACCTTTTCAAAAACCTAGAAAAACACAGGTAAATTGAACAAAAAAAAAATTCACATCTTTAATTTTGTTTGCACTGTTTGATGCAACTCCTTTCTCTTTTAACGGCCTTATTGCTGGGGTTTGCAACTTTCGTATGGAAACAGTTTCCAGGAATCATTGTGAGAAAAAATACAAAGAATCTTAAATCGTTGAGAAGAAGAGTTTGGCAGTTACGGGCTTCAGAAGCTAAAGGCCATGGTGGTCAGAACACAACCTATTTTGTTACACTGATGATGTGGAAGTGAAGCTAGTTGTGGTCACAGCTTTTATCAATCAAATTAAGAGGAGCACAACTAAACACAACCTTGTTTTACAGATGGGCTGTTCATAAGGATAGCATCTTATCTCTTCTAATTAGTTTCAGTGACATTGGCAAATATTGATGTTCTCCTAGCCCACTTTTTAACTGACTTGTGACCTGTTGTGAGTCACAACAGACATGCTGTGTTAATTATTAGCAAGGCACTGTGAAAGAAGCTTTTGTCCTTTCTGAGCCTGGGCCCACTGTTACATTTGATTCTGTCTTTAATCTCATTTGAATGTGGTTGATTATACCAGAGTTTACCAGAGGCATTAACACTGGTCCTGCATAGTTTCAGGAAACAATGCAAATCATGTTGATGGTAAGACTATATTTATAATGAATTTAGGTTTGTGATGGGTATTTTTACAGTTTTTAAGTCTCAATTTATTAAGGTCTTAGTCATTTGTTGGTTTGACATCAGATTTTATTCTAGATTTTAAAAATGCAGAATGACTGGGAGTCTTTAAAACAGCACCACACAGCTACTTAAGGCACTACAAATATACTTCCATATTTAGAAAATCAAATACTTTTTTAATGAAAAATATTAAGTCCTGGTTGGAATACCTTTAACTACTGCCGTGCTGCAACATGAAAACTGTATTTCAGAGATGGGTTCCATGATTTCAATCACAATAATCACTTATGTTTTACCTTTTGTATTCAGCATTAATATTCTTCATTTTTGATTTGGGTTAAGAATACAATAAAATTAATAAATAATCCCAATGCTCAATGTTTTATCCTTCAAACTCATTGGTAATATAAATCTTGCAAAGGAGAATACAGTGCATTCTCCAATATTGAGTTGTATAATTTGTGATTGTAAGTAAATAGAGACTAACACCCTTAATTCAATAAATGATTTAGCCTATGGTTCTTTTCAAAGATCTTGGGTTAGATTGGAGAAAAAAATGAAATTGTGTGATTTTGGTAATTAAAAGCACTTTGTAAAAAAGCTATTTGATGCCAGTTTTCATTATCACAGCATACAGTTTTACTATCAAGATAGTAGGCACTTCAGAACTTGGTGTATTGATATTTGAATATTATAAGTACAGAAACAGGATTTATTACATGATGTGTGAAAATGTACAAGTTGGGTAAAGTGCCTGTGCAGACAGCTGTAGCTGCAAATGTGATTTCTGCTACCAGATGTTTTTGCATTAAAATCTTGAATATGAACCTGGATTTGGGAGGCTATGTAAAAAATAATGGTACCTTCAATGAGGCCTGAGTAATTTCTGTACTATTCTTTGTTTTCTTTTCCTTTGAACGCAGTATAAAGTCAATGTCAAGATCCATATGCTATGTTAGAAGAATTAGTTATTTTGTTTAACCACCTTCTTATAACGGAAATTCATTGTAAAATGGATCCAAGACAGGGAATATCACTGTTGTCCTCCGGGTATTTTTACAAGCATACATTTTCCAGATAAGCTTGGAAATAATTATACAGTACAAACAGGACATGCACAGGTTTACAGATTTAGCAGCTCAAAAGTTATTCAGAACTCTAAGGCTGTTTTCTTCTCCTGATTCCTGAGCTTAAACACAACCTATTTGCCTGATTTAAAAAAAATAGATTTGAAGGGAACTGTGCATGAGATGTGCCCTCAAGATTGTGAAAAAAGCCAAGAGACACTCACTCACAATCATTATCATAAGAAGCAGAGCTGGAGATTATGAAGGTCTCTATAGTTAATGTAGTTAAATAACAGTTTGCTTAACATCAAGGTCTTCTGTGTTCAATCACCAGTTCTTGCTACCCACACTTAAAATTTGCATCGCAAATATTCCAGGTCTACGTTTTACAGCTGTGATTCATTGGCATGTTCCCACTTGATATTTTATGACAGTTGTGCTATTTGACCAGTAATCCCCTACAGTGTTCTTATAAGGCCTCCCCGGTCACATTGTGCACATTTGCGTGTAATGTGTTATTGTAATGCTTTTCATTCTGCTGTTGATTAGAATATTTTACTGCAGTTAAACAAAGCTTATGTAACAACCATAGACTTGATATTCTAAATGTGTATTGGTGGGAGGTTATGAATATTCTCATCTAACCCTTCAGCTGATGTAATTCAGATTTCCGATGCAGTATGTGTCCATTCCTGTCAGTTTTCATCCCAGTAAGTGAGTTTTGAGGGAACTGTTCTTGAGTGAATTCATCTTACTCCTTCTGGCGAAGCTGTTTATTAGCAGTAGTTTTTACTTAAAGCCTTATGGGTAAAAGACAACATTTAATAAGTGTCCCACCAAGTTACAATTAAACTTAATTTAGTCAGCAATGGCTTGAAACCTAAAATATGCTTTTGTATGAAGTGTGATAGGTCTTTTACTAAGCAAAATCTATGCAATACCCTTATATGGAGTGATATAATAATTTAAATATACAACAGAGTAGGTTATAAACCAAAACTTTGTCAGGGATTGCCGTCAAGCTATGCCCGGTAAGCCTGGGAGTCTCTCATCGATTGCGGTCGCTTTGCGGTTTCGTTCCAGGTTCCTGTCCGAACCTCATCATGAGTAGCAGCGAGCAGCCTGAGCAGAAGCCAGCAGGCATGGCCTTGACTCCCCAGCTGCGGGTGCGAGCCCACCGCCCCCTCTGCCTGTCGGTGTCGTCCGACAGCAGCGGCAGGTTCCGGGCCCTGGAGACGCAGGACTGGAAGAACAACCTCAAAGCTCAGGTACTCCCACCGGTCGGGGGGTGGGGGGTCCCGGCCGCAGTGGGGCTCGTTTCTCGTTTCAGAGTGAAACAAACGGAGGTGTAATTCTCTCAGGAGAGGTGTGGCAGGAAACTTGTAAGCCTAGCTGACTGCAATTTCTATTGAGTTCTGTGGTGCTAGTTTTCCACTGTGGAGAGGTGAGATGTGGTACACATAGCATTGGAGCCATGGGGAACACATTCCGTTGGACTACAATAGTACTTACCAGTGGATGCCAGCATCAGGATATTTTATGTTAGGAATGTATCCTCGTGGTGTGTCCCATCACTGCCCGTAAAACTGTGTTCCCCATAATACAGTATGTATCAAATTCTCATTCAGTGGTACACAGTTTATACAATATTTGTTTGAATAGGTCAGAAATTTCTAAAAGATCCAGGTGACATAAGTGGAAATTAAGTTCCATGTAAGTCCAAGACAGTTCTTTGTACACAGGATTCTGGGAGTCTAGGAACAACTTCCAGGACATTTGGCTGAAGTTAAGCCATGGGAACATAATGCCACGATTGGCTAGATAAGCCAATAAGCTTCTTGCGTAATCTTCTTGTGTTCTAGCGTTGTTGTAAGCATTGTTTACTGTTACTTCCTGATCTCACATCAACAAGCCGCATTGTTTACAGTTAAAGTCCAGAATGCACATTTAAATCTCACTTTACTGTTCTTGATTATATGGACAAATATGAGATGCCTTCTGTTCAACGTTGTTTTTGATTTTTAGTTCTAATTTATTGTTAGAAACGGCAAGGAAAGCTTCGTCCATTGTGTTAAGTATTTATGCCGTGATATTTGTAATCTGCTTGATTTATAAAACTGGGGCTTCTTGTGTGACAGGAGTATGAGCTGATCTGTCGAGCCTCTTTCCCTGTAGATGGAGCAGGCACACAGTGCAGGAGCAGCCAGCAGCACCGGTTCCCTGGAGAGAGCCTCTCTCTTCTGTGCCTCGGGCTCGAACAGCAGCTCCAGTCTGCCCAGCCCCGTCGAGACCCTGACGAAGAGCAAGTCCTCCAGCCGCTTCTCTTTGTTCTCTCCCCCCTGGAACAGCAGCTCTGAGTCGGACTCCAATCTCCCTTCCAGGTCGGGTTCGAAAAAGCTCCGCAACAGCAGCAGGAGAGGAGGGAGCAAAGGGGAGGACACCTTGGAGGCCAAGCAGAGCATCCCCCAGCATTTCCACTACTCCGAGCCGGTCATCTCCAAAGTCACAGACTACATCTACGTTGGCAACCTCAATGCAGCCTATAGTGGGCGTATCCTCTGCCGGAACAACATAGACAGCATTATTGACATGAGCAGCTTACCGGGGGAGCAGAAAATGTGCCTCATCCCCTGTACCTGCTCTCGAGGCACCAAGCACAGCTGGTCACGC